>NC_139233.1:61942739-62621228 GCF_977018435.1 Lepisma saccharinum
GTGAGAGTGACGTTAGCTCTACAAGTTCTGAATCTTCTTTACAACTAACGTGGTCGTAACTCTACACTAACGTATCTGAAGATGAGAGTGCGCTTAGCTCTCCAAAGCTCTGAATCTTCTTTACAACTAACGTGGTCGTAACTCTACTTCCCTGTCCTCTGAAGTTGAGAGTAACGGTAGCTCTTCAAAGCTCTGAATTTTCTCCCCAGCTAACCTAGTCCTAACTCCACTTCCAGTTCTGATGATGAGAGTGACTTTAGCTCTCCAAAGTTCTGAATCTTATTTACAACTATCGTGGTCGTAACTCCACTAACGTCTCTGCATATGAGAGTGACGTTAGCTTTTCAAAGCTCTGAATTTTGTCCACAGTTTATGTGGTGGTTGTAACTCCAGTTCTATTTCCTCTGAAGATGGGAAGTGACGTTAGCCCTCCAAAGTTCCGAATCTTCATTAGAACTAACTTGGTCGTAACTCCACTTCCAGTTCTGATGATGATAGTGACGTTAGCTCTCCAAATTCTGAATTAACTCCACAGCTAACGCAATCGTTAACCCAAGAGAATCTCTCCACTTTCCTCTCTGAAGATAATAGTGACTTTAGCTCTCCAAAGTTCAGAATCTTCTCCACATCTGACGCGATCGTGAACCAGAAAGTCTCTCTATCAGAAAAGTCTCAATGAATTCCTCAAATAGGAGACGCCGGCCTCCGTGGCGGAGTAGTTAGCACATCAAGCTACGACGCTAGGGGTCCCGGGTTCGAATTCCGGCCTGGACATGGATGTTTGTGAGTGTCCATTCATCAATTTCATCATATCATCACTCATACCCATCTTCGCAAATTAGCAAAAAGTGGCACAACAAGCGAAGTAAAATAAATCTAATCAATCAATCATTCAATTGAAATAGGAGACATATTAAACGTGAAGTTCTATTCGATTTTTCTATGAACTTTTCAGTAGCATCGGAAATTCCCAGAATGTAACTCGGCTCAAAGGAATCGTTCATGTATTTTCCACTTTATATTGAATCTCTTTACAGCGCTGCTTCTGGAAATAATGGAACCTAAGTATGTATATTAAGGTTATTTTAATCACTTGCTAATTTAAAAGTACATATAGTCAATACATACCAAGGTCAAATTTTCTGCTCACATAATTTCAAACGCTAAGTGTACGGTAGGAGTTACAAGTAAAGTTGAAGTCTTGATTCCAACGCCAGTTCGATATCTTTGACATAGCTCGAGAGGAAGCCGATCCGACACTAATCTGGTTTCGAACCAGTACCTGTTTTCTGAGAAGCGCTGTTGTGACTTTTACCTGCAGTGTTTAGACATCCAACACTAACTGCGATGACGTTCGGCTCCCAGGATTTCCACATTGTATAAAAATAGCACAATACAATGACACAACCTTGCAAAGATAACTACAACCTCACATTATGAAATATCTAAAGAAACGGACAACATTTCATTTACTCTACACGGACTTGACTAGTACCTTCAGTTTCTACAACGGACGCTATTGCTGGGAAAGGCTCGAGAGGAGAGGGGGACATGCTGGACTTGACATGTGGATGTCAGAGGGAAACTGATATTTCAGAAATTTATTTGAAGTAAAGTGGCGTTCGAATCAAGACTTCAACTTTACCTATAAGAGGCCGTAAACGCAACTCCAAACTTGATTCCTCATTTAGCCGTTGCAATATGAATCTTCGTAGCGCAGTGCTATGCTAAACCCTGAGAAGTGTCATATTGCACGATATGGAAATTCCACCGGTTCTTCAACTTGAGGCTTTCAGTACCTGGCCACAATGAGAGGAGGATCCTTTCGCCTAGGTGCAAATTAGACATTCAAGGCACACGCTCACCTTAAGCCTCGGCGAATGCAGACCACGCGCTGCGTGATTTATTTGAAAGGCTTTGCTCTGTCTCGTTTGAGAATGAGTGAGTCCCGAGCCTTGAAGGAAACGTGAGCGGCCGGGGAGAATTCCGTAAGGTCTGCGCGGAGAGGAAAGTTTTCTAGCACGCTCCGTCTTCGGAGGAATAGGTGACCGACTCCTATTTTTTTCTCTAAAAAGGCAAATGGATGCTTTTGAATTATAGGTGTGTTTCATGTGACGTCAGGATTCGCACCGCCGCTATGCTTGCGGCGAAGTTGCTTGTCGTCTGCAAGGAAATGCCCACCACGGAGCTTTCGTTACATCTGCGCCAACTATACGTTTGTTAGTGTTGTGTAAAATGTCGGTAACATTGCATAAAATTAATGGCAATATTGTGCAATCTTAAAATAGCGGTAATCTTTCATATTATGTTCAAGCTCTTTGCGCAGTCGACAGAGAAAGATATGAAGAAAACGCGAAGTTTTGTGGTGTATATCCATATTAACTGGACGATAACGAAATGAAAAGGGGCCTAAACCTTTTGCGAACTGTAGTTCACGTGCGTTTATTTACTTGACCCAGGTACCTGGAATTAATTTATTTTTGTATTTATTAGTGGTTCGGATTCTGCTTGAAATATTTACATCCAGTACAGATTAACTGTAAATTCCAAGGCCCAGCCATTATCGCCTGTTTCCTTTTAAGTTTTTTTTTCTTTACACGCGCTGACGAATAGCAGTTTGTGTTAACTAACGAAATATAAGTACCAATGTTCAAACGTACAATTATCAAGATGAATTTAACTTTGAATGTTACGAGTATTATTTTGATCGTCAAACTTATCGGAAGTATCAGCACCTTTTTACCTAAACAAAAACAAGGAAACACTATTGTAAGTATGATTAAACACACCAGTTCGATCCATTTGTACTAAAAGTCACAGAGAAATGTGACACATGAAATTACCGGAGAGGAAATGTTCACTGCACACTCTGTAATATTTGCTTTGTTCATTAATGTTGGTACGATATATTCTCGCTAACCAGACAACGCGGTATCTTCTGATCATCAATTATCGAGTCCCATGCCGTGAAGCGCACCTTCAGTTCTTTTTCCGAAAATTCGAGGATAAACGTGAGTTTACCTTAAACAACCGAATACTGCACAGTACCTTCGTAAACAAGGTTGAAATCTCCCGCCAGCCAGCTTGAATTCCGAATGTTTACAAGAACCCGCCACAATCATGGCTGTTCGATCCCACAATGCAACAGTTTGTGACGTAGGTGAAACAAGCTTATTAGGAAAGTATTCAGCTGAAACTTTCAGGGGAAAAGAAACAACTTGCAATTGTTTCTAGATAGTTAAAAGATTGAAATTCTGTAATCTATCCCAGGAATTTTGGAGCAAGACCATGCATAATGGTAGAGAAGGGAAGAAAGCGAGTGGGTGAGCAAAGCAGTACACACTGCTTCAAAGGCTCGTAGCTGCACGCAATTCTTTCCCCCGCACGTACTCATTGGTCGAGCCCCCTCAAGTCACTACTTGCGCAGAGACTAGAAAGCAAAATATGTCAGTTGACACAGTAAAATGAATAAATATTTTGACTGCAGTAAAACAATATTATTATACCGACAGATGAAAGCTCACGCTTAAAAGAACGGAAGAAATGCCCCGATTCGCAGCATAATACTTAAGATGCTTCATGGAATAAGTTGCTAGGCAATTCTAACAATAAGAAGCAAGAACGCATTACTGAAACCTTTGTTGTGATGTACATATTCTGTAATTAAATTAATGTGTGCTCATTGTTAGTCCAGGTAATTGCTGCGTGAATAGTTCTGCAGCCTCTCTGCGTTAGCCTCGATAATGCGCATGCGCCGACGGATGAGTTAAACAGAAAAATACAGAGGTGACGCACGCGTGTAAGCAGGTTTGAAAATTGTGTTTATTCCAATTCGGAAGGGTTGTCACGAGCTATAGCAGTCATTATAATTCCCAAACATTAAACCAAATTAATCAATTAATCAAACAATGCATTTCCATCGCCGCGATTAGTTAAACGAAGAAGAAAAGTGAGATAATTTAAACCAAATTAATCAAAGTTGTATCTGAATCGCCATGTCGCCCACTGCGAATCTAAACCAATACTTCTTAATCAGTAGGCAAGAGAGTTAACCGTACGCCTTGGAGGAGACCCCTTGAAACATTTTATAACTTTCGTTTATGTCATTATGTTAATAATTCATTGTATCAGAAATTTAGTTTAACATTTACAATAATTTAAATTGTATTGGGAGTATTTAGAAAGCATACAAATCGTGTGCGAAGCATTTGGAATTCATATGTTACTCATCTTTAAAAAAAAGTTATCATCATTTCCAGAGTTCATGACCCTTGTTGGATATTTCACACACACAGAAATATATACACATAAATATATAGATATGTATATATTTCTATGTGTGTGTTCGCGCGCGTGCATGCGAGCATAAGGCCATTTGTTTGTTATTTGGCGCATTCTTTACCCCCGAAGCAATCTACGAAAATGGATTTCTGTAAGCTTTAACGTTGTTTGTGACAAAGTCCTCGCTACAAATCACAATAGAACGACGAAAAAGCGCCAAGAAAAATTGCGAAGCCAATTCTGTTTGTGCACCAATAACAGCGTTTAGCACATGACATGCTGCAAGCCCTTCCTTCACGTTCAGAGCAGATAATAAATGAATGTCCACGTAAAACGCAGAACTCGTGGTTTGATGTCGAGTGCAGCGTGGTGTCGATGATGTGGTTCGGAGGGTGCTTTGAAATATCTATCAATCACATCTCTCCTAAAGCTTCAAATGTTTCATTTTTTGTACTTTTTTTTAAACAAATGTGATTATTTTGAAAGCGATTTTCATAAAGCACCGCCAGTGCCACTGAGGGAAAGAGAGGGTGCGAAATTAATTGCAAACGTAAAATATATGTGTCCGAAACATTTGTAGCATGCAGTTGTCCCTGCAATGGTTTTACATATCATGGTTAATTCATACTATAAAAATGGAAAATGGTCCTGCGGTCAGCTTTATCACTTATGCTGACAGCCTCCATCCAGCTTGTTTGCTGTTGTTGGTATCCTACAAAGTTGCGATACGTCGTCCCGTGGGTTCGAATCTCAGTTGACGTACAGGCTTTACAATCAGTCACTTCTGTTTCGAAAGAAAAAACTATCTATGACACTATAGAAGCCGTTGGTACTTGTATTTCTATTTTTTTATTTGGCGTCGCTCTTCAGCTACGTTCAGCTAATCGAGACGATGGGTGATGATATGATGACGTTGTTGAAGGGACACTGACAAAGGAACACCCATGCCCACGTCAGGATTTGAACACGGGAATTTCGACAACAAAGTCGACCATCGAGTCGGCAGAAGTTGATGGTAAGGATTAAACATGGATTTCGTCATTTCTTGAAACCACATAGAGGATATAGATTGCTCGACATGTTCTTTATCTGGATCACAGTGAGTTCTGGCCGTCTTAACCACATTTTCTAGGTGAGCCCTTGAACGGATGTGTGGAGACATCCCCGCGAGTCGAACTCGAATCCGTTGACATACTCAGATGCCATCCCGCCTGGTTCACTGCAACTCTTGAAAGTCTTTGGATATTAGACAATTTCGTTTGATTTACTGATTTTTTCGCTTTTAAATTCGCTTTTCTGCAACGTATGACAAAACAAGAATTATCTTTACTCAGATAAAGGAATTTGTAGTTGACTTAGAGTGTAAAGTGCGATCTGACTCATTATGCAATATATCTCCATTGTGCAGCAATTTGCTATTAACGTTTGAGGTGTTACCACTAGGGGCGGCTATAAATTTATTTTTTTTACACTGGAAAGGAGGTTTTATGGCACCTTCTTCTTTCCAACCTGCCCCCTAACTTTCCGACCCGAACCCACTTTTCCACAACCCCAATAAAATCCTTGACCACGTTGTAGTACAGTATATATACGGTTTTAATTAAGATTAATAATATCATTATCTTTTAAACACTTTCAGTGTTACTGTTAGAAAGTACGTACGTATATTGTAGGTTTATTGTTTATTGATTTGGTTTATATGCTTAGCTTTTCTGCCACTTTTGGCTAATCGCGAAGATGAAGATGAGTGATCGTTTGATGAAATTGGTAGACACTCACAAAGAATACCCATGCTCAGGCTGGGATTCGAACCCGGGACACCTGGAGTCGTAACGCGCTGTGCTAACCACTCCGCAACGGAGGCTGGATATTTCTATTGTATTTAAATCCTTCGAAATAACAGTACGATATATGCGTAGTATGAGTAAATAACAATACTGCCAGCTTGAATTGCTACATGTGTTTGCAATGTAATTATTATGTTCTACAGCAGCTACCGCAAACTTGTTTACACAAATCAAGTTCTTTTTTAAAACTAGCAGCCATGTTTACGTAATCAGAAATGAGATATCAAGGGAGCGCTCCGGGCTGTCGTCCTGATCGCCCAACCCTTAAGCCGCCCCTGGCTATTACGTTTGCTAAGAAATCAACATCTCTAGCAATGAACTACTGCAAAACTAAACATGACGACCTACATGTTTTGTTCCATTGCTGTGATAAACACGACTTAAAATCTCATGGAATAACTTTATTATTATTTACCTTCCATTCATCCGATCCAATGGAAGAAGCCGTTAATTAGCCAGCGGTTATTAGAACGCCCCATAATGACAGACAATGCTCCATCACAACCCTCAGCACGCAATTCCCCGCCCCGCTCTCCGTCTGTCCATTGTCGACGTCATCAATGGACTCAAAGATTCATGGTCTCCCCGTTGGAGCAAATTGCTCTCCAAATGACTATTATCTCCCAGTAACGGCAAGAGACGCACTGGCCCAGTTGCTTAATCAACCCTCCAACAAGGGATGGGGCAGGGGACTCCATTTGTTTGGAAATTTCCACGGGAAGTGGGGAGGGGGAATGTAATAGGAGATCTTTTTAATTAGTCCCGTAACCGATAGCTGCAGGGTTTCTCAATGCTACAACACCCATTGGGAGAAGCATTCTTTTCCCCCTCTTCAATATATCCCTTGCTAATTTTTTGCTTCTCCTTCATTGTCCCGTTTTTTCCATTACATCATCTTTCATAGGGTTTCGGTTTCCCATTAAAAATCAGTACCGCGCTACACACACCGGGCAAGAAAGAAATTGGTGTATATTAGGAAATATTATTATTGGTATTTATGTAGTGGATTTGCAGCAAAATTTTCAAAGATTACTGAATATTGGCATCAACTTTACAAACCACAATCGTATCAATACTGCCATCACTCAATGATTAATCCTTTCAGCTCGTATGCACAGGAAATGTAAATCTGAAAAACTAAATATATCTCTCTTTTACATGTCCTTATTGGGACACCCTTGTGGGTGCGCCGGGATTGAGAGCAAGTTCCTTTTCCCACTCCAACCCAGTGAACAGTGTTCCTATTTTGTTTGGTAGAAGTTTGCCCGTGCGAATTGTGATCGTGCCGAATTGCTGTGTTAGTGCCGTATTTGCGTGTGATTAACACGAACACATTATTCAGCATGTAAAATTGACGTTAGAGGTTTTTGTGACGTGTTTGGTGTTTCACTGTGGAATCATGTGAATGCTTTCAGTGAAAATGAAAAGATAAACCCGATGAATATTTTTATACGCTCGATAATATTTAGTAATGTTTTTGCATAATTTATGGTCTGTTTATCCTACATATTTCGGTTTATTTATACAGGTATGTTTTATTTATTTTTAAAATGTTTGAGTGGCATCAGCCTGTTGAAGTTCCCAGTCCCACATTGTATATATTGATCTTGTTGCTGACGTCACGTTAATCGTTTTTTATAGTTTTCTGGTAAAGTTTTGCACTTATTAACTATTAAGGTTTTCAACGCTATTGTGTACGTTAATTTACGTTCTGATACTGGTCTGTGACGGCAAAAAGAATATAAATACGGGTAGGTCGGCCAAAATTCTGAACTATTTTTTTTTCAGTTGCTATTAGAAGTAGCAAAGATGTCACATGTGCTTTGCTCAGATTCTCCTTGGTGCTCGTTGGGGTGTGGTTCGTGTGGAGGTCCAGTGTAGGGTTCAACACACCTTACGATCCTCTTGTTTCTTTACACAACTCGTTTTCGCCCTGGCAGTTGTTAAGGTTCTCTGTGCGGACGCATTTATTTGAATTTTTGTTGGCCGGAACCCTCAACTCTTGTTGAGACCGCTGTCTCGGGGTGATATGCTTGTGTATTTTTACTTTTCAGTGCCATTGTATGCTTCTTGTACACTTGTGTACATTTTTTTCATACATTAACTGAGTATTTGAAATAAAGAAATTGATTCTTGAATCTATATTTCAAAAGTAAGTTCTGAGTTTTGTTTTAACTGCAAATCTTAATATTCTCCCGTGCTCTGAGAGGTATCATTTGTATATCATTGTAGTCTGTCATGCTATGCAATGATATGAATTGATATTATTATTATTTCTACTAATATATTCCATTGTCGTTGCTGCACCTAGCCGTGAGTTTTGTTTCATCTTCTAGCGCCAGTATTGCCATCCCAAAAATCTCGAAAAAAACTTCAATTGTGAAAATAGAATTAGTTTCTGTAGTTTTACAAAATCTCAATCTGTCCTGTACATAGTAACAGAAAAATTGTTTGATATGGTTAGCTGATTTTTTTGATAGTCTAGTAGAAATTTTGAGTGGAAATACTAGTGTTGTCTCTGCATGCTTATACTGTTTTATACATGAAATTGTATGTATCACTATTAAGCGTTAGCTGGTCCAAATACAGTTCACGGAGTTCAAAATAAAGCGAATTAAAGGGATGCTATAAGAAGGAAACTACTGTAGAAACTGAAATCATTGAAAGCACAATTACACCAAACTGTTCGTCTCACACCTACAATACTTATCATTAATGAATGCATCCAAGAATGTTGTATTTCTAGAAAATATTATAGTTGACTATGGATCCTGCTGTAAAACTTTTCCTTCCTTCTGTACTCGATATCTGGTCGTTTTCATCTAGAATGCACTTACGTACACAGATAATTTCTACAGGAATGAGAAGATGTGACAAGTGCTTGGGAACTGGGCGATATACAGTACAAGCAGTCTATACACAGTATAAGCTGAGCATTACAGGCAGCCCCCTTCCTTGCAATATTGCAGCAGAAATCATTGTTAATGTAGCAGAATGCAACAAACCAGTGTGTTAGACCAGCCAATGCCGTCAACGGGAAGTAGAGGGTAAGTATTGAGCCATTCTTCGGTCACCTACCTACAACCCCCTAGCTACTAGTAGATTAATTGAAATTCGCTTAACAAATTACCACACCAAAACAGAACAAAGGAAAACTAGTTAAATAAATGCTCCTTTAGCTCAAGTGCTTCTGGTATGGTATTTATTGGTATATTATATGTTCCCGTCTCTCCTGGAAAATATATTCCCACTACCTCCCCAATCACATTTGTCTAATATCATCACTACTCGTAAGTGTATTTATTTATGTTTTGGATTTTTCTGCCGTCAACCACCACAAACAAAGAGAAAGAACAGCACATGTATTTCTAGCTCACCCGTCTTTGCCTGTTGTCGATTATGTATATACCTAGGTCCACATACTTACAATAATTATAGATACGGTTCTAGTAGCAATCACGATCTTACCTCCTTTACGGTTATGAGTAAAGGCGGATTGTTAATGTACATAATAAAGACACATTTTTTGGTCTCCATGCGAACAATCATCAAGCAAGTAATCACACTCACACTTAGTTATCTTCTACTCATTTATTCCACAACAAAATTCTTGTATGTAAAACAGGCTGCATAAAAAACATGATTTTTATTTTTTTAAATAATTTGCGATGATTTTGTTTTATTTAAATGGGACTTTTAATATTAATCAGTTTTTTATGTTTAAAAAAAAACACGCTGAACATCTTGTATGGTTTTTGCCATCATACATGTAGATAAATGTTTTTTTTAAATATATATATATAGAAAGGCTAACGGCCCTGTAAAATATTTGAACAGTTTGATTAAAGCAAATAAAATATGTGTAAGTATACATTCTTCTGTTTCTGATACTGCATACGAACCTACTATGGAAATGTTTGTTTAGTATGTTAATGAAACTATAATAATTTCAGCAACTTTTCTTCCAGTGAAAATAAAACATTCTGGATGTGCTATATAATTGTAACTTGCAATATTTTTTCAATTCTTTGTAGTTGAATTTTGGCATTTTTTAATGATAGTTTGCAAATATTTACGGTTTAACATCATTACAGTATTTTGTAAATTCTACACAAAATGTTTACTATTTTTGCCTTAAAATTATTGAATTTTAAATTAATATAATTTTAAGTGTGTTTACAGTTTACATACTGCATTTCCTTTTCTATGAAGTTCTTCGCCCCATCATTACATATATTTTTCCTTTTTTACAACCTAATAACCGCCATTCAATGATTACAAGATTAATGTACATTCACCAAAAGTGATTCTCATATCTACAAAATCCTTATGTACATTGTTTTATAAATTATTTATTTAAATTGATTTAATTCAGTGATTTTAAAGAATCACCTGATTTAAATCTTAATTTATACCGCTATTTAAATAAACCTGATTTAAATCAATCCACATTGATGTAAAATAACTGCCTTCTGCTATACTATAAGCTATACAACCTCGGGTACTCCCAGTGCATTCTGGCGAACAGGAGATAGTACACGTATTCGCCGCTGTGGCGCTCATAGCTTGTGATTCCACCAAACTCCGTTTACACATACACACAGTTTCGCATGGTTTTGTAGCCTTCAGTGCAGCTGTTAGTACAGCAGAAGGCGATGATAAAACAAACGTTTGCGGTTGACTGTATAACCATTACTTTCACACTGCTGGCTCGAACACGGATGCACATTATATTACCTTAATTATCTTGCATTAAGAGAAACATACCTGGATTATTTGGTTCATGTATCGAATTGCATATAATCAAAGTTGCTAATATGTTTCTCTGCGGAGCATAGTTACCACGTGTCTCTTGTATCCTCATAGTAACATATTCAAATAACCACATTTGTTGGCGGTTGCCACACGGACATAGACGTGGAATAATCTGTCCAATTTTTGCTCGGGCACCTCTCTCGATAAAGCCAATGGCAGAAGAAGCACAGTGCTACAGCTATCCAATCGGTACACTCCATCCACGCAAATGGTTTGTTCCGTTAAATCCCTCCGCCATGCTTCGACACCATAAGGCAACAATGAACCACGTTCTGTTGCTCGGCTAGTAATAGAGGATTGTTGATGAACGTGCTTAATTGTTGCTTCCCAGTGGTTGCATCGTGGTCGTTCATAAAAATTCAAAGAGTTGGGGACAGCCGTTACTTGGACGATGCGATATTGTTGCTCATTGTTGGCACCATTCAATGTTGGTATACTGTGAAATGGGCGCTTGTTTCATTTCTACTTTAATACAGGGTTGAAACCTAAAAGAACGCTCAACATGTACTTAAAGTACACACCCATGTTAAGTAGATGGAAGTATTCGCTGATAAATTGTTTCATTAGAATATAAAATATTTGGAAGTAACAATCCAATCATATTTCGCATCAAGGTCTTTGCTAATATCATTCCTGAAGATATTTCTTGCGAATCGTCCCTCACAAATGGTTGCAAGGTGTCAAAGAAAATATCAGTATTTTAAATGTTGACCACATAAATAACACTAGAGAATCCAGAATATAATATATTGTGTAGAATTAAATATTTTCCTATTAAAAACGATCAACATGTATTGTAAACTACGAGCTTATAGTGAGAATGAATGACAAATCAATGGTTGGTGTGGGAAAACCACAAATGCATATCCTGCCTAGGATATGAACTTTGATCTAGCTTCGTAGTGCCTCATACTAAGTATTCCGTATGCAGGAAACCACTTCAAGCAATATTCAAAATTAAAGTTCTGGATCACATTTAGTGCTTTTAAAATAAAAATATAACACACACATTCTACTTGGAAATGGGTTCAATAATGTAGTATCACTCTTTAGTTAAATGGAGTTGTGGGTTCTAATTCTGGATAAGAAAATAATATTTCATTCCAAACATTATCCCTGACTTTCCGTTACTATTATAATCATTAAAAGTTCTTGTAGATATCAACTTTATAATATAGTAAATAATCATTGCAGGTTACTCTATGCAAGATCTGAAACTAGCCAGTGTAACTTCTATGTATTGAAGTTAGTTTCAGAAGTTCACTTTCATCAACAGCAAATACAATTTACAGAAGTTTAATTTTGAATCAA
Source organism: Lepisma saccharinum (assembly GCF_977018435.1). Lineage (NCBI taxonomy): Eukaryota > Metazoa > Arthropoda > Insecta > Zygentoma > Lepismatidae > Lepisma > Lepisma saccharinum. The sequence continues at coordinate 61,954,994 of NC_139233.1, forward strand.
TTGAAGGTGTTCCACAACGAATCGAAGCCGTTACCTCTTAAGTAAAAGCATATATTTCTGTGTTGAAAGGATACAGAAGAGGTTCTACACTCTACACGAACACGATCATGCACTTTCATAAATTATACATACAACTTGAATTTAAGTTATGCCTTTCACTTCCAAGCACAACTCTCCGATGTATCAACTTAGCTAGGTAGAAGAATATTTTGAAAAGTAACGATGTGGGATAGGGATATAGGAAAACATAACTTAAAGAAAGTTGGTTGCCTAGTCAGTATTGATATTTTCAAATTCCACCGGGATTCGAACATGTATCATCCACATCAAAGACAACACTTATAACCAATCGGTTTATTTGGCTTGGAGTTCCGTTTTTGTATATTTTAATAATTTGATATCCATACTAATGACATTAATAAAACAATAATTGTTAATTATATTCAATATTTGGTAATTAAGGTACCACAGGACACAATATAAAAGGTAACATTTATACAATACACTCGATCTCAGCTGTAGTTGAGATTACTTACCACTCTCTGAATACCTTTAGGCCCCAAGATTACACCAACAGACTCATGGCAAGAGTAAATAACAGAGGCTTTTTGCGGGTACGTTAACCGAAACGTTTCCACTTGACATCTGAGTGGAATCACCACACCCGGGAACTCAACTCAGTGCCTTCCGCGTGATAGTCGTACACACTGCAGCTACCCATACATAAGTGGAGTGGAGAAGGTTACATAATTTAGAACCGCATAATATGTATTCATGTGTATATATTAGTAGAATAATTATATCAAAAATACTTTAATGGGAAGGCCATGTGCCACAAATGGGAAAGGAAAGAAGAATTTACGGATTCTTGTTGGGAGACCTGATGTTAAGAGACCTGTAGGAAGGCCAAGACGAAGATGGAGGGATAACGTTGAGATAGACGTAAAGGAAATCGGTAAGGATGGGAAAGATTGTATTAATCTTGCGCAGGATAGTGAAAGTTGAAAAGATTTGTGTTTCTGCAGTCATAAACCTTCGGGTTTAAGAACGCTGGAGAGAGAGAGGGAGACAGAGAGAGAGAATAAGATGACAGATCTTCACAAGTTATTTTGCAAGCGAAATCTAAAAAAACAACAGGTGCGCATGGTAGCAGGATAATTTCTACTGTAGATAAAGAAGCAAAGGAAAAATTCTAAAGACATAGCGAAGAAAATTTCCCTCTGAGGTCTCCAGAGTGAAGATTCCATCCTGGCGATCTGCTTTTTTGCCCATTCATTCTCCATTCTCAACGGATACAACAGAAAACAAGAGTAGAAAAGATAAAGGTGAATGTAACGTTGCCGGAGAAATGGCCGGAGAAAGGGCCAGGAAAAGAAAGGAGAAAGTACGGTCTGAGTTATGGGTCTTAGTCAGAAATAAATACAGCGGGGGTTTCTCCCAAAGCCAGTTTTAAATCATGCGGCCGTGTGTGCATGGGGAAGAGATAACAAAAAAAAAAACTCTTTCCGAAACAAACCAAGAAGATGAATAAAAAGAAAGGGATTTCTCCTAGAAGGAAGAAGAAGGTAAACACATCGAAAATCCGATTATTGCATTTCTCCATTTCAGCCATATTGATACCGAGAATTTGTGGAATTCCCTGGATTTTCCGTGTCCTCACATGCTTTTTAGCTTCTCCGCAGAACTCGAGAATGGATTGTCGTGGTATACCAATATCCGCATTTTCACAGCCTTTGTGTTTTCTTTGTAGTGAAAGTATTCTGGTGTCGTATTGATTACTAGTCGCACCAAGTGCGGATTTAGGTGGTGGGCCCTATTCGTGACCTCTTGAGGATGTCATTAAGAATAAGTCTCGTACGTATACTACAGCCGGCCTTCTTGGCGAAGTGGTCTCGACAACGCGCTACAGCGCCAGGAGACCCAGGTTAGAATCCCGGCCTTGGCATGGGGTTCTTTGTGAGTGTCCTTTCATGAATTTCATCGCATCATCACTCTTCCTTGTCGTCGCGATTAGCCAAAAGTGGTAGAAAAGTGACGCTGAATAACAAAACAAAATAAATTCAAATTATATTATGGAGAGAGATCTGTTCCAAAGTGATGTTGCGAACTCGCTAAATAACAAAATCGCAGCACACGGAAATGCTGAGAATCACTTACGTAGGTTTCAATAGTATCATCAACGATACTGGCGTCGAGTACGTCACAGCAGGTACTCTGAAAATTCACTTCTTGTAAAATGGTTGTCAAGGGTTAATCAATACGAACTTTGACAATAAACTAGTGTCTTACATTATTTCTTCGTACACTAAATTTTACCTTGCTTCCTGAGTGATGAAATAAATAACGGATTGAGCATTTAAATCAATTTGTAGCCTATCATCAGACATTCAAAAAATAGTTGTTGACTTTGTATTGTTTCACCCTGTAGAAATTTGGACCTTGATACGTATAGATCATATACTCGTTGGTGAATTGGAAACCATCCAGAATTTATAATAATATTATTAATAGTTACCTGGTAGTCTTTATATTACAATTAGCTTATACCTTGCCTTGATGTTTCCTATTTTATCACTTTTAAGCAATAGTGGCCTTTGAAAACATAATATTTCACAATTGCATATCCTGAGGAAAGTTCTTAAATATCGATTAGGAAATTATTTTCAATATATCTTGTAAATAAATATTCCAAGACCTACAAAGTTATAAGTTTTTAAGATGTAGAGAAGTCGCATGATGTTAATTGTTGCCTCCGATTGGCAGACTAACTTTAAGATTAAGAGTTATAGTGTTTAAATACATTACTTGATAATTCTATCGGTCCAGCAGGCATGTATGTTGCTCTAGCAGTTTCTGATATCGAGAGTTGATACACATGGACGGACATATTTGGTCCATAAGTGTACTTCTTTCAGCTTTGCTTAATAGTACGGAAATTTTGAACATTAAATACTTAAAGACCAAACTTACCCTTATACGTATATTTGTCACGTTGCAAGAAGTACAATCGCGCACAAATGCATGAGAATCAGTATTCACTTACGTTATTTTATGTAATGCGAAGTCAAGGAATATTAAAAAAAATAGGAGTAAACGAAAATTGAATGAACAAGTTTGTCATGTTTTTATGAGATGATTTTAAAAGGTCAACAGAGGAAAATGAAAAGAGTTTAATACAGGCAAAGCTAGAATATTGTTGCTCCTTCGTATTTAGTTCGCAATGAGAATGTCCTGCTGTATATCCCGAGTAGTTCTGGTAACTTTAAACTGTAGACTCAGTCCAGATTAGGACTGTGAATTGAAATCGCACTTGGACAAATATTTTTGACGAAAATGTGAATGAGATATTTTCCACTTTTTAAATGGTGTACGCCTTGTGTGTTGGCAACCACAAATGAAGAACAGTAAAGTGGGTTGCTGACCGCCAGGATACCGTAGTTTAAAATGCTTATCAAGTCCTTGCATCACATTGGATCCGCTTCTGCCAAAACTTTTACCACTGGCTTTTACACTCACGTACACGGTAGATGACGGTAGAACAAACAACGCAATGTAAACAAGCGTGGGCGATCGAATTGGAGGCGAGATATTCTGGCGTTCACGGTCATGTTCCACCAACCAACGAGTGGAACCAAATATATTTCTTTTCGGCCAAGTGTGCTAGAAATATAGTGCTGTGCGCTTCATATACTTGGATGTTTGCGCTGTTTGTGTAATAATAGCATACTTAATGACTTGGTTTACGGACGTACACCGTTACTAGTGAAAGGATTTCTAGTTCCATACCTGTTTTTTCTACGTCCTATACGCATGCTATTTAAAGATCTTTGCAATTCATTTACACACAGAACACAACCACTGAAATTCTGTAGGCTCTAAAATGCCTGAATGACCCACAAATGTCTATAAATGCCTAAAAACCTTTCATGTAAGTTTAAAAAATAACTTTTACTTTGAAAAACCCTTAATTTCCAGCATAAGGGCTTGACATGTTGAGAAAATCCGAGCGGAATAAGAAGCAATGCAACATTAAACAGCAGTATTGGCGTCTCCACTCTGCAAATTTCAGCCATCTTCCAGCCTGCATGACGAAATTGAAAGAATGTGGAGTGAAAATGGATGAGGTGTTCACAATTTTTGAACTCTGTATTCCGAATAAAAGGGACTATTTGCGTACCAAAGAAAGATGCAGGCTGGTTTGGGACGGAATCATGGCTAAATATCGTTCAGTAGTTAAATCATTGAGCCGGCATTATTTACAGCGTAAGAGTGTAGGCAGATTTCAAGAACATGCTAGTCTATGATTCGCTGTTTTGAGCACTTGCTTCAAATTATGATGGACCTTTTCTAGTATACAAATTGAATCGTTCTATGTACAAGGTGCGGCAGAATTCATTAGACAGTTTGAAATTAGCGCCATTTACGTCTGCCGATAGATATCGCGCTATTTCGCTCGTCATTTAGTGAAGCAGCTCAAAGCCTTCAGAAGACATGGAGGTCTGGTTAAGTGAGCACCGCGGGTATGCTGTGGAGCGGATTTTCAAGAACAATGGCTCAGGTACTGCAACGTAATGGTGACTGCACATGGCCTTCACGTTTGCCAGACTTATCACCATGCGATTTTTTCTTGTGGGAATATTTAAAACAAAAGATGTACGTGAATCGACCGCACACCATCGAAGAGCTAAGGAATCCATAAGAGCTGAAATTCAGAACATTCCACTGGAGATGCTGGGCAAGACGATGGAATCGGTTATGCAGCGGGCAGAGATATCTTTGTAGAACAATGGAGCTCGTCTCACTGACATTATTTTCAAATCGTAAACACCAAATGAAATGCTTTTTTTTTGCACCTTGCAGAAATAAGTGTATGATCATCGGTTTATAATACAATACATAGTTTTGGAATTTCAAACTGTCTAATGAATTCTGCCCCACCTTGTATGTATGTATCTGCATGTATGTACGTATAACAAACACATGCACACATATAGGATCGTTTGCCGAGCGTATCAACTTGTGACCCTTCGATCTAGCCAACGAAGTTCGAGTATCGGAATGGATGTTCTTGTAACTGTTCCTTTGTCGATTTTACATAATCATCACTCATCCTCTATGTCGCGAAAGAGTCATAAAATCGACGCTAAATAACAAAATACAAATACAACGTATTGTGTACAAGTTTGTACACACATACGCACAGGCATGTACGTCACCATGTGCGTAGAAGCAACTTTTGTGATCTACCGCGTTGAGTGTCGACTCATGATCTTTGATTTGAATCCCGGCCTGATCTTGGTGTTTCTCTTACGTCTATCGCTTCATCCATTTCATCTAATGCTTTAAAGAGACAGAAAATTGACCTAAAAACTGTAAAAATAAAGAATCGTAGGTGTATTTTATGATGTGACTTTTTATCGTTACAACGAAAGATATAATTTTACTGTAGTTTCCGCCAGGTACTGACGCAGCAGGAGAACTTTAGTAAATATTGGATGAGTGACGATTCTGATTCAAATGCAGGATGTTGGTACGAATTTGCCCACACACGACTCTTATGACACGCCCATATATGTATAGCGAGCACACAATGATGATGCTCTGAAACTCACGAGAGATACCAGAATTGCAAACAGCATTTCCCTTTCCTGCAAAGCCGTTTGAGGGACTCTACGAAGCATCGGGGGGAAAGCGAGGTTGATAACTTTTTTTTCAGCGGGAGTGCTTCCAGCGTTGTAACTCATCATGGACTTTTCATTGCATTTCGCCCTCTGCCGGCATCGAATTACAGGAGGAGAAGAATGCTCGCCAACCTCGTTTGCCTTATCGGCAGCGGAGTAAAACAAGATAACGGTCTGCTCGCAACAGCCATCGGCCATTTTACAGCTCTTCTAAACCGTGTTGCCGGACACTAAAAATCTATTACCAATTCTCCGGCAACTTGCTTCTTCCCGGTACCTACCGACCGTTTTTTCAAGCATCATTAGTTCGTTTATACGGGAGGGTTGTTTTAGCACATTAGGAGCTCCAGTATTTCTTGTAGTTTTCGAAGGTATAGCAGAGATAAAATGTAATTACACTGATTGATCGATCGTCGAATCTTCGTTGGCGGAGTGGTTATCACAGCGCGGTATGGCGGCAAAGGTTCCCGGTTCGAATCCTGACCTGAGCATGGGTGTTCTTTGAGAGTATCTATTCATCATCACCAAAGTATTCCAAGTACAATATTTGCCATTTTAAATTGGAATGTACTAAGAGCCGCCGTAGCTCAGTTGGTAGAGCTATACGCGGAATATCCGGATTCGAACTCGGGATCAGGAATTTTCCAGTCATTTCCCTGTTTCTGCGCTACTCGGAGGTCCACCCAGCCTCATATAAATGAGCACCTGGGGTAATCCTGGAGAGTAAAGGCGGCCGAGCGTGATGCTGATCACATCATCCAAACTATGGTGTGGAGCTCCATATCTCCACATCACTAAATTGTTTCCTATATTTTTAAAGATAATGCTCATTACTTTCGAAAAATAATTTCTGATCAATATTTTATAAGGTTTCGAAAGTACGAGTACTGCCTCTATAAATTTACTCAGAAGTGCTTGAAATGTTTTTTTTAAAGGATCCAAATAGTAACTCCTTGCAAATCATTTTCAAATTATGACAAATGTAACATGTCATTTCCTAATAATGTATAACCACGAATAATATTGCTTCTCAGCCTTTATACTATAATATTTTGAAATACAACTGTTAAATATTTTTAGTATACATTTTGTCACTCATATCCATAACAGTACCCTGATGGGATACGCAAAACATCTAGGTAATGTTCACTTTCTGTTCGCCATTTTTGTAATATGATAGCTCTAGCAGAATGTGCACGCTGTTCGCTTTATGTTATTGATATTTACCTGGTACACAATGGTTGTCCCAATGGGAAAGATCGAGTGGGGTTAAATCCAGCAATTCGTTTGAGTGCCTCACACTCCGTATTACTTACTTACTAATTCATTCCGGCATCCTACTAATTCTGCATTACAAGCACATGTACGAAGGCCGATTGAAAAGTAATGAGACTGCTTTTGTTTTTCTTTACTGGAGGGGTAGTACGGTGCAGTTGTTTGTGAAGGTCATACTTCGACGTGTCTAAAGCTGTAGTTGGACCACCGTAGTCTTCAGCATCCTGAAACAGGATTGCAAGCTCCTGGCACGTGTCGTCATGGGGGATTAGAGAGATGGTACTGGTGAGAGAAATGGCGATCATTGTTCGTACTACAGTGGAATATCCTCCACATAGCCCAGTCTTAGCCCTTTGAGATTATCGTTATTCCCAACGCTTAGATGATAACCACATGGAGGTAATAGAACACCTAACATGTTGTTACGTGTCAGAATCGTTTAGTGAAGTGTTGTAAATATATGTGAAAAATGCAAATTTGAAAACTAAAAATGTGACGAATCTGCGGAGTCATTACTTTTCAATCAGCCCTCGTAATTAACTGCGCTAGAGTAAATACACAACCAGTATTCTGCAAGCCCGGTAAGGTCACTAGACAAAATTGATTGGCCGTTATGTGATTATATTCTACTAGAACAACCTCGTTTATTATACAAATAGAACTGCTCAATTATTACTTTTCTTTCACACTCAAACATACAGTTTGGTACAGTGGCCTACTTTATATACCTTAATTCTACATTATTGGAGAGAAAATATTTAAAAAAAACATATTGAAACGTATTAATATGTCGGTCATTTTACAAGATGGAGTATAAAGTTTATGGAAGTAATAGAATATGATAGTGGTTTTGCGACATAAAAGTTTCACGTGTCAGTATCAGGTATTTGCCAAAATGGAGTCGAATTTTCATATTTGTGTGTTTCGTCACATTATCTCTTCACCATATATATAAAAATGTATGTATGTGTGTATGTTTGTACCGGTATAACTCTCGAACGCCAGGAGCGATTTCAACCGAACTTGGTACACATATTACTTGCAATCTGGAAAGAAATATAATTTGGGGGTAACACACCCCTGGCATCCCTAGGGGTGGGAAGAGGGTGACATGTAAAAATACTAATAAACGACCGATATTAGTGTGGAATCCATAGTTTTCGGAGTTTCTAAGATGAATAGTGGCACTCCCAATGCCATTCAACTCCAAGTTCATCACCAATCGTAATAGGAATTGAGAGGGGGTGAAAAATAAAATGTGAAAAATGACCTAGATTAGTATCGAATCCATAGATTTCGGAGTCGCTAAGCTAATTTGTGACATTCACGATGACCAAACTTGGTACACATATGACTTACAATCTGGAAAGAAATACTGTGGGAGTAAGACACCCATGCCACCCCTAGGGGTTGGGGTGGGAAGGGGTGACATGTAAAAATAATAAAAAACGACCGATATTAGTGTGGAATTCATAGTTTTTGAAGTCGCTAAGATGAATAGTGACACTCCCAATGCCGTTCAACTCCAAGACACCCCTGGCACCCCCAGCGGTGGGAATGGGAAGGGGGTGACATGTAAAACGACCGATATTATTGTGGAATTCATAGTTTTCGGGGTCACTAAGATGAATAGTGACACTCTCACTGCCGTCCAACTCCAAACACTCCTATGGGTGGGGGTGGGAAGAGGTAACATGTAAAACGACCGATATTAGTGTGGAATCCATAGTTTTCGGGGTCACTAAGATGAATAGTAACAATCCCAATGCCGTTCAACTCCAATACACCTCTGGTATCCCTAGGGGTCGGAAGGGGGTGACATGTAAAAATAATCGAAATCGGTCGATATTAGTGTGAAATCTATAGTTCTCGAGGTTGCTAAAATGAATAGTGACACTCCCAATGCCGTTCAACTTCAAGTTCATTTTACACTATAGTTAGAATTCATTATTTTCCTGTCTAATATAAGATTGGGATAAATAAATACCCGAGCAACGCCGGGCAATCAGCTAGTAACTCTATAAACTCGGGGTTTGTTTAAATTCCCTCAAGGGTTTAATTAGTTGGCACTGGTTTCTCTTCTCTTAAACACAAACAAAAAACAGTAAAGAAGAAAATGATTTTTTTTAGAAAAATAATATTGTAATCGAATCCCTGTTTCCCGTCGGTTATCCACCAGAACAAAAAGACTGGCAACCATACTGCAGTGTTGAATCCACGCAAAAACAAAGGGCGGTGAGGAATCTTTAGGTAAACAGCTCCCATGAAAAGGGTAGGAATAATTTTCCCCTTTCTATTTCCTTCCCTTTCGGTTTTTTTGGTGACTATGATCATACAGCGGTTTGGTGGGATGTCGGGCCTCTTGGCTTTATATTCCAGAAGTCATTTTCAACATTAAAAAGGAGAGAAGGGAAGGGTGGCCCTTTGTTGCTCAGAGTTCCGTGTGTAATCACTGAACATGGTGGAAGTGGAGTGGGGTGAGGGTAGGGGGGGAGCGATTGAAGCTCGCGGAAGATTCTTCACAATTGACTTTCCGTCCCGTCACTCGTCAGTTCTCTGAACCTCGGATCTTTCTTCATTGTTGATCTTCCAGACTTATCTCCTTTCTCTTTTGTGTAAATATTCAAGCAGCTGGAGGGATGCTAAGTCTCGTGTTTTCTCTGCCTTCATTCCTCTCGTCATTATCTTTTATCCTTGTCTTTTGTTTACCTATGTGGCTTTCCTCAATACGTGTTTATGTGGATGAAAATTATGTTCTCTACGTCATTCGCAATACACTAAGCACCTTTAGAAGCTGGAATATTCAGAATAACAGACGGAAAGAAAAAGTTAATTTTGTTCAGTGGAGTATACTCTTCTAAAGGCAGAATCCCCAACATCATTCTCTTTAATCAGGTCACTATAATAAACTTTGAACATACTTTTAATAATAGTTTGTAGGGGTATTGGTGCCTCACAGGGTTTCCATCCCCAAGGTGTCAATTGATTGAATGTTTGGTGATACCCAGACCCATTATACTCAGATATATTGCACAAAATCTCACCTAAGGTCACACCCGATAAACGAGCCCAAATTTTCCTCGTGGCAGGCAGATGTCATAGACACTCAACCACCGCAGCTCAAAATAGTTTTCTACTTTGTACAAAAATATATTCGTATAAATATTATACGTCATAGTACAATGAACAGCGTACAGAAGACCCAAAATTACGTACTTATTAACAACCACATCACTGAGACTGTGGATTCGTAGTTCCTACATCCATATGTATTTAAGGCATGTTTCATGTCTTATAGTATTGCCGAAAACCATGGCGGAGTGGTTAGAACATCACGCTACGCCGCTAGGGGTCCCGGGTTCGAATCCCGGCCTGGACGTGGATGTTTATGAGTGTCCATTCATCAATTTCATCATATCGTATAATTTCAATACAAAATCATGTATTTCATGAAGAACGTAAAGTAATTATTCTTGATTCTTGTCTATCAGAATCACAGCCAGGAAGCAGTCGCTAGGAACTCCAAGTATTGCTGAGTAAAGGTGTTACATCAATCTTAGTAGGACACCAGGTAACAAACAACTTCGAGGAAGTAAGGAAGTGTATCGACCTGGTATTTACGACAACAATCCTTGGAGGATAAATGGTGTGTATTCTGATAGACAGGGATCAGATCAGAAAAGCACTACGAGAGAGAGAGTGGTCAGTCTTCGCACATCAGTCTGTAGGGCTGTTGATGGTTTTGCACCAGGGAAAGTGGTGTTGGTATTCTCTTCCTATAATTCGACGCTAATAAGAACAAGCCTAGGTTGTTCTACCATTCTACGAGTCTACAGAGAACTTTAGCTTCTAGTTGAAACAGGCATTTCCTTATACAACATGCCGAAACATTCTTAGTGAGAACTAAAATCAAATTTGAGTGTATTGTGTGTTCATTTCCCGTTCTACGCTATTTAGGTACAACCTCTCACATGAGGGTTAATCACCAAGCGAGTATGGATGATGAAATGCGCTATCGCAACTCAATGGACATCTAAAGGTCCCAGGTTAAGATCCCGGTGTTCCTAAGGGAACGATACTATATTATCACTCATCCCCATCTTCGCAATTAGCCAAAAAGTGGCACAAAAGCGAAGCAAAATAAAGCAAATCAATCAAATCAAAGATGTCTTGTATTATTATTTCTGTACGTAACTCTAATATCCTGAGATTCTTGATTTATGTCAAAATATTTTTCTTCCTTTAGTTTTGTATTTATTCTTCCATTTTCTGTGTTCATTTATCCTGATATTACCTACGAATGATCACAACTTTATATCTGATAACAAGGCTAGGTAGTAGAGTACCCTGCAGCAAGATGTTGCTCAATAAATAGATTATTATCATCATTATTATTATTACAATTACAATAACTATACAAACATTGGGCTGCATTTGTTTCGGGCTGACGAGACTCTGTCGCCTGGACCCACAGACATGGTTTTATGTTGTGTCGCCCACATGTGTTTGCTCCTTTATCTTATCCCAATCATCTCGATCGTCGCGATTAGTTAAATAAACGAAATAAAATCCATTAACTATATAAACTTATATAAATATCTTGCAAAACTGTTACAATTTTGGAAACATATAACTTACGTTGTCTTTGTTTGTCGCCCCACTGTAACATTTCTGACTGTTTTCCCTATAACAGGAAGTCTTTGTGCATCATTCTAGTCGTTCAGCTTTAAGGAATTCCCGCAATATCTCCGAAAAGCTGCAAGCAATGTCGGCAAACTCCAAGGAATCTGCAGAAATACTCCGTGCCGAGGAAGGAATTCCGAATGTTCGTGGACAACTCGGAGAGCAACGTGAAACTCGTGAGCGTCATTACACTTTAAGAGCATTCAAGCTTTTTGTTCCTCGCCCCGTAACAAGAAGCAAAAAGTTCAGATGTACTTTAAAGCACCGATAACTCCGAATCAGTAAACTAATAAATCCTTGCAACCCTGACAATTCCGCAGGATTAGCAGTGCTTGTTTATTCTAGAGATTTTGACGCAAGTTTATCTACAGGTGCTTCACAATTCTTAGATTAATCGAGGGAAGGGATAGTTAACACAGCCTATGAAATGAAGGACGTTCGTTCATTTATGTGATTTAGTCTAGTGATTGATTGATTGATTGATTTGACTTATTTTACTTATCACTTATGCCACTTTTGGCTAATCGCGAAGATGAAGATGTTGAAATTGTTGAAGGGACACCCACAAAGAACGACCATTCCCATGCCGGATTTCGAACCACTCCGCCACGGAGGCTAGCTATTTAGTGTAGCCATTTCATTGTTCTCTGCTATTTTCCCTATCCTTCTGCCACTCTTTCTTGATCTTCCTTCTTTTGCCTTTCTCTCGCTTTCTCTCTCTCTTGCATCTTTCTCATTCTTTGTACTTTTCTATATTTCGCTCTCTCTATGTCAAGCTTCTTTATTTTGTTACTCTCCCTCTTTCTCCTTGTTTATTTATGTTCATTTCTCTCCATGTCCTAACTTTATTTCTTCTCTTTCTCTGCCTCTTGATTATTAGACTTCTCTTCTTTTCTACAACTTCTTTCATAGCATTTCTCTAATCTCTCATTTTAAAAAGAACCTCCCTTGAGATGATTACATCAAAATATCCTACTTATCAACTGATTTGATTTTGAATAGGCTTTTGATGTCTAGCGTCGATTTTCTGCCAATTTTGGGTAATAGAGATGATGAGAATGAATGATGATATGATGAAATTAATGAAGGGACGCTCACAACGAACACCCATGTTCAGGCTGGGATTCTTACCCGAAACCCCTGGCGCCGTAGTGCGCTGTTATATCCAACCTGCCACCATTTATAAGAACATGCCTTGTTCATTCCGAAATTCCTCCTTTAACAATTTCCTACGAGCATCCACGTTGCCACTAGAGGTGTTTGAACCTCCAACACAAGTCCATCCCTTAACACGTGACCTAGCTCGCTCGGTCCGGGTCCATAAGTATTAAAAGTTTCATGTACAAAATGGATTTTTCTCCTGCGTGGCCCAGTGCCTCTCGGAGCGGCAGCTGGAGGGAGAGAGAGTGGATGAGCAATGCCATCTGTCCGCAGGTCCCATAAACTTTCCTTCATCCGTCATCATCCCAGCTGACATTATTGCAATAGGAGAAATCAATAACTTATGTCCACCGCACGGAGACGCTTTACTTTTATTTCTCCGGATTCTGGAGGGGATATAACGCGCCGCGATGTATCTGTGGGACGTGTGTGGCTCGGTCTCCCTGCCTAGAATTCTTAATCTTGGATCTCGAGGCGAAATTCCCGTCGCAGGAAATGAAACAAGAGGCTTTACACGGATCCCTTCCCTGCTGTCTTTTCTTCACATCTACTCTTCGAAATTTTCTTCTTAAGATCTCAGCTTAAAGAAAACCCACTGCGCCCAATTTTGCGTCATTTAACCTGAGAAGTCCTCGAGCTAGTTCATCCCGGATTCGAATTAGATAGAGAAAATTACAGTGTTCGTAATTTGTATACCTTTATTAGGAAAAATAGCAACGTTTATGCTGAACATTTTTGCAAAATCATTACATCCTTTTATCTTCATGATTAGCCCAAAAGTGCCAGAACAGCGAAGTAAAAAAAAACAACAACAAGAACTTCAACATTTTCTTCCTCATCCAATAATTTAATACATGTTAATGGAAATAACTAAAGTTCGACATTCAAATGTGTGCGCCATGTTGAATCCTCCATATTGAACTTACACATTTATAATGCGTTTCAACTGAACGAATATATTGACACCGTTGTAATCTCGTGAACAATAGAGCGATTTTTGACATGTCTCACTTTGTTGTATTTCATTGTTGTTATTTAGCGTCACTTCTTGTTATTTAGCCACTTTTGGCTAATCTGGTTATTGGTTACTTGTCCTAACATTATTTGATTTAAGCCCTCCCAGATGGCATAGTGGTAGCGCCATCGCCTTGTGATCAAGGGGTCCCGGGTTCGATACCCGGTGGAGACACATAGTGGTTCGGATACCATTTTAAACTGCAGGTCAAGTCCCGATTAGCCTTACTGTGCATACAGTGAACTTGAAACACCAAATCAATCAATCAATCATTTCATTTGTCAAAGGTTCAAATAAAATAAATGAGAAAGCACTAATTTCATTTTTCAAAACCAATCAGAAGGAAATTTAGAGAGTGCATGGAAAAAAAATAACGCTTCAGTATTTATATTTAAAATATTGATTGTATTTTGAGATTCAAGACCTATAATCAGTTTATTATTTTTATTTATTTATTCAGTACAGGATACAGTTGCAATTATGATGAACACAAATATGGTGTATGTGCATACATTTAAATTATTAATTGAATATCCACATATGCATACAAGATATTTACATTTCAGAGTAAATACGTAACTCGATTATACGATTTTTCATTAGAATACCCTACAAAATATACGTCTAGATATTTGGTGAGCAACAAATTTTTCAGTGCCTCCTCCATGTGAGGTATAAGCAACGACCCTTTGTTGAGGCTTTCCACGTCAACCTCACTTCCACCTAGTACACCCCGGTAACTTGAATATTGGAAGCCAACGAGGCTCTGGCGCCTGGACTTAGGGCCAGTATAATCCTCTGTAGGACTGTGTGCTGTGTTTGTCATTATGCCCTTTTACAACCTCAGCTATTAATAGGTAAGGATAATTTACTAATAAGATACAGTATAGCTTTATCTCGTGTTAAGCAATAATTAAATTAGTTAGTTTTCAAAATAAAATAATGAAGATTTTAATACAGATATTTTGTTTTCTTCTTAGAGGTCTGTCCTCGCTTTTGTTTTAGTTAAAGGGCATATGCGATAAGCGCACGTACATCGAGCGGACAAAGGACATTTCGTACATCGAGTTGACAAAGGAAATTTCGTACATCGAGCGCACACTTCCTCAATGACCTTTAAACGATCGTATATCGAGCGCACACATATTTTTCTACCTTTATGATTAATTGTCAACCTTCCTTCACCCTTTTTCCAGACTTGGGACTAGACAATGTGTAATCAAATACACAATGGTGGTTTAAAAGTTGTTTCCTATTAGCAACGGCTTCATCAGATTGTTTAGGATTAATACTTTTTAATTCGGCAGTCAGGTTCCTTAAAACTTTTCACAATAATATATATTTAATCTGCAATAACCTGGTCACATAACTTGGTTCCATACGATAGAGCTCTCAGGCACCGAAGCAGGTCGTCAGTTTCAGCATATTTTTCTAGAATGGCTTGTTTGTCTCTGCCCGTTTCAATGTACTTGCGTATCCTCTTCCTGCTTTGGATTCCCACGTCTTGAGCCATTATCCTTCCCCTTATCTCTTCCGCTTGTTCCTTCATTCTCTGGAGGAGTAGGTAAACGTTCGGATTCGGTGCTCCAACGATCCTGTTGAACTTGTTGTTCCATCCTTCAACCGGATTATTTGTCCGTGTCTTTGGCCGGCAGCATTTCACACATTATTTGTATATTCTCGTTGTTCAACCACTGCTCCACAAAATAGTCCAGGAATGTTATTAATTTTAGATCCTGTGGCGCGCTCTCCATAATCCGGAGCCAGGCTTCGTCGACTTCTTCTGTCGGTATCAACGCCAAAGCAGCACACATCCTACATGTTTTTCTAATCTCCTCGTTTTCTTTGTACTCCTTTGTTAAGCCTAGTTGCTGTATCTGCCTCCACAGACACTGGTTAAAATGATAATTACAACCGGACACGAAAGTCTGTGGGAACACATCTCCGATCGCCTGTATCACCGCGATCCATTTTAACGGTTTTCGGAGACCAATTCCCACGTTTTAACGCTGCAAGAAGTTGCATGCACGTTGATTTCTTCTTATCCTCCAGTAAGACATAACACCGCTCGAACAATGTTCGTATCTTTTTCTGAACTTCTACAATCAGCGTGGAGTGTGTAAATGTGTTTAAACTGTCTAGAACAACTTTTGAATGTGCCGTCTAAATAGAAATAGTCTCTGTATTGTAATAACTTTCTGCCACTGTCACTTCCAAACACCGGAAGCTGGTCACGTTGGAAAGTCGCGGCATGTCCATATTGAAAGACATTTCGGAACTGTCGGCCGGATTTTGCGTAGTTCCCAGAGCTCTTCTGCGTTCCTGGCACAGATTGCCTTTCACGTTCTCGTATCTAGGAACTTCGGTCACCAATTCGTATCGCCTGCTGAACAGTTTACCAAACTCTTGCTTGTAGATGGGGTTGGCTGGCGTCGAAAAGTCCTCCCTGGCTCTTTTCCTGCACTTGTACTTGGATTCTTCTACTTCCAACTGGGCAACGTTTGGCACACATTGATGAGGTGTCGATTCCAAAACATCGTTGTTCGAGGACGTATTCACTGAACCCTTACACTTGAGTTGCCGTACTTCACACACCGCCAGTGGATAATGTTCTCAGTTTGACGGCCAATACGGTACCGATATCCATCGAGCAGAAGACTAGGTTTACTCTTGTAAGTGGTGCTTACTTCCACTACACAAAAGCAAAGTGCTCTGAACCACGACTTTCTCACTACAAATACTTTGCAAAGAATGAACCTACTTTAGAAATTTCAATCTCCTTCTTGTCTGCATCTTGGATATGCTAGGGTGACTCAGTTATGTGACCTTTACGTGCGCTCGATGCACGTAATTTATATTCGTATTGCATGACTGGTAAATATAGCCTATGAGCTGAAGTGCCCACAATATCAAAATCAATCAAACAATCAAGCCTCTATAATACGCACTTCATAAAAGTACTTCATATGTCCTATCTCGTGACCTGAGGATGTAAAATAACATTTTGTTTCTCGCATGATGACGTGTTTCATGAAAGCTTACGATTTCTAATAGCTCCATGCCTTCGCAGCCATTCATTATCAATTGTCACAAGAAAACAATACAAACTAGGACTTCCAAACCAGAGACAGTGAGAGGAGAGATAAAGCGAAACGAAAGAGAAGAAAGAATAATAGAAGTTAAAAATATGAAACACCCACCTAGCAGCATAACAAATTTACCAACTGCATGTGAACGTTTTCTAGGTGGCCGTGGTGGCTCAGTCGGTAACGCGTCTGACTACCATGCTCAAGGTACCGGGTTCGATCCCCGGCCGGTTCAAACCGGGAACTTTTCTAACGTTGGAAGCGGCCCCGGCGGCCACCCAGCGTCGAATAACATGGGTACCTGGGGGAAACCCTGGGCGGTAAAGGCGATCAGGGGCGTGATGCTGATCACATCACCCTCCCTCACGACAGGATCAAGAAAGTGTGGGGCGTTACCCCCACACCCCCTATACGCCTTCATGGCGTGGTGCTAAGCACAGGGGAGAACTTTACCTTTTTTATATGAACTTTTTCTGCTTCGTCCTTCCATGTTGTGTACGTCCATGAAGTACTGGACGAAAAATATATTATGTATACCACATTGAATTTACCGTATATTATGTGTATTTTCCTATTTGATTATGTATTTTCAATTCTTCCTTTTGATTTGAAATGACGACTTGCACGAGTAGGTTAACCGTCGAGTAGCAAATTTCTTTAGAACTTTGCTCATTAATCCCAGCTCATAATCTTATTATATTACTACGAATATATAGCTATGTATATGCAAGTTTCATTCTACAGATGGAAGACAAGGCGGTATTAACAAGTCCGGCAACATCTTTTTGTGTGATTGGTTTTGAACTTCTATTTGTCCTAGACATACACAAAACCTATAATAACAGCAAAGACAGTTGCTAACACATGCGTGCATTCTACATACTATTTCTATCTGAAGTGATTATTTCCCCAAATAGCGATTACTACAAGATTTTCTTTATCTCTTCAGGTCCAAAATTTTCGGAATCCGATCATCGATACTGTATTACAAACACTTGAAACATGTGATGTCACTTTTTCCGTCGTTTTCAGGGCAAACTGATATTAGTTATAACTTAATTTCCCTGAAACATGTTACACTTTTAGAATTGTTTAACGTTCAAGAAAGTTTTCATTACATCGCAGTTTAGTCTGCGGTTCACATAACAATTCTACGCCATCTGTAGGTAAAAATGGAGAACGATTTGATTATGGCGGTGTAAAAATTAAAGTTTATGTTTCATGGTTTATAATTTAATTTTGGCAGTTCTATGTCAAAGATATTTATGGGGAGACGGAAAATCGAACATTTCTTCCTCTGCACGCCCTTGACTTTCACTGCAATTTTTCCCAGTCGCTTGAGACTGCGATGGTATCTTTAACAATGACCGCGACCGTTTCTGTAAGGATTAATCTAAATGTAACCTTTATTAGCACATTTGGTTATTTTCCTCCTCCTTTTCTACTTCTTCAGACCAATCCTGACAGTGAAATAGATTAAATATATATATATATATATATATATATATATATATATATATTTATATATATATGCATACATACACACAAACACGTATGTTTGTGTGTGTGAGAGAGACAGAGAGATAGAGAGAGTGGATGAGAAAGTATTCACATCACAATAGAAGGACACAGCACTTACGCTTTAATTGTTTCTATTAATTCACACTAGTGACCTCTTTACACGCCCTTTGACCTACTTAGAGGGCTACCAGCCACATTTCACGTTTACCACATTATAAAGCATGACACATTTCACAGTTTAACGTGGAAAACTGTGTTTGAATTATTGTGGCACTTACAGCGTTTACCAATTTTAGTCTTCAATTATTGAAGATACTGAAAAGGAACACTTGAATAAGTTGTGTATTTTCTACCTTGAAAGAAATATAAACTCTATTGCGTCATAAACTCCAATTCTCCAATTAAACGACTAGGTATCCAAATATGCTTTTAATTAAGTGGCACGTGGTACCTTCGCAAACATTATCTGCGTCTAAAGACCAGAGTGACCTCTTTCCTTTTCAGTTCCCGAAAAGCAAGGATCGAACCCGGAACCGCTCGCACCACGGGCTAGAGCTGTAACCATTAGGTTACCGTAGTAATACTTTTGGGTTGGCGTACAATTTATCGTCCGAGCAGATACAGCCACGAAAAATAACAGTTGGGCTGAAAAGTTCATAGGCTGACTCATAGATGGCGTTACTAGAATTAAATCCATGTGATTTTTACTTAGTACTAACCTTCAAAAGATACGTCTATAAATTTCACAGCTGCCGGATAATTAGTTCGTGAGATATAGCATTGTGAGTGAAGCAGCTTTTGTTATTGTGAAAAAATGGATAAAAAAGAATTTCGTGTGTTAATAAAGCATTGCTTTTTGGCGAAAAAAAATACTGTTGAAGCCAAGGCTTGGCTTGATAAACATTATTCGGACTCTGCACCAGGAAAATCAACCGTTGAGAAGTGGTTTGCTAAATTTAAACGAGGCGAAATGAGCATCGAAGACGATGCACGCAGTGGACGCCCCAAAGAGGCTGTTACCGACGAAAACATCAAAAAAGTCCACAAAATAATTTTAAATGATCGTAAAGTGAAGTTGATCGAGATAGCTGAGACTTTATAAATATCAAAGGAACGTGTTGGACATATTGTGCATGAATATTTGAACATGCGAAAGCTGTGTGCAAAATGGGTGCCGCGCGTGCTCACAATCAATCAAAAGCAACAACGTTTTGATGATTCGGAGCAATGTTTAGCGATATTCAACCGTAATAAACACGAATTTTTCCGTCGATATATTACAATGGATGAAACATGGCTCCATAACTACACTCCAGAGTCCAATCGACAGTCAGCCGAGTGGACTGCACGTGATGAACCGAATCCAAACCGTGGAAAGACGCAACAGTCGGCTGGCAAGGTTATGGCATCAGTATTCTGGGATGCGCATGGTATTATATTCTTCGATTACCTCAAAAAGGGCCAGACCATCAACAGCGATTATTACATAGCGTTGTTTGAGCGTTTAAAGGATGAAATCACGAAAAAACGGCCCCATTTGAAGAAGAAAAAAGTGCTGTTTCATCAAGACAATGCACCGTGTCACAAATCAATGAAAACGATGGCAAAATTATATGAATTAGACTACGAATTGCTTCCCCATCCACCATATTCTCCAGATCTGGCCCCCAGTGACATTTTCCTGTTTGCAGACCTTAAAAGAATGCTCGCTGGAAATTAATTTAGCACTGATGAAGATGTAATCGCCGAAACTGAGGCCTATTTTGAGGCTAAAGAGAAATCGTACTATAAAAATGGCATCGAAAAATTGTATGACCGCTATAATCGTTGTATCGCCCTCAAAGGCAACTATATTGAATAATAAAATCGAATTTTGTCCAAAAAATATTTTTTACTATGTTAGCCTACGAACTTTTCTGCCCAACTGTTACCTGACTCTTGATTGTCCCGATGACCTTTTTCGCGCCCCCAAATCTTCCTCTCGGGCGCTCGTGAACGTTCGGCAGGAGTTTGAAAGGCGGATCCCTGGCAGCAGCTGGTCTATTGATCGCTTCCCGACAGTGCCTGGTGCTCCGGTCTCTCACAGTCCTGCAAGGAAGGATTGCCGATCGTATTTCTTTGATCAGTCAACGCTTCATGAGCAAAGATCGGTTCAAGATGCACTCGTCACGATGAATATTCATCACTTTCTTACGGTCTCCCTATGTGGAGAACCGCAGTTCAATGAAAATCACAATTAAGGCATTGAATGTAAACCAGATCATTAAGTTCTCTCACTTCCAACCCTCTACAAGAAAACTTTCCGATCGCAATGCTACGTCCTACCACGTAATCGCCACACTCTAAATACTTCAAATTAGGAGGACGGCAAAAGTCTACCCATAAGTGCTAACTTTCTTAGTTCAATCGGTGGACACAGACTCTAGATAACTCAGGGCTTGCTGGGTAAAACGTGAACAACAGCTTTATTTATATATATATGTATGTATATATATATATATATATATATATGTTTATTATAAACTTATCGTAAGAAAGTCTGTTAGCACACTAGTCTCTAACCTTTATCACTTAAGTGCATTTACATTTACCCTACACGTGCATTCACCACTTCTGGACTCAAAGGGGAGAAGGGGCCATTCAATTTATTCCTCGCAGTGAGGTGCAAGGGGGAGTAGGGACCTAATTTTATTTATGGCGCTGTTCGCTGCTGACGTCACGGGCTCCCCTGTAAGAGAAACTAGTATGTGCGCGGTACCCCAACCACAGCTGGGAACTGGCCGTAGCCAGCCGGCACCTCCGACAAGCGGGCGCTGGGTAAAGGATTAAAGGATGCCGCGACACCCCCAGCGCTAGCTAGGAATCGGCAAGCCGACCGGTATCTCCTGTACAAGGGAGGCAGGTTAGGAAGGAGGTCCTGGTGCTCCCAGACAAGCCGGGCAGGTGGACCTGGCACCTATCAGCCGAAGCGATTAGACCGGGTAGTTAGGTTGCTGCTAGGCTCTTCTTCTTCTTTCTTCCCCCTTCCTTCCTTCTGGGATGGCTTCTAGGCTTCTGGCTGGATGGCCGGTTTTTGCCAGGATGTTGGCCAGTTGACATCCGGGAGCCAACTGAGCTCCGGTCTCCCTGCGCTGGGTTTTATACTCGCGGTGGCGCATGGGTGGTGAAAATTTTAACTACAAGTACGCGTTGCTAACTCATTTTTTTACATATTGGAACCTTCGTACTGAGAAATATCAAGGTTTTGACATTGAGAAATCACTAGTGGGAAAATCACTAGATGCACGTGCTACCATAACCAATACAATTAATAATGAGCCTCGCAGGACTCTGCAATTCTAAACAACGAGTTGAACAGTGTAAATGACAATAATTAATAACATTAAAATAATATAGCGACCACGCAGGGTCTAATAATGAGTGAAGCTAGTAAACGTAGAGGTGGAACCTTTAACGTTTACAGAATACATTTAAACTAAAAGCGTACGCCTTTCAGGGACATTCCGCTTAACTCTTTCATCCGATTAAAAAGAATATAGCGACCACGCAAGGTATAATAATAATTGAATGGCTACCAAGCAGGGTCGTTACGGAAAGCATCTCTTAATTGTATTATCAGATGTTCCAATTTATAACCTTAATTTACATTATCAAACGTTGTGTAAATATTTGTCAATTCGTGCTGCGTAGTTTCATGCATGGTTGGTTTTATTTCGCTTCGCATTTCTGCCACTTGGGTTAATCGCGATGACGAGGATGAGTGATGCTATGAAGGAATTGAACAAAAGACAATCACAAAGAACACTCATGTCTAGGCCGGGAATATAACTACGGACTCCTGGCCGTGTAGCCGTGGTTGCATACATATAAGATTTTGTGAAAGTTTGATTTACGCCAAATGTATGCTCAGATGGCCTACTCTGTACTGGATCTTACCTTAAAGTAGGATACATATATGTATATATCTGAGCGTATATATGTGTGTGTGCACAACTATACGCTTTTACGAAAATTATGACCCGTCAAAGCACATTCCTAGACACGTCCTGGGTAAAACATATGTCAGTATAGTAGTTTTAGGAACTTGAAACCGTAACCGCGCGAACACACTATTGAATTTGAATTTGAAATTTTGGGTGCGTCAGCACTTTGGCTATTTCGCACCCGTCAATTTATATGTGGTCCAGCCCCTTACCTGAACTAAAATATCATACCTGTAACGTCATGTTCTAACTAAAATATTAAAACATTCTGACTTCCGTTAAAATCTGAGGCTGTAAAGAGGCACACAACACACACAATCGCCAGAGCCTCGTTCGTCTGCCAAATGCAGTCCATGGTGTACTACGTGGAAGTGAGGTTGACAGTTTGGTGTACTACGTGGATGTTCGCCCCTTACAACCCGCTCGAACGCTCTTAACCACTAACCTACCTCCACTAAATGTATACCCTATTAACATAATAACATGATTAACGTTATGTAACCAAGTTTCAGTCATAAATAGATCGGCAGGTAGAGAGACGTTGCAAAAGCATCTACCGTGCCATCTCTCTTTAAATCAAAACGATTTTCCTCTAATAACTTTTTATTTAAAAAATATTTTATTGTGTTCTGGGTATTGTATGTCGCTTTTCTACCCGTATTTTAATAGTGTTGATGAGGATGAATGGTGAAATAAGGGATGAGAAGAGGGTGGAACCGCAGTGGCACATCCTCCCAGGGTTTAGATGTAGCATCCTTGTTTTCCTTGACCACTGCGCTAACCAGTCTGACAGTTTATTTTAAAATAATACTTGAGATTAACGTACTGCATTATCGAAACCAAGATGTCAACACCGTCTTCCTTCATACGATGTACATAGCGGTATTCTCAAACAAGTGGGTATTTTAACCAGCTTTTTTTGTTATTTTCTATTGTTTCTTCATATTATTGGTAGTTTTATCTTTTTTCTTAGTATCTTTTTTGCCACTTTTGGCTAACAGCGACGATCTGAATGAGTAAATGAATTTGATGAAAGGTCACTCACAATGAACAACCATATCCAGGCCGGGAATCGAACACAGGAACGGTGGAATTCAAAGCTGACCACGGAACACTTTAAATTATGAAGTCGGTGGAAACTTCTGGTGTAATTGCGACAATGAGAGTGAATGATGAATACATAACATATATTGGGAAATACATCCACACTTACATTCATGGAGTACCCGTGATTGCTACCCGAGACCCTGAGACTCTAAATACACACATAGGTAGCTGCATAAGGGTGCCTTCCTTCAAATATTATGTTAGTTCTTCACTCTAGTTATTACGTGTTCAAAAATATGAATACAGTATAATATTATTATTAATTTTGATTATTTCCATTTCCCCTTTTATACCTCAATTACTATCCACATTATAATTTGTATTAGAACATGGACAGATAAAAAATTGTATTTTCCGTCTGTACACTGAGCTTAAGTATGTTTTTGTGCTGGTTCCATTCGAAAACGGACGCCCCCATCCTTTCGAGTTGACAGCTGCAATGCAGGCAATTCATAATACCAAGGCCCTGTGTCACAAGCTTCTAGGCTGCAGTTCAAAGGTAAAACACTCCATCACGCATATCCCTTAATTCCTGTGGACACGGCGGTCTCTGAGCCGGGTATTTACCGAGCAAATTCACTGTGTAAACCACGAATAAACAACAATGTATGAAAAAGTGAAAATGTTGATATGAATGAACAAAAATGATATTTACTTTAAAGCGATTGAACTACATATGTGATCCAAATCACAGTTTTGTATATATCATTAACCCTAATCGTCGCGTCAACCTTTTGTAGCACATGGTCAGTGTAGCTCCCTGGGATATGAGAGGTCCTAGGTTCGAATCCATATACTCATATGTATTTTCATTTTATGTCCTGTAAGTGATCTAATTTCTTCATCAGACCTCCCTGATTGCGCAATGGTTGCGTCGTCGTCTTGTAAACAAGGGGTCCTGGGTTCGATACCCTGTGGAGGCACACAGTGTTTTGGATCCCACTTTAAACTGTAGGTCCAGTCCCGAGTAGCATTTTTGTGCATAAAGTGGGCTTAAAATAACAATTCCATTAATTTCTTCATCATTCATACTTAACCCAAGAGGTTGAAATGCGACGTAAAGAATCCAAAATAATTATTAATAGAGTAATTTATTTTGACTTTAGCATAAGTGATAGGAAAGCAAAGCAAAATAAGAAAACTACACAGACACTAAAACTTTTGAATTGAATTTAAAAATACTTTAAATATTCCGTGAATTATACCTTTGTCCCCTTCCCGTCAAAAGCGCTCACTTCATTCAAGCGACCAATCATCACAACTTATCTTCTTCACATCAATTATGTGATTGGTTCTTTGGCTTGTGGATCGAAACTGTGGAGCGAGAATGAAATAGTATAACATTCCCGACTACAGTTAAATGTTAGAACTCCAGTTTGTTGTGAAAGTGCGAATTGTTATGAGAGTGTACTTACCATTTGTTTCCAAATCTTTACTTCGTCTATTAAACGTATTGATATCATGTGTATGCATTTGACAGTTTATGGAAAGAATAATCGTTGCTGAGGTTCACTGTTATAACTTCAGCTTAGATGTAAACACATCACTATAAAACGGAATAGTAC
Organism: Lepisma saccharinum; assembly: GCF_977018435.1. Classification (NCBI taxonomy): domain Eukaryota; kingdom Metazoa; phylum Arthropoda; class Insecta; order Zygentoma; family Lepismatidae; genus Lepisma; species Lepisma saccharinum. The sequence continues at coordinate 61,980,071 of NC_139233.1, forward strand.
TTTGTAGAAATTACAGTGTTTTTCCAAAATTTACGGTTCATACTTGAGATTTCGTGAAAATGTGCTTCAATCATTCACACTGTAGATTTTAAAATTTGTTTTTCAATTTACATTTTAATGAAAGTTGAAGTTGTAATATTCCAGTCCAAAAACATTGTTCTTACCTGGAAAATTACGTGTAGTGTCTCTCGCATTTGACGCAACGAAAAGATCATAATGAACCCCTGTGTCTTATGCAACCCAAATCACAGCTGCAAGGTGTGTTGCATATAAAGTAGGATAATTATGTAGTAGAAATTATGAAAATGGTTCTTCTAACAACCTCTAGCGGTTAGATTAGTAATCCACGAATTCAGAGGTTATCGCTTCCACTATATTTTTAATTTATGTGTGCATTTTCATCTCTTTCCGTTTTTATTAAGCAACTCTGGTAGTGGTTAACTTAATGTCGACTTCAACCAAGAAAAATACGCGACACATACAACAAGAACAGAGTTTGACAATGAAATTCATATTCCCTCCCGAAACTGAACATAGTTGTGTATGTATGTACTTGTGAGTATATCCGGAGTCGTAATTGAACTCTAGTATTCTCTTAATGTCTGTACTTCAATATATAGCTTGTGTGGGTGTGTGTCAAATATATAGTTAGTCAATTTTATGTATTTTATTTTGGCTGAGGCGTGTTTTCTCTTTCATTGAAATAATTAAATATTGTGCCTATATAAAATCACCTTGACTTGTAATAAAGGGATCTCGGGTCTCATGGTCAATTCTACGTGAAGACACATTACACAGCTGTTTGGATTATTAAACTTATAATGTAGGTATAGCCTCTGTTAGCCTATCGTAGCATAAAATGGACTTATAAACGCTGACAAAATGTTTGATATTACCCATGTTTCTGATTTAAAATCTACTTTACGACATACTTTTTACCCTCCTTGAGGGTTGTTTTTTTTATTTAGTCCATGACTTGTTAAAGTTATACAAAGAGATCAGATAAAGGTATTAAATGTCTTCTTCCGAATTATTTAAATTATTTCCTGCACTTGCCAACCTTTTCTAGAGATGTAATTTTACGCACTCTTCAAAGGCATGATGTTTTACTTGATAGTCAAGTTTCAGATTGGCCACTTCTTGATATACGGATTCCACTTACCAACACAGAAGTTCCAATGCTACATTTAGAACAAAGGTCACTCCTTTATGTGCTAAAACACTCTACGATTCATTAAATCATTATCCAGACATCCATTTCTCCTAACAAAATTCAAAACGACGTGCGTCAATTAGGTAAAGAATACTGCTGTTATTTTTCGTTTCCTTTTGTGTGCGTGCCAATTTGTATCCTTGGAAGGTTATTCCATTTTGTTCCCAGCTCAACATGGTTTTCTCCCTGATGCACTATGTGACACCAACCGTGCACCCTTGCTTATTAAGCAGTGAATTGGTTAGTGGCAAACAAGACATGAACGTCGTTTACAAAGATTTGTCCAAGGCCTTTGACACTTTTCTCACAAATTTCTCATCCATAAATTATAATTAATATTTATAACGTAATTATTAATTATGTAATAACTATTGTTTATCAATAAATTTTGATTTTTTAATTATTGTTTTTTAAGTCCACTTTATGCATGTACAGGCTAATCGGGACAAACAATTTAAAGTGGGATCCGAACCACTGTGCAATGTGACTCTACCAGGTATTGAAACCTGAAACCCTTTTTTACAAGGAAACAACGTTACCGCTACGCCCTTCGTGGAGGTCATCAATAAGGTAATAATTTATATTATTATATTATAATGTTATGACAGAATAAATGAGATTTAACATTCATGGACATCTTCTTAAATTTATCTTATCTTACTTCTACAATGCAGTGAAAAAGTCATCATATCCTGTTTCTCCTGCTATATGGATTCCTGTAGTTTCCAGCACGCCTCAAGAAAAGTGTTCTTCTTGGTCTCACTGTTTAACGATATATATGGAAAATATCGATAAATATATTTCTCCAGAGAACTATATTGTATTGGTGGCCACAGTGGGTTAAGTGATCGACTTTCGATCTCGTCATCAAAGTTTCAGTGTTCGAATCGCGGCTTGGGTGTGGATATACTTTCTGAATTGACCATCATCAATTTGATTTAATCATTGGATGAAATATTATAAACATTCACACTACCTTGTATGTATGTTCTTTGTCAGTCAACATTAAATATAGATTTCCATTGACATTATAGTTCTACGTAAATTATACTTCAAAGAAACTCATATTTAGGTAGTAACAATATTAATCCCCTAAAACACTTTTCTTCAAATGCCCTTGATGAAATCCGCATACATATCAACAACTAACATCTCCTAGCAACCGAAAACATATGTACAGGCTAGTCAAAATCTTAGATAAGATTAGAGAATGGATATCAAGTTATAAGAAAATTCTTATGTTTTTTAACATAACATTTCAAATATCATGATACTGAATTAGGCGGAGCCTAATGAAGTATACATAAAATAGTTACAGTTTAGATCTCCAAAATATAATCCTGAAACATGCAACACTAACTCTGTAAAGCTAAATTTAATTTCTGATACAAAAGATCAAAATCCCAAAAAATATACGTTCGTAACTATGGAATTACCCAAATAAATCAAATGTTGTCGTTGTCATTGTTGGTATCCTTTATGAATCATATTCAGGATTGTTCATTAGTTTCGCCATTAAAAATTAATCAAATTATCAGATATCTCATTAGAATTTGGAATATATGTTTTATTGTAACATCCAACTGAACGTGATCCATACTCACAATGGTCACGCAATACATTGTCATCACTCATCAGTATCCATCTTCATACAGAGTCCTTTGGTGCCGTCTCAAAACAGAATCCTTGTCCATGGATGCTACAAGTGAAAGGCCTTACAGATATGTTCCCCGTCCTATATTAACTAAGATGTTTTCCTCAAAGTACAGATAGATGAAAGAACGTACTTTAGACAAAAATGTCCTCCATAGAGAAAAGATTCCCGAGGGAGCTCTAGGGAAAGAGAGGCGAGGGCCACTCTCCTTGCTTTGTTGACATAGAATCGTTCCTGACAACGAACTCCCTTGATGCTGGAGACCACCAAGGCAAGAATCTCTCTGAGGCTACGCAGCAAACAACAAGGGAAGAGCTCACGGCCATTCTTCCTTGTTATGGAAGAAACTTGGAGCAGTCCTTGATATTCCAGGGAGATTCTCCTCTTCACCTCTTTTACGTTTTCGCATCCACGTGCAATGCTGCCTCTGAGTTCAATGCTGCCGAACGCTTGATATACAGGTTGACCATAAATGGTACCTTTACTTTTCTTATTTTACCTCAATTTTCCACGATTTGTTGAAGGGTTGTAATATTTCAGACAGCTATAGGTCCTAAGAAACATTGTTCCAAGGTTATCACTGCAGTTCACATGAAATAACAATGCGGTATTTGAACAATGGTGACAATACGTACAGAGGGACGCAGACTGTACTTGTACATTTCGCAGGGTAGTTAGGGAGTTCACTTTTTTTAAAAATAATTACATTATTTATGTTATATTAATGCAGATATTCTTAGATGGAAAATCAATAAATAAAATCAGATCATTGTTTTAAGTAACGTATTAGGATAATAAGGACTTTATTAATGTAGAAATTATGTGTATAATGCAAGTAGAGAATGAAGTGTCAGTGTTTTTATTGAAGTAGATTGTGACTGTGGTAACACTGTGGATGTAATTGTTCAACCGTTACATGTGGTAAAGTACTTCCTTTATAAAAGTGCTTTTTAAAAGGATTGGAGTTTCAGTAGTCTCGACTAGACTCAAACTAGGGTCTCTGGTGTACTTTGCCTTTGTTCTAAAAATTATATTAAAATATTTCGGTATATCATATCTGGTATTTATATGTATTTTTAAATATTTCACTTCGTTTTCAATTTTCCTCTTCACCTGGAAAATTAACAAGCATTCATGCCTAACACATACGTCAAAGCAGAAAACACTGTAGTCGTAGCTCTCCACTTTATCCACTCCTCCTCCGAGGTATGTAATTGAGATACCGAACCAAAAGCAGCACCAATTGTTATACAAATCACATTTTTTACAGTTTTTCTTATCAATGGTAGGGATGAGCATACTGCTAGTCACATAACACATTGAATCTGGATACGATGGCATCACCTTCCAGTGTTATATGTGCTTCTATGAGCAAATATTTTAATGGGATTTTATTGAAAGTTTGGAGTATTATCAATGCATATTATGAGAACAGATCAGAACATTATTAGTTTTTGGTTTTCTCTTATAGACGCGGCGCTTTAGGGCACACAAAGCACAGCTTGTAATTTCTTTGCCTAGAGAGATATTTATTGTACTGACGCTTTTACAGAACGGAACTTATTGGTATACGAGTTAACCGATTTGGTCTACATATCCGAACCTATGAAAATGTTTTGAGTCAAGTTGTATTTTAATGTTACCTTATGCTTACATATATAATAATAATAATTGGAACTGAGCTTATTGTTGAAAGTGTGTTCAAAATCACTGTGTAATGTGTCTCAACCGGGAATCGAACAAGGGGAGGACGTTAAGTAGTCAGTACAGGATTCAATTGTCATTGAAACAAACCCAACAAAATTGTTAATTTAAAGACGTTCAAGTCTTGAAATTATACTCGTGTGTGATCAAGAAAAACTTTGACGATTTTACATTTTGCCGAAAGATGGTAGTGCGAACTGGCAAAATTGTAAAGTAAATAGTTTACCTGTAATAGAAGATAATAATTTATTTTCCAAAGGAATATGTATATTAGTTAGACATAGGAAGAGAAACTGTCTGATCATAATGACTCAAAATGTATTTTACCAAAGAGACACCAAATATTATTTCCGAAATTTAGACAGTTCTTTGTTCCTTGTTTCATGATCGTGATTAAATAAATAGAAATAATGTTCCACAGCTTCTCCGTTCCTTCCTCACAACCACGTGTTTTCGTTGCACCTATGTATATACTGAACCTATGTTTTATTTTGTTTTGCATTTATGATGCAATATACCGGGTGTCCCAAAAGTCCGGTCTCGTAGGGAAAGTCCAAAAAATTGAAAAGTAATAAACTAATTTCTTGCAGGTAAACGAATGTAGATGAAATGGATGCCAGGGATGGATCGTACACTATGCAAGAGAAAGCCGAAATTGTAATTCTGCATGCCTAGGGTCTCTCCCAAAGGCAAACATGTCATGAATTTCATCCAAATAAAGGAAAACCTGGGGAACCTTAAATCTGTTGTGTACAACACAAGTCCACGTTCAATTGATGATCTCAAAGATTTATTCGTGCTGCATGCCACGTTATCACACCAATAATGTCATGCAATGTATAAAGAGCTTTCCATACTTGTATTCATACCTGCAGGGCTCAAGAGGAGCATAAATTTTAACATTTGTTGCCGTAATGCTTTTGCTACCTGAAACAAAAGCTATATTATCAATATTCAACATTCGTCACTTCAAGCCTTCAGACTTTCCCTATGGGACCGGACTTTTGGGACACCCTGTATTTTTCTTATTATTAGCAACAAGCTTATTTCTAATGGATGATAATATTCTTTTTTGCATGAAATTTGTATGTAATTTTATTGAAAAGTTAACTATTAGGGTCATTCGGAAAGTAAAAAACTTTTCGCTATAGAAATATATGTATTGATAAAATTGCAGAGACAGAATGTACATGTTTTGCCACATACTTTTATCTACTTCTTCACACAATTGCCTTTCACATTTAAGCAATTGTCGTACCCCGACACCAGTTTCCATGTAGCCGCCTGGCGATTATATCAGCCCATGTCAGCATCCTATAGTTCCTCATCACCTGCACAGCGTTTACCAGCAAGGGGCTCCTTCATCGTCGGAAGAAAGGTAAAAGTGAGAAGCTGTGTCGATTATCTTGAATGACGTGATCCACGTTTTCCTTCAGTGCATCCGTGATGACAGAACGTCGCCCTGATCGATCCGCGTCATGGACGTCTGTTCGTTCACTATTAAACATTATGCACCATATTCGGACACTTGCCGCATTCATAACACCATAGATTGCAAACTTCTCCGATGAATGTATCTTTTTCCATCTGCAAGAAACAAATCATGCCACGCACCTTACAATCAGCAGGATTTACAACATTGTTATAGCTCGATACATTCACCACGTGAACAGGTCGGTTGCACCAGGCAACTAGCTACATCAGATCACAGCGAACGAATGACCGGCTGCAACGAAACAGTTGCGCGGTGTGAATGAGCAAACGTTCTTTACTTTCCGAATGACCCTCGTAGTTCTTTGGAAGATACAACTCGTCCGGCGCCTCGGTGGTCCAGTGAATTGAGTGATCGAATCAAGATCTCCCTACGAAAGGTTCTAGTTTCAAATCTTGACTTGTTTATTTCTTGTGATCCCGTTCATCAATTTTATCTTATCATCATTCATCCTCATAGTCACAATGAACCTTAAGAACCGTAAACGTGATTTAAACTAAGAAAATGCAAACTTGAATTTTAGTATACAAATTATAATTATGCAGCATCCACAATTCGCTCGCGGTCAGTGAACTCATGGATAAAACTGTATTTTCAAATTAAGTGTAATGGTGGGATTGCAGACAAAGAAATAATTTGTATTTACTCATCTGTGAAAATCTCCAAATCAGAATATTCTTAGTGATTTTTTAATGTAGGAAAATCCATTCAAATTTCACAACTGAAGCGCCCCTGCTTTTGTGAAATAGAAAGCGCCTCATTGCAGTGAAAGGATACAGTAAAATTATTTTGAATCTTTTGTTTCGGCCAACATAATATCAACCGTAAAGAACTAATTTGCTGTCAAGTGCAGAACATTACGTGGATATTTTTCCCCTCCCGACTGCATCGCGGCGCAAAAGGAAATAGAAAGGAGGAAGTTTGTTGGATTGGTTGGTTGTCGGAAGCAGATGGGATCCCCCGCAGAGCTGGTGATACTGCGAGTCATCTTAGGAGATTTTCCAATCGACGTCCAACACTTGTTGTCTACGTACGACCTTTGAAGAGAATCCGTGTCTTGTCATAGTAAGCAATGAGAATTCAATATTTCAATGGAATTTGATCATGTGACTGTACAATTAAAGCCTGTTCGGCGATAGAATCAAGGGTCATCATGATTTTGTGAAACTTGCATGTTCATGTAGCCTTATCATGTTGTAAAGCTTAAATTCTGCAATGTCTGAATATGGAAACAATTTTCCTTTCACGATGGCCACATTCATGTACAATGCGGTTGATATAAGCTCATCACAAAATCAAGGAAGCTTCTGATTTTTTAGGTACTTTGGATGTAAAGAAAAGATAAGGAAAAATAAAATAATAATTAAAATTTGTTAATGGCCAAATAAGTAATATGACATGTATGGAGTGTGTAATTGCCTTAATGGAAGAAATCTTGTGCTGTGAGCTGTTAGTTTTGAGGGTCCCGAATGTGCTTCGTATCCATGTTACGTTAGTCACGAAACATTCATATTTTAAAGCTATTTACAAATAAATAATCAACGAATCAACAAAACTCTCACACCAAAGTTACAGTCTAAATGACCTCATACACTCTATTTGCAAATATTGCTCCAAAGCACCAATAAAACTGTGATTAACGTAACCAGATCAACCTGGCTAATATAATCTAAGTAGACAGCCCCTACAACATTGTTACGTTAGACAAATTTGCTGGCACTGTGTGTAATAAAAATGGGCTACCTGTTGTCTTGAGTATTGAATTATTTTATGTTTAAGTTCACTTTATGCACAGATAGGCTAATCAGGACTGGACCTACAGTTTATAAAGTGAGATCAGAACCACTGTGCAATGAGCCTCTACGGGGTAGCCAACCCGAGACCTCTTGATTAAAAGGAGACGACATTACCACTACGCCATCGGGGAGGGTAGTATCACAAGTGTATAGTAAACACAATATTAAGATGTAGCTCACAGTTGCTACCAAAGCTAGAACATTACAAGGTTTATTTTAAAATATCTTAGTGCCATTTAACAAGCCTGGTAAGTGAGCGCAATTGGACGCATGAAGATATTATTTTATCGGAGAACAGGAGACCAAATACCAATCACTGGAACCACATACCTTGCCACAGAACAGTTAGAAGTAGGCAATGCAAGTAGTAAAGGTTCTGTTGCCAGGAATCTCATGCATACTTAAGTCCAGGTGACTGGTGTGTTGTGTCATGATGATAAGATACCAAGGTAGGTGGTTATCATTGATATAGTCCAGAATGAAATATACGTCTCTGTTATGAGCAGAGCTGGCTCATAGTTTAAGTGGCCTCTGCCAAGGAAGCAGATGTTTTATGAGGAGGCTGATCTTTTGGGAGCCTGTCATGGTCAATAGTATAGAATATTTTACATCGAATGAAGAGATTTAATCAGTTGATGTGAATAGAGAGATATCTCTTTCTAATCCACCGCCTCTTCGCTACTAAGCCAGGGATCCCGGGTTCGAATCCCGGCCGGGCATGGATGTTTGTGACTGTCCATTCATCAATCTCATCATATCATTTCTCATCCCCATCTCCGCAAAGTAGCCAAAAGTGGCACAAGAAGCGAAGTAAAATAAAGCAAATCAATCCATCTATGAATCATCCTCCCCAACTCTCTCTCTAACTCTCTCCCTTTCTATCTATATCTTTTTCAATCTCTCTCTATCTATCTTACTTTGTATCTCTCTTTGTCTATCTCTCTCCCTCTATCTCCGTGATGGATGTAAGTTTGCTTACTGAAACTTGTAATGTCAAGAATATTACATTGTTATCATTAGAGCTCGGAAGTTTGGCAAAATGCCTCTTTTTATCTACTGCATATATTGATAAAATTTTTCCGGATATACGTTTTTTATGTTGTTTCGAATGTTTTGGAAGCCTTTTCATTTTGCCTATTTTGCCTATTTGGGACCCCACTGCCTATTTTTTTATAATAATGCCTTTTTTTGCCTTTTTCAATGAAATTTGACAATTTTTTTTAAAAAAATGTGTATATAATTTTTTTTCTCCCAAAAACGTTGTTGGCATTTATTTTTCTTCCGTTTATTATGTGAATAATTTTCGCCTTATTTAAGTAATATTGAACTCACGCTTGTTTCAACATTGCTGAAGGAGAAAAGTGTGAGAAAAAAGTATTTCATTCTGAGTTAGGATATTGCCTTTCGGTTAACATTTCCTTGTGCATGATTGACTGCTGAAGTGGACAGGTTGATTTCGAACACAAAGAAGATATTTCTGAAATCTCCCTCTCGAACCCGAAAATTTCAGGAAGTTGCGATTGAGCTTAGTTTACCTTTGTTTACCTCAGCAACCAGTCTTGACGAGATGGGGAACCTAGATATCAGCAGCTATATATTATGCTAACAACCTGCAAAAAATCAGTGAGGTGATCGATGCTCTTCCAGAAAATGAAGCGGCTTCAATTCGTGAAGTGAAAAAACTCCTGTGCTATTCAAGTTTATTTTTGCACATTAGGTGCATTGCCAGAGACAATTACAATTATAGCATCCATGAAAATCTTCGAGGAATCTATGCAGCAGATGATGGAAGTGTCAGGAGAAAAGTGGTCAGCTGTTGCGGAAAAGTGCAGACGGATAGTAATTGCAAATGAGGACTTGAAACAATTTAAAACAATTTGTGATATTCTAAAAGGTGAAAATGCTGTTACCGAAATCAGTCCAGCTACATTAGCTTGTTTCATGTATGCTCCAATAACTTCTGTCGAAGTAGAAAGATCATTTTCTATTGTGAAAAACATTCTCTCTGATAGACGACTATCAATGAATGTTGAGAACTTAAAAAACACCTTGTAGTTATGTGCAATCAATACGGAGAAAATTGAAATGCTCTTCCCAATGTAGATTTTAACATTTTGCCAAAAATTATAGATAAAAGTAAGCGACTTCCAAATGTGCCCTTTTTCGGATTATTTTGCCTTTTTTTCATTTTAGTGCCTATTTTCCACATTATAAATGCCTTTTTGCCTGCCTATTTTAACGAAAATAAATGCCTGAACTTCCGGGCTCTAGTTATCATCCTTGGTGTTTCCTAAGCTGTTACTTTATGTTACGTTAGTCACATCATTTGTAGGTGTACATAAATTTTTTTCAATGATTTCCTGAATTTCTGGAATCTTATATTTTGTCATTTCACTCTTCAGTTGTTCAGTACACTGCACAAAAAATATTCATTAGATTTGTAGAATAGGAACACTTGTTTTTCTTGCATTCAATTTTTTTTGTTTCACTATGTGTGCCAAAACATGTTACGTTAGTCACAATGAATAAACTAAGGATTTATAAAATAAAAAAGTGTTATATTTTACTTGTGATACACCTCACACAAGCACTATGCCCAATAATTGCCATGAGCTATCTAGGTGTCTGTACTTTTCATATACAGACTGTGCATATGCCATATAATACTGATGAGATATCTTAGTTTGTTACGTTAGTTACAATGGAATGACCCAAAATTCAAAATTCTATTTTTGCCTTTTCCGACCAAAGCCAGGGAGGGTCACATGAACTGCTGAACCAATCGGCTTTGTCCAGTTGCCGTGGTGATGGGAAATTCTCGTGGCAATTTGCGTTGCCAAATTTTTCGTTTCAAAGCAAGTGGCACCCTCAACAAGGTTAAGCACGGCGAAGCCTAATGGTTGATGCCGTGTAGCAAGCGAATGGGTCTCCGATTCCCTGCCTCTTACTGAAACGCGAAATGCGAGCGAAGGGTGCATGTTGAAGCAAAATGTGTCGTTGTGTCGTGTACAACTGGAAAAAAATCAGGCGTGTAGCTCCTGAATCTCCCACAACTGGAGGCGAAAAAGTCTGGGTTTCCTGAAGTTTATTCTTTGACCGATCAAACTTTAGCGACATATCAAGAATCGTAACATGGGATATACGAGGGTGGTTCAAAGAGTAATCAAATTGACATTGTTTCAGGAAAATGACAACAAAGGCATTTCAAATTGCACCGTAGGGAATGGACAATCTTACTGACGTTTTTGACATTCTCCAGTAGATGGCATGCCGATCGGAACTGTGGTGCCCTTAGCTCTTTGCGTTGTAGAGGAGTAGTGCGCATGTACAGTATTTTTGTGGTAAGAGGGTGTGAAATCTCGTGATATCAATCAAAGAATGGTGCAAAAATATGCAGACCAATGTTGTTTCAATATATGATTGTACTAGTAGATGGAGGAGTTTGAACGTAATCGAATATTGATCTATAGTCAATAAAGTCCTTTCGACATTATACAGCCATTACCTATGAGAGGGTTGGTTGCGATGACGTCATATTTCTTGTAGAATTCTGGCCATGAAATTGGATGTCTGTACAGATTCGCTGACCATTGTTGTTGAGGCTCTTAAATTTCGCATATTATTTGTCCACTGGTTGCTTAGAAAGCCGAGCGACCTTCATCTCTAGAGATGTTCTTCTCTTTTATGATAACGCACGACCCCACACGGGCGTTCCAACCACATCGAGATTTAAGGCAGTACAGCGTCCCTCATGGAGATCTTACATTACTCCCTAATGTTTGGACCTCTTTAGGGTGCTCTTAGAGAATGTTTTAAATACGACAAGGTCAAAGAATGTTACGAAGCAACATCCACTGACCGAAGTTACGTCCAAAATTATATATTTTCTGGAATAAACAACTGATGTAACGGTAAGAGAAACGTGTTAGAAGGGAACGTGGTTACGTAAAAAAGTAACTCGTTTTGTATCTGCATTGATTGTTAGACTCATCCTCATCACCCTATTCTACTGGCGCGCTCAGTTAGTTTACATCTCTTTTCTATCTCTCTAAGCAAGGATTTTTGCAAGTCCGTGTCGAATATGATCTCAGAAAATTCTAGATACATTCAATGGTAGCTCACTCCAATAGAACTACGTTGGTTTGTTGATTTGTTGTTTTTAAGTCCACTTTATGCACAGCAAGGCTAATCGGGACTGGACTTACAGTTTAAAGTGGGATCTAAACCACTATGTGCCTCCACCGGGTATCGAACCCGGGACCCCTTGATTACAAGGCGACAACTCTACCATTGCGCCATCCGGGAAGCCTTGATAGGATTACGTGAAGCAGTTCATGTTAAGTGCCCTGAGAGTCAATAATCGATCCTATGTTATTCATCAATATTTACGAAAGAAATAACTATGCATGTTTAGAATTGAATAACGTTCAAGACCTACAAAGTGCTAGTTTATTGCGATTAAATAAACGGTTCCATTGGTTCATCTGTCTCTATGGTAGGAAATATCAATTTTATAATGACACACGGTAATTCAAAAGTCACAGCACACTCTTTATTGTCTGAAATGGATATGGTGATGGCAGATCCAACCTCACCTGGGTACATCGGTGTAAGGGGCCCATGTGTGAGGCTGCTTTCGGGATATGTCCGCCATCTTGAATTCCGCCATATTGGATCGGTCATTTTTTTTTTCAAATAGCAAGGTGGCCATGTGGGGTATCAAAACACATTAGAATTTTTCAAGAAATGAATAGCTGCAACGATACAAAAGTTATTGACACTGAAAGATGTCAACTGCTTGCTGCGGTACCCACCGGTATGTGCTAGAGGATGTGCTCAGTGTGGCCCCCTTTGAATTTTATAATGTTTCGGTATCTATGAAACTATTCAAGCTACAAACTTGCAACCGTGTGAACGGAAATACTTTTAAATTACCAAAATGTGTCCGATCTGATCAACAACCATCTTCATCTATTGTTTACTCGTGAACTACTAGAACTGATGGAATGTACTACATTTAATTATGCTTTTCTATAATACTGCGAGATTTATGATCTCAGCATGTACACACATCTGTTTGGGGAAGATAAACAAACAATTGAAAGTCAAGAATATTTAACAATTTAACATTCAATATCTCATAATCAATAAATTACCAATTTAAATTGCCAAGCGCAAGAGCTTCATTGAGCTTCAACTTATCTCATTGATTCTTTAGAAAATCTAATAGATACGAAGATTTTGGGTGCTTTGAAAGGAATACGGCCGTTTCGCCTTATTGCGTTTTCACCCCACCCAATACAATTTCGCGTGATTAACGTGAAACGAACTTTCTAAGCCGAAACGGGACATCCCATTTTGCCTGATCCTGTTTCGCCTTACACACAAACCTAACTTACCTAACCTAACATAAAATTTGTTCTTACAAATGCCAGGATAAATAGTGCCAAACTTACTAATACAGTTAATATGAATCAATTTACATAATAAAAAAGTATATATATCAATGTAGCATGGTGTTTTATTACATTAATAATAATGACTCTTCATGCCGATAATATTCCCTGGATGGAAATTTTTTATATTAAGGCGAAACAGGATAAGGCGAAATGGGATGTCCCGTTTCGCCGTAGAAAGTTCGTGCCACATAAATCATTTGAAATTGTATTGGGGGAGGTTAAAACGCAATAATGCGAAATGGGATATGGCAAAACGGGAGGACACGTCTGAAAGATACATTTTTTTTACTGCTACAAAAGTTCATCGTCCAGGAATCTGGATTTTTTTATGTACGTAGAGTACCTCACAGCTACACACTAAACTCATTTCCAGCTATATCTGGAAGTATCTATGATCAAATATGAATAATTTCATTCACATATTTTTCCGAACAATTTGAGAGTTGGTGGAGGAATTTTCGCAGTATTTTATGACTTACTTTGATGTGGAGAGCTGTGCGTGTTCCGTGCGTAAATTCCAGTGACAGAACTACAATCAAGGGAACTTCACCAATCAACCAGAATTTACAGCAGCCATAACAAAAGCCGCAACTTCCTCGATACGCATTCTCGTTGTTACGAAGCACTTCCCCACGCAGTATACTGCAGATGCCAACCAAGTTGTCATCCTTCACCGCAAGTTGGGACTGAAATTGTTTTAGTGTCAATATATCTCCTACTGTCAGTTCTCCGTTCGGCGTTCATCCTCCCTGTGTATCCCTGGAACAACCGGAGAACATCCCCGGGAAACCCAATTACAGCCAATTAAAAGAGCGTGCTTCGGTGACTGGAAAGCTGAAGTAAGTTCTTGCTTAACCATGCAAAAGTTAGGTTCATTATGTTTCTTTGTTGCTGGATGCGAGTAAATGTATGCTTACCAGTGTTTTCATATTGTATAGTAAATAAATGTATGAGTGAATATCAAAAATTTCCAGTCTGACATGTAAGGAATCGTTAATGTGCCATGACATTTCGTAATGGGGGCTATGTTTACTTTTTCTAGTAGTCAGTTGGATATTTTGACATATTTTTCTGCAATTGGATCTTTTCAATACGAATGGTCGGTCAAAACTTGTGTTTATGATTATGGATGACCACTTGTTTCAAAAAACTGAAATTTCAAAAATCCTTTTTTTCAAAAACAAAAAAGGAAATACGAAATAAATTTCGAAAAACTAAAAACGATTTTTTTCGAAAAATATTTTTTTCCGAGAAAAACGACTTTTCTTCTGAATCGAAATTTTTTCGACAATTGAAAAATTGAAAGACAAACTAAGGCAAACCTGGAAAAGGAAAACACCAGAAACGAGTAACTTTTTTACAAACGAAAGGGTTGGAAACGAAAATCTGAAAATTTATCGAAAAACCTAAAAAATTCACTTTCGAAAATCGAAATTTTTTTTTGTAAAATTGGCATCGCTAGTTATGACGCACGAACCTCTCTTAGCGTATGTCGCCACAAAGATTTTTGAATTTGAATTTGAATTTAAAATTTTGGGAGCGTCAGCACTTAGGCTATTTTGCTCCCGTCACATTATACGGGGGCCAGCCCCTTATCATTACAAATAACAACTCTAACGTTGCATTACTAAAAATCTTAAAATGTTCTGACTTCTGTTAAAAGCTGAGGCTACAAATGGGCACTCAGCACACACAAGGACAAAAAACAGGACAACACACATAAAATTATAGTGCCATAGTGCCAGTCGCCAGAGCCTCGTTAGTCTTTAGTCCAGGGTGCACTACGTGGAAGTGAGGTTGACTTTTGGGCGCCTAGGTGGAAGGTACCCCTTACACCCCGTCGCCACAAAGAATGCAAGTACGTAGATAAGTAGCAACTTTGGTGTATGAACTGTATTTCCCTCGATAGGCAATAGATTTATTACAACGATCATGCGACGAAGTTATTTCTTGTAAATATTTTTTCTCGTATGACGCAGCATTAGTTTGTAAGTATATGTAAACGTGCATAAAATTTTCAACAGGTTTCCTGGTTATTGTTTTTGTTGTATTTTCTAATGTAATTGCCATAGTTTTTAAAAAAAAACATTTTGTAGACGTCGAAGGACGGCTCCAAACTTTTTGATTTCTTTTTGGAGTCCGCACCATCTTTTTCATATGTCAAATTTCTTGTGAGAATGCCAAAATTAGGTTTGGCCGAGTTTGAAAAGAAAACAGTAATTTACATTCCTGAGTCACCAGAGGGGTTTGTCGACGTCACCCAAAATTTGCCATAGATTTGTGAATGTACGATATGAAACGAAGTCTTTCGCTTTACAGCCTCACTTAGACATTACTATTAAAAACTGTTTCTAATGTAAATAATGAATATCTAAGTAATGTTCTATTAGACATGCCTAATCGTAGAGGTTTGTTGTATAATAAATTCAATGCAATTCCTTTATTTTATTTTCCAGGTGTCCTGGATGAGAAAGAGGGACCTGCACATACTCACCACCAACATATTCACGTACACGGGAGACGCCAGGTTCGGCGTCATCCACCCCGAGAAGTCTGATGAGTGGAACCTCAGAATCGAATACGTCCAGAAGAGGGACGCGGGAATATACGAGTGCCAGGTGAACACGGAGCCTAAAATGAATATGGCCATTCTTCTCAACGTTGAAGGTAAATCATTAAATCTGCACCTATATTTGTCTGGGTGAAGGGGGTGGGGGCGGGTATTATTAAACATATATTTTTGAAGTTTCCTGTTCGAGTGGAAAGAATGTTGCACAAGAATTTTGAGTTCGTACAGGTAAGCTTGCTCAACTATTTTAAACAAATGACACGTATACCATTAAAAAAGGTTGATTTAATTCGTTGGAAAGACAAATCAACATGTTTTTTGTTGGAAAGACAAATCAACGTGTTTTCATATTTTCCAGGGACCATATACTAACTGGTACTATATCTAGGTACAGAAAAAAATTGATGTACATTGTATTGCATTACAGTGTCACGGCATACGACCTTCTGAGAAATACGATCAGTTGTCATGTTAAAATTAAACATAATTCTCTACGGCAGAGGTTCCCAAACTTCTTTAAGTTTCACGGCTCACTTAGTGTTTCAAGATTTTTCCGCAGCGCCCAAGTTAGAATGTAGGCCTATCTATCACTTGCAACGCTCAGTTGATGTGGATAGGTTGCTTACCTTAAGTTAAAAAAATATGCACATATTTCAAATTCAGAAACATTTTATATGTAAAAAGTACTACATGAGCACATACTTGGAATAAGTGTAATTTCAGTGAAAATATTGTAACTGTAAGCCAGCTATGGCGCCCCAGGGTGCTGCTGTGCACACTTTGGAAACCCCTGCTCTACTACATTACTTTGACCCTCACTTCATGATCTACGTTTCTAGGCACGAAAATAGTTTATCGGATCCCAATTTTATCTGTAGACTCAGTACCTATTAGGCTCCCTGTTTATAGGTGTACTTACATACCACTTCATCAAACTATGTAGGACATTTTTTTTTCAGATCTAGATTATGCTAATCAGCGCCTCATTTTATAACATATGCTTTCTTTTCAATGACAAAACTGAATTAAAAATTGTTCCCTCAAAATGACAGTAAGCTTCCTTCTACCATTTAGCTACACAGAGACTATACTCTGTCTCTGAAATCAATGGAGCGAGCGAGAACGAAAGTAAGGCTCTGCGCAAATAGTGACTCGAGAGGTGCAACGTCCACCCTCAAAACTACACAACGCAGCAATACAGGCTGCGCTCAATACTCTAGTCACTTCAATTAGAAGAGCGGCGCAAGTTTACCCATAGGTGATAACTTGATAACAGTCGTTCAACACAGACTCAAATAAATTTATCAGGGCTTACTGGGATAAGGAAAGGTTACACCAGCTTTATATTATAAACATAACATATGGATGTCTGTTAGCACTCACGTGTCTTTGCCTGCAACTTTAACGTGCATTTTCCTGTAAAACACACGTGCTTTTACCTGCACCACTTCTGGTCTCGATAGAGATAAGGGGGGCAGGGAACATCCAATTTATTCCTCGCAGTGAGGCGCCAGGGGGAGTATGGGGACCTAATTTTATTTAAGGGCTTGGTCGCTGATGACGTCACGGCCTCCCCTGTAAAAGAAAGTAGGAAGCACGCGGTACCCCCAACCTCAGCTGGGAACTGGCCGTAGCCAATCGGCACCCCCTGCGAGCAGGACGTAGGAGAAGCAGCACCCCCGGCGTTAGCTGGGAATTGGCAAGTAAACTGGTGTCTCCTATGCAGGTGAGGAAGGACAGTCCTGATACTCCCAGTCAAGCCGGGCAGGTAGCCCCTGAGTACCTATCAGCCGCAGCGATTGGACAAGGTTATGTTGCTGTTAGGCTCTTCTTCTTCTTTCTTCTCCCTCCTTCCTTCTGGGATGGCTGCTAGGCTTCTGGCTGGGAGGCAGGTTCACATTGGATGTTTGCCAGTTGACATCAGGGAGCCAACTGAGCTCTCATCATCAACGTCATTATTCTGGCTATCTTGTGTTGAGAAGTATCGCATTGAGCCTGGCTTCTATTTGTGTTGAGTGGAGACAACTGTTGACGTGGTGTTGGTGGTATGATTTCTGTTACTCCTGCCTCTGTCGCTTGGAGTGTGGCATCTGCGTTGTGGAAGGGTTGGTGAGGTCTCTAATCCCACCTCTGTGGTCCTAAAAAGGGCCGACTTGAAGTGATATATTCTTTACCTTTGTGGTCCTTAAAAGGGCCGACATGTAATGGAGTTTTGAGTGAAGTTGATTTTACCGCGGTATTCCTAGCATTATTCTGCCTATCTCTTCAATCGTAGGATTTCCATGCAATCGGAGCATTTCACAGAATTTACGTACATGTCTGGTAATTATGACTGATAGTGGATGTAGTTCAAGGTCTTCTTGGATCTGGAGGTTGCTTGTTCTTCTTGAGTGTCCACTGCTAATTCTCTTAGCTTTATTTTAAATAACTTGAAGCTTTTTCATGTTGGTTGGAGCAATGTTGTTCAATGCAGGCTTGGCATACAATAGCATCGGGCGGATCATCATCTTGTATATTTTTGTTCTCTTGTCCTGGGCAATCCCAAGTTCCTGAAGATTGCATATAGCCCTGCTAGTCTTTGGCTTCCTCTGTATTGGATGTCTTCTACGTGTCTTCTGAATGATAGAGTATGGTCTAGCGTAAGTCCTAGGTATTTGGCTGTCCCCAAAGGGGATTTTTTGTCACAGATATTTGAGTTCCGGCGGTTACCTGTATCTTCTGGATCTAAGGAAGTGTACTGCTATGCTTTTAGTGTTCTTGATCTTGATCCTCCATTTGGTCGACCAGTCTCCTAGTTTTCAAGCTGCTTTGTTATTGCTTTGCAGCTCCATTTAAAATTTCTTCTGCATGCAAAGTATGCTGCATCATCAGTATAATACGCTGGCAGACAAACAGGTTCTACTGGGACGTCTGCTGTATAGAGTGAGAAGAATATTGGTTCAAGCGTAGATCCCTGGTGAACACCTGCAAGCACCAGGCATGTGTGTGTATCTGCTCCTTGGAAACTGCATGTGAATGTTCTTTCTTCTAAGTAACTCTGCAGTAGGTGGACGTAACAGTCTGACAGTTGTGTTATTTGTAAATAGTTTCCATATGAGTCCTTGGGTCCAGACCCTGTCGAACGCCCCTTCCACATCAAGCAAGACTCCCACTGCATTTTTTCGATGACACTTTTAAAGTAGTCAACTACTCTCGTCAACTGTGTGGTGGTGCTTAGGCCTGATGCTGGAAGTTCGGAATTAACTGATATTCGTCTACCTGTGGCTGTATTCTGCGAAGGAGCACCCTCTCCATTGCCTTGCTGAGATGGGATAGCGTCTTATTGGTCGGTAGCTTTTTGGTAGTCTTGGGTTCTTTCCTGGCTTCGGGATACTGCATATCCTCGGGGTCTTCCATTGTGATGGAAAGTATAAAATTCTCAGGATGGCGTTGAAAATTTTGGTGGCAAGGACCAGGACCTTTCTTGGTAGCTTTTTAAGTTGTTCTGGTCTTATTTTGTCCATTCCTGTGGCCTTGTTGTTGGAGACTTGACTGAATATTTTCTTGAGGCCTGGTCAGCTTAGGTTGTCGTCTGGAAGGTTGATACTTATATGCAGTCGTGTCGATGTCCACTTCCTGAGTGAAGGCAGGGTCTTGTGGATCTTCATTGGGCTGAAACTGCTTTTCCCAATGCTCAGCCATGAGTTCCGCTTGCTCTGCTGGGTCGAAGAGAAGATACTGATCTTTCTGGAGTACTGGTGTGGTGTGATGCTGCGTTGCGGCGTTCGCTGTACTTCCAACAATTCGCCAGATGTTACGTGTGTCTGCTTTTAATTATTGGAATTTGAGTTCCCATCTGTGGGTTGCATCTCGTTGTAGGTATGTGTCTAGGTGTTTTGCAGCTGTCCTCCTCAGTGCCCTATAGTGTTGACTCTTTGTCTGTTGCCATTTTCTTCGGGCTCATTTATTAAATTTTCTTAGTAGTAGTAGCCGGTGGTCTTCCATCTGCTCACTATCTGGCAATGGTAGCTTCCTGGTGCTTAGTTTGGTTGCTTCCTGGATGACTAAGGTAATGGCAGTGACAGCTCGGTCAATCTCATCTGGCGTCTGTATTGGATGCCGGAGGTTGATTGTGTTAGCCATCAATTTGTATGTTTTGGGCCCAGTCAGTTCTCCTCAGTGATGGTTTATGCTGACATTAAATGGGGGCTCTATGAGGTACCATGAAGTGAACTGGTAGATGGTCAGATGTTATTTCTGTGAAAACTTTCGTTCTTGCTCTTGTAATGACTACATCTAAGACAGCTGGTGTTCCCCCATTCCATGTATAGTGCGTGGGTTCACGTGGAGTGTCTATAGCAAGCATTGTCATGGGGAGGGTGGTTGTCAGATTGTTGCCTGGTTGATTATTTGCTCTGGAGTTCAAATGGTGGTATTTGGAGTTTCGATCTCCAGCTATCACCAATCTTTGTCCTATTCCTTCCAGCATTTTTATGTCAGCTTCTAGGTGTGGTGCTGGTGGAGACTTGTAACAGGATATTAGTATCGCGGGGGGGGGGTCCTGTTGTTTGTAGCTTTATTGCAATTGCCTCTATGTGGTTGAGTCGTGGGATGGCGATCTGTTCTACTGGTAGGCATTTCTTCACCGGGATGAGTAATCCTTATTGCTGGGCTGTCAGTCTGTCTTGCCTATAGTCTATGTAATTAGGTATTCTGAATCTTCTGCCCGGGCCGGACCCTGTGGCCGAGTGGTTAGCACATCGCGCTGAGACGCCAAGGTTTCCGGGTTCGAATCCCGCTCGGGCTTCGTTGTTTGTGAATGTCCATTCATCAATTTCATCATTTCATCATTTATCCCCATTTTCGCTAATTAGCCAAGAGGCACAAAACGCGAAGTAAAATAAACTAAATCAATACAATCAATCAATCTTCTGCTCGGTTTTAGGAATGTCTCTTGAATTAGTGCTACATCGATGTTATGCTGTTGTAAATAATGCTGAAGTTCCAGTTTCTGTTCCTTGAAGCCACATGCATTCTACGTTATGCATGTTATGTGTCTTGTCATCTTATGTTGTTTAGAAGTTCTCATCAGCGACTATGTTGATAATGTCTTCTAGTACAATCATTGACTTGGTTATTTGGTCTGAAGATCTTCTTAGTTTGCGTCCTGCTTCTCTTATACGGCCCATTACTTGACTGTTACATATCTTTTTGAAAAAGCTGAAGCATTCTGCTGAGTCTTCTTCTGGCGTTTCTGGTTGTTGTTGTTTTCTGCAGTGCGTCTGTGTCCTTGTTGGTTCTGTTGTTGTGCGTAAGTATTATCATTATCTGCGATGTTCTGTGACGGCTGCTTTTGGCATTTTCTTCTTCCTTTGAAGTCTCTGGGTTGTTGTGTGAGGTTGCCTGCTTCTTTGGCTTGGTGACTTGGAAGATCTTGCAGCCCCGGTATTTGCCGGATGATCCTGTCCGCAGTTACAGCATTTTGCTGGATTCTGTCGATCTTGTTTGTTGCATTCCGTGGTTAAGTGCTCTCCTGCACACTTAACACAGCATGGTCCTGCCCTTCATTGGAATTGAGAATACCCTACGCGTTGACAGCAGTGGCATTGCAGGATGCCCGGCGATCGGTATGGCTCAATCTGGATTCGGTAATGCAGAAGGTATTCCACATGATAGATCTCTCGATAATTTTCGGCACTTGCAAAGGCCACAAGAAAAAGTGGCATCGGGATGCGGTCATCTGTTTGCCGATCTCTTCTTGACATTTGCTTCACGTCGATGACGTTGAATGTCTCTGCTAGTTGTTCTTTGATTTCGTCTATTGGAGTGTTCATTGGTAGTTTCCTTATGACGATCTTGAGTGGTCTCTCTCTTCTTGGAGTTTCTATAGCGTATCCATATTGTTGTTGTAGACAGAAGTTGAGCAGCTGATCGTGGTCGTATTTCGTTTTGAACTGGATCTTCAAACCATCTTTAATCTGTTTTACTATTGGGTCTTCCTTGACTGCTTTGGCTGTGGTAGATGTGAAATTATATCTGTTTTTCACGTTGTAGACGATTACCGCTGGTGGTCTTGGTTGTCTATCTGACTGTTGATTTTGTGAGATATCTTCTCCATCTGAGTCGTCTACTAGTGGTTCATAGATGTTGTTTGACTCTATTGGTTTTACTTGTAGCCCTTCTTGGTTCTTCTGTTTTTCTGTCTTCTTGGCCATCTTCGCCATCTTCTTCCATATCTTCATCTTCTGTCTTGTCAGGGTGTTCCCGTTTTCTGTTGGCTAGACAATACAATTAACAACGAGTCGCGCAGGACTCTGCATTACTAAACAATGGACCTAACAATGTAAATGACAATTATTAACGTTTAGAGAACAAGTTGGATTTAGAACATTCCGCTCAACTCTTTCAACTGAAATGTTAATTCAAAAGGAATATAGCGACCACGCAGGGTCTATTATAGAAACGTGGCCACCACGCAGGGTCGTTACAGAGGGCTCGACCAATGAACAAGTGCGAGGGAATGGATTGCATGGAAAGGGTGAAACAGACTGCAGCTACCTACCTTTGCAACAGAGAGTACTGCTTCGCTCCGCTCACTCTCTTTCTTCCCTTCTTTACTTTTATGCGCAGCCTTGCTCCAGAGATTCCCGGGAAAGAGTATATCATTAGATATTAATTGCATGAAAGGTTAAGTAATCCATTTATCATATTCGCTGTAACCATATTTTGCTTTCATAGTGCTATAAAGAAAAGCATTGCCTTCTGTATAGGCCAGAATGCTTATCTGGTAAAGTTCTTGTCAATTAGTGTCTGTCATTCGCGGACCGTGCAAATATGATAGCTATTCTCACTGTTGCACAAGTCCTTCGAAAGGGCAAGCGAATAATATCAATGACTTATTCAAACCCTTATAGGATGTATTCTTTCATGGAATACCTGTTCCTTCTATGATGCTTTCCCTCCCCTCTGTGAATTCAGCAATAAAGTGTTCAAATTCCCCTCTCATAGGGAACGGCGAGCTCTGCTTGGCAAAGAACAAAACACGTGTGTGTCCACCACTCCTCTCAGTGGGTGACAGATGGCAAGTTTTCCAGTAGACGACAATCCGCCTAGTGGCGAGAAGATCCTCAGGATAAACATTCTGGTCTAATTATCTTCCAAGGCCTTGCCTTTGCTTTCATGCATGCTTTCCCCTCGATCCATCTTACGACAAATATAGGTTTGGCATACTTGTCTGTATATTCTGTCACCTGCTTTGTGTTTCTGATTCTTCTAGCCACTTGATCAGTATCACTTCATCTGTCTGCGTCATAAGTGAATGTCTTTCAGTTATTGAATTCCGCATTGTTATGCTCTGCATTGACCTATTTCCTTTCACACTTTCAATGTGATCTAGCCATCTAATTAGTTGAGCATTTGTGGACCTGGTTACTTTACTTACTTTAGGTCCATCTCAACATTATCCCTCCATCTTCGTCTTGGTCTTCCTACTGGTCTCTTACCATCAGGTTTCCCAACAAGAATCCTGTACACTCTTCTTTCCTCTCCCATTCGTGCCACATGCATGGCCTGCCCACCTGAGTCTTCTTGATTTAATCATTCTAATAATATCTGGACATGAATACAAATTATGTAGTTCTAAATCATGTAACCTTCTCCACTCACCTGTTTCCTCTTACCTTTTAGGCCCAAATATTTTCCTAAGGATATTATTTTCAAATACTCTCAATTTATCTTTCAATGTAAGTGACCACGTTTTGTATCCATATAATATTACAGGCAAAATTACTGTACTTTTTAACTCCATGGTAATTAAAATTCATATTAGTAAATATTTATTTGCATAATTATTTCGATATGATTCTTGCATTGATTTATTCCTGTTTCTCATTCTTACTAGTGTATTTATTGTAGATAACTTGAGAGGGAAAAATATACATCTATATGATTCTTTCTTAATAATACTTCCTTACTTGCGTTCTATTCTATTCTTATAAAGTCAACTGTTTGATTAAATAATCTACATTTTTTATTATAATATTTCATTCTTCGTTATTTCCTTTAATACTTCAACGTTGGAATCATATTCTCTATAATTCTTATATTCCCGTAGCTTCTAAAGTGAACTTGTCGTTGTTCTCAAAATGTCCAGTATATTGCTGAGTGCTATACCAATGTCTACTTCACTCATGCCTTTGTTGCAGTCCCGCTTTCATCCTATATTATTTGTAAACTTGCAATATCGCTTTTCGTAATTTCTTAGTGTAGCATCCTTAGACTCATAGATACGTGAGAAGAGAGCATATCTGTTCACAATTCTGTTAACACTGGTACGGAATGTTTCTCAACTTTTATAATGGGTGAAACACTTATGGTACACACTGTGTAAGATGTTTACCATAATGTGTGAAGAAATAATATAACTTTTATTATTTATTATAAACATTGAGAGTATAAGAGTGTCCCAAATTTTGTGTTTTTATATGCCCGGTAGTATTTAACATGTTATTAATTATTTTTTATGTTATTAATAGGGAACGGATTTTAAGGTGTAAAATCTTTTCAAAAATAGCAGCTGTTTAATACCGATCGTCTGAGATATGTATTTTAGGACATGAAATCAAGTAAAATGATCACTCTTTATTGCACCTTTTTGCAGCTTTGCGCGAGATTAGCACATTTATTCCCTTTTATCCCGATCCCTCTTTGACGCTTCAGCACTTTTTCCCTTCCTTTTCTTTCATGTTTTGATTTTAAAAAATGAGAGAAAAATAAATGATTTTCACTCTTCTTGAGCAGCTACATAAAACCCTATATTATCATTCTGTAGAGCAGAACGAGAGCTATAAAATGATATAACATAATAATTTCAGCTCCAAACATTCCCAACCTAATGTAGCAACACCCACGAGAGAAAATACAAACTTCAACAAAATCTATTCGGCAGAACTACAGTTCTATATGTAGTCCGCGCACATTCTATAGACGGGTCTACAGAAGGCGCAGAAAAAGATCATTGAATAAAAGTATTTTATCAGCACCTTTTTTTTTCCACCTTCTTGAAAATATTTTCAGATTTTTTTTCCATTTCCTGATCATAATTTTGCACCTTAAAATCCTCTCCATAGCAGGGACGGCGGCAGGGGTGGACAGGGTGGGCAAGCGCCCACCCAAAAATTCCTGTGCCCACCCGATTGCCCACCCAATCAAATGCAATAAATATATACAATTAGGAAATGTAAAAGTAAAAAGTAAAGTGTTCCCCTGTGCATAGCACCACGCCATGAAGGCGTATAAGGGGTGTGGGGGTAACGCCCCACACTTTCTTGATCCGGTCGTGAGTGGGGGTGATGTGATCAGAGTTTAGATAGAAAGTTTACAAGCTTCATCCCATAACAAGCTTTGATGTCATTTGGCGAAACTATTGTCTAGTAAGTAAGTTTACGAAAATGTGAGCAAATATCCTGTTGAAGGAAATTAATTTAAGCTTTTCTTTCTTAATTTTGTCATTGGAAAGCTAAAGATACAATCAGAACTCTTTTTTAAAATGTTATCTAATGAACACTGCTATGATTGAAAGTAATTAACAGGCTTAGTAAGTTCTATGGGATACTCACAATTATAAGGTTTATGATCAAGAGTTTATCATAATTTAGGAGGATTTGGGGGGTTGCAGCTCCCAACCTTCAATGGGGAAAAATTGATTCGAAAGCAGCCATATATTGAAGAAAGAAAGATATTTGGAATGTGGAAAAATATTTAAAAAATACCTAAACTAATCATCTGACATGACTTGGGCTAAAGGTTATAGACTAACTGAAACTGTGCATAAATGGAAGTGGTTTTTGATGTTGTCAGCACCGGCCCTCCACATAAATCTCGGTCTGGGCATGATCAAAGTAATAAACAATAAAAAAAAATGAAACATCTTCTTCGCTTTGCTTCCTCCAGATACGCACGAAATTATATCGACCTTTTTAATTGGGTCCACATTGCAATACCAGGAAAGTAGACATGCAGAATTTTATGTTTGATTGATTAATTTTTTAAAAACATTACTTCGTTTTTCTTCACTTTTGGCTGATCGCAATGATGATATGATGGAAGTGATGAATGGACACTTACAAAAACACCCATGCTCACACCGGGATTCGAACCCGAGAGCTCTGAATCATAGCGCACTGCGATAACCACTCCGTGGGTAATTTGATGTGTCACATTCTTTATTCTATCACATTTTTTACATAGTTGTCTTCTTCAAATAATGCAATGTATCTAAAATGACAATTTTTAATTTGTTATAATTAGTAACGAGTATTCATAATCACTACCATACAGAAGTGACCAAATTTTAATGTAACAGTTTTGTATGTTTGGGAAAAAAAACTATAGAATTTCTGAACTGATATAATTAGTTGCTAGCACTATCTACAAGTTCTCTTCCAACATATAAATGTTAACTATCAGTTATGCAGTTCTTATGATTAACTTGCATGAATTTCAAAGAAGATGAAGAAAGGGGTGGAAAGAAAGCTTGATTCGAGAGTCTCGGAGACCTATAATGAGACAGCCAAATTAAAAAAATTGCAAATAATCCAGTAGTGATTTTTTTAAGTCCATATGCTCAAATAGGCTAATTGTCACTACATCTCTATTTTAAATTGTAGTCCTAACGAGTGTGCATTGGCCTTCACTGGGAATCGAACCCAGGACCACTTAATCATAAGGCGAGAGCGTTATGCGATCGGAGAGACGATATACAAAAATAACTCCGTCAACCCTATAATTTTATCATAAGATGCGTCAATTTAAGTGGATTGCACTATTATTATGATTGGCCCATGGACGTTCGCAGAATGTTTTCCAAGGAGGTTCAAGCATGTTAATTTGTTCCAGGGGGGGAAAACGAGACATATTTCCCCCTTAACAGTGCTGCCCTCTCAAAGAAACACTGATTAAAATTGAAGCTCTCATGTTCGTACAACACCCATCCTTCCAATAATTAACATAAATTAGTTTGAATGAAATGCAATATATGTGTGAATGTATACGTTTATGGCAAGATCCATTTTCCATGGGGGACGTCCCCCTTGTCACCTTCTTCCCCTTCCGGACGCCCATGGCTTGGCCTGAGATTTAAACTATTTCTTTCATGTACGGACAAAAATATTTGAGAGTTGTATAAAGCAACGTCGTTGTTCGCGGAGTTAACTGTTTTGATTTAAAAAATGAAGCATTGTGGAGTTGAAATTACTACTTCGACTTTCGATGTGCTATGAACGATTTGTGGAAAGTAATAAAGACTGATTTGACTCATTGTTATATTTCAAGTCGATTTTCTGCTAGTGTTGACGTTGACGGTGAGGTTGAATGGTAATTAGATGAACGTCATGAAGGGAGGTACACAAACACGCAAGGAGACACAAAACACGAAGAGGGTTATCTTGACTGCGGTTACAGGCGCCAGAGACTCATTTACCTACAAGAATACAGTTTCCAGGGTGTACTATTCGGGAGGGAGGTTGACATTTGAGTTTGTTCGAAAAGGTCACACTTACAGCACAAATAAGCTGTGAAAAAGATACGAATTACTGTATACGATGATTACGTTTGACGAATGCCTTGCTTTCAATTCGCTTTCTACACAAGGTAGGAGCGAGATCTCGAGTGGAAGAGAGAGAAAGTCAGAGAGGAGAGAATACATGTTAGTCAAACTCACATAATGCCTTTCATTTGTACTGCCCACCCTAATTTATCAATATACAGCTTCTGCCCACCCGGTTGAAAAATTCTGGCGCCGCATCCCTAGTTTTTAACAATAAAAATCGTTAATAACATTCAGAGCAAATTTAGATGGCGCTTGGAGCACTATAGCACTGGGTCCCCATCCCCAATGGAACTTTACTGATGAAAATACGCTGAAATGAACCACATAATTGGAAACAAGTTTAGGCAATAATTGAGGGGTTTCTAACATTTACTGCAAGTAAACTATTGAACTTACTTTAATGAAATCAATACAGAGCTTATTGATTCTTGACTGTATGACATACCTTTGGTTAAAACTTGTAACTGAGTTTTTTTGGCTCATGGTAATGCTATGCCTTGGATTATACACACATACATGTTGAAAGTTCTGATTCCGTATGCCAATTGCAATTATTGTCATGAAAATATGAAATTGTAAGCAATACAATGAATGACAGGGAAAACCCGGTTAGGATACTTTGAATGAGTGATTTCGGATGGAAAATTTTCCAACAATAGTTCTGCAAAAAGTGGCTATCGGGCTCACTCAGCATTCAATCAATGAGTACCTGGGGTCAACTCTCAGGGCAAAGCGTCCAGAGACTGGTGCTGATCGCATCACATCCACTAGATATCCGCTATGTGTCTTCATGTGCACAATACACCGATGATCGAACAATAGTTCAATTTTCTGCTTTTAAAAAATTCATAACCAACTCCTGTTCGTACGGTTTTAGTAACAATACAAACGTTTTAATCACGCACAGCACAAATTCTACACCCACCTGAGGGCTTCAGTTTCTAGCATTGCGTATTATATTCATGTATGCCCAGAAATAATAAATAAAACGTGTTGATACCAATTCTCCCCTGTGCGTAACACAAAATCACGCATCGCAAGGCATGCAAACGCGACACATTTACAAACTGAATATTTAACCTTTTCCCCAATTTTCCTCTAGGCTAAGCGAGATTAAATTAATTCCACTTTGTTCCTGTTTGGAACAAATTTCTCTGTGCAGCATTTGTGCCAGACCAACCTATCTCTCTCATTTTTTTCTTTTTTAATACCGCACGGCGATGTTCAATGTTGGTAAAGCGCTAGACATGCGGAAGGGGGAAATTTACGGATAAAATGAAATCCTTCAAACTCGGGGGAAAAGACTATGACGCTTCGAGATGCCTAATCAAAATTAGGTTTTGAAATTACACTTTGAAATCCACGTATAGATCTCAATCCGATAATATACGAGAAGGATAAACGAATTATTTTAAAGAAGAGAGCCAGTTTGGGAAATGTTTCCAGGTAAAAATTAATGTAAAGTTGAATTTCTTATCTGAAAACACATTGATGTAAGGATGCTATGTAATACACATTGCATTGTTATTGATTTATTTACATAATACGGAGAGTTGTTTTTTTATTGAGTTGGTGTTTTATGTCCAGTTTTATGCACAGATAGGCAATTTGGGACTGGACCTACAGTTTAAAGTGGAAACCTCACCACTTTTTGCCTCCACCAGCCATCGAACCCGGGACTCCTGGGACCCGTTTGCTGATAGACGTGTTAAAGCTACTGGCCATCAGGTAATATTGGTAAAGTTGGTTTGAGTTCACAATGTGAACAGATAGGCTCATCGGAACTGGACCTACAGTTTAAAGTGGGATCCGATCCAATATGTATCCATTGGTTACCGGACTCGGGACCTCTTGACTACAGGCGACCACGTGACCACTATGCCATCTGAAAAAGTCCAGAATATTAGTACAAATTTTTACAAGGCAGCATTAAAAGCAGATAAAGTAATAACAATGTGAGTATAAATACTGAAATTATGAACTGATTATTGATGATGTAAATAGCAAATTAATTCTATAAATTAATAGAAAAAATTGTTGTGAAAGACAGTTGCTCAAATTTATGAATACAACCAAGGAATTCGACCAAGGAATACAACAAATATCGAAGAAGAGTAAAAGAAACTCCAGTTAAAAGTAAGCTGTCTCAAGCTGTTAAGGAACATAAGGAGTAATAAAATGGATCCATATATTTGTCTATCTAGGCTAGAGAGGAGGTGGTTGGATTAGCACTAAAATCAATTGCAAACTAAGTGGAGACAATACACTGTGTTGATTCAAGAACGGTTGATGGAGAAGACCACGTATTAAAGGACAGTAATAGAAAAAAGCTATGCCTTGCTAAATATTGCTATGCTACAACATTAGTTATAATGAAATGAAATAATTGCCTTTTCAGGGACCGTGTTGCTGTTTAGTGTATACCGTAGTCTGGGTAACAAAAGCCTGTTCTGCGACTACAAAAATTGATCATTCCATCAGCGATATGGTCTTCATAAATGTACTTTTCCTTTTGGCCTGTAAGTTAGTACTTTTCTAGGCATAAGGCTATCTGGCATCACCAAAATACGTTAATTCCACTTTATCTGATAATTTTGAATTTATTCCACCATTTCTTCGAACTTTCATTTATTTCGGATTTCTTCGCTTCTAATTTTGTCTTGTAAGGTTACTACACTTAAAGAACGCAGAAATCCCATTTGTGAACACTTTATTCTACTTTTATCATGTTTAGGAGATACCATATAGAAGAGCCGGTTTTGAAATCATGTTATGGTATCTAATTTGAATTATTTTCCCTTCTGTTTTCCAAAATTTATTTTCAAAATTCAGTTTAATTTATTATAAAGTTTAATTTTTTTTCTCAGCATCTTTTTGGTTTTCTAACTGTGAAATATGGCATCCTAAATATACAAAGTCTGTTACCTGTTCAATTATTTTATCGTTTATCACTTTTTTCACTCAAGGTTACCATTTTTTACCATTGTTTTATTATCTGAAATTTTCATGTTATAATTTGCAAATAATCATTCATCATTAATTTAGTAAACTGATACACAAGTTTGAAAATTTAATATCCAAAGAAAAGACCTTCCCAAATACATTTTCCTCTTTAAAATTGGATTCAGCTAGAACTGGGTGAAGTAGTATGGCATGTGACGATGGTTCGTGTAATTCTCTCATTTCACGAAAGCATTTGTGTTTCATATACATTAAACTAAAACGTGTGAAACATAGACATTTGCTTTCAAGGAAAGTATATTTTCTTCTCCGCTGTTGGAGTTTTTCTGTTTTTACGCTCTAATTTCTATTTTTTATTTTTGTATCTTTTCTATCATTTTTGTTTCATCCATTTCATCGCCATTATATTCAAGTTGTAGAAAATAGCCAGCGAGAAACTTTAATAAGAAATGCAAACAAGTACAAGATGTTATTTTTTTTACATGTTGCATTTCAACTTTTGCACTGCAGAGACTGTATTCGAGCGACCACTTGGGTGTGTAAAGAACATTATCCTCTGATTGATATTTCATTACTGCTGCATGGATATTTAAGCATATTTGTGCTAGACACAACTTGATATATTTTTAAAATTTTACTTGAAATGTGTTCCTCTCTCATTTTCAAAATTTTAATACACAACAGCAAAACCCTTGGAAATTTAAAACGTTACATTGTAAAACGAAACGAAAGAAAATGAATAGCTGAATTGTTTAATCAAATTATTCTCGTATATATAATTAATCTTGTACTATTTCCTGGAACATACTCGTGTCTATCAAAATGTATGATTTCTTTATGGAAAAAGTTGATTTTCATTAAATATTTTTTATATATATATATACACAAGTTGAGGGCACTTTTGTCAACCTCCTTGAACCTGGGGTTCATGTTCTGTCCTTTTTCCAAATTTTAAGCCTCACGTTACGCTGCTGGGAAAGTTCTTTCTTTTATGTTTATTAAAAGTCAATGATACGCCTAGTACACAACTTCAATGGAGATAATTTTTTAATGTAATTTAAAGTCTTCTAGATTTTGTTGACAATATTTGTTAATCACGTTGAAACTCATGCTTGGTTTTCACAATGTGTTGGTTGTAGAAACGATTATTAATAGATTGTAATTTACATTTGAACGTAGCTAAATTTAATTGAGATTCATTACAGGAATCGAGGGTGAAAACTCGACTCAGACATAATGTAAACAAACATTTCTTCGACAAATTGTGATTTTGATGAAAAATCTTGTATTAATAATCATGATTATAGTATATTATTAAAATGGATATTTACAATATTGTTATTTACATCTATTATTTCATATCGCTACATTTGCAACTTGACATTCATTTATATTATGCAGTGTATTAGTAAAATGTTTTATGTACAAGGTGCATTCAAGGAATAACCTGAAATGTAGTATATAAAATCTAAAATACGACCGTGATTCTTATATGTTTGTTATTTTGTGAAGGCATCTGTAAGCTTTTCATAGCTGGGGTTGGCACTCCTGCCTCGCCCACGGGACGCTGGGAAACAGTTACACAAAATGGCTGCACCCATACATGAGTGCTCCAAGCTGAAGTATCGTGAGATTTTTGTTGAGTGAACGCGTGAAAGCGATAGAAATTCATCACCGCATGATAGTTCAGTACGGTGACAACTGTGTGTCAATCACAAGTGTACAACTGGGCTGAGAAGTTAAAACAGGGCATAATTAGTGTTGAAGATTCTCCGCGTTCAAGTCGCTCTGTTACTGCAGTCAAGGAAACTTTATTATGGGACCACAAGTGGCTAATTCTTGAACATTACATGCCCACGGGTCATAATGTAAACAGTAACACCTACTCCAACCTTTTGCGCGAGAAACTGAAACCAGCCATTCTGCAGAGATGATGTGGTCTGGTGTCCATGTTGTGCTTTTGGTCCATGGCAATGCAAGACAACACACTGCCAATGTCACATTGTCTACCATCGATGACCTAAAGTTTGAGTGCTTACCCTTTCCTCCATACTCGCCTGATCTCGCACCTTCTGATTTGGCCCACTGAAAGATGTACTAAGTGAATCGAGTTTCCAGAATGACGACGAAGTCCAGTCAGCGGTACATGAGTGGTTACGCACGCGTGCAAAATATTTTTTCCCTTGTGGAATCAGTGCCCTTATCAAGCACTGGCGTAGGTGCATTGAACTAGCGGGGCGGGGACTATGTTGACACATAGTACTGTAATTATTTTGGTGCTTGAAATAAATATTTGTTACAACATATTTCCTGTTATATATTGAATGAGTCATAAATTATATAAATTCCTTAGTTTCCAGATTTAAATATTCTACAGTTTATTCAAGCATAGGAGTACTAGAGACAATTATAGTGTTTCTTCAGAAATTTTAAATTTATTCTGAATTTATGTCTGATAAATTGGCTTTTGAACGAATGTACGCATCGTATATATATCTCATACGTATTTACTGATAATGCACTGGTTAGTTTTTGTACTAATAATTATGTCAATGGACATATTATTAGGGTTGTGACTATAAGATTATACACTCACATATTGTGTGATTATGTACATGGCAATAATGTGTTTTGAGAACACAAACTGGAAAACTTGCCGTAAAGAGGTTGTATATTATCCCCCATTGCATTCAACGTGTTTTCAAATTTCTAGAAAATGGAGGAAACTATAGTATAGGATGAAGGTTTGCAGCATCGTAATCTCTCCCGTTTGGCGGACATCTTGGTAAGTCCTAATGGAATATTCATGGGTGCTCTCCCTGCCTTGGGGAATACATGATGGCACACAGTTCCAGCAGTGTGCAAAAGGGAAAAGGAAGATAACATTCTCTCAGCTAGTGTCGCGGAACTTAAGATCGTTTCTGTTTAGAGGCAGGCTGAAGGAAGAACCACGATATCGTGTCTAGTGGCATCTTGGGTCTTCAGCATTCTCCGAGGCGAACCACGTAATGTTTCCCGTGATCCTTTCACATGTTTTTTTTTTTCACCCAAACGCACAATGGAGCTTTCTCTCGGTGGTCAGGTCAACGTGATCTCAAGCCAAATGCTCCTCTTACAGTTTACGTAGAAATATTTAACTTGGGAGATGTTTTAGGTCAAGGACGTTCGAGAATTGCGTGCCCCGGAAGACCAACGCTGGTATAGCATTGCGGACATCATCTAACCAAATGAAAGAAGTGTATATTATGCTTCTCAGAACCACAAAAATACAAATGTATATCATCAGCAATCGTTTAACACTGACATATAAGCATTACCAACAACCGTATAATGTTTGCCAAAAACTTGCATGAAACACAGAACAGGCTAGTAATATAGATTCGCCTACACACATATGAACGCGAAATCACAGTTTCTTCTACATCTGATGAAAACTACACAAACTTTCATCTGCTAATTAGTATCATTAGTATACACATTCAAAGTTCTAAAAGCTAAAAACTGCACAGAGTCATCTGAATTACACTGTGGATGAAGTCAGTCTGATATCAAGTGAAACTGATATCTGCAAAAAGTTCATGTTAAGTCCACTTTATGCACAAATATGTTAATCGGGACAAATTGAATGATTGATTTGGTTTATTTTACTTCGCTTTTCTGCCACTTTTAGCTAATCGCGAACATGCGAATGAGTGATTATATAAAGAAATTGGGGCACTCATCAAGAACACCCGTTATCAGGCCACTAGAGATTCGAACCCAGGCCACTAGTGTCGTACAGTGAAGTGCTAACCACTCTGGAATGGAGGTCCGCTGCTAATCGGGACTGGGCTTGCAATTTAAAGTAGGGTTCGAAACACTATGTGCCTCCACCAGGTTCAACGGTCCATTAATTGAAAGACATTTTGCAATTATATATTGTTATTTTCTGACTTATATTATCGAGTATTATGCTAAATGAACGAAGAAAATTTTCCTGTGAATTTTAGTGAAATATTGATGCTCTTTTGTCTTCTTACTGGTTACCGTGTCGATATTAGAATGATGGTGAATATCAGCCCTGTTCCATATCCATGGTAACGGTTCAAGTTTTTGTGTGCGATTACATGGAGCTGCAAAATGAATGTATCACTTCAATGTGAAGACGCATGAAGCGACGGAATGACAGTGTTGCAATATGCAGATATTAAACACCAGAACAAGAACAATGTCTATATTAGGATGTGTACTGTAGGGTGTGGAAAAGCTAATGTGTAAGTCACTAGACTTGGACTGTGGACAAGTAACAGGTGATTTTTCCGCGATAAACCCGAAACCTATAAAGTGATTTACTAAGCTTCACAATATTAAATATAGAGTCATTCCATGCCAAATCAACACAGATATGTGCAATTTCTAACCTTACCATCTCCAATTTTCATGAAATTTGGGGAGTTGAAACAATGCATGGAACTTAGTAACTATGAAAATTTTTAGTTTCGTGCGTCTTGTAATTGTTAAATTATTCAAGGTCAAAGTTAGCAGAAATTGCCCTTTTTGAGCCCGCTTAGCTATACTAAATGTGCTGTAACTCCGCCCCTATTTTGCCTAGGAAGCTCAAATAAAGCTTATTGTACAGGGAATTAAACAAGCTTTCCAGTGATATATAACAAGCACACCTTTCGATAAAAATATAATTTTGTCACGTGACCTTGACCTTTGACCTTGAATATATCAAAACATGTCATCACCAAAAATTGTGAAAAAAATATATTTGGTCCCTCATTCCATACTATAAAAAATATCAAAAACTCATTCTGGGACTGCAAAGGGATCAGAAGATACAAAATAATATGTGTAACTATGTGACTGATAAAAGCCTCATTACATGAACTATGACGAGTCAAAAGTCCCTTAACACCCTTTACAAAATGTAAAGGAGTTATCCTGGTCATGAAAGAAATAGGTTAGACACAGGGAGATCCCTAGCTATATGTGTCAAGCGCAAGTCCAGCACATTGTTGACCCCCATATTGAATTCAACGCAAAAATTTCAAAGGAAAGGGGGTGATGTGATATATCAAATCAGGCCAGAACTTCACGAGAAATGAAATGGTGAAATTTTTAGTCAGCAAAACTTTATACGAATATCTTTCACTTACGACATATGCACATCATAGTGTTGTTTTATTTATTTATTGAGCAATTTTCACACCGAAAGTACCCCTGGGGGCATTGGTGCATGTACATTACAAAATACATGTTGACATCGCACATAATATATATCTATACATCAATTTGGCAGAATTTTTTTTATAATAATATAAGATAATATAATAGTAAAACACACAATGACAAATTATTTGTTGAAGTGAACTAGTGCTGTAAAAGTACATGTTATATAGTGTATACAATCTAAATTTACTTTATAAAGTTATTTAATTCTTGAAATTCTTGAACTGAATATAATGTGTATTCCAATAACATTTTTTTCACTTTACTTTTAAAGATTGTGGTTCTCTCAAAATTTCTGTAACTTTTTGGTAATATATTGTATAACTGGATGCCTGAGTAAAAAGGTCCTGTTTGGAATGCAGTTAGCCGCACTTTGGGAATGTGGAAGTTATGTTTTTGTCTGGTATTGTAATCGTGAGTGTCTATGTTCTTTAGATAGTTCGATTTTGTTTCGTGTATGAAAGTAAGTGTTTCAAGTATGTACAAACTTGGAAGTGTTAATATACGTAATTTTTTGAAAAGCGGTTTACATGTATCAGTTTTGTGTGCATTTGCCAAAATACGCAATGCTCTTTTTTGAATTTTAAAAATCCTCTGCGATTGAGCCGAGTTCCCCCAAAATTGAATACCATACCTCAAAATACTTTCGAAGTTTGAGAAATAGATATTTAGCAAACATACTGTATTGAAACTATTTTAGATATATATTATGTGCGATGTCAACATGTATTTTGTAATGTACATGCACCAATGCCCCCAGGGGTACTTTCGGTGTGAAAATTGCTCAATAAATAAATAAAACAACACTATGATGTGCATATGTCGTAAGTGAAAGATATTCGTATAAAGTTTTGCTGACTAAAAATTTCACCATTTCATTTCTCGTGAAGTTCTAGCCTGATTTGATATATCACATCACCCCCTTTCCTTTGAAATTTTTGCGTTGAATTCAATATGGGGGTCAACAATGTGCTGGACTTGCGCTTGACACATATAGCTAGGGATCTCCCTGTGTCTAACCTATTTCTTTCATGACCAGGATAACTCCTTTACATTTTGTAAAGGGTGTTAAGGGACTTTTGACTCGTCATAGTTCATGTAATGAGGCTTTTATCAGTCACATAGTTACACATATTATTTTGTATCTTCTGATCCCTTTGCAGTCCCAGAATGAGTTTTTGATATTTTTTATAGTATGGAATGAGGGACCAAATATATTTTTTTCACAATTTTTGGTGATGACATGTTTTGATATATTCAAGGTCAAAGGTCAAGGTCACGTGACAAAATTATATTTTTATCGAAAGGTGTGCTTGTTATATATCACTGGAAAGCTTGTTTAATTCCCTGTACATTCATGCATTCATTCATTGTTTTCTGCCTAATTTTTAACTCCCCAAATTTCATGAAAATCGGAGATGGTCAGGTCGGAATCTGTGTTGATTTCGCATGGAATGACTCTATAGAGTATTACGATTTGTGTTTATATTATTAAAAATTGAATCAAAAAAATCTTATTGCTCGTTTATAACATCGGAAAATTGGTTCTTATTTCATGTTATGTATAATATGTATAATGTATAATATGTACACGTCGGTGTATCAAAGTATCTGAAGCCAATAACTGTAAATGGGTTTCCGAAATATTATGGGCCTCACATCAGCTTCTGTAACGTAACAGGACTGGTCCAGTATAATCAACATTTAGACATTTTTCTAACACAGTGCATTGTAAAAGCGTAATATTTAGTTTTCTGACCTAATCGTCTTTTTCTTATTAAATCAGATAGTTGACTTCACCTCAAAGAACATTTGAAGATACGTAAATAACATTGATAAACGTTAAATCCAAACTTTACAGTTCTGCATAATATACCTTTATTTTTCAAATGAGTTAAAACTGTATCAAACATTTGAATCTTACTCTAAATCCGTGAAAAATTCTCAGCGTTCATATATATTTAATTTCTATGTAATAAAAACTTACGTGTTCGAGTTCAGAATTTAAGATATTTTTTGAAAATTTAACGTACAGGAGGATTGGGAAAGAGAAAGATTTGAATTCGAATTAAATAATCTTTCAAACTTTGATAATTCAATTCTCGTTTGTAATGTGCAGAAACTTTTAATTTACTTTTAATTTTCGATACATATGGTAAATATTTGGCTGCACAAGTTACTGCGGTCAGAGGTTGGAGTTTTTTAATAGCATTTTTCTCATTAAAAATTTTGCGTGCACACACGCGTTCAGGCAAAGAGTGAAAGTGGAAAAATAATATTCAACTAACCTGACTAGTCTACGCTAACCTACTTGAAACGCCTGCATGTTAAAAATACCAAACTTAAATGACCTAACTCACTAATTAAAGCCTATGGAAAAGGGATTTACGATAACACGGAAAATGAAACTGGTTGAGAATATTAATTAAAGCAACTTATTTGAATAAATCCAAAGCAAAAAGCAAAATAACACAGGAGGCCTCATGTGAATATTGTAATTGTTAAGACATTTTTTGTTCTAAAATCCCTTTAATATTCCTTATCGGTAAGCAAGCAACGTAATGGTAAAAATCAATACACAATTATTGATGCAAGTTGTTTTTCAGTACAAGGCATAAATTTTAAGAATGTCAGCCAGTGTTTCATTAATTCCTAACAACGATAATTTGCTTCCAACTGACATACACGTGTGCCGAAATTATGTCAGGTTAAATAGATGTATGTATATCTAATGAAAACATAATCACACTGAAATCTAAACTTTGACTAAATTTCGAATTCGAGAGTAGTAATTAATCCATTGAAGATTTTTATAATTTTGTTGTTTCAAGTACACTTTATGCACATATGGGCTGATCGGGACTGGATCTAGAATTTAAAGTGGGATCCGAACCATTTGTTACATTCTGAACAGGTTAGGATAAAATGTCTCGCTTTGTTACTCTTCCATGCAGAGCATTAATGAAAAAAAGCCAATAGCTTACAGGAAATGCAATGACTGATTGTGCAGAGGTATGAACCATTATTCTTTAAACAGCAAATTTTCCTTCTTAAATTTCCATACATATTAAATGCTACTTTGAGGTAAAAAAAATTAAATAGTTCATTAATAACATCACAATAATGAAAAATATTTTGCTTCTTGTAATAAGATATTATACGAAGGAATAAAATAATATCTATTATTTATAGCTATTGAGTAAAAAGGTTCAAATTTATCCACAATAAATTGTGAAATAGGCTATTCAAATTTAATGAAGTCGTAAAACTTCATTGTTGGACATTATATATATTTGACGTAACGTTTACCATAATGCAATACAGCTGGAACATAATAGGGCTATGTTATTGAAGAAGGAACTGAATATCCTTTATTATGGCTAGAAAATAAATACGTGTCCTATGTACATGTAACTACACAATTTCCGACAACGTGTGCTCAAAAATATGGACATAAAAATCCCAATCTTTTTCTTTCGTGTTAAATAAAGGAATATTAATAGTAATATGGTCGACGTCCATGTAGTCAACATGTTCAATCAGCTAGGTTCGTTCTTCGCACTGGATGAACTCAAACATTTTTGAACTAACATGTAACTGAGATTTGTATTACATACAACGCACAAATTTACTTGAAAATGATCAGGATATAATAATTTTTAATTTGCGTTTATAATTATTAATCTTACTATGAAATAAATAAATTTATACTACCTGTTTTTTCGAATTTCATGCTCATTCAAATATATGTGTTTCACCAAAACATAGGATCACTCTTTTGATCTCGCCAGCCTGTTTAGCATCGTAGATTCAGGTCTGTAGTATTTCGAAGGCCCTGGTTTATTGCTTATAAAGAAGAAAGCATCTTACATTAGGAAATGCTCGTTGTGTACTTATTCCATTTCGTGCGTTCAGTTTCTTCCTTTCTGGCATGGTTTCCTATCTTCATAGTGCAACACTAGCGCATAGATTTGGAATTTGTTTCATGGATAAATTCACCTCTTACCGTCGATTCGTCATCACAATAAACAACGAATTCACCCAACCTCTATACTTCTAATAACCTTGTTGACGACCATGGGGGTATTGTAGGGGGGTTCAACGGGTCCAACTCCTTCCCCTTAGGTTCAGAAAAATTACCAGATTATCTGTTCTATCCGCTATGACTTATTTTGTTCTCATAAATTTGGATACGGATGGGAAATACATTAATTCGACACACCAGATGAGACTGCAAAGCAAATGTCTGCAATTTCCTGATAGTTTCGGAATTTCTCTCGAAAATATTCAGAAAACTCCTGACATTTCACAAATTCTATAATGCCATATGTAATTTCTGCCCAAAGCAGCTGCTTGTGAACTTATAGCGCAAACATTATAATTTAATTAGAAGTTCCTGATATGGTTTCTTACCATTCAAGATTTAAGTATTCCTCAGGTTCTAATTTTTTGATCATTTTAAATTTCCCAACTGTCGAAAGTCGATATACCATTTTCCAAACTGTAGATGGGAATGGAAAACTTGTCCCTATTGGAGATTGTAACTGCATCTGGGTTAGCTTCAGCTATTAGTACTTCTGCTCTCTCTGCGTTGAGTGGGTGTGGATTTAGAAAAAAAAATAGTTGGTGAAGAATAGGATGGTGCTTATGTAATGGGTGGTAGAATTAAGGGGGTTAGATAGATAGATAATTTCAGAGAAGTGTCCAAAAGCAATTTTTGTACATTGTTCAGCACATATTTTAACCCTGGCTATTGCCCATTTCTGTGGAATTTCTGAGATATTGAGACTGTCAAATCAGTTATAATTCTTTCCCCTCGAGTCTTCTCGAAGGAACAGCCCTCCGTGGTTAGCACATCGTGGGTCCCAGGTTCGAAACCCGGCATGGGCATGGGCATTTGTGGGTGTCCATTCATCAATTTCATCATGATATCACTCATCCCGATCTTCAGAAATTAGTCAAAAGTGTCACAAAAAGCGAAGTAAAATAATACAAATAAATCAATGAATCTTCTCGAAGTAATTTGGTTTTACAAGATGCAGTGCAAGATAGCTAGGGAAGTTCTGTAACGTTCTTTAGTTGTTTGACACAAGATGGACAGAAAAGTATCAATACTCAGTAGGGTGACTTGTGAAATTGTATACTCTAATAGTGGAAACTTTACTGTTGTCCATTTTTGGACCATTTTGTAGTAGGAATTAACCCAAGTTTCTCTGAACAGTCAACACAATGAAAAATTGCAACAACTTATTCCAATATGAAACGCCTATTCCTCATTCATCGAACAATGTGTCAAAATGTTGGATGGCCTGGTTGATATTTTTTACATTTTCAAATCTGAATGAAAAATGTGTCTAACAGT
This sequence comes from Lepisma saccharinum, assembly GCF_977018435.1. Taxonomy (NCBI): domain Eukaryota; kingdom Metazoa; phylum Arthropoda; class Insecta; order Zygentoma; family Lepismatidae; genus Lepisma; species Lepisma saccharinum. Next base: position 62,021,082 of record NC_139233.1, read on the forward strand.
TATTGGAAAGGCATGTCCAGGGTCTGCATTGTAGGCAGTAGAAAATTGTGACAAGCTCTTGTACTCAAATATGCACATATTGTTGGTGATCTTGGCTACACTGCCAGATTCATCTCCAACACCCGAGAGGATGTGTTTAACATTAAGGAAGTTGAAATAAGGTCTTCGCAATTCAACGGGAAATCCTCGACTAATGGACCCTGCATACATACATACGAATATTAAAATAACACCGATGATGGTAGTTTCAACTTTGTAGCAAGGAGGAGAAGACTAATTCTAACATTGTAATTCTTTTTTAAAGAGAAGCTGGGATTAGCTTTTTCAAAAGCATTTTTTGCTCATTTTATGTAGAAAAGTTAGATGTTCGTAGATAGACTTAATTTAATAAATGTGTGACCTTTCGTGTGGTGGCAGAGTGGATTTTGATAGCCACATCATACCTAGGGACGCTATACGATTTTCAGGGACAATCCCGGAATGGTATCATTTGTCCGTGTTCCGAATAGTTTCTTCGGGATGCACAAATGTCCTGGAATCGTATGGGAAAGAAGAAATGATTAAGACTATACTTTCCTGAACTTTTTATTTTTATATTTAAATGCGTGGACGTAATTTTAAAATGCTCATTTTACAAAACAATCTAACTCTACATTGAACCACTCCCTCTCCATAATACAAGAGTTAACGAGATACGGACGGTACTGCAAAACATCTTTGACTTCACGATGGCGCCACCGTCTGCTAGCAGTGTTGAATTTCAGTTACGATTCTCTTTCATTGTATAGTAACCTGCTTACTATAAGGAGTCAGTGCTTGGGTGTCTATCTGTTCAGTCCGGGGGCAGCCTCCCCTCCCCCTGCTCCCTAACAAGCTACCGGTCAGTAGCGTCAAGCATTTTCACTTATGAAATATAGGAACTATAATTGAACCAAAAGTTGAACCCACCCCCCTTACGTGAGCTATATATACGCCCATGGTGAGGACAGTTACACGGAGATAGAACGTGAGAAACCTTTGATTACAAGGCTACGACGTAATTATTGATTTACACTCCTCTTTTCTACACTTTTTCTTCAAAATTATGCAAACTTGCTATTCTACTTGTCTTCCACACAGATCCCAATATCAGATTGCTGATGACGAGAATGATAAACATCCGTTTCGCAAATCTAATTCCAGCTGAACTACTGTGCACCAAACTAATAAACTCTATAATATTACATTCCTGTCAGAGTCCGTCAGTATTTAAATGATGTTATTCAGACAAAGTAAATGTAAATGTGCATGTAAATCAAAATATCTAAGCATTTTCTTTAATTTTGTATGTTGTCTGCGACTTCGATTTACACTATACATTGTTGTAATCTGCAATGTTTGTTAATATGGTGCATTTTAGAAGATAATAATGAAACGTTTTCCATATTATGTCTTTCCAAATACACTATTTATATAGAGTTATACAAGGTGCAATATAACTAGAGGAGAGAACTCTCGTGGATTATATTGTCTATTGAAGGTGAATTCGTGTAGTGTTTGACTTACTTTAAATTGTGCGTTTGAATTTGGTTGCTTATATTACATCCGGTTCATTCATTCATTCATTCATTCATTCATTACTACCCAGGGGCCGGTCTTTCCTTGCAACCCCCATGCTGTTTGATCTTCAGTCCTTCGCTTTGTAGCAGCGTAGGACCCATTTATTTTGATGTCAAGGATTTGGTATTCTTCTTCTTTACCTTCACCATTCCTTCAATAGCGTCCCTTAGGATACAGTTTCTTCTCATCCAGTGACCCAAGAAATTTATTTCTCTCTTCCTGATTATCTCCAGCATTGATCTATTTTCCCCAACTCTTTCTAGCACTATTACATTCTCACTATTTCTGTCCATTTCACCAGTTCCATTCATCTCCATAACCACATTTCTAGAGCTTCCAGTCGCTTTTTCTCACTTGTTCTCAGTGTCCATGTTTCCGTACCATATAGAGCTACACTCCATGCAAGGCATTTCATTAGTCGTTTCCTCAGTTCTTTGTTTATTGATCCACAGAACATATTTTTCTTCCTATTGAAGGCTTTCTTCGTCATTGTTATTCTTACTTCATTTCTTGACTGCATTTCATATCATTGCTTATGATGCATCCAAGATTCTCTTACCTCGGATACTCACTTTTGCTTTATCTGTTATCTTCCACCGTTGCTTTTGCCTCATTGACATTTATTTTTATCCAGGACTGTTCACTGTGGGTATTTATTTCTGCTAGCATGGCATTTATGATCCTTTCATTTTCTGCCAAGAGCGCCATGACGTCTCAAAATCGTATACAATATATTTTCCATCCCCCTACTGCTATCCCTTCCTAGATCTAGAAACAGTGTTTATACCTATAATTTTGAAATTTCGCACGTGTGCTGCAAGGAAGAAAAGTTAAGTATGAGGTGTATTTTGAGAATATATAAATAAATTGATGAAAATACTTAAATTAATGATTTACGTAGGTTTGCAAATTCGAAAAATTATTTTTCGAACTACTATATTAACAAGTGATTAGTTTACTTGAAAGTTTAGAGACCATAGAGCCTAACTTATAACCATGGAAGATTCTGAGTACAAGTGAAGTAACTCCATCAAGTAAAGGTTTGAAAGAAAAAAGGATCAATCGTGAGAATGATGTACAAAGTTAAATTAAATGCATTATGGAAATGCGTTTCTACTGATCGTCCTTCGATAAAAGTATACGTACTTCATCAACGTACTTTTTCATGGCAAGTACTTGACAGTACCAACAGTCACAAGATCATTCTTTAACTGATTCCCGCCCCTCCAATGAAGTACCTTTCTTTGCAGCTTCCTGTATACAGCTCTTTGACTCTTCTCTTCCGCTCAACTAAAATAACGGGAAAAATGCTGGAAACCTCCCTTTCTCCCCACAGACCCAACTATCTCCGGAACAAAGATAATGTTTATCCCTGTCAGTAATTGTTTTATGCCCCTATTTAACAATATGATTTTTATTAACGTAAATGGAATATTTGCATTATGTATTTAAGTTTACACTTGTTCATGATAGAATATAATTTCATGCTTTCACGTTTCATCAATACAGTCGATAACAAATCTTAATTGTTAAAAGCCTACAATACGTACAGGCTTGGTATCAAGAAATAAACAATGTAAAGCTGTCCCTTGGCTAATCGCGACGAAGAGGATGAGTGGTGACTCTATGAAATTGAAGAAATAACACTCATGCCCTGACCAGGAATCGAACCCTGGAACTTGGGGTTGCAAGATTGAACTTCAACCAATTAACTTGCCCGTTCAACGAGCAGGCGATTATTACTGTTATAATTCCTGTGTATGAATACCTACATCCAATAGCGGATGACACCTCCTGGGACCTGCCCCCTTCCCTCCATTAAAAGTTAATTGGCACACTGCCCACCAATTGAGTATTCGGAGGAGTTGGCAAGAGTATTTGGCATGCTTTCCCCTTGGCGATACAGGCGTTTATTGTTCTTTCGTTTCACCTTACTCTATTCGATTACACGCTAGGTACACTGTAAAAAGTGTGATGCAATGTAACACCAAGCTCGGCCTTACAAATATCCATGTTTGGTGTAACAGAACACTCAATGGTGTTAATGGAGGATTGGCGTTGTTCAAGACCATCCTGGTTGTCTTTTTATACCATTGGCTGTGAAACATTAAATATGGTGGTCTTGAACAGTCGAATGTGGGTGTACGTCAATTATTATAAGATGTACTAAATTAGAAAAGGCTTAATACTTTAAAATATAGTTATATTAACTTCTTAGGCTCCAACTATGTAACATTACTCACAAGATTCATTGTATAACTTTTTTTTGTTAAATTTATCCTATTGTTAAAAGTGTACGATTGATCAAACTACAAATAAATGTTTCATGAAAGAAGCCCCTCCCCGAAACGTTATGTCAAAATAATGTGTTTTAAATGCTTGTAAAAAAGGTAAAGTGCTCCCCTGTGCTCAGCACCACGCCATGGAGGCGTATAGGGGGTGTGGGGGTAACGCCCCACACTTTCTTGATCCGGTCATGAGTGGGGGTGATGTGATCAGCATCACGCCCCTGACTGCCTTTACCCCCCAGGGTTTCCCCCAGGTAGCCATGTTATTCGACGCTGGGTGGCCGCCGGGGCCGCTTCCAACGTTAGAAAAGTTCCCGGATTTGAACCGGCCAGGGATCGAACCCGGGACCTTGAGCATTACCGTCTGAGCCACCGCGGCCAACAATCCATAAAATAGAATATGAATTCTACAAATCAAACCGTACATACAAGAAAGAATAGTTAAATGTAAACATTTCTAGATGTTATTCATATCATTTTTAATTTCACATGTCAAATTTTACATCTGAATTTGATTTTTTATTACTCCATATAAGCGATATATGTACATTGGTATTTGAAGGGTTAAGTACAGTTCAGACATAAAACAAAATTACAAAATTTCTATAATTTATAATTTAAGTATTCACTAACGTTATAACATTCCTGATTTAATAATAGTTTTCTCAATTTGTTTTTGAACCTTGTCATATTTTCTGCATTTATATAATTTGGTAGGTTATGAAATATTATAGCTGCAATCTGTTCGGGTCCTTCTTGAACTATTGTTAGTCTGGTGATGTATAGTTTTACAAGCTGTTTATTTCGAGTATTATATGTACCTTCGTGGCGTAATATTTTTTTCGGTACAATGAATCACATGTAGCCTACTCATGTACTACAGAATATGAAACGACGTTCACAAATTTAAACTTAATTTCTGTTATTAAATAAAATTATTGATATTTGGCTATTACAGCGTGTTGTGAAATAATTATAGGAATTCTCATTGCCACGACAGTTTGGTTAAGATCTAGACTCTTCATTGAGTGAATGTTAGATGTTGTGTTGTAATATCTCATTCGATTGTGCAATAGAAAAATGTATATTGGTAAACTTTTGTCCATTATTAATGTGGGAGTAATATACGATCTGTGCAACATGTCCGTGTAGTTTTGCATTTAGCAGAGGTAAGAGGTAAGGTTTCCCTACACAATGTAGAATCAGAATTCCAGTTCCACGCAATCAGGTATGCGGAGTTAAGAATAAATTACAAACAATTTGTAAATTTAGATAATAATATAATTATACAATTAACATTATGAATACTTTGCTCTTAAAAATCATACAACTAGCATGTTTACTTTTTATAGTGCACTAATATAATATTTAAATAAAGTTTTTAAATTATTGAATTAATCACTGTACATTCTTATTTTATTTGAATATGTTATGATTATGAGTTTTGTGTTTAGTTATATTCCTTTGTTGCTTGCTTGTATGTATCATACCTTTTTTGTTATATTTAGTTTCGTGGCGTTTTTTCAAACATAGGTTTGTGTTTTTTTTGTTGCGTTTTGTTTAGTTTATGTAAGTATCGTAGAAATTGAATGTTGCAGAATCACTTTGTTATTTACAGTTTTTTCGGATGGGTGACACGCCTCTGTTTTTTTCCCTTCCAGACAAACCTTCTGACTACCTAGCAACGCCACATGATGGTCGAAGCTCTTCACGCAAGTCAAACCAAGGTCTCGGAACCAAAAAACTTTATTTCTCACTATCGTTTTGTCCGTTCTTATGTTTTTTCTTTTCAAATTCGCTTTCGTTTGGTGTCATTTCTGTGTCTTCTATGTTTGGAATTTATTGGCATTTTAGTGTGAGAAATAGTTTCTTTAGAGCATTCTCATTTCAGTTTCAGCTATATTTTGCTTTGCATGAATTCGTGTCGAAATGTTTCTTTTCCCCCGCATAGGACACGCAGTAAGTTATTTAAACGAATGTCTCTGTGTTGATTTCTCTAATTTCTGTCTAAATGCATGTTCTCTAAATTATATCCAATAGTGAATCTTAAAGAAATGCTATAATTACTAAACTAACACTAACTAGAAATTTAGAATAGAACAGTTTAGAAATGTTATCAAAGTGTATATTAAAATGTTATCATGTATAATACATTTCCAAGATAATATATTTATCTAAAATTGTATAATTGCCTCACATAAATTACAATTTAAAATGCACGTAAAGAACACAAAATTAAATGTATATTCTTATACTTTGTTCAGATTCACAGAAATATCGATTTTCGATCTCGGAGGTCGAGTTCCGACCTTGGCATTGGTGGTATTTGTGATCGTTCATTCGTCAATTCCGCATAATTATCACTCATCTTCATCTTCGCGATTAGCCAAAAGTTGCAAAAAAGCAACGCTAAGTATCAAAACCACAATACGAGGGTATTGTAGGGTTATAGGAAAGGCAGAAAAGGGGGAGTGAACGAGGCAAGAAGCTTCGTCGATCGCGTTCGCGAAGTGCTGGTGCTAGAGTACGACTATATGTTTGGCGGAATTTGGCATTTTTGAATCTGATGTATTGTGATACTCTATACAATATTCCGTGCCTCAATAACAATGAACGTGAAATAGGTGCAAGACGAGAATTTCCATGGCAGAAGAAGAAGCATATTGTAGTTGTTCGTTGAAAATAACAATTGAAAGAATGCGTTCTTTAAGGGAGCAATCTTCAATTTAAAATTATCAGTTATATGTCTGCGTATTTTTCTCTACAATTGTCACTTATTTTTGTCTTCCACCTTTCTCTTGCATCCCTCTGTTTCTTTTCTCTGTCATCTTGTCTCTTTCCCTCACACTTTTTCTCTCGCTGTTAGTGCTATTTCCAGTCATATCTCTTCTTCCGCTCTGTATTTCTGTCATTTCTACTCTTTTTTGATACTATCCATATCTCTTGCTCTTTCTCTCTTCTCTTGTATCGCTTTACTTTGGTCTGTTTTTCTGTTCTTTCCCTTCCTTTCTGCCGGCCCCTGTGGCGGAGTGGTTAGCACATCGCGCTACGACGCTATGGGTTCGAATCCTGGCTTGGGCATTGATGTTTCTGAGTGTCCATTCAAAAATTTCATCATATCATCCCTCATTCCCATCTTCGCAAATTAGCCAAAAGTGGCAGAAAAAAGCGAAGTAAAATAAAGCAAATCAAATCAAATTTCCCTTCCATTGTAAAGGGCCCCTGGGTTCGTTAACGGGAAGGCACATAGTGTTTCGGATCCCAGTTTAAACTGTAGGTTCAGTCCCTATTAGCCTTACTGTGCATAAAGTGGACTTAGAACACCAACTCAATCAATCAATCAGTCTTTCCATTCTGTCCTTCCCTTCCTAACTTTATATCCCCTTCTCTCTCGCTCTCAATGTGTGCGGGAGTGCTTCCGTCCCTATTTTTTGTACTCTCTCTCTTTCTTGTTCACTTTCATCTCTTTTCTTTCTTTGTTCATCTTCTCCGCTCTTTCTGCTCTGTGTTTTCCTCACACGTCCGTGTCTTTTCCTGTCATCTTCTCTATGCATATTCCTTTCCCTCTTTCAATTGTACTCTTTCTCTTACTATCTGCATTTCCTCCCCCTCTCTTCTTATCCTTTTCTCCTTTTCCCTTTCTCTTTTACTTTTCTCCTCTCTCCATCTCTGTTTCTCTGCCGTTATTTACTTCCTTATTTCTCTACCTTTTCATTTTCCACTCTATTTTTCCCTCTCTCACGACTGGAAACATTCAATTCACAAATTGCAGATTCGATGTTTGTACGAATAGCAATTCAGGCACAACCCTCTTTCTCCCTCATGTTCGAAGATACTGTAAATCATTTCAAATGCCATTGCAATTGGGGATTCCACCGCCCTACCCCGCCGCTCGCCTTAGCACTCTAAGAACCACCGTTCGTCATCCCACGCTAATTGTATCCAATTTGGAGTCACCAAGGAGAAAACTTAGGCCGCATCCACTCTTGTAGGCCGGAAGCCCCTCCACGTGCGGCAAAGCGGAAAGGTCGCGATATTTAGACATTCCTCGCCGAAGAAACGCATTGCTCTCTGGAGGAGCCCTGCCGGCTGAGTAATTCTAATGGGGACATCTGCGGACAAGTGGGGCATTTAATGTCGACTCACGTGTTCGCGATAAATAAGGGGGACGTTTTGAAATTAAAAGCAATCTCAGCTCCACCTCACGTAAAAGCCATTGAGTCCTTGTACATCTTGAATGTCAAATGCTCGTGTGTGTTCTACAACGGTCCAGATCTAAGTGGAGGATGGTGGGGGGAGGCAACAGGGAGTCCCAAATAAGTTGTTTTTTCCTGTGCAACATGTTGGAGGAATAACAAGTGCGCCGACAAATGTTTCAAAGCCTAAACGGGGCTTCTTCCACTGCGCTGTGGCCCCGCAATGGTACAGAGACAGTGGTGTAGGTTGCGAAGCTCAAGTAAAGCACGGATACATCTCTGCGTTTGGGGTCTCACTTATGGCACGTAAGTCAAACACCTTCTCGGTCAAGTGCCGTAATTCGTCTTCTGACGTCATGCTAAATGATTCGTTGTTAGTGTATTTATGCTAAGAGATTTAAACCTAACATAACAACAAAAGCATTCCGCACTTACGTCTGAAGATGAAACACTGTGTTTGAGCAAGAAGGTGTTTGTCTTACGTTCAATGAGCCTTACCCTTCTGTTTTGATCTCTCACTTGTTAATAGGTACAGCTGTGATTGATAACTCAATGTATTTATATATCTGGAACACAGGAGGCATATGCTAAATTACAGTGCCGAATACGTAATTACATGATTACATAATCAGAAAGTTTATAATTAATATGGGATGAAATATAAGCAGTGATATGAGCTGCAGTCATGAAGTCAAAGTGAGAATAGGAGTGGTAAAAGAAGCCTTTAGTGGAAGAAGAAGTGTACTTTTTGAACCTTTGGCCTAACAACTGACCCTACAAAGAGCGACTATAACCTTTGGGAATGTAGCTGTTCCAAAATATGTCAAATGGACAGACAGAGTAAGAAATGAAACTGTGTTGGAAAGACGTGGTGGAAGAAGAGCAATGCTAGAAGTGATCATCCAAAGGATAAGAAATTTGTTGGGATACTGGCGAAAAAGTAACTGCTGCTAAAAGACGCACAGGAAGGAATAGTGAATGAGAAAAGGAGCCGGAGAAGAAAAATATACTATTTGACAGATACTTGTATTAAAAATAAGTGGACACTACACTGACATGAAACATAAAGCGCAATATCGGAGTGCCTGGATGTTGCAGAGATGAATGAACGAAAACAAAAACATGAAAGATGGATAATTTAATATACACTAAGAGTACGGAATTGCAATTTATAATTTACTTTTAATAAGAAACATGAACAGGGAATACAGTCAAAATTAAACTCAAGTCCGACCGGGTTCGATACCCGGTGGAGGCACATATTGGTTCACATCCCACTTTAAACTGTAGATCCAGTCCCGATTAGCCGTACTGTGCATGAAGTGGGCTTAAAACACCAAAATCAATCAATCAGTCAAAACTCATGTGTGAGATTTAACATGCTAATAGGCTACAAAAGTACAACGAATCGAAATAAAGTAACAGTTATACCCTATTTAAGCAAGTCTCTGCTGGGGATGCTTTTTAGATACTGCGTTAAATAACCCGCAATCTGGTTCTTCCGAGGAGTGCTGATATTTCTGGGCTCTAACATACAGTTCGAAGTCTCAAAAGAAATTAAATGCCAGAGCAGATAAGAAGAATTTATTTTACCATTAACAAGTTTAGAGAAAAAGGTTAATTGACTTATTTGCCATCTTTCGTCGAGTGACGAAACATTCATAATTTGATACTAGGAGTGAACTTCGGATATGTACAGTGACCAGCAATAACATAGACACCTAGATTCTGAAATATTCGATTTCCTGCAAGACGTTTCTCGTGTTGCCTACTCTACAGGGGTAATAGAAGTTGCCATTGAAAAGTAGCTATTAATATCGCCGTGGAGTTAGGCAACACACACAACTGCTTGTAAGGAAGTAAGTTTTCAAGATCTAGGTGCCCATTATTTTGCCACTGACTGTACAATCAAGTTTAAATAGCAAATATCTCAAAAATGTATTTTGGGGTTGCTGTAATCTTTAAATTTCTTTCTTGGCTTGTTGACAATTTGTGTTACAATATGTATGGCCACATTTGCAATGTCAGAGGAAGTGGTCGGATGAACACGCCACAAAACCAGAGGTTCTAGCTTCGAACCCTGGTTAGAGCTTCGACATATCATTGTGTCTGTCCCTTCATCTGTTGCTTATGATCGCGATTAACTCAAATATATAAAAGCAACGTAAAATAAATAAAATAGGAAAAAGAATGTGAACTCGAAAGAAAACCGTACGTCAAGGTAAATTAAATAAGTGTGTTAGTGTTTGTGATTATGGACACACACACTACTTGAAAATGCACATTCATAATGCAGTTAGTATCTAGGGGTCTCGGGTTAGATAACCGGTGGAGGCAAATTGCAAAGTGATTCGGATACAACTTGAAAACTCTAGGTGCAATTCCGATTAGCCTACCTGTGCATGAATTTGACTTCAAAATTTAAACAATCAAATAAACAATGCAATTAGTATAATTTACCCCTCTGGCAGTCAGCCCTTCGTAACTTAGGGTACAATTGTTTCCAGCTTTCATTCAAGATCAGGCTCAATGTGGAAATTTAATAGGACACAACGACCTTTCCAGCACAAACTCTGTACTCCTAGAACGACGCAATAGTTTTTGACTGTTTAGAATGCGGCTCAGGAGTGTAGTTTCCGGTCGGTAAACACAATAGCTTCGCACGCGATCTTAGATTACAATAACGAGGCAGTGGAGACACGTTGGGAACCAAAGTGCAAATGCCTATTAGTGGTCCCAGGAAATGGACATCATGAGGGTCGAATGCTGTTAATTTGGAATACTTGGATTGCAAGTTGTAAGGAGATCGCTTGCACTTGTGGAGGTCAGCAGGCTAACGAGGCTCTGGTACCAGGACCTGCAGGCGGTATAATCCTCTGTGGATCTCGTGGTGTGTCCTAATCGTGTGTGTTTGTTATTGTCCTCTCGCCAATTTCGTCTTAATCACCTTTCATCCTCATCTTCGCTATTAGCGAAAAGTGGTAGGGACTCCCCGATGGCATGGTGTATCTCAGTTGCCCTGTAATCAATGAGTTCCTTGTTTGATACCCGGTGGTGGTTCGTATTGCAGTTTAGCTTCTCCTTGCATAAAGTGAAGTGAAAAACAAACCCAAACAAAGAAGCCAAAAGAGACAGAAACGTGATGTAAAATAAATAAAAATAACAAATTGGGGGGGGGGGGAGAAACCACCTATACCCACCCACCTTTTATGGCGTTATTGTGACTGATTATAAAGGACAGACAGTAAACAAGAATGCTGTGCGTGTGGCTGCTTGAAAAGTGGGTTAGGGCTGGAATAAAGTCTGCGCAAAGTGAAAAAAATCGTAGTGTATAAACAATCTGCTTTCTGTTGCGAATAAGAGGTAAAAAAGAAGAAAGATACAGCACGAGAGATTCGAAGGAAAAAAGAAAGCAAGTAAAGATGCTCTTCCTCCAACCAAAGAGGCTTCCAGATAAAGCCTCCTTCCCATCCATCTCCCTCGGCGGGTAATCCGTTAGCCTCTCGAGCCTCCTGGTCACGATTCCAACTTCTGACATTTCATAAATTCCGCCCAAACGACGAAAACACTGAGGGAATTCGGATTACGGGGACTCGGGGGAGAGGGTAGAGTTTGACCAAAGCTCAACATATCCACTGGGCTTTAGGTTACAAGCGTGGCGCGTGGAGTCTTACCGAAGAAGTTAAGTGTATTGAGCGTTCAGATTTATTCAATACCTGTCAATTTTTAGCTCTCACTGTCTGTATGTTCACGTCGTGACGTGTTTAGCCTCTACCAGAGTGAACAAAGTTAATTTTGTGTCCAATTGGGTTGGACCCGGACCACTCTACGATGTGGCTCCTCCTGAAACCGGATCAGGTCCTCTTGATAACTAGACCCACCATCTCTTCGTATTTCAATTCATTCTGCATGCACATGCTCCTGTCTCTCAATTTTTTTCATAAATACTTGAACGAGTAAATGAAGAAAGCACCACAGCAAAAGATATGTACACTCTGTCTCCGTAATCTGTGGAGCAACGATAGAGAAGGCGAGTGGGCAGAGCAAAGTAGTGCGCGCTGATGGAAACGACTGGTAGCTGTAGCCGCGTTTTACCCTCTATTCAACCACTTCCCCTCTCACGCGTTTATTGGTCGACCCTCCTCGAGTCACAACTTACGCAGAGACTTGTCGTTCGCTTGCTCCAGATATTGCCGGGACGGAGTGTAGTGTGTTACAATCAAAATCTGTTTATTCTAATTTGTTCTCATTTCAAAATTAATGTACTTGGAGTTCAAATATATAAACCCGAAGTAAGACTAGGTGGACACGTTCGTTGAAAAATTAAGTATACTTCGTCTTCCCTGGCCACAGACAGATCGCATAAACACTTTCTTGCAACCGCCTAACCCGTGTCACGAGAGGAACAATAAAGAAATATTCTGATTTTAACAATCAGAGCCTGATAAGTTCTTCTGGTTCGTTGATACGTTACCTTACACTGCATGCGCATGACTTTCCAAGTAGTAGCAAATGATAACAGAGGGCATTTTAGTGAGAAACCCTGTATTTGAAAATACAACTCAATGAAACTAATAAGTATAAGTCAAAATAAAGTTTTATGGGTATTTTTGTAATATGTCTAATAGTCTAGATGGATATTACTAATTCGCCAAGTGCACGCAAGCAAAGAAATAGCATAGCGCATTAGATAGTTTCAAAGCTAGCAATGCGCATGCGCGTGGAAATGTGAGAAGTGAAGGGGAATGCAAGGTGATAAATACTATAATCACGATAGGATGAGGTGGGGGAGGTGTAGATCGCACAGGAGAAAGCACAGTGTGATTGGTTGATATGCAGTCAGTCAAGTGAGTGAAATATTGCTTTCAGACAGAATGTGGTAGATCTTCCCTACCCATGACAGCATGCTACATGGGGACTAGCGGTTTCGGGTATCCGGTAGTGTTGAGGTACAAAGAGAGATGATGACGATGATAAAAAAATTCCCAGTGTGACTCGTACTCGTTTATACAAATTAGTAAGATTAGTAAGATTTATACTTTCCAGTTCCTCTTTCAATGACATACATTTTGAAGCAATAATTGTAGTTGTTCGAGAGATGTATTATTTTTTCACTGGTTCTTTCACGGACACTAGGTATATAGTAGTATGGGAAAAGCATAGCGAATTTTATAAGAAAGTTGTTGTTGTAAACTATATCAGGAAGAGTTATCATTAATGTAGAATGACTGACACAGTGAGTAATACCACAAACGATTGTTCAAATTTATGGATCGCAAGCCCAAAAATTCAGCTGCCTTAAACTCTTAAGCTTGATTCACATATACGCTCAAGTAACGCTCAGATCACCCTCCGCTCAAATATTGTTGAATGATTTTTAAATTGAAACATTCACACCTAGCGGTCAGGTCAAGGTTCGCTCCCATCACGCTAAGCTCGAACTTCGTTCACGATCAGGTGGAAATAATATTTGACCGGAGCGTGAGGGGGCGGAGCTTGACTTTGCCGAAGCTTAATCGTTGATGTGAACGTGTGTATCGTTCAACCTACGGTTCAGTAGCAGTCTTCAGTCCCGTTGCAGACGATACTTTACCCAGTTTTGTGCGTAAAACATGAGCGGTCAGAAGTCAAAGACGTATTGAAACACAGAGAAAGGCGAGTAAAGATAAAATTGATTAAAGGGGGCATTGCGCAAAAAAATCCAAACATATTTTGCTCTCAATGCTGTTTGTAAAATAGCGGTCAAAATATGCGATTTCATGAACTCGAGTAAAATAAATTTAAGAAAAAAGTGACTGAAACAACCAAATTACAATTATAGCCAATGAAAAAAATTCAAGAGAGGACTAACCGCAAATATGATCCATGAGCACTAGTTGTAATGACCTTTTTTGCATGAATTAAAATCCTTAAATCAAAAAGCTAACCTGTTGACGGTCATATTTTTCCGGACAACAAAATTGTCATTTGTGTGTGTACAAAGGGAAAGAAGGTGCTGGTTGACCATCTGCCAAGGGAAAAATATCATTCTTGATATCTAGCTCCGAATCAAGATTAACAACGAACTTGTTCTTCGTTTACGGAAAAAGATACAAAATTATTCCGTTTTTTAGTCGAGGAAACTGAAAACTATACAAAATGATTAGTCGAGGAAAACGACTTTTCACAGGATGTGTGTAACAATCGGGTCCTTGAAACTAGGATTATAACCTGGTGTTTATCTGTCACGTGTTGTGTCGGAAACTATCTGATGATAGCAATGGTCAACAATGTCTATATGAAACAATGAGCCCGAAAATATTCATGGCAAACCTAGACCGACAAAGTAGTGTTTCGCACTGTTGACAATTAGTTTGCACATTGTAGCTGCAAATAAACTTTTGCCGATTTCAAACCGAAATTATATCAATAAACAGTATTATATATTAATAGCCGACCTCTGTGGCCGAGTGGTTAGCACAGCGGGCTACGACGCCAGGTGCCCCGAATTCGATTCCCGGTCTGGGCATGGATGTTCTCTGTGATGTCCATTTCGTCATATCACAACGCATCCTCATCTTCGTAATTAGTCAAAGCTGGCAGAAAAGCGAAGTAAATCAACTATATCAATCAATACCAGTTTTCGCAATTCTCTTTCTTCTTTTTTTCCTCCTGAGAGGGACAATTTTCCCTGGGTCCTTCTCTCTTCTGCATCTGCCGATCACTGTTGCCAGCTTCGCTCTTTGGGAGCCAGATCTGGCTCTTTCGTGCACTCGTTTGGCTGTGAACTATGGCACACGCCCCCTGCCCTACTATGATGCCATCACTGACTCCGGCTTACATAGACAACTTCTGTCATAAGTACACATTTTATAAGTATACGTGACGTGATATTGTTATATTGGCTGCTTCGCCTCACCCCCTCTTACATCCCAGCTACTTTTACTCGTATTCATAGCGCCAGTCAATTTTGTTTATCTCACTGTTACACGTTAGAATGTATCAATAGATTCGTTTTAATTTAATAGTCCCAGAAATAATAATATACATTTTCTTGGTCTTCGTATTCAACAGCTTCTATACTTTGATATTTTACAACCACATCGAATTTTGACGACTACGTTATTCCGTTTTGACCCCTTTCTGTGAAGTTGAAGTCTGTGATATCCTAAAAATCAAATTCCCTAAAATTCTTACTCTACAATTGTAAGCCAGATATATCGCAACAGAAAGTAGACAAAATACCCTACAACCCTCACTCTAAAAATTCAAGTCATAGATATCGAAACAGGGAGAAATCAAATTTCATGAAATCTTTACTGTAAAAGTAAAATATTTTGAAAAATTGAAAATATGATAATTTTTAGGTATTGGCATAAAAACAATCTTCACATTTTATAAAAAAAGGTAATATTTGAAGGTTTTTTATCTATCTTTGCGTGAAATCAAATTAGAACAAAATATTAGCAGAAGGAAATGAATCGAAACCGGGAACTTTGTTTCCAAGGGAACAATATATATCTTGAAGTTATCACTCTCAGGCATTTTCAATTTACGTGATATTTATCCAATATTAACTCATCTTGGACATTTCTATAATTTGTAATCTCAAAGCCAGTTTTTACATGTTAGTGTTTCCATACATTAGTCTCTGCATATCCTTGTTTTGTAACCTTATATTTGTCCAACCTCCTTCTTCTTCGAACAACTAGTCCTTTTCTTCTTTACATACATGCCATTTATTATAATTACATATGAGTTGTCAGATACTATTTTACTTCCTTCGTCTTATTTCAATAATGTAAGAATGACGTAAATAGCATTTTTTTTTAATATTCCAAGCTTTAATTGCAGCTATATTGAAATTATATCATTAACCTGAAGGAACCTGAAGACTCGGTTATTATAATTTTCGTGTGTTGTATCAAATGACCTTCTAAACAAGGAGTAAAATCTAATATACAACTACGATAGTGCATATTTGTTCCCTACCAAGTTCTCTGTCACTACCATTTTCATATTAGCAAGGGTTAAGCACTAAGTATTCATGATTTAATAAATATAATCATATTTTCGGTTACTAATCAAAGTGAAATTACTTTGTATTTTTGGTTGGATTATTTCAGTGGCCAGATCTCACTAGTCTGTTAATAAAATTGACTTAAGATAGCATTTGTAAGCTTGGATCAACACACTCGCAGACAAAACACATATATTTCATACCAGCAACTACTATGCCGAAAAATAACGAATTGTAACTCTTTAATTCGATAGAATACAAAGTTCCTGCGAATTCTTGCTTTAGATCTTAAGATATCGTAGCAGGAAGAAAGGAACATTCTATTGAATTATTTCTTAAACTTTATGGTAGCGATATCCTATCACAAAGAAAAGAAAGTTATATACAATTTTTTGTGTAAAGTTTAAACAAAAAAAATTAAGGAAGAGATATTCAATCGAAAATAAATTAAAAATAAAATTATCTAGAATTCTTAGCGTAAAGTTCTATCCAGATATTTAAGCTGGTGATATCCTATCAGAAAGAAACGAAAACGATCTAGAATCCTTTATGTAAAGTTTGAGAGAAAAGTGTAATCCTCCGATATCCTACCAGGAAGAAAAGCAAAATCCTCTGAATTCTTGCTGTAAAATTGAAGCAGGGAAAGCAAAGAGATAACATTTTTTTTCTTTCTTTTCTTGCAGCCGCACAAGCAAACATCTTGGGTGGCCCGGAGGACATGTATGTAAAGAAGGGAAGTACCATCAGCCTCACCTGTTCGGTCAATATCCATTCCTCGCCTCCCAGCTCGGTCCAGTGGTACCACGGGTTGAACGTGGTGGATTTCGACTCCCCGCGGGGGGGCATCAGCCTGGAGACGGAGAAGACGGAATCGGGCACCACCAGCAAGCTCCTCATCACGAAGGCGATGGTCACAGATTCCGGCAACTACACCTGCATGCCGTCGAACGCCGAGCCCTCCAGCATTTGGGTCCACGTGTTAAACGGTAGGTAGCGCTAGAGTGGCATTTCAAACTGTCTCATATTCTTGTTCGGATAGGCATGGGATGCGTAATTGTAGGAAGGGTTTTCGTCTGATATTTGAAAGATAATTCTGAAAGTTAAAAGTGGCGCTTTGAGTGGTCGACTCACGATACCACCGCCTACACGCAGAACCCAACAAGTGACAATTTACAACAAAATTGCACATTTAGCTGCGTCAGTTGATACATTAAAGTGAAATTTTGTTATCTTTGAAATGATATTGTCTGATCTTCCCAATTGATGCATTTTAGTGCATCACGCAGAACACCATAAAAGTGCCCTTTTATGCATTTCTGTGTGTATTTTGGCACACTAAAAAGTGCATCATTTGCAGTTTATGCACGTTAATGTGTTATTGGAGTAAATATATATATGTGTCAATTGACATGTTTTGGGTTCTGTGTGTGCGTGTCAGTTGCACTTACTCATTGCTCATCTCCACACTGAACTTGACCTTAACAGACAGACAAGCGATGCGGAATAGGAAACAAACAAATGTAAATAAACCGTAAATTAAACGGAAATATTAATTTGTTAACGTCTAATAATAATAACTAGTGACATAACAGCCCGTAAGTGCCAGTACCTACCTACAGACTGCCGAACTCCCACCAGAGGTGGCTGGCCACCGGTCTCATACACAGGCCGAAATCTCAGGAAAAGTTCTCACGCTTCCACCTAGGAGATTTAACCCTGCGCGTATCCCGTAGCCGGAGCCCAAAGCTTGCACGGCCAAGGTGTGGATCTTGCTAACGTCTGCATACCGTCAATTCGGAAGTTCCTAATATATTTTGATCAATGAAACATTTCGTCATTCATGCAGTGATCTACAAGCACGCAGAAGTGACGGGAAATGACTAAAATACAATATAAATGATTTTGAATTCGAAACGTGTATTTCAGTAACGATATTGCATTATTCAGAGTATTTTCTTCTTTTTTGCGGCTAATGACTTTACTTGTCAAGAGATGTTTGACTCTTATTCTCTTATCGGGAGAGATGAAACTCTGGTTTCGTTGATGCCTCGCGGATAGCGTTACTTTATTCAAATCCCGTTATTGACCGTCGGAATAGATATATTTATCAATGATCACTTATGCATTTGATTTACACGATTTTGGATTAAGTTCTTGTCATTTTCTGGAAAGTCACTGTCGAGTGCCGATACCCTCTTGTCCGTTTCACATCTATATATGACCCCCTTGGAAAGGTTTCTCGATAGCTCCGTTGCTATGCCCTGTTGTTATCTAGGTTGCTAGGTCCTGTTTTCGACTTGTCTAGAAGATGACATGTGTCACTTATTTCAGATGTAGCTATATATGACGGGTCATTCCACAGACGTACATCACCAACGTTTCAAACCAGTACAGGCGATTAGCCGGGGGGTGGAGGATAGTAACTCCCCTCTTTTTGCCACTTTTGCCCCCCGCACTATGACCTCTTAATGCTAAGCCTTGTCTACCAAGAGAAAGTAAACTGTCCTTGCCCCACAGTTTTGGCACCCAATCGCCGCTACTGCTTCAAACTAATATATTATTAGTAGTATATGCCTCGCTACGTCATACTTGGCAAAATATGACGTTTGTCCTAAAACATTAGAACGCAGTTTCACATCTAAATTGCATTGACTGTGAACCAAGCAAATTGCAGATTTGGAATTTAAACTGCATGAAGTCGAGAAAGCTGGGTCTGGTGCGGGCCTCATCTAGCTGCTAACAGTCATTAAAACTACTAAGAGCTCTAAGCCTGTCGCTTCTAACCTGACCACATTATTAGAAGGAAGAATTGAATTAGAATTCCAGGTTAGGAAATGTTACTTTAGGAGCGCCAGCTTTAGATCTCTTAGCAATTAGCTTTAGTGGCTGTTAGCAGCTGGATGTGGTAAGCACCAGACCCAAGAAAGTCTCAAACTAGCTGTAGCTCTTTGACAACTATTTTAAAGTTTTTATGTGAATGTTGCTACGTCCCCGGCTAGGAGTATGAGCACTCTTCTACACCCAGGGCTTGCTGGGTTTAAGTAATAGTCTTAATATCGCATAATTAACGATTTATTAACAGCAATAGCTTTACTAGAAACTAGTTAACAACACACGTGACTCCATACGTTTAAAATACACTTCCACGACGATACTTAGTTTACACAAACCTTACAGAAACCAATCTTTTAATAAAATTCCAGCTCTGCTATTTCCAACAGATTATAAGCCATAAAATAGACACAATATTATCACAAAAGGACTTGCAATAACACAAACTTAAACTTACATTCATGTCATCTTTCCTTTGTATTTTTTAACATCACCCCAAAGAAGAAAGAAAATCTCTAACTTTTCCCATCGTTAGCAACTCGCTTAATTTTGCGGAGTTGCCAACCTCGCCCAGAAAATTATCATATGACCATACAGGCTCTCCTATACAAGTGATAACACTAGAAATCTACTTTAACCATACATGCCGTGCTATACAATGAACGAATAACATTTGGTTAAATGAACATAAACAGAACTAATAAGCAGGGACCTGTAACGTAACGCAATTCATTGGTATTTGTCACCGTTCCGCGTTATTTCCGTACCGAGTACCGCGTACCGGCCCAAGTGCTGTGGACCGTTCCAAGGAAAATACCAGAACCTCTTGGTAAGGCGAACAGTAACGCTTCTGCTATACCGTTCCGTTCGTACCCGAGAGTGCTTCGGGGACGACAGCTTTGGGTACACAGAGTGGAACGTTAAAATACCCGTACCAGAAAGCATGGAACTTGTTCCTTATCTGAATGCCGGTTCCGTTACGGTACGTACCTCTCCTTAGAATCATACCGGTACAAATTCATGATGGGTATATCTGAACTTTAGGATCGGGTACAATTGTAACAAAATCTATTTTCAGCAAATCAAATGGGTATTGAATGGATCAGAAAATATATGTCACGTAACTCTTCATTTTAAAACTTTAATTGTTGAATTCTTGAAAAATCGATAAGAACTAATATTAATTGAGGTTGTAGGCAATAAAATATAAATTGTATTTATATAAATAAATATGGAATCGTGAGATTTGTTATTAATAATGTTACTTTTATATAACCAATACACGTAATATTGGGTGCAAGGTGAACATATTTTTTAAAAAATATTTTCAAGCAAGATATTGAAAGTTCGACATAATGATAGTTTATGTAATTAGAATATTACCAACTAATAATACATGTGGAAAAAAGGGAAAGTTAATGTACGCCATATTGAGAAATGTTACCATCTAATTTACAGATCTGAAATTCGGGTTGACCTGCCATTGCCAATCAAAATTATTTTGGTAAAATTGGAAATTAGACGCCATATTGAAAAATGTTACTTCTTAAGATAGAGAAGTGAAATTCGGTTTGGTGGTAGATCTTGCTAATTAGTACATGTTAAATCAACATGATTGTGGAAAACCGGAAGTTGATGGACGCCATATTGAAAAATGTTACTTCTTAAGATAGAGAAGTGAAATTCGGTTTGACGGTAGGTTATGTGAATTAGAGCATGGCAAATTGACATGATTGTGGAAAACCGGAAGTTGATGGACGCCATATTGAAAAACGTTACTTCTTAAGATAGAGAAGAGAAATTCGATTTGGTGGTAGCATATGCTAATTCGTGTATGGCAAATCAACATGATTGTGGAAAACCGGAAGTTCATGGACGCCATATTGAAAAATGTTACTTCTTATGATAGAGAAGTGAAATTCGGTGTGGTGGTAGATCTTGCTAATTAGTGCATGTTAAATCAACATGATTGTGGAAAACCGGAAGTTGATAGACGCCATATTGAAAAATGTTACTTCTTAAGATAGAGAAGTGAAATTCGGTTTGACGGTAGGTTATGTGAATTAGAGCATGGCAAATTGACATGATTGTGGAAAACCGGAAGTTGATGGACGCCATATTGAAAAATGCTATTCCTTAAGATATACGAGTGAAATTCGGTTTAATGGTAACTTATGGTAATTAGTGCATGGCAAATAAACACGATTGTGGAAAACCGGAAGTTGGTGGACGCCATATTGAAAAATGTGAAATTTGGTTTGATGGTAGATTATGGAAATTACAGCATGGAAAATCAACATGATTGTGGAAAACCGGAATTTGGTGGACGCCATATTGAAAAACGTTACTTCTTAAGACAGAGTAGTGAAATTTGGTTTGATGGTAGCTAATGGGAATTAGAGGATGACAAATGAACATGATTCTGGAAAACCTGAGTTTGATGGAATTCATATTTAATTTTTAATAAATAAAAACTAAATCGACACTGAAATGTATTTCTTTTTTAACATGCCGTCTATCAACTTCCAGTTTTACTGACATCATATGCATTGTCCATGTTCGAATTAGTAAGCGCAATAATCTAACCGAATTTCACTTCTTCATCTTAATAAATTGCATTTTTCATTATGCCGTCCATCGACTTTCGGTTTTATAATATCATATAAATTGACCATGTTCTAATTAACATAACCAATCACCAAAGGAAAGAGGAATATTAAAGTAAATTTTTCCGTTAACGTCCGGTTTTCCCTAATCATGTTGATTTCCAATGCAGTAATATCCATAATATCATAAAACCGAATTTCACTCCTCTATCTTAAGAATTTACGTATTTCAATATGGCGTCCATCAACTTCCGGTTTTCACAATCATGTTGATTTGCCATGCTCTAATTCCCATAAGCTACCTTCAAGCCGAAGTTCACTTCTCTGTCTTACAAAATAACATTTTTCAATATGGCGTCCACCAACTTCCGGTTTTCCGGAATCACGTCGATTTTCCATGCTCTAATTCCCATAAGGTACCTTCAAGCCGAATTTCACTTCTCTATCTTAAGAAGTAACATTTTTCAATATGGCGTCCATCAACTTCCGGTTTTCCGGAATCACGTCAATTTGCCATGCTCTAATTCCCATAAGGTACCTTCAAGCCGAATTTCACTTCTCTATTTTAAGAAGTAACATTTTTCAATATGGCGTCCATCAACTTCCGGTTTTCCACAATCATATTTATTTGCCATGCTCTAATTCCCATAAGCTACCTTCAAGCCGAATTTCACTTCTCTATCTTAAGAAGTAACATTTTTCAATATGGCGTTCATCAACTTCCGGTTTTCCACAATCATGTTTATTTGCCATGCTCTAATTCCCATAAGCTAACTTCAAGCCGAATTTCACTTCTCTATCTTAAGAAGTAACATTTTTCAATATGGCGTCCACCAACTTCCGGTTTTCCGGAATCGCGTTGATTTGCCATGCTCTAATTCCCATAAGCTACCTTCAAGCCAAATTTCACTTCTCTATCTTAAGAAGTAACATTTTTCAATATGGCGTCCACCAACTTCGGTTTTCCGGAATCGCGTTGATTTGCCATGCTCTAATTCCCATAAGCTACCTTCAAGCCGAATTTCACTTCTCTATCTTAAGAAGTAAGATTTTTCAATATGGCGTCCATCAACTTCCGGTTTTCCACAATCATGTTTATTTGCCATGCTTTAATTAGTATAAGCTATCGTTGAACCGAGTTTCACTCCTCTATCTTAAGAAGTAACATTTTTCAATATGGCGTCCATCAACTTCCGGTTTTCCACAATCATGTTGATTTGCCGTGCTCTAATTAGCATAATCTACCTTCAAACTCAATTTCACTTCTCTACCTATTTTAAAAGTAATGGGGCCTACTGCACATGCCTCCTAGTAACAGGTTGCCTGAATGACGAATATCGACCTTCTGCGCAGGTCGTTGTAATTAGTATAATATACTTGAGCTTGTTGAAACTAATTGTTTCTATTGTTAATAGTTTGCCAGAGTGACGGTCTTCAAAATTTTTGCATAGCTGATACCATTATTAACAAATTAATGAAAGATGAACTAGATAGCATTTATACATATTTTTCGGATAAATAAAATCCAGAAAGATCACGAATTACTTTTTTCTAAAGTTATTATAATTAGTTTTAAACAAAGAAGTGTATATTTATCGGTATTCCATTTGCTGCTGTGGAATGTTGATTGACAGTAAACTGTTATGATACGTACTGTAAGTTCCTGTTACAAATGTTACCCGCTTCATCCATTTCTATCCACGTACCGGTATTTTAATAACAAGCGCTGGTCATTGTGCTTCAGTACCGGTTACCAACTTGTGGTTCCATTTCGTACCCGGTAGCCACCTTTCAGGTACAGTATGTACGGGTACGATCGTACCCGTTCCATCCGAGACCCGTTCCACTCAGTACCTGAAGCGAATGGGTCGTTAAGTAACGGTACGCCTAGTTTACCCAGGTTGTAGGTAGGTCCAATCTGTCCGGTACTGTGTGGAACGCCAATGGCATTGTAACGCATATCGATAGTTCCGTTCGTAACTTGACAGCGTTACAAGTTGGGTTACGTTACAGGTCCCTGCTAATAAGTCTTTTGCTACGACAAAACACGACAATGTGTTTTTTAGTCATTTTAATGCACATATGATACATACGTAGCTGTGAGAAATTTATGGTGTGGATTGAAAGGATATTATGAACCGCTATAGATTACTGTTTTGCAAACCCTTGCTACATAAAGAAATGTAAAATAAAACACTAATAACAATGGCTAGTTTCAATTTTCAACGAGAGAATGCTGTCGAATATATACAATTTAATTTTCTGCTGGAATCCAGCATCGACATCTGCCTTTCCAAATCATTTGCGTTTTATTGTTAAATTTGGGATTCCAATAAACCGTTGCTTTGCCAATCTACAAATTTCAGTGCAATGAGCGAGCCTGGGGGAAAGAATGGAAAACAAGCTTCATCAATTAGAACGCAACATATACATGGAATACGTAATGGCAACCCATCAATTATGTTAACACACAATTACTAATGCACCCGTGTTAGGTTTAAATGAATTGGCCGTGTGAGTGTGCGTTCATTCATTCATTTTGATAGAAATAATTGACGTGGTAATGAATACCCATCCGTGCATGCAAACATAGGAGCTGTATTGTTTATAAGCGTTCACTCTGCAGTATTGAATGCGGATAGATTTAAGTGGATGACACTCGCATGCGAAACTTTGTTATGTGGAAATACGGCGGCGGGTTTGAAATGACGAAAAAGATAGCGTCGAGTAACGGCTAACACTGTCGCTTTGTTTTCAAGATATCCGTAGTTCGATTCCCTATTCTGAGGCATTGCATAACATGCCCCATCGGTACGAGTAGAATCTTGCCCAGACTTGTCAGAACTTGCTTCTAGATTTTGTTGAGAAAGAGGTTTTTACACAGGATGCGGCCGTGGCTCACCTTGAGGGAGGTGAATGAAGGTCGGGGCAACATGAACAAAATCTAGAACCAAGTTCTGACAGTTTGGGCAAGATTCTACTCGTACCGATGGGGTATGTTACGATTGTACAGTCGTTCCTATTTTAAACTATTGTGTCAGGAGGACGCTCTGAGAAAGGTATTCGAATTTTGACCTCTCTGCCGCGTAGTACACTGGAGAAAGAGAATTCTTGCTTCCCAACGGAGCATAGGTACCTCAACATATAACCTTTGCTGAGCTTGTTCATCAGAATGCTGGCTTCTCCTCTACAGCCACGTCTCTTTTTTTGTCAGTGACATAGTGATTATTAGTTTTTTACGTCTTTGCAATTGTTCATGATAAGGAGTTCGGCTAGAAAATAGATTTAGCTGAAATATAAAGAAGGTCCGCACTGCGAGGTAATTTCAGCTCAATGTCTCACAACAGAATTTGAAGCGTCCACAGAAAATTGATTGATTTATTTGACTTATTTTACTTCCCTTTTCTGCCACTTTTGGGCTAATCGCGAATGAGTGATGGTGTGATGAAATTGATGAATGGGCACTCACAAACAAATATGCCCCAACCGGGATTCGAATCAGAGACACCTGCGTTGTAGCGCAACGTGCTCCGCCACGGAGACCGGAAGCTATTAGAAAAATATTCTTCTCCGGTCACATTGAAACTGGACAATCAATTTCAATAAATGACAAAACCATTCAAGTATTTAGCTGCTACAAACATTTGCTACGTCATCGGCTAGGAGTATGAGCACTCATCTACACCCAGGGCTTGCTGGGTTTAAGTAATAGTCTTAATATCGCATAATTAACGATTTATTAACAGCAATAGCTTTACTAGAAACTAGTTAACAACACACGTGACTCCATACGTTTAAAAGACACTTCCACGAAGATACTTAGTTTACACAAACCTTATAGAGGCCAATCTTTTAATAAAATTCCAGCTCTGCTATTTCCAACAGATTATAAGCCATAAAATAGACACAATATTATCACAAAAGGACTTGCAATAACACAAACTTAAACTTACATTCATGTCATATTTTCTTTGTTTCATTAACTTCACCCCAAAGAAGAAATAAAATCTCTTTAAGTTTCCCATCGTTACCAACTCGCTTAATTTTGAGGAGTTGCCAACCTCGCAGAGAAAATTATCATATGACCATACAGGCGTCCTATACGAGTGATAACCCTAGAAATCTACTTTGTCCATACAGGCCGTGTTATACAATAAACGAATAACATTTGGTTAAATGAACATAAACAGAACTAATAAGTCTCTTGCTACGACAAAACTTGGGTCGTTGCACATTTCAGCTGAAAAGCTCTATATATGCGGAAGTTACACCGATATTTGAGATTTACCTACCTTTTATACCCGTCCCTTCTGAAACACTCATCAGATTTAAATGTTTTTATTAAGAGTTTCCAGCTCTGGTGATATACATCTACATACTCTTAAGTTTTGCTCCTTAAGCCTTAGCCTGTCTTTCTAAAATTCCTAAAAATGTTATTCTTTTTCACTTATGTTTTTTGGGGCTGCAATTACTATAAGTCCGTTTCGGTACGCCCTTCATATCATCAGTGTGTGTGTGTGTAGTGGGGGGGAGGGGATTATACCAATATACTGATTACTAGCCATGCACTGGGGATAGATCCGAATTCCCTAATTTAAATTGCGAGTGCAGTTCTAATTAGCCCATCTGAGCGTAAAGTGGACACACAAATTTTCACGTCTTCAGTTTTTATGTTTGTATAAAAATATGTATGTACAGGCCAAAGTTGGCATTTTATATCGCTTTGAACACATAAATTAATATTTGATGCTGTGTCTTTTCCACCGGCTTCGCTTGACGCTGTTGCTGTTTTATCTGTTTGTAATTGTGTTTTGGAATTGGCCCATATCGACAGATGATAACTGAGATAATTTATGAAATGTAGGGGGTTATTTGCTAATTTCTGACGTTCGGTAATTTTATCAGTGTAATTTTAGGGTTTTTGAGATATCGACATGTAGTAAGAGCAGATGTTACTAATGATGTTTATGAATACTAAATAATTGCTACTAATTGGTAGGTATATAAATCCATAAGAATTATACTTTCGTTACATATGACGCCTTGCCTTTGTGAAGGATATGTGTTTGTTTTGTTTATGTGTGTAATGTTAGTTTGCTGCCAAGAGTTGGATCAAGTAGGATACCCATTGCACGTTACCTTTTTAAACTGTAGGTCCAGTGTCGATTAGCCTATCAGATCATAAAGTGGATATAAAACAAACAAACAATATGGCGGCAAGCTTGATTAGTGGTTTATCCAGTTTGCACCGTGTTCGATGTAAAAGCATCCCTGGTTTGTCTCCGGTGAAAATAAAAACAACGGAAGGGTGATGGAAAATATGTCTAAAAAAATGGATGGCAAAAGCTTTATTGCCGAAAGGGTGAAAATGAAGACAGATGGATTTGTCACCCCTTGATAACGACCCATTTGCAGTAGCTGCGTGATGCCTTTGCTAAGAACTCTACATGTCATAGCCAGGAAAGTTGTGTTGCAGAGATTGGAGGTCCCTTAAACCCTATATTAAATACTCGGACGCAGGCAGCAAAAATTACAGTAATTGATGGACAATTGCTGGATACAATCTTTCTGGAAATTATCGTAACATCTTGATGAAGAAATACATTAATTAATCTATGGCCGTGGTAAGGTCTTCTCTACTGCGTTCCTGTCCTACTACACTCTCTCTGGCCTAATCTCTGGAGCGTGCGAACGAAAACAAGTCTGCGCAAGTAGTGACTCAAGAACGGTCGATCAATGAACGCGGCTGCAGCTACCATACGTTTGCAGCGGCATGCACTGCTCCGCTTCTCTCACTCGCTTTCTCTCCTTCTATAGCATTATGCGTGATACACAGATTCCCGAGACAGGGTGTATGTCCTAAACATGATGTCTCCATTCTTATTGTTGTACATTATTTTATCATATAAGAGATATATTTATATGTTACTTGTGTTTATTCAAGTGTCTTAAGTTATTTTATAAACACTTTCAATTTGCAGACATCATCTTAGAACTGGATGTCAACAATGCGTAACAATATTTACTGTAGCAGCATTTGCATGAATATAATGTTATATTCAATATAAATTGCAAAAATGTTATTATATTTTTTGAAAATAAGTATTATATAACAATTCTGTGTGCGAATATTATGTCAGATATCACATTTATAACTTTTAAACGTAATATACTAGGTTTCGAGGAAGGATGATTAAATTATTCCATGAGTTTACTCAGTATTCGCCTTAAAATTGCAAGAATTTTAGATAAAATTAAAATCACGTTTAATCGTGAACTATACCTGATAGAGAAAATCTAAATACAGATTTGAAATCAGCGCAAAAATTTGCAATATGAATCAGAACTTTTTCCTCCAGAAAAAAGAAAAAGTTTCTTTTTTTGTAGAACAGTGTAATTAAGAATCAGGCAAAATTCTAGATTACTGTTATAATAGTTATTATTATAGTGGATTCATTATATAATTTTATTTCCGTTACCCACCCCCCCTGCCTAGACTCACTCGACCGTGGCAACTTGCTCCGCACCTGCAGAGAGAGTTACCCGATAAATAACACGGTGACAAGTTTAACCGTGGCAATTCGCACGCAATCGTTGTAACGTGTGGAAATAAGATGAAGTCTCCATTTCTTGTTCTTAGAATGTCTCGGACGTAACAGATTAACTTGCTCTTCTATTAATTTTCGTGGCTCTTGAACGTTTATTTCACTCGTAGTTACGAAACTGCGTACTTGCAAGCTAACGAGGTCTTTGTGCCTACACTCAAGAGTCAATAACCCATTGATGGGGTTGTGTTCTGTCCATCACATGTTTTATGACTGTCCCTTCGTCACTTTCATCACGATTATCCAAAGTATCACAAATTTCTAAACAAAAATAATTGAAGCAGATAGTTAGAAAAACCAAACAAATTCAAAGTCATGTAAAATAAAAGACATAAAATAAAAAATGAAGCCTTTTTTTTTTCAAAATATAATGGTTTCACAGCTCCTGAAGAACAAATAAACAGTAATGAACAAAATAAAGGAATGCAGTATTATGAGAGCAGGGAACTATAATAAATATTGAGCCATTTTTAACGATCTTTCTCCTTATCACTATATCATTATCAGATTCATGTCATTGCAGCAGGTGAGATTTCAGAAGAAGAAAATCCCGTTCTTTTACACTGAAAAAAAAGTTGCGTAAGCACAGCACAGTTTTGTTATTGGCACTGCCGTTTTCACGGATTTCTATCGCATTTTAAAATAATGCAAAATTCGTTCAGTCTTTATATTCTTTGAATTCTCGAAATTTGATTTTGAATTTTCTTGGTTGTAAGACTTAGAAAATATTTTATTTTCTAAACAAAATTGCACAAAAACTGAAGAATTTCTGCGCTAGGAATTTTGATGTTCATAATTTTAGATTATTCACGTGCACAAAATACTCAATTTGCAGCTGATTTTTGTTTTTTTTTTAAAAAAATGCAAATTCCTACATTATTTTGTCTTTGAACTTTTGATGTGCTATTCAAAATTGTACATATGCCGGCTTCCGTAGCCTCGTGCTAATACGCCAGGGGTCCTGGGTTTGAATCCCGGCCTGGGCATGGATGTTTGTGAGTGTCCATTCATCAATTTCATCATATCATCACTCATCCCCATCTTCACAATTAGCCAAAAAGTGGCAGAAAAGCGAAATGAAATATAGCAAATCAAATAAAAATTGCACATAAATAATGGAAAACGTCTGTAAGCTGTTTTTTTGATTTCGTGAATATTGCACTACGAGATAATTGGGCTCGGACATTTTAATATTAATTGAAGCCTCTACTAAGCTGCAAATGAAGAAAACAAGGTTTCTACAAATATATATTTAAATGATAGCTTTTATATTAACTGATATATATTACATTTTCATGTTGCCTGTTTAATTACAACATACCTAGCAACATTCCATTATCTTAAAATCTTACAGTGCATTATTCTTCAACAATGGAAACTTTCATTTTCCATAATTCACTTTCATATCTTTCCTTCCAACAATACGGTATATTGCGTGAGTCTGGTTCTTGCCTTGCCTCTGTTGTTTTGAGAGAAAGCTCTCAAGCAAAGTTTGAGGAGATGCTGAAGGAAATTTAATTACGTTGTTTTCTTTGTAAGGAACAGTGAGCTTCTCTTTGTATTCATTTTATATTTTCCCAATGGTTCTACTTGCGAAATTTTATTATCTTGTGTTTGCCCAACCATTGTTCTTACTAGCTTCAATTGTCTCGAATGTATGATGGCGATATGAGGAAAGTAATCTAATGTTAGAACGTTGATATGCTCATCATTGATATTGAATTGTATTGAACAAGTACTGTGTGCAATGATGTGCTCTTCATTGCTATTGAATTGAATTGAACAAGTACTTTGTGCATTGATGTGTTCATCATTGCTATTGAAATGAATTGAACAAGTACCGTGCGTCCATTTCGATCTGCAGCCGAGAGATCGGGAGAAGCGTGGCGGGCGGCACTGACGGAGATGCCGACATTTGCGGCCTGAAATGCCCGCTTATTTTTATGGACATATGCAGACATTTATATAAATATTGCAAAACGAGCACTAACCTGTGTTATAAGAGTATGGTTTTAATTTTAGTAGCTTAGTGACTGTATGTGCCGATGATTTTGACACGCCCACCTCTTGTGGAACACGGCTTAGAGGTTTGTTTGGAGAACGTTCTAACGCTGCACCAATATCATCGAGTTTTGCTTCGGTTAGAATCCGTCGTTTTTGCTTAGGTGTTTTAAAATTTAACGATACAGTTTCTCGTAATTTAAGGACAAGATGTCTAACCGTATCTCTGTGTGGAGTTGAAACGCATGGGAATTTCTGTACAAATTACCTACACACGTCTCGACACGAGTTTGTTTTCACGTAGGTACGTGTCATACATAAAAAAATCTTTGTTCTAACGTGAATCTTGCGGCTGGCATTCCAATCGTCTCACTGACACGTCACACATACACACTACAATAACACAAACAAGTAACTGCAAGTAACCAAGAATAACACTCTTGCGCACAGTACGAAATTAACACGCTCTTGGTTTACATTGCTCGCCACTATATTTACAACTCTGTCTTCATCTAGTCGCGAAGGAACAAAAAACTCGAGCTCGGAGATTTCGGATTGCAAGGAAGCTCACGAACACTATTGACTTTTAACGGTTTCTTCTACAGCGTAATCTTGATACAGTGTTGCACATTCAAAACCTCCAAACGATCCCCATCGGCACAAAACTCTTTCAAGGATATAAACTTAAGCAGGACGTTACTGGTCAAAACTATGATTAAAATGTTTTATTATCTGTGGCTCTTAACATCGTTTCTAAAGCGTATTTTTTTGTGTATATAAGAGCAGAACTTGGCTGAATTACAGAAGAACTTTTGCATGTTATAACACAGGTTAGTGATCGTTTTGCAATATTTATATA
The DNA here is from genome assembly GCF_977018435.1 of Lepisma saccharinum. NCBI lineage: Eukaryota > Metazoa > Arthropoda > Insecta > Zygentoma > Lepismatidae > Lepisma > Lepisma saccharinum. The sequence goes on from NC_139233.1 coordinate 62,052,067, forward strand.
AATGTCTGCATATGTCTATAAAAATAAGCGTGCATTACAGGCCGCAAATGTCGGCATCTCCGTCAGCGCCGCCCGCCACGCTTCTCCCGATCTCTCGGCTGCAGATCGAAATGAACGCACGGTACTTTGTGCATTGATGTGTTCATCATTGTTATTGAAATGAATTAATGAATTGAACAAGTACTTTGTGCAATGATATGTTCATCACTGCTATTCTATTGAATTGAACAAGTACTATGTAGGATTGTGATTTGTCCAAAAAAGTGCATTATTGTCTGTCCTATGTTAGCACGAAGTTAGTGTAAACAGTCATACGTGGCTTGTGAGAAATCCCATTGGTTGTTCCAGTGGCAGCTGTGCAGGATTCTTGCGCGTAGGAATATAGTGCATGTGTTGATAGTGATAAAGCCATATCCTAAAACAACCACCGAAGCACGGTAGTTGCGAACCTTAAAAGGTTCTGGTATCGAACCTGGAGCCCTTAGATGAATGTAAATATTACCATTGTGGGTTAGCGATAGCTCGTAAGGTCTCGCTTGGCTGCTTCTTCTATGGGCGGAGGTACCTAAATCAATTTAACCTACACAACCTTTTGAATGAATGGCAACTCTCATATTTTGGGATAAAATTACCAAAGGCAAAGTTGGCTTGAGAGAAAAGCATATTTTATTAAAAAATAACACATGTCAACTTCTTACCCTTCCTTTCTTGGATTTTTATATTAATTTTTATAATATATATATGGCAAGGTTCAATATACATACTATAAAACACTCAAAAATAACAAATTTGATGACTAACATATTAACAAACTGCTCACAGATACGTACATTAATCTCTTGTGTATAAAGGTTTACTTTTCTGACATATATCAAACGTATCACCCGGTATTTTAAAGTACAGCTATTAATCAAGGAAACTGATATAATACCGTTAAACCATGCATTTCTCAAATAGCAACATATTGAATATTTATGTCGACAGGTAGGCCTGCCAAGTACTAACTGATGTGCCAAAAAATGAATCTCCTCGTGCAATTTATCTTACCTAAGTACTGATATATAGATAGTCATGTTCAAACTACAGCAATGGAATGTACTTTGTTTAGAGACCTAGCAAATATTGTTTTATCGTGATGCAAATTATCTCGATTAATCCATCCGTGTATGGGAACTGTCCAAATAGAAAACCATTTGTGTTTGCACTTGGACCAACATAGTCTTTACCACTATTCTCTGGAACAATAGAATCCTGCAACTTAAGTTCTTGTTGAAAAAGGATGTTTCTGTTTCATGTCTCTTCCTTTCATTCTCTCTCTCTCTCTCTCTTTCATTCTCTCTCTTTTTCTCTCCTTATCTTTCTCTTCTCTAACTTTTCCTCCCTCTCTGTAATAAATAACTGAAAATTTCACATGTCGGGCTGAGATTATTTCAAGGGGGCTACGGCTCACCCGTGTCCACCAGGTACAGTTAAAAAATAATAACCCGTGGGCGAACATCCCGTGAAGGTCAGACCCTACCTACCGACTGCCGGCCTCAATCCCACCTACCGAGGTGGGAGATCATCCAACCAGTTACGGAGTGACGTGTGGTCAGCACGACAAACCCCAAGTTATCGTTGTAGGTTTCCATTACCAGGTTATGCTACTCATTCGTAGCACTCCAATTTCCTCGCGTTGGTAGGTGGCCACCGGTCGCATACACTGCACAAATCCTCATGAGGAAAGTTATCACGCTTCATCCAAGAGATTCTAACCTGCGCGCGTCCCGTAACCGGATCCCAAATGTTTATCTTTCTAGTAAGTAACGACAATTCGATAGTTTTAAATAATAGTAATACAGCGTGTTTCAAAAAGAATATACGTATTTCGCATGCATATATTTATTAAACTTTAAGACATACGAAGATGAAACTTGACACACATACTTACGAAACTCTCAAGTTCAGATTACAGATGTTCAATATGTCCTCCAGCAGTGACACGAACAATATCACATCGATACTCAAATTCCTCCCATACTCGGGCAAGCATGTCCTTCGTCACTGATGTTACGGCAGTACGGATCCGGTTCTTCAACTCTTCCAGGTTCTGTGGGAGTGGTGGTACATAAACATTGTCTTTAATGAAACCCCACAGGAAGAAGTCACAGGGTTTCAAATCCGGTGACCGTGGAGCCCAGCTGATACATGCTAAGTCGCCAGCTCCTTGACGATTAATCCAACGGTTCGGTAGAGTTTCATTCAGATAATCACGCACTTGGCGACTCCAGTGAGGGGGTGCCCCGTCTTGTTGAAAAATGAAGTTGTCTTCGTGCAGCCTCGGAAACAACCAGTTTTGTAACATAGAGAGATACTGCTGACCGTTAACCGTGTTTCCATCAAAGAAGAATGGGCCGTAAACAGATGATCGGGATATCGCGCAAAACACATTCACTTTGGGCGAATCTCGTACATGTTCAATGAATGCATGCGGGTTCTGTAGGCCTTAAATGCGAACATTATGTTTGTTTACCTGACCACTGACATGAAACACAACTTCATCACTAAACACGATGCGTTGTGCGAAAGTTTTGTCATTGTCAATAGCATCAGGACGCAGAGCTTGTAACAGCTGTACCTTGTACGGCTTCATTACCAGCCGACGTCTCAAAACACGCCAAATTGTTGTTGTAGGAAGTTGTAACTCCCGACTGGCACAACGAGTTGATTTTGAAGGGCTACGTTGGAAAGCAGTTTGAATTCGTGGAACATTTTCTTCAGGAACACGAGGGCGGCCAGGATTCTTTCCTTTACATACACATCCTGTATCTACAAACTGTCGATACCATCTGCGAATGTTCCACCCATTCGGAGGATCAATTTGGTACCTCAACCTGAAACGTCTTTGCACTGTAATCACGGAATTGCACTTCGCAAACTCGATAACACAAAATGATTTCTGCTGTGGAGTAGCCATTTCAAACAACTAACGGTTACCAAGCAAAACAGAACACAACTGACATCTAGCGGCTATTATATAAACTAGACTATGTATTCGTTTCTCTAATAGCCGAGCCGGGGCGCAGCGATCGATAGTTTGGACAAAATAATACTTTGTAATACGTATATTCTTTTTGAAACACGCTGTACTATTAAGCCTTGTCTCCATATTAAAACCACTACAGTTGCTGACCAAGGCAATTTTATTATAAGCTAAAAACACTTTGAAGAAAATCCTGATATAGGGTGGAAACATAACGTTTAAAATAAAATTTAAGTGTTTTTAAAATAATAATAATTAATATATATATATATATATATATATATATAATAATATATTTGTCCTAACTTTCTTTCACTGAGTTGTATTGTTATGCATTCTCGTGAAACCTTTTTTATCATTCCTCCATCACCATCCTGGTGTAATGAAACATTTATAGTCTCATAACTTCCTCGTTTCAAATTTTAGTCGTTGCTCCAATGAAAGAGAGAGGAGGAGGAATAGGGAGAGAAACCCAGCCTCTTCCTTTCTCCCGGTAGTCTAGGCCATCACATCAACCCTCCTGCATGCTGATCTCGAGATGTGGTCCGCTCAGCATCCCTCCCGTTGGTCGATGGAGGCTGCCATTCCGAAGCGGTCCAACTATGCGGGTGTCTAATTTGTATGACGTTAGCGGGCTCTGCCTTGGCAACACATCCACGCACGCCGGATGTCCTGCCCAGAGCTCATCACATTATTTAGATTGCCGCCGGGATGCTGCGAGGTGTCGAGCCTTTCACAAGGCCATTTTTCACTTTTTCCACCGCTATGTGGAATTTTTGCCACGAAATAGGCTGATGTTAAATTTGATGCGCTTCCGATACCAGGAGCTACTGTGAAACCGCTGTAAAGTCTGTTAATAATGGGGGGAAAACCTTTGTCCAGGAAGGTTTACTTTCTAAACTTATATCATCCTGCAAGTCTTATAACTTTATCCGGGGAATCTGTGGAGCAAGGTCGCGCATAACGGCAGAGAAAGGGAAACTGAGAATTTGCGCAGCGAAGCAACGACCGCTTCTGCAAATGGCTGGTCGCCGCTCTCACTTCCCCTCTCATGAGTTCATTGACCGAACCCTCTGGAGTCACTATTTGTGCAGAGACTTGTTTTCGTTCGCTCGCTCCAGAGATACCAGGAACAGGGTGTAGGTTAGGTATGAAAGTCTACCACCAGGAAATGCCATGTAAGTTGAACAAATAGAAATAGCGAGCAATACGTGAAGACTAGATTTTAAAGTTTTTGGAGGGTGTCGTTAAGTTCTCGTTTACACCAATGGTTTACGCTCTTGCCCTTGGTAGCAGCGATCCTGGGTTCGATCCCAAATATCGATGTTGATTTAGTATCCTTTAGAGTAATAGTACCGGATTCCGGCCTGCAAAACTCCTTGTATCGAACATGTGTCACCCAATGAAACCTGTTAGCAGGCCCTGGCACCCAAAAAGTTGTTTTACCAGAAAGTTTATGACAATAATAGTTGATATAAAAAATTAGCATTTTAAAGAATTATTATTCCTGTCCATTAGCCCTTACATATATAATTCTGCAAAACACAACCATATCGATGTGGATAATGCACACGGGGTATTTTGAGAAGTTTCTTTGTAATAAGTATTTCCACGTTTCTATAGAACCTATAGGTTCAGGGGTTTAAGAGTTGAATTTACCAAAACCCCTTATTAGTGGGTACGTACATTATAAGAAAAAGACAACTCAAAATGTTCCAGTTTCTAGGGTCCAAAGGTATAAAGTATATAGTGTATAGCAATTATATATATGGTATAAAGTATGGAATATTTGAAAGTTTAACAAAATTGAACCAAATCATTTAGTTTCCTTCGACAGAAATCGCCAGAAGTGTAGTGCCGTCCGCTCTTTACACTTGACTTCTTGCGTCTCTTGAGTGACAATTGCTGTGTGATTTTGACGCACATAGCTGGAAAATGGTTTACTGGAGCTGGAAAATGGATATATGTATAAAAGTTTAGTCTTTGTACATGCTCTGGCCTAGGTTGCCTTTTGCCCAGTAGCCGGGGCATGAAGATTAAGTATATCACTCCCCACAATCTGCACATTCCTGCGACTTAAATAAGGCACAAGAGCCCAACGCAACATCCAACTCCATCCCCTTTAACTTGGCATGCTCTCGTTCGGCATGAAACAGGAGACCTATCCATAACTTGGCGTTGATGAGGGTTTGATAGCCACGCGGCATCGGCGGCCGACTCCTGTGAAGTGGCTGCAGGTCACGTGCCACTCACCTCACCCCCAGCCGGACCCATTCCTCCCGCTCCGTGCGTCTCCAGGGGTAGATTCGCAGACCAAAACCAGGACTCGCAGTTTATTTTACTGCGGATCAGTATACCACTCAGCCTCCCTCACGGAATTCTCCCATAAAACCATCAGAGGGTACGATCTCTCCCCGAAGGAAATAGTCCAATTTGAAGACAACTTCAGGAAGCCGCTAGCTGTTTTCGACTTTCTTTCCACGAGCATTTATTCCCCGTTCCCTTTCCAGCCGTATTCTGCTGTGTGAGTGGCAATGATTCCGCGCGAAAGAGAAAACAACACTGAGGGTTGTAACAAGATTAAGCGCTGAAATAAATGCCACGTAGCGGATTAAGCAAGGGCGCCGCAGGATTTTTTATCATGAAATTCAGAGTAAGATTTCACATCTTGCCCTTCAGTTGTAGATACTTATATTTAACTTTTTTACTATTATTGCTATTATTAATAATAATTATTATTATTATAATTATTATTATTTGAAATAAGTGCCATATCGTAATAATAAACGGTAGAAGAACAACTAAAAAATGTATTGACCGACAAAAAAGTCGACAACAAATAAATGGATAATCCGGAAAAACAATCTACAACGCCCGACCGAGTGTTAAGTGGATTAACCGGAAACCCTATTTATAAGCCCACAAGAGGAACTAAGGATAATAATTTTTCAAATTTGAAAGTAAGTGAATGAATGGATATTAACTCTCAAAAAATGTTATGCATCTTGTTGAAGTGAAGTATTCGTTAAGGATCTGAAGTAATAAATGAGTTCATGGCACTATACTTGCCGTCTCAACACGTCTGTAGCTATCAGTGCATATGACATGTTAATGACGCATGGACTGATCTATATGGACGCAGTTGTGATTACGCTTTTACGTCAATTGCAGTGGCGGGTGCTTAATGCGTGCTACCGTGATATAGCACGTTACTCAATTTACTAAAATGAGAAGAAAGATAGGGACACATTTCATATGTTGAAGAAGTTTAATAAAGGACCGAAGTAAAATTAAACTTCTCACGTTAATTCGCTCAAAAATGTGCAGGGCGCTATGTATTTTCCGCGATTGTTAAGCTATAACGAATACCGTGCTATTAGCTTCATAGCACGTTTTTGCCACCCCGCGGCGTGCCGAATCTGTCCGAATGTCCCTCGGTTCTGCGGGGGGTAGGGTCGGAGCCAATCACATCGCGAAATCCGTCTGCTACCGTGCTACACAAATCCACTGCACGGTAAGTATTGTCATCTCAGTATAAGAAGAACGATGCGGATAGCTTTACAGAATCAGACACGAATCTTTTCGGCGCGGTTCGTGGTCACGGGCATGGCATTTGGAGCAGTCATTGTAAAGGATCTGTTGCACAGATCAGTTGTGCTCTGTTGTTCTAGCCAGTGGTGTACGCGAGGCTGGGGCTAGAAAATTGATGGTGGGCTATATCCCATCTCCACATTTTGAGTTTCGGATGAAAGCAAGAAAGAACTCGGAAACAAAGAAAAAGTGTCAAAACACCCTTTAAAATGACCTCCATAGATTTCGTAGAAAGCAGCTATGTGATACAGACCTTTAGAATTCCAGACCCCTCGGGAGAAAACCCTGCGTACGCTAGCGGTTCCAAGTGAGTGTTTGTATGTGTGTGTGTAAAGGGGGGGGGGGTGAATTGTAAATGCAAGAAACAACATCTACCTGTAGCACGCATCTTTGAAAAGTCACGAGCCGCCGCTGGTCAATTGAACAAGTCAGTGATCATATAATAGCACGGTCGATTGCAGTGTCATCAATGACTACCATATCTTGATGTTGACACGTTGATCTCCCTAAGAAAGAAGCGGTGAATACTCTCTGACTTCTCAAATATAATGATTGCTTTCCCGGAGGCAACTAAAACGAAAACAAAATCTTCAATGAATACCTGAACACATAAGTTCCTTCCGAGAAGAGAGTATTCTTCATCCGTCAGAAACATTGTATGAAGAAAAAGCACAGCACCCAGAACTAGAAACGTTGCACGTGAAATGGACTAAAATGCTTAACCAGCACAAATCGGAGAGGATCATTTCAAAGATACCCAAATTGACGTATTAAAAATTAATATTGATATTAGTTTGTGTGCAATAATGTAGTTATAGTGAGAATACAAGTTTTTTTCCGAAGGTGATGTGGAACTACCACCATCATTGTCATTACAGAAAATACGTAACCAAAGTACAATTTTTGTGTTGAATGAAAATGTGTGTAGATTGTATTGTGAATGAATGTCATCAATAGGGCTTGGATTTTTATGACCTAAAAATCACCAAAATGTGAAAGATAAAATTTGCTCTCATGACCTAAAATTTTACAAAATATGCACTATAATTGAAAACAGTTATAATGGCATATTTTTCAAAACATCAATATCTAATATATGCTGAATTATTTTCACATTCGTACTATTTTCAGCTCACTTTATGGACCCTGAGTTAGAGTGCACAATGAATACTTTCTGTAAATTTTCAATAAAAATGAAAAAAAAAATGCTCCAGTACAAAAAACAAACGTCGAGTGAACATTGGAGTAAGAACGCATACACTTCGAAAATGACTGTTTATTTCTTGAAAAAGCAAAACTATGCTGAATATGACCGAAAATCCATGAAAATATGCTCTATCACGTAGAAATGGGCAAATATGCCAAAATATAACCTTAAAAAGCTCCTTAATTCAATTAGTTTCTTCACAATATGAATGTCTATATATTTAGGGAACACATCACCCTCACCAAAGAAAATATGCTAAATCATGAAAATTCTAGGCCTGGTCATCAACATTTAAGGAAACTATGTGGAAACCATCAACCTTATCGTTATGTACAGTGAAATAGCGAATTACAAATTTTATTCTGCGAAATTAATAAGTATGAATATGTATGAAAGTACAAATATGAAATAAGTGTATGAAAACATGAACATCAAACGTACTTCTAACAAAGGAAGCCTTAAATGCAGTTTGTTGTCATACAATTTGAGTTGTCTAAACGTCACATCACCTTATTTAATGTAACACTTTAAAGACCTAAATGAAAATAACATGAAAATGATACCGCGTTTCCCATCAACTCTCACAATATAATACACAATTTCAGATTTTCAGGAAGAAATTAAACGAAGAGCTTACGTATCCACCATAAGCGTCGTGTTAAGTGATGATTGGCCGAAACTTTTTGACTTGACGACTAATATTAACAGACTAAGACATTAGTAAACCTAACTATGGCGTTTGGTTTATACATACCCAGGGTGAGAAAAAAGTCATGATTTTTATTTAAAAAACATGTTTGATGATTGTTTTTATTTAAATCGATTTATTTGATTTTTAAAAAGAAACACGCTTAAAATTGCTTGCATGATTTTTGGCACTATACATACAAATGTATGTTTTCTTTTTAATGGAAATGCATTTTCTAGTGAACTGTCCTGTAAAATATCTGAATAAATTGATTAAAGGAAATAAAAAAATATACATTTTTCTGATATATTAAATTTTATTTCTTGTGAGCTTCACCCCTTCAGTACATATCCATTCCTGCTACGATCAATCTTACAACGTCACACAATTTTGGCTAGTCACACCGTGTTCTCGGCTGCATTCTTACTACGTACTTATGATAATGACTATATGTATTTTCTACTCTTACGGCGGCGCTCTATATGCTGGCAAGGGAAGTGGGGAGCGGGGAAGACGCCATAGACCAACCAGACAACAGATGTGGCGCCGAGACTTACGACGTCGAGGGGAGGAACTACTACGTGCACCTCGTTCTACAGGCTGCTGCGTTTCTTATCGCGCTGGATTGGTCGCTTCCCCGCTCCCCACTTCCCCGCTCCCCGTTTCCCTTGCCAGCATATAGAGCGCCCGCCGTAACACTGGAAAAGATATATAATGTTGCTGCCTTATAATCAAGCTTTGGGCTCAAATAACGTTAGGAGATCCGTAGGTAGTGGTTCACGCTTCACTACGACCTGTAGCTCCAGTCTCCATTAGCCTATTTGAGCATAAAATGATCACGTTTACCACCTACCAGAAGCAGTTCTCGTCTTTACTCGATGAAAATCAACAATGATTGTGTCGAAGTCAAAGCTAAGTTTTACCCTTAATCCTCTCGCTTCTTCAAAGGAACTCTGGTAGAGAATTCCACTAATTTGGCTGCGTTTTCAACGGAGAGTTGATACCCCAACGGTTAGATAGCGCAACTTATTGAATTTCAAAGAATGACATTTTCCTCTTCTAGGATTTCGGTGCTGGCTCCGTAGAGCGAGACAAAGGAAGGAAGAGCTGAATTTTAGAGGTAGTTAAAGGTCTGTGAGGAGAAACAGCCGGGAGCTGGAAGACTTTTAGAGAGAACCGTAAAAACTTATTCTCAGGACGAACGAAAAGGTAATGGTAAAATGTCTGCAGCAGGAACTCTGGAAAACAATTCAATGCCAGCGCGTTTCTTTCTTAGTCTCGAACCAGGGTTATTGCTGCACTTCTCTCCCCGAAAATTAAATTCACACGTTCTGTGGGAAGGCGGGTGAAAATCTTCCAAATGTCAATTTGGTTCTCATGTCTCAATTTATATTTTATTTAAAAAAGTTGCTAAAGTTAGCGTTCTTGCATATGCATTACACCGTGCATGAGTGCATATAGAGGGTATGGAGATAGGGCTAAACACTTTCTCGATCTCAACCACATTCTGACTGTCTTTGTCCCAGGGTGGGTGATTGAGGCCAGGATCACGCATGTGCGTCGAATCCAGATTCTAGAGGATGTTTATCAACTTTATGAACGTTTCCTAGAATAAGAAGGGCAAATTAATTTTCCATTAGTATGATTACAGCATGTCAGAAAGTCAGGTACAATTTTGGAAACTAGAACATCTCAACGTATTTGTGACAATTGGCACATTTTTTGGGTCAGTGCGTAGAGAAAACATTTTTTATAAACTTTTAAAGTTTTTATTGTGTTTTTGTAATTTCCCGTCGTTTTTCTGCTACTTTTGGCTCATTGTTACGATGAGGATGAATGACAGTCATCTGAAATTGATGAAGGAACACTCATTAAAAGAATATGCCCATGCATGCCCACGTAGGGACTTGAACGTTGGAATTTTGGAGGCGAGATCGAAAGTCGAGAATGTAACGTGCTTTTGTGAACTCACCTCGTATATATTCATCAATCCATACATAAATATATGTGTCTGTGTGTTAATAACTTTTGTACCACATTACATATGGCAAACCTCATTGCAGAAATGAATTCCCGAGGGGGGTAAAAATAACCTGATTTGATATATCCTGTGACACCCTTTCAATTTGAAAAACTTGAGCTGAATCCAAGTTGGCGGATTTATGTATTGAGGCCATGTTGCGGTTATATCTTAAAAGGTAGGCCCCCGAACCCCTTGTTTGCTGTGGTGCTCAGATATTTCATCTTCCATTCCGTTTCCGAAATGAAAGTTGTTTTGTGAGTTTTGACTCACCCTGTGCAGAGCAAAATGTGTGTCAATTCCAGAAACATCTCCAATACATCCCGCTTTGGCACACGACTCTCGCTGTGAGAATTGATCGTACTACGCTACTATTTCGAAGGAGCGTATAGTAATTCGAACATCCTAAATTGTATTTTTTTCCTAGACTTGACAAGACGATCCACAGCAATTTCGATGAAGACAAACTTTATTTAGCTTTTTCAGGATTTTCTTTCTCTTGTGTTTCCTCCCACCCCCTTCCCCTTGCGAAGGTGATCATTTCACAGGCTTTGATAGGTGGTGTCAGCATCGCGCTCCCTCTCTCTCTCTCTCTCTTTGGCTTCACGGTGTGAGATCCGAGGATGAAGCTTTAATTGCTTTGGAAGACTTTGCACGTCTCCTGCCACGTGATCAAGACAAGCAAGAAGCCTTAGTGGTTTTAGCCCCGATCAAACTTTGCGGAGAATACGGGATAAGAAAAAAGCATCGGGGGATTACACGGAAGGGAAGTATCGCGGAAAATAACAATAGTTTTTGTCGCCGAAAGACATCTTATGAGGAAAGAGATTTTGGAGAGGAATTACTTGGTCCGTCGACTTGACAACCTTTCGTCTCTAAATAAAATCTAACTTTCTCGTTCGCACGCAGAATGAAATTCGGTTCGTGACGTCACATTAAAATTTGAAGTAAGACTTGAAGCTTTTCTGGCGACGAATGACGAAAATATTCTCTCGAGCTACCGACCAGGTGCGTTGTGGAAATGATTCCAAGCTTTCGAGAGCTAACGTTAGTCTCATCTGATGAGCCCGATAGAACGAGAGAATCTTTTTGATATTAAAATTTATCACGCAAAGAAAATTTGGCAAAGCAAATCCCTTAAGATTCCTTTAAATAAATGTATAGATTTTTTTTTTTAGTTTTTCAACTTACTATAATTATACAGTATGCGCCAAAATATACAGTACTGAAATGAAAAGATGAACAAAAGTATAAGACATGTTACAACGTAGTGACTGGTCTATATGCAACCCAAATAACAATCGTGCCTTTTGGGTTGCATAACTGTCAGGAAACCTAAGGTTAGGTTAAGTTAGGGCATGTGGAGTGGACGATTGTCATTTGGGTTGCATATAGACCAGTCACCTTTTTCAAAATCGGTCCACCTTCACGACCGCTTCCGTATGAGCGGAAATAATGCTCAACTATGAATACTTTTTCCTCCGTCTAGAGACCCATTTCCAGCAACAACTGCATAACACAACTTCCTTTTCACTACTGCGAACACGTGCAGCTGAAGCTATGCCCTGTCGACAAACGCAATCACGTGTTCGAGATACGCGAGTTTCAGTACTGTATATTTTGGCGTGTACCGTATATGTATTGTATATTTGTAAAGGGGATAAATGAAAGGTTTGATTGGATGGTAATATGTTCTTTAAAATTAATGAGCTGATATTATAACTTGCGGACACACACAGTGTGAAGTAGAGTTTTCTACACTATCTACTAGCCGAGTTATGAACCTACCCACACGACAATCATTCCGGTTCTCCCCTAACTGCAACTGACTTAAAGTGACGAGGGTTGTAACTAAGTTAGTTTTCCAACCTCGTAACATTGCAGAGATTGAATGAAAAAAATACATATACAGAGTCAGTTTTAAGTGCAAAATCCCCTTTTTGGTCTCCAAACAAGATTTCCTTTCTTTACATGTCCCCCAATGGTTCTTTTCTATTCATTTCTTTCCATCCCTTTCCTGCCGTCCCCCCAATTTCAATTCTTCACCATCCGTTCTCGGCTCCCTCCTGCAGAATGGAGTCCAGTTCTGGTTCCTACAGGGAGCATTCCGCTCCCCCCCCCCCCCTACGGAATATGAGGACGTCTCAAAGGGATGTTCATTTGTTTCCGAGGGAATGGCGGTGTCGGATAAACCCCGCGAGTGTTTTGTTGTCGCAGTTCCCAGAAGGTTTCGCCAAGAAATGAACAGAGAGGGTGTTGACGCATGGTAAGTAGAAAAGCTGTTTCATTCCGAGGGAGACGAAAGTGAATTAGACTACGTCGGGAGCGCCGGTCCATCAGTTTGGAAATTCCTTCCATTATTTGGCTTCTTTACCCTCCCTCCTCCCAGAAATGTGTGGGGACCGGGAAATTCGGGTTGGGCTGCCGAGGGAGGTGGCGTCGAGATTAAACCAGTCTTTGTTGCCTTAGGGAACGTGCCACCTGAGCTTTGTGAGAATCTGCACACAAACTGCAAAACCAGAGAGCGAATCAAGTTTGTTTCCTTCCCGGTTGAGATATGCAGGGCGATGAGATGATAAGCGACGTAAAGTTAAACACATTTTGTGTTCATAATGTCTATACCGTACGCCTTTACATCCCGCGGTTGACCTTGGGAACTATTAATCGCCTTCGAGAGTTTGGACGATGGAGCAGGTGGCAATCTCAGTTGCGAAGAGGACTTTCCAGGAAGAACTCTTGCTGCCTTGCCAAGCAGAATCCTGCCTTTGCTTCTTACCGTATTTGCGCGTTACAAAAAAAAAAAAAACCCACAATGGACCAATGTCCTTCCTCCCTATTTTCCCCTGCACTCATGAGGTTCCACTAGTAAGAGAAGTCTCTAGCAGACCTCGCGTCTACAACCGCGGGAGGAACCACATTATGCACTTGTTCAGTACTCATTTACTTGCTCCCTCGAACGGCGTTAGACACCCAATAACACGAAAGTACGTCATTCCAACACAACTGAAGCCGTTGCTTTATACCTCCAGTTTAGAAGGCGGCTCCTTTCCTGGTTGTCCAAGTCCCTTCATTTTTTTCTTTTTTAATATTCTGTATTTTATGCAGTAGTGACTACTTACATGATCCTATGATAATATTATACATATATCAGATCTAGATTACATAATTAGGTGTATATTACAGAAATAGAAAAGGGCCTTCAAGAATTTTGCATAGTGTTTTTTGCGGTTAGCTTGGTCCATCTAGTAATAATTCTCACTGTAGTGATATTGTATTGATACTGAATTATGTCCTAAAATATAATAAATATAGTGAGCTACTAAAAACTGGACCGCTGTTACTTTAGTATGAGAGAAGAACACAAAATCTGGGAACAACAAATGATCTACAGCTAATGTATCTGGCGATGTTCTACAATAGTACCAAGGCATTTACGCAAATACTTCCATTGGTCTACCGTTGTGGTGCATGGTACTAGGCGATGTGGTAAAGTGTATTCGGTTTGATGACAATTGGAACACACAGCACTGTCAGTCGTTTGGTATCTCCACTTTCTAGCACCGGTCGTAATTGCTTCAAGGCATGCACACAAGAGCAGTTATAAATTAGTAATAGCGGTAACACCACCGGACAGCTAGGTCGCCAGACTTAACTGATATGAGCCTTTGTAGTTGGAGCTGTGATACATGCAATGTGCACATTACGAAGGTGAACAACCTGACAGCGTTTATAACAGACGCCTTGGCTAGAGTTGCACCTAGTATTCTATAGTTAGCGCCCACAGACGCAGAACTTGTATGAAGGCGTACTGTAGAGCGAGAAGTTCCAACATTAAAGTTTAACGGAAAAGTTCTGAAATATGTACACAATCATAAATTATGTGTAGGGCTCTGTTGTATGGCGCTATATTTTGAGATTTTTTGTGCATGTGTGCTGTGTATGCGTCATAAACAGCACCTGGGAGGTTTGAAGTGGTGCTTGCGATTTTTGGTGCAGAGAGACACCGTAATACTTTAGTTCAGTCAAAGTTAGCCACTATATAATTTCTGTTATTTAACTGTCATTCTAAAAAAATTCATTTAAAGTACTCACAAATTATTTCTTTCTTTCTCTTTCTCATATATATTATCCTCTGTTCTTTACATGTTACTGCCTCTTTTCATATTCTATATTTTTATCACATTCTACTTTTGGTTATATTAGCATATCAAAATGTAACATAAATCTTAATATTGCATCTTTTTTAGTGTGTGGAAACAGCTGTTACATATTCGTCATAACAGGTGAAACATTTTTTGCTGGACTGTATACTATCTTTCAGAGAAATTTAAATATAAATCGGGTGTGTTTGTTCGTATTGTACAAATATCACCCACTCACGGTAAGCTCCTCATCCGTTACCCAGGTACTTCCGATGGTTTGAGTACATAACAAATTACCCTTCTAACGTCCTCACTAGCCTTTAGCTGGGAAATGAATCAAATAATCCTCAGACTATTTCCTAAAATCTTTCGGTGGCAAAGACTCCTCATCCAAGGGATAGGTTATCTAGTAGGAAGGTGAATTGATTTAAATCAAGATGATTTTAAAAAAAATCCCTGATTTAAATCACTTTAAAATAAATATTTTTTAGAATTATATACATATCGATATTGTAGATATCAGAATGACTTTTGGTGAAAGTACATTAATCTCGTAATCATTTAATCGTCTCTAAGAAAGGAAAATAAAAAGGGAAAAAATATATGTACTAATCGGGTGAAGCTCATAGGAAAGGAAATGTAATATCTAAACTGCAAACACACCTAAATTTATCTTGATTTTAAATTCAATAACTTTAAAAGGCAACAATGGCAAACATTTTGTGTAGAATAATATACAAAATGCTAATTATGTTAAACTGTAAATAATCATGACAGCTAATAATTTGCAAAGTATCATTAAAAAATTGCTACAATTCAGCTACAAAGATTATAAAAATATTTTCAGTTACAATTATATAGTACGCGTATATCCAGAATGTTTTTTTATTGGAAGAAAAATTACTAAAATTATTATATTTTCATTAACACACTCAACAAAGATTTCCATAGTAGGCTCATATGTACAGTATCAGAAACAGAAAAATGTACATTTAAATATATTTTTTTATTTGCTTTTATGAAACTGTTAAATATTTTACAGGGCGGTTTACCAGAAAAAGCATTTCTATAAAAAAAAATATGTGTATGATACCAAAAAAGATACAAGCAATTTCAAGTGTTTATTTTAATAAAATCAAAACATTCGATTCAAATTTTTCTTTAAAAAAAATAATTTTTAAAATAAAAATCATGATTTTTATCCACCCTACCTACTAGTCCCTGATCTAGATGAAATGTTAGCTGTGATTCGGTTTTTAAGGCTCCAGATCCTTTTATAGTTCTTGACCAAGAATCTATAGGGAACCAACAGCCAGCTACTTCAATAGACCGCAACCATATTCCATTATTTAAGTTGTTTAAAACATCTTGCCTTCTTCAGTTCCTGACCAGGGATCTGAACATAGGTTTAGATAGAGATACTCACCCTGTTCAGTGTTGCGAACGTTGTTCTGCTGTCCAAGCATTCAGGACGGCTGCCCCTATTGTCAAATATAGTTTCTAACCAGAACTCTGTATATGAGAAAATTCAAGCGTTTTGACACTAATTTCTGCATTTTTCATGGCCGAAAGAAGAGAAAACGATTTACTGTTACTGTGCATTCAGTGTAAAATGAGAGCATCACTATGAACACATAGACCGACAAAGGGAATTTTAGGAGAAATGGAAACTTAAGAATATTGTAAAGAAGCATGTGAAGTCAAGCAATATCCGCAGACCCTTAAAAAAGATACAAAATTAAAAATTTAACAAATATGGGTAAGTGTTTCGTTACGTCATATGCAACACACAATTAAAGAGCTAAAACGTTATTTCATAAAATTTGACAAAATGTCAGATCAAATCTACATACACGAAAACAATAAAGCATCTCTGCTGTCCGCGTGGACGGGTTCAACTGAAGTTATCGATTTCTATTAGAAAATGTGTATAATTATATATTATTTCAGCGAATAAAACAAACTCAATGGCAATATATGGTAAAAAAACATTCCTAGAGTGGAAATAGTGATAAACCATAAAATAATTGAACAGGTAACAGACTTTGTATATTTGGGATGCCATATTTCACAGTTCGAACACAAATGTTGAGAATAATTTAATAGATTAGATGAAATTTTGAAAATAAATTTGGAAAACAAATGAGAAAATAAATTCAAATTAGATCCCATAGCATAGTTTCAAAACAGCCTCTTCTTATAATTTGATTTGATTTACTTCATCTTACTTCGCTTTGTGTGCCACTTTTGGCTAGTTTGGGAAGATGGGGATGAATGATGAAATTGATGAATGGAGGTTCACAAAGGTCCATGCCCAGGCGGAGATAACATCCATACCTAGGCCGGGATTCGAACCCGAGACCTCTGGTTTCGCAGCTCAATGTGCTAACCACTACGCCACGGGCTCTTCTGTATGGTAGCAAATGTTGGACTTTTCGTCAACACGTGAACATGATAAAACTAGAATAAATTGTTAACAAATGAGATTTTTGCTGTCGTTAATGTTGTAATCATACGAGCCAAAATTAGATTGATTGATTTCCCTTTTTTACTTCGCTTTTTGTGCCACTTTTGGCTAATTTGCGAAGTTGGGGATGAGTGATGATGTGATGAAATTGATTAATGGACGGACACTCACAAACATCCATTCCCAGGCCAGGATTCAAGCCCGGGACCCCTTGCATCGTAGCGTGATGCGCTAACCACTCTGCCACGGAGGCCAGCGAGACAAAATTAGAAGAGAGGAAATCCAAAATAAATGGAAGATCGAAATAGCGAAGAAAAACATGAGTTAAAGTGGAATCAACATGTTCTGAGGATGCCACATATCCGTTTTCTTCGAAAATTATTAAATTACATGCCAAAAGAAACTAAATTTAGGAAGACCTCATCGCAGATGTAATGATAATTTTTTTGTAGTCGCGTAACGGGGTTTGGTTAGCCAGACCTGCAAGAGCAAGAAAAGGAAGTAAAATTATTAAGTGAAACAAAATTTCGGTACAATAATATCGTACTTCCATATATGCTTTATCAGAGTGACGGTGTACTCTCGTATTAGAAGTATAAATTGATTTGATAATATTCAAGTAATTTCAAGAGTTGCCATAATCAGATTGGTATCATTGTTTACACGCTTATGCGAAGATTTAATGAGGTAACCAACTCGTTGTTTTCAAAATGCATGGTTAATTATCTTCGCTCATTGCAAATTGACATTAATTGATTGGAGAGCGGTCGTGGGTCAGTGAACAAATCCGAATTCGCAAGTGGCAAAAAGTGGCCATGTTTGAATAACTGTTTACAATCGGCTCTCTCTTGTTGTGATGTGCCATGCATACAATTAAAACTTTTAGTTGCAACAAGTGTTTGATGTGTGATTTGTGATGTGTTTGTGTGTGTGTCTTGTGAAGTAGTTGTGCTGTCTAATGTGTTTGTGTTTGTCTTGTGTAGTAGTTCCTCCATTCATATTGGGGGTTAGGCGTAGAGCTGACAACTCTGCACTGTAAAAAGACATGTCAAGAAACAGCAATATAAGGCCATGGATGTTCCCAAGGTAAAATATTCCGGAGGTAAAATAGTCCCCCGTTCGGATCTCCGGGTGGAGACTACTTTGGGAGGTCCCAGGACTAAGGATAAGATCTACATTAGGAATAAGGATATTAAATTAGGCACCTGGAATGTTCTGAGCCTTTACCGGCCTGGGGCATTTCAGTGTACAGTTAGTGAGATAGTTAAGTATAAATTAGGTGTAGTAGCTGTCCAGGAAGTTAAGTGGCCAGGAGAAGGGAATTGTAAAACTAAAAATTATACTTTTTTCTACGGTGGTACTGAAAATCATAATTTTGGAACAGGCTTTTTCATAAATAATAGAATTATATCGGCTCTTGAAACAGTAGAATTTATTAATGATAGGATATCATATGCAGTTTTACAGGGTAGGTGGTGTAAAATTATTTTAATAAACATACATGCACCAACGGAAGATAAAGATGATGATACTAAAGATGATTTTTATGCAGAGTTAGAACAGGTCTTTGATAAATTTTCTCAGTATGATATGAAAATTCTGTTAGGTGACTGTAATGCACAGATTGGCAAAGAAGAGACATTTAAACCCACGATTGGTAAAGAAAGTCTTCATGAATTAAGTAATGATAATGGTATAAGATTGATTACTTTTGCAACCTCAAAGAATTTAATTGTGAAAAGTACCACTTTTAAACATAAAGATATCCATAAATATACCTGGTCTTCTCCAGATGGTAAAACTCATAATCAAATAGATCATATTCTCATTGATAAGAGAAGGCATACTAGTATAATTGACGTTCGTACACATAGAGATGCTGCCTGTGCCAGTGACCATTATTTAGTAATTGCTAAATTAAGAGAAAGACTCTCAGTGATAAATCATAAGCAACAAAATCTAAAAGTTATAAAATTTGATACAGGAAAGTTTACTGATGAAAGAATTAAGAAAGATTACCAAATTAAACTGTCAAATAGATTTGATGTTTGATTTAATACCAGCTGAGTTAATTAAATATGGTGGAAATTCATTAATATGTCAAATTCATAAATTAATTCGTTTAATATGGAATGAAGAAGAAATCTCTCAACAGTGGAAAGAATCCATAATTGTTCCTGTGTTTAAAAAAGGTGATAAAATGAACTGCAGTAATTACCGTGGAATTTCTCTACTCTCAACAACATAAAAAATGTTGTCTAACATTCTTTTAACAAGACTAATCCCATATGCTAATGAAATTATAGGTGATTATCAATGTGGATTTAAACAGATCAACTACAGATCAAATTTTTCACATCAGACAGACACTTGAAAAAAGTGAGAATATAATCAAAATGTCCATCAGCTATTCATTGATTTTAAAAAAGTATAAGATTCGGTCAAAAGAGATCAATTATATAATATATTAGTAGAGTTTGGAATACCTAAGAAGCTTGTTAGTATGATAAAAGTATGCACCAATGAAACAGAAAGTAAAATTCGTGTGGGTATTAATGTGTCTGACAAATTTACAATTCATGATGGGTTAAAAGAAGGAGATGCATTATCTCCATTGCTCTTTAATTTTACCTTAGAATATGCTGCAAGGAAGGAAAAAGAAACTAACGAAAGACTAAAATTAAATGGTGTGACTCAGTTGTTAGCATATGCAGATGATGTAGACTTACTGGGAGATGATGTGAATACAATTAAGAATAATGCTAAAATATTTTTCAAAACTGCTAAAGAGATAGGTTTGGAAGTTAACAAAGAGAAAATTAAATATATGCTTACAGGCCGAAACCAAGTGTTAGGTAATAATCAAAATCTAATTATTGATAACAACTCGTTTGAACCAGTTTCCAAATTCAAATACTTAGGAGTAATATTAACAAATGAAAATGATATTAAAGAGAAAATAAAAAGTAGGCTTAATTCAGGAATTGCATGTTACTTCTCTCTTCATAAACCTTTGTCTTCTCGTTTAATATCTAAGAAACTAAAAGTTAAAATATACAAAACAGTAATTTTGCCTGTAGTATTATATGGATGCGAAACTTGGTCCCTTACATTTAAAGAGGAACATAAATTGAGAGTATTTGAAAATAAGATCCTTAGGAAAATATTTGGACCTAAAAGGGATGAGGAGACAGGTGAGTGGAGAAGGTTACATAATTTAGAACTGCATAATTTGTACTCATGTCCAGATATTATTAGAATAATTAAATCAAGAAGACTTAGGTGGGCAGGCCATGTGGCACGAATAGGAGAGGAAAGAGGAGTTTACAGGATTCTTGTTGGGAAACCTTATGGTAAGAGACCTGTAGGAAGGCCAAGACGAAGATGGAGGGACAACGTTGAGATGGACCTAAAGGAAATCGGTAGGGATGGAAAAGAGTATATAGATCTTGCTCAAGATAGGGACAGATGGAAGGCCTGTGTTGCTGCAGCCATGAACCTTCGGGTTTAAGAAGGCTAGAGAGTTAGTTAGTTAGTTAGTTGCAACAAGTGTGCTTTCGATAAGGGAGATGCTTGGATAAAGAAGGTGTTATTGAAAGTCATATCTTGGAAATATTAACAATTGTCAACTTGAAGAAAATTAATCTGCGGCATTTTCTTACTTGTACCTTTAACTACAGATAGAGCAAGAATGCATTTTGAGGAAAGGGGAGGTTTGAGTATTGTAGCAACTTAACGAAAACGAAAAAAGATGATTAACTTAACGTATTTCAACTAGAGTCTCTTTAAGATGTAAATGATTGTTGACAATAAACATGTATTTTTATATAAAACGTGATTCAGAATTCCTATTACACACTTCTAGGGGTTGTAGAGGGGAATTAGTAGATTAAGTTTTGATAAGGAACCCATGTCCGGAAACCTACCGTTTTGGTACTACACAGATGACGCTTTGCCTGCGTCGCTACAAGAACTGCTCGATGTGGCGACACTGAAGTTCGTTGCAAACAGTGTGCTTCCGAAGGATTTTTCCATACACTCTCAAAAATACCTGGTGTGTGCTGAATCGTGTCTGCTGCAGCCAGAATCGTGCAACCACGTCTTCCTCCGACACTACAGGAGTCTCATAAACAAGACTCTTCATGTGGTACCATATGAAAAAGTCAAGAGGAGTTAGATCCAGCGATCGTGGTGTTCCACCGCGACCTATCCACCTGTCCCCGTATGCTTGATTAATATGTTGCCGGACGTCATGGGCAAAGTGTGCTGGTGCGCATCATGTTGGAACCACATGTGCTGTGTAAACAGATTGTAAACCGAGGACTTTGGAAGCATCACACATGACATCAGGTGACTAAAGACGCCGCCCTCCGTCAATGTGGGTTGCCTACCGTGAAGCGGAAGATGTGAAATTATGTGATCTTGTCATCTGTGTAGTACCAAAACGGTAGGTTTCCGGACTAGGGTTCCTTCTCAAGACTTGAGTCCCTAGAAGCGTGTATTGGGAATTCTGAATCACCCTGTCCTACGTTTTAAACAGTTAGGCAAGAAAAAATAATGTAGGACTAAAATTGTATGGGGAAACTCCTTTAATATCATAACCAAATGCTGGTGATTTACTAGGGAACCATGCTAATGCATTTAAGTAAAATGATAAATTACATTTTGAAACAACAAAGGAGATGGGTGTTGATGTTAGTACACAGAAAAGTTAAACCTAAGTGGTAGGGACATTATTCAAAGCTTATATATAGAAAACAATCAGTTTCTAAATTTAAGGTTTCTGGAGTATTATTACAAAATGAACAGGATATTAAAGAGGAAACTAAAAGCAGACTTAACGCAGGTAACACATGTGTTACTTTATGTACATGATCTTTTATCCTCTCGTCTAATGTAAAAAATCTAAAGATTTATACAAGGCAGTAAAGGAGACCTGTAATTCTATACAAACATTGCCCTTTCACTCAAAGAGGAACATGCATTATTAACCTTTGAAAATAAATTTAAGAAAGATATATACAGGGTTTCTATAAATTAGTTATACAAAAGTAACATTTAATTGTGAAATACCTGTATGTGTAACAGAAATGGTTTATACATGAATGAATACAGCATATCTTCAAATTTATTATCGCACGTTGTTGGTGTCAGACGCCGCCACTGGAGGCGTGAGCGTTTGTTTGTTTATTTATTTATTTAATAGAAGTACCGACTTGGATTGGTCGGGGGGGAACGATTCCGTGTCCACCTCGTCGAAGTTTCTGGGAAGAGGGGGAAGAAACACACGTTCTTTAATGTAACCCCAGATAGAGAAATCCATGGTTCAAATCAGGTGAACAAGGTGGTCACTGACTCATTCCACCACGACCAATCCAAGTCGGTACTTGTGTAAGATAAACAAACGCTCACGCCTCCTATGGCGGCGTCTGACTAGCAACGTACGACAATGCTGTATTCATTCATGTATAAACCATTTCTGTTACACATACACTTTCTTCACAATTAATGGTTACTTTTGTATAACTAATTTATAGAAATTCTGTATATTAGGACCTAAGATAAATGAAACAGCAGATAAGTGGAGATAGCCTCTATAGCTTCATTACATATATTGATTCCGTTTTGTACTAGTATTAGAAAAATAGCACATGGCGTAAATGGAAAGAGAGGAAAGATGTTGGAAATATGTGGGTTTCAATTTAAAGTGCTTGAATTTTCAACGTAACTTGCACCGTTGAGAGTGTACACTGGTAGGAGCCTCAATGGTAGCCGAAAATATCATGTTGCACGTGATACTGAGTAAATAAAGAATTGATTACGATAATTACACGAAAAGTAAAAAAGGTTAAAAAATGAACATGTAGACGAGCAGCCTCACCTTCCATACTCTAGAAAAGATGGTTAGTGTTTTAATTTGTAATTGTAAGAATGTTTATGGTGTCATTTTGTACCTTTGCATCGCATCTTCGGTCTTTTTCTGCCAGAGACCGGCGGTATAGTCACATTGCTATTTGGGCGTGCTTAGATTTTCCTAGTGGACTCGGGTGGGGGTGGGATGCTGTAATATATTCACAATTTTTTTTCGTTTTACTTTGTCTGTAAAGTTCAAGCTACACTGAATTTTTCTATGGGACTGAACTTTGGAATAGCCCTGTATGTATGTATGTATGTATGTATTTGTGTGTGTGTGAGAGAGAGAGAGAGAGAGAGGGGGGATTCCAACCCGTTGCTTATTTGGTCCATTAATTCGCTTCGCTTTTAGGAAAACTGGTTAAAATGTTATGCAAGCCAATGGAAAGCATTTTACCAAGATGAAAATTTAATTCCATTTCATTCCTGCAAATTTGAATATAGCGCGTTTCGGATATGCATCACGTATTCAAATCGAATGACGTACTAACAGAATTCCTTCCGTTGGTTTCTTTGTTATTGAGCTGCGTCGTATTTTACGAGGGCGCACAGCTGGGTGGACAGATGAACGGGTACGAAGTGCTTCATAACCAGATAATGAAGCAATTAACATCGATACATGGGTTCCATACATTTCGCTGACTGTCATATTAATAGCAGCACGTGTCATATTTACATTCAGTTAAACCCACCTAGTGATTATGGGAATTCTTTAAGGAAGCAGATATACAGGGCGTTTCACATGAAACTCCCCTAATTTGTTCCCAATTGAAAACTACTGCAAGTGTAGGTAAAATAGTTGACCAATAATGTAAGTATAATGAACCCAACTTATATCTTAAACAAATAAGTACTCTTTTACATGTACTCAACAGTTTCTGGTAGTTTATTTCTAGAATAGTTCGAGCGAGTAAAGACAGAATTTTCCATAACATCAGAAAAACAAAAGTCCCTGGGATGTAGAGATCCTTTAGTATACTAGATAAATCTATTTTTAGCTGTGAGCGCAGCGTTTCTCGCAGCAGCAAGTAGTTTTTTTAGTAGGACACCTTGCATGTTATTAACTTTAACACTAAATAGCAACAGTTAATATCTGATAATAGCGACAGTGTGGAGCAAGAAAAACACACACACACATTGCTGATAATATACTATATTCACCTTCCTCCCTTTCTGTTATTCTCTCCCTCTGTCTCCTTCTTCCTCTCCCGCCCCCTCTCTCTATTTCTGTCCCCTCTATTTTCTGTTTCAATCTGTCTTCTCGCTCTCATACTCTTTCCCCTTCCCTTCCCTCTTGAGAACACTGTCTGTGTCGCTTGAAAACAATTTTTTTTACACCATGGTTTGATTGATTTATTTGGTGTTTTAAGTCCACTTTATACACAGTAAGGCTAACCGGGACTGGACCTACAGCTTAAAGTGGGATCAGAACAACTACGTACCTCCACCGGGTATTGAACCCGGGACCCCTTTATTACAAGGCGACGACGCTATCACTCCATCGGGGAGGTCTTTTACACCATGAAAACTGATTTTCAATATATTGCAACTTCACAATAATGTACCGCGGAGTTGATGGATTCAATATTTTATCAATACTTTTAAAATGTTCTAAATTTTTATAGAATTTAATACAATATACGTTATGTTGCACTTTTACTGTAAGGTATATTAGTGTGAGTTTAAATCTAATGATTACTATAGTTTACTACACGGTGTTGTATATCATGTCATGTTATTCAGCATTGCCATCTTATAATGGACTTCTACAAGGTTTCTTATCTGCAAATAGGGTGTTCATGACAGGGAATCTACAATTCCTACTGAAATTAAGCATTATTATTATTACAATAGTTCGTCCTATTCTTGAATATGCAAATGAATTATGGTTTCTGACTGCAACCAGTCACCTTCAAAAAGTTGAATCAGTTCAAAAACTTTTTATCAGGTTATTATGCACAAAGTTTAAAAAAAATTACTATGACCAACATTACTCTGAATGGTTATCACAGTTGAATATGTTTTCCTTAGAAGAAAGAAGAAAAATGAAAAGGTTAAATTTTGTAGAGAAGATATTAAATTTCCAAGTTGACAGTGAATACTTTTTGAATAATATAGCTTATAAAATTCCCAGATATTCCCATAGGTATATCTCAATTCTCACATGCCTAAACAAGGCAAGAGGTTTAGTAGCAGATCTTGTTGAAACCTACAATTTGAATTTATGTTGATGTATAAAATTGTAGGATCTACTGTTTTATTTTATAATTATGTATTCAATTTTTTAATTTTGTATAACATAGTGGTTGTTTAATCGTTATCATCACTTCAATAAATATGATCATTATTATTATTAGAACAATACACAGTTAATTGCACAATATTATATGACAATAAACAATTATTAGTATCAGAGATATAATAGATCTCATTGAAAACTGTAACTTGAAGTGTAAATATGCTAACTTGTTATGTTATGTTATTCTGCAGCTTATGTATTTTATTCGTGTAACTTTGTACTTTTGTATTTGACTTAGTGCTGTATTAGGTTTCATACTGTGCTCAACACTTAAAATAAACTATTATTATTATTATTAATGTAGTACTTTCCCCTGCTGTCACTCCAATATATTTTCATTACAACTCCTAATATTGATTACGGCCTCCCCGATGGCGCAGTGGTAGCGTCGTCGCCTTATAATCAAGGAGCCACCGGCTCGATACCCGGTGGAGGCAAATAGTGGTTCGGATCGCACTTTAAACTGTAGGTCCAGTCCCGATAAGCCTTACTATGCATAAAGTGGACATAAAACACCAACTCAACCAACCGATCCTAATATTGATTCAGTGGATACTAATCTGCCCCTCCCTTTTACCATCCCCACGGATTCCCAACTACCTCGTGGGTTATTATCACACGGGAAAAGATGGGGCAGCCACGTTACTGCAGAGTAGCTCGCAGCTATCGATCTGATGCTTTCACATCATTCCCTGCGAGTACCAAGGCAACTGTTGCCTCATCAAGCTCCTCACCTCGCCGGGGCAGATTAATGGAGCCCTCACTTCCCCAGGCGGGCTCCGATTTGGTATTCAAAACAGGGACACCCCTACCTCTCCCCGCAACCCTTCGGTGCCAACGTCCTTCTGGTTTTTTTTTCTTTTGGTACCTGGGAAGTAGCTAATAAATATGTCACCCCATCCGAGGGAGAGTAGTTGTACTCTTGTCATCAAGTCTTGTTGCTCGCGAAATGTATGGCATGTCTAATGGCTGTCGCATGATATGGTGCCGCTAATGGATAAACCAATTCTTTAAGCTTACCGTCGCTACTTCTGGGTAAGCCTATCTCGTTGCCAGATAAAAAATGATGCTAAGTTGTGCCAAAATACCGTAATGACTATGGAGTCGTTACGTTGCCATAGGTATATATATATCTCTCTAGTACCCTCACTTATCAATCTCTTTTACATAACACACATGAGGTTGGCAAACGGAACGTAATGTAACTCAACAAATGTCGTTAGGTAATGTGAGGCCCTGAACTGGCTATATCCTCTCTCTCTGTGGCGATCAGACAAAGTCATAATCACCAGCTCGCCACGAGAGGGAGGGTGGATAGGAGGCTCTAACTCACCGTAAGATAATGTTAGCCTATATACATGAGACTTCAAAATCATTCATAGCAGAATCAAACACACACAGAGAGAAAGTAAACAGAGATAGAGATAGATTTAGAATGAAAAATAGAGGAACAGAGAAAGGTAAAATGAATAAAGAGAGAAACAGAGGAAATATAAGTTCACAAAAAGGATAGAAGAACAGAGGAAAATAAAGAAATAGAAAACAGAAGACAAGCAAAGAGACAGAGAGAAGAACGGGCAAAGAACAGAAAGGAATGATGATATAGAGGGAAAACGAAAATAAAAGGAAAAATAACGTAAAACAAAGGAGGTAGAAAGGCACAGAGAAAAGTGGAATGAATAAGGAGAGAAAAAAGCGATATAGAGATAGAAAGAGGGAAAGACAGACACAGAAAAGCAGAGGACAAAGAAAGTTTGTTTGAATGGGTTGTTTTCGTCACATTTCTCACACTTTTAACTAATCGCGACGAGGCAAAAGAAAGAGAAATAGGGAAAGACAACGGAAATGGAGGAAGAAAGAAATAGACAGAAAAAGGAAAAGCAAAGAAAAAAAGAACATAGGAAAACGAAAGAAGAAAGGAACATAAAAAGTAGAAAGCGAGACCAAAGAGCTACATAGAGATTATCAAAGAGAAGTAAATGAAGATATGGAGAAGGAGATAGAGGAATACAGAAGGAAAGAGAGGAACAGAAAGATAGGAAGACAGCAAGAAAGAAAGACAACATAAGGTAGATGACCTCTGAAGTTGAGTACACCTTTGAGCCTACCCAAATAAAACTCTTTGGTGACGCCACTGATCATAATGATTTCCTAGCATGCTTTGTGAGATTAGTTTATACTGTATTTGCTCGAGGGCCAATTAGTTGACACTTTTCCAATTTGTATTTTTCAAATTATACATCGTTCTCTTGTCTCTTTGGGTTAATTGCGACGACAGGAATGAATGTTTGTTAGATGTAAACAATGAAGGCGACAGTCTCAAACGAATACCCATGACAACGTCAGGACTCGAACCCGGTACGCTCGGTGACGACAACGTGAGTCAGGCACTCAATGCTCTCAACTCCCTAGGCGACTGGTATTTTTGCAAATGCAAATTCTCCCCAAAATATTCTTCAAGAAGCTAAAATTGTCCTTTCTATTACAAATACTTCAAATTACCAACTTTCGAATTGTACTACCGACGAAATATCCGTTACATTACGTTCATGTTGCTAGTTGTATTATATAACGTTCGTGCTGTGTAGCGCAAAGTTTTGTAAAATGCGTTGCACAGATAAGCTCAACTGGACTGGATGTACATCCAGTTTAATGTGTAATGTGAATCGTATGTGTGGCCACACTGGGTATCGAACCTGGATCCCCTTGACTTGAAGGCGATAATGTCAACCACCATCAGAAAGTCATTATCTAACCACCTGTTCTGTATTAACAACTAAAAAAGAATCATTACATCTAGCCCTGAATGATCTACTACTTGAATAAAGTAAAGCTAACCCCTTGGTGCAACAGACCTTTGAAAGCAAGAGCCGCATCTGGGATTTTCAGGGTGACGCCTGGTCAATACATTGGGTCCCGTCACCGCTGTTTTCTGTTATTCGAGTCAGGAGTCCACTATTATTGCTTTCAATTGTCCTCCTGTTGCTAGGTGAACACTGAAATATTTATAACTGTTGCCGGATATTGAACCTGTGACCTATCACATATCGCTGTATGAGGTCTGTGAATTACCAGAGTAAGAGGCGCTGTAGGAAAACCAACACGATAGATATACCGTTGAATAACTTGTGTCTTGATAATATATAAAGAGGGGAAGAGTAGAAGTAATAATGGTGAACAGAAGTGTAAGAGAAGCAAAGTAGAAAGAAATGGAAAGATTTGAAATGAAGAGAAAAGAAGGGGAAGGATGTAGAAAGAGATGGAAAGATTTGAAAAGGAGCAGAACATAGCATGAAGGAAAGAGGAGGGAACGAAGTAAAAAGAAGATTAATAAAGTAGAATGACATGGAAAGGTTTGTATATTAAAGAGGGGGAGGCTGTGTAAAGAAGTATAAAGAAGCAGAAAGAAGTATAAAGAATGGAATTGGTAGACGAGAAGCGAAGTAGAAGGCAATGTTGAAGTTTGAAAAGAAGTGGAAAGATGTAGAAAGAGATGAAAAGATGTGGAATAAAAGTAGAAAGGATAAAGAGATTTACTCTAAGAGAAAGGAATCAAAAAGGGATTGAAAGAAGTAAAAAGAAAGAAAAAGAATTGAAAACAAAGAAGATGATAGAAATGGAAATATGTACAAAGATGGAAAGAAGCAGATGAAGTTTAAAGAAGAATTAGGGAGAATAGAAAATAAATAGAAAAGAAGAGCAAAGGGGTTGAAAAAACATGAATGAAGTGGAAAGGAGTGGAAAGAATGGGAAAGATGGAAAGTGGAGAATACTCGAATGAAGATTAAGGAAGTAGATAGAAAAGGAGGGCCAAGAAAGAGACGAGTAGAGTAGAAAGAAAAAGAAGGATTGTCGAAAGAAGTTAAAAGGAGTAGTGAAGAGACATGAAAAAGTGTAGAAGCTTGACAACCAGTCCAGAAGTTGAGAACGGCAGAGGATCACATCCTCCTTCGCGTTGAAACCGACACGTCTCCTTTACGCTGGAGTTCACTGTATACCCCAGCCCAATTTTTCCCCCACTGCTTTAATACCGGAGGGAACTTACTTCTATTATAGCGGCACTTCCTTTGATGGTCCGATTATGTAAACGAAGTACGAGAAACATTAGAGCGATCGATGAACGTGCGTCTTGAGACATCCCGTCTTGACGTATAAATTAACGTGTCTTGACTAGACTGTCTTCGGAGCCCCTGAGACCAGTTCGCAGAAGACACGCAGAGACTTAAAATTAACTATATTTCTCAGCAGAGCGCTTGTTCGTTGATTTTCCCGCGTGCGGAAGGCTCAAGCCAAAGGCATTTGCTTCATCAACCCCTTCTCCTAATTGGCTAATTAGTCACGGGAAGCAAGATGGCGCCGAGGCGAAAATATTTTGCTCGGTGTATGTGAAGGGTAAGGCGCTGTGATACAATTTCATTAAAATCACGGCGTTCAACGACTTCGATCATTACAAAGCAGCGTGTCGACCTCCGTGACGGAGTGGTTAACACAGCGAGCTACGACGCTAGGGGTGTCGAGTTCGAATCCCAGCCTGGGCATGGGTGTTGTTTCTGAGTGTCCCTTTGTCAATTTCATCTCATCCTCGTCTTTGCGATTTGATAAAAGTGGCAGAAAAGCGAAGTATCAATCAATCAATCCAAAGAAGCGTTTCCCAACCTGATGTCCCCAATACGGATCAAAGGAGTCCTTCAATTATTTCATGGAGACAACGTTGAATTACAACATAACAAAGGTCATGAAATGCTTCAAATATTTTTTGATTCTTGTTTGAAATTTATTGGTTTCATTATTAAGCATGGGCTTCAGGAGGGGAGGGGTGGGGTTGAACAGATTGGAGTCCTTCAAGTTACAAAAGTTCAGTTACTTAGGATTGTAACAGAATGATCACAGCCAAAATTGACTTACAAGGGAGGTTATCTAAGTGCCCCTTCCATGAAACTTGGCAGGTGTATAGAGGGGCCCAAAGGAAGAAGTACGTGTTTTTTTTCTCTTCATGGAAATCGGAGGGGGACACACGGGTCAGATCCCCACGTCAATTTGTCGTCATATTGACATTTGAGGCTGGTTTTTCTACCTAAAACAGTTTAGCCGAAACAAAAAGAACACGTATTTCTTCCTTTGGGCCCTTCTATACACCTGCTAAGTTTCATGGAAATCGGAGGGGGACACTTAGATAACCTCCCTTGTTAGATTGACAAAATGAACTTATAATGCAGGAACGACGTTATGTTTTCATTGCAAAATAATAAATGATTCTACAATTTAAAAAATTCAAAATACATATTAGAGTTATGTGTGAGACAACATAAACTTTATGCCTAAAATTTCCACCTAACTTTTTAAAGCTTTTTCTTGAACAAAGTGTGTAAAAGTTAATAACAAAATAGAGTAAGTAATGAAAGCAGTTGTGCTAGCTATTGACTCATCTGATTGAGCGAGCAGACGTTGCTATTGAAAATTTGTTATTGTAATCCACATATCGCTGTAGAGTTAGGCCACAGACATAACGCCTTGCATGAAAGCGAGTACATCAGGACCTAGGTGTCTCATTTTTATTGCCGGTGACTGTACATAGAGACGTTGGTCTTCATGGCCCATTTTGTGAATAACTAGGTTAGTGTGGAAGCCAATTCTTCTCCGCATTCTTCCATAAGTTTGTTCAGATATGGGAAATCAAAGTTTTTAAGTGGCTGTGTATTCATGTCTGTGTATGCGAACTGTGTATTCATGTCTACTGATTTCTCGTCATGTACAAAGGGCTTTTGTTTTATGTGTTCCCCGAACTGGAGTAAAACACGTAATACATTTTGCAACTACATCATAAATATTGCAACATTTTTAAATTTTTTTTTTAAGGTAACACAAATATATATCTCGTTAAACTAGGATTACCTACGTCTTACATTTTAGAAAATTTAAATCCTCATATTCGATAGTTTCCTAAACATCCATAGGTTACTTCAGATAACTACCCAGACAGAGAGATCAGTCACTCAGTAGCCATGAGTAGCTATTTGGCTCCACGGAACTGATAAGTGACCCGGACGAACAGTCCACTTCTATTTGGCCTTACGCGTAGAAACCTCTACCTATAGTTGTGACTATTTCTCTGCTAAAGGATCCCGATGGCGCAGTAGTAGCGTCGTCGCCTTGTAATCAAGGAGTCCCGGGTTTGATACCCGGTGGAGGCACATATCACAGTGATTCGGATCTCGCTTTAAACTGTAGGTCCAGTCACGATTAGCCTTACTGTCCATAAAGTTGACACCAAATCATGTGTACGTGCATATCTACTAAAAGTTATTTTACTATTTAAACCTATTTTGCACACCCTATTATTATCAGTAACTTTATGAGGTCCTCCAGCCGGTTCGGTGGTCAAGCGTGTTAATTGATAAAATTACGATCACGCCATCCGAGTTCCCGAGTTCGAGTTCCGGGTTGGCCACTGATGCCCTTTGTGAGTGTTTCTTATGTATTTCATTTTATCATTACTCATCCTCATCGTTGGAATTACAGTCAGGTGTGCAAGGTTCCAATTCTGGCCTGGGAGTGGGTGTTCTCAGTGAGTGCCCTTCAACAATTTCATCACATTATAGCTCATCCTCATCGTCGCGATTAGCTAAAATTGGCAAAAAAGCGACGCTAAATAACAAAAAGTAAAAAATTAATAAGAAAACCGTCGTTGTGATTGACCAAACGCGGCAGAAAAGCGAGGTTAAATACATATATTAGGTCAGTCAAAAAGTAAATGCAATCATTTTTTTTTATTTTTGACAGCAACAATAGAAAACTTACAATGATATCATTTTCCAACATAGTCCCCCTGCCCTTCAATACACTTGGTCCAATGTTCCAAAAGCTTTCCGATACCCTGAGAAAGAAAGGTTTTCGGTTGAGCAGCAAGCCACGCATGCACCGCTTCCTTCACCTGTTAATCTTTGTCGAATTGACGGCCTCTTAAAGCATCTTTAAGTGGACCAAACATATGGTAATCTGACGGGGCGAGATCGGGACTGTATGCAGGATGCTCTATCACCTCGAAGCCCAGATTCTGAAGGGTTTGAGCGGTGTTGGCGGCGGTATGGGGACGCGCGTTGTCATGCAACAAAAGAATGCCTTCCGACAATCGACCTCGTCGTTTGCTTCGAATTGCAGACTTCAACTTGCTCGAAAGCATATCACTGTATCGTTCACTGTTTATTGTTGTCCCCTTTTCCACATAATGTTCCATAATTACCCCTTCTGAGTCCCAAAAATGTGTGCACATCACTTTTCCTGCAGAGTGTTGACGCTTGACTTTTTTTTTCCATTCCATGCTCTGGCGTTTGCTCTCAGGTTTGAAGTGATGGATCCATGTTTCATCTCCTGTGATGATTCGTTTCAAAAAGGCTTCACCTTCGTTAGCATGTCTGTCCAATAATTGCTGACAGATTCTCACACGATTTCGCTTGTTCTCGTCAGTGACTTCTTTAGGGACCCATCTCCCACAGACTTTATGAAAGTTGAGCCTGTTATGGATAATTTCATATGCAGAACCATGACTAACGAGCATATGGTTTGCCACTTCATCAACAGTCACTCGTTGGTTATTCAGTACCAGCTCATGGACTTGCTCAATGTTATCATCAGTAGTGGATGTGGCTGGACGACCTGCTCTTTCCTCGTCCTTCACACTTGTTCGACCGCTTTTGAACTTTTCAATCCACTGGTAAACACTTCGCAGAGGTAAAACATTGTCACCGTATTGTGCTGAAAGTCTTGTATGGATGTCAGCTCCTGGTACACCTTCAGACCACAAAAAACGGATTACAGAACGCTGTTCTTCTGTGGTGCACACAAACAGTGGTGCAGCCATGTTTACTTGGCAACACTGCAGAGCGAACTGAAGTGATGACGCTGTAACCTGCCACAGGCGAAGACAACGATACTATGTATCTGCTTCCGAGCGCAGAAAACTGTACAGCCAACCTACGGAAGAAAATAAAACATTGCATTTACTTTTGGACTAACCTAATATATAATGTGTTCCATCTACTTATCTCTCATAGTGTTGTGGAAAATTTTATAGCCTAAAATTAAGGAGGATATATAGTTGGTCATCCAAGGTTCCAGGTTCGAGTCTTAGTCTGGAAACGTGTGTCTCATCATCAGTTTCATCTGATCATCATTCTTCCCAATCACTGCTGCAGAAAAGGGAAAAACATAAGAACAATTCCTAGTTATAATTAAGCGAAAGCAATTAAGATGGAATTTCATTCGAGAACTATCGTCAAAATCCGGTATGAGGAGGAGCGTGGTGTTGCTGGAACACAGCAAACGTAAACATCAATAAGCCCGTCCAAAACTAAATGAACGCCTGCACCTAGACGCCAGCATCAAGGGAACTGACGACAAACAAGACACCGTTTCATACTCCCAACTGAGAACTTACTTGAAGTGTAAACAGAAAGAGGAAACT
Source organism: Lepisma saccharinum (assembly GCF_977018435.1). Lineage (NCBI taxonomy): Eukaryota > Metazoa > Arthropoda > Insecta > Zygentoma > Lepismatidae > Lepisma > Lepisma saccharinum. Next base: position 62,085,877 of record NC_139233.1, read on the forward strand.
GGAATTTAGCAGTGCTGAAAGCAGCCTGTGCTTCACAAACTCATTTTGAAAGCCTCGTGGGATTGCCAGCGCCTTCTGAGTCTTCATTGTTTCTGGGCCAGGACATAGGTACGTACGTTTTATGGACGATAAAGTCGTGTTTACTCGCCTTCGCTTCATCAACCTTTTAATAGGATTGCGCTACACACTGCATCTGGCTTCGGAAGGGCTAAGTGAAGGTTATGGACCTCGGCTTTTATCTCTGCCTGTTGTTACATTTTCCCGTACCCGTTTCTTCACATATCGCGTCTTACGTAGGTCTTGACCTTGATGTGTAAGTTACTACGTATACCATCCTTAGCTTTCATGTATTTTTAACAATCCGAATTTTCGCTTGACGAGAAATGTTTTGTTGTTCCGACAACGAAGAGTACACAAAACTAAAAATAATTCAGGCTCCAGTACATTTTTCTCAGGAGCAAAGATTTTTTTTTTAAAACACTGGCTAAGAAAGCATAGAATCCAACATGAATCCAATCTGAAATGTGATATCAAAACATTTAATTAATTAATTACGTAATATAAGATTGAATTCAAAATAATATTTCTTGTGCCGGAGTGACCTTCCTAAAGAAGGATCTACAGTCAACAGCATGAATCACTATGCAATACATTCTAATGCAGGCCGACTCTAACATATCACTGCAGATTTTAAAATTCATCTAGAAACAATTAAAAATTATAATGGCATATTTATTATTCTTATTTAATGTTGCACGTGATACAGAGAAAGCACAAACATTAATAAGGAGAAAGGACACGTATAACAGTAGAAAAGTAGAAAGCAGTACGTGCTGCTGCAAACTGCTGGTAGCTCCACCCGCGTTTTACCCTCCACGCACTCACTTCTCACGCTTTCATTCGCCGAGGCCTCTCGAGTCCTACTTGCGCAGAGGACTTGTTTTCAGTTCTTTTGCTTCAGAGCTTCTTGGGACAGAGTATGGTAACGTCGAATAAAAACACACCAGAATTTCGCAAAATCTCCAATAGGTTTTAGCACACATGCAACTCCAGGAAAATTTTGTTCGCGTTTCAAATATAGATACTATTTTGTAGGTAACATGATTCACCTCGCCCACCTTTTAAGCCCTCTCTGCTATTTCAATGTTGGTCAAGTTTGTCGCTTGTACATCTCTTTAAGTAAATCACGAAGATGAGGATACAGTGATATTATTGATGCTGTTACACGATTCGAACCTAAATCCTCTGTACTGTCACAACTACTTAAATTCTCGCATGTGTAATAAAATTAAGGTCCAAACTTGATAACTTAGTAAACCTATCAAATATAATTGTCCTACCTGCAACCACAAATGTGCATCTCCCGTACGTTGTTTCAGTAATTCAGCAAGACACGTTGCACATACCTCATATGCTACACGTGTCGCCGTTAACGACAGATATAAATCAGGCTTGTTCCATTGTCACACATGTGGTCACGTTGAAATAATCTCTGTAAATATGCTTGCATTGTCTGTATTTATGTGCGTCGGTGCGAACATTCATATGTAGAGGGAATAAAACAGAACCAGTGCCCACCTGTTGCTGCGCATACGAATGGGTGTGTTGAACCAAGGAATACATTGCTGTGCTATCTCCCATAACATTCTACATTGTTAATGCGTGCTACTTGGTAACAATGAGGTCATATACGGGCAGTGGCTGGGAGGAACAAGTGAACAAAATGGTAGAGGTTTATATTATTTGATAAAAGTTTTCCATATTAAAAGAGTTTCGTGTGTGTGTGTGTATGTGGGTGTGGGTGTGAATTCACATATCTTGTTAAAAGTGTATAAGGTGCTAACTCTAACTAACTCACTATCTAGCCTTCTTAAACCCGAAGGTTCATGGCTGCAGCAACACAGGCCTTCCATCTGTCTCTATCCTGAGCAAGATCTATATGCTCTTTTCCATCCCTATCAATTTCCTTTAGGTCCATCTCAACAGGATCCCTCCAACTTTGTCTTGGTCTTCCTACTGCTCTCTTACCATCAGGTTTCCCAACAAGAATCCTGTAAACTCTTCTTTCCTCCCATTCGTGTATAAGGTGCTCAGTTTTTATTAAGAGATTAAAATGTAGTAGTAATTATATCATAATAATATTATTATTTCAGTACTGTATTATACCCTACTTAATGTAGTAATACGTTAAGGACAAAAACATGTGTTCCTGAAACAGAAAAGTCGTTTTGCTATAGGCTGTAATGAAATAAAGTTTAGTATTTTTATAATGTACTTTATGCACAGATAGGCTTATTGGGACTGGACCTACGGCTGAAAAGGGAATCCGAACAGCAATTTGCCTTCACTGGGTATCGAATTCGGATCTCCTTTATTTCAAGGCCATCAAGGATGCTCATGAAGATATATATATATATACAGGTATTGGACAAAATAATGGAAACACATGTCAGAAGTGGGACATATTTTCAATGTGCCTGGTAATACTGAGCACGGCGGAAATCAACCTTTTCTTGTTTGTTGCAGGTAGTATGGACTGTGGGCTGACAATAGACTGAGGCAGTGTGGTATTGCATGTTGTTCAGGTGTAGTGAGTGACCAGTATAACCAACCTGACGGAGTTTGAAAGAGGTCGAATTGTTGGTGCCCGTTTCACTGGAGCATCTGTGAGCAAAACAGCGAAGTTATGCGGTGTAACACGAGACACGGTCTCGAAAGTCAGGACCGCATACACAGTGCACGGTGAAACAGGGTCTGCTAAGCACAATAGAGGTTGAAAGACGAAGCTGCAGGAAGGGGACCGCTGGGCCTTGAAGCGTATTGTGACGTTGCAGAAGAAAACAATGACCTCCAAAGTGATTACAGAACTTAATCGGCACCTAAACACCCCGTGTCATGCAAAACAGTGAGGAGGGAACTGCATCAAATGGGTATCCATGGGCGTGTTGCTATTGCCAAGTCCCTAATAACTGAGACGAGTGCTCGAAGGTGACGTGCAAGATGCAATGACCACAAAACTTGGGCGTTGGAGGACTGGAAACATGTCATTTGATCAGACTAGTCAACCTTTACCCTCTTCCCCACTACTGGACGCGTGTTTGTATGGCGAACACCCTCGCCAGCATACGATGTGGACTGTCACCGCCCGACTGTCAAACATGGTGGCGGCTCTGTTATGGTCTGGGGCATTATATCATGGTATTCAGCAGCCCCCTTGTCAAATTACACAGTCGGGTCTCATAAGCAGTGTATAGAGAACTCTTGGATAACCAGATCCACCTAATGATGCAAACCTTATTTCCAAACCGGAATGCCATCTTCCAGGATGATAATGCCCCCATTCATACTGCTGGCACTGTTCAACAGTGGTTTCCAGAGCATGCTGATGAGGTTCAACATCTTCCCTGGCCCACCCAGTCCCCAGACCTGAATATCATTGAGCCTCTGTGGGCTGTTTTGGAATCCAGGGTTTTTGCGTCGATTTCCACCTCCTTCGTCTCTACCTGAGCTGGAAGCTGTGCTGCATGAAGAATGGCTTCAAATTCCACTCACCACCATTCAGGACTTGTATCGGTCTATTCCGTCCCGAATCTGAGTTGTATTGCATGCTAAAGGTGGCCCAACACCGTATTAATACATGATGTTCCGACTTCCACAGGTGTTTCCATTATTATGTCCAATACCTGTATATATATATATATATATATATATATATATATATATATATATATATATACACAAAGAATTTTATTTCCTAAACAGTATACAAGATATGGTTACATAGAGCGATTATTTTTTTTTTATGTATACGGATAAAAGTAGTCAAGCTACTTTCGGAGGTATGTGCTTATGCCCTGGTACCTGAAAATTAACCCAGGGCGTCAGTTCCGTGAATTTTTTACGGATTCCCCCGCTTTTCTTTGATTCATCCTTGATTTCCATTATTTTTTTAATTACAATAATTCACTGTGACATTGGCAAGAATGTCCCAGTGTGAAGAACCAAATTTGTTCGGTTTTCCTGAACAAATTTGGTTTCACATCATTCTACAAGGTAAGAAGATTAAGATAAAGGTTAGAAATAGTAGGAAGTAAATAAGTGTTAGTGTTTAACATTAATATTATTTATGATCACAGATACGAAATTACATAAGTGTGTAATTGGGTGGGTAATGTTTTCTTAGGATAAGTTTTATTGTGTGTCGTGTGTATTAGTGTTGATGGATGAGATGAGGAATGGACATTAACACGATTCTATGAATGTTAAGCAGGGTCTATGTTCTAGTATGTTATGTTTGAGATAGTGAGAGTATTATTGGCTTTGAGATGTACGTATTAATAGTAGGAAGAGATATGAAAGAACGAGTGGTACCTGATGCAAGGAGACTTGCGGGAGACCAGCAAGAGTTGGTCGGACTGGGATGAACATCGGTACGACGGTTGGTACCCGGGACATCATCAGGAAGGGAAGAAGTAGGGAGGGATTTCCTGGGAAGTATCGGGTACATTAGTACGTTCGGTAGTGGAAATATAGAGAATTGTCAAGAATCAGTGAGAGAAGTTTGCAGTGTGTTTAGTAAAAATTCACGGAACTGACGCCCTGGGTTAATTTTCAGGTACCAGGGCATAAGCACATACCTCTCCGAAAGTAGCTTGACTACTTTTATCCGTATACATAAAAAAAAATAATAATCGTTCTATGTAACCATATCTTGTATACTGTTTAGGAAATAAAATTCTTTGTATATATATATATATATATATATATATATATATATATAATTGTCTATTTTGTTGTGTTTACTACGAAGGTGTCTCTCACCAATTTGTCTACACGCTATATTGCTAAAGAAATGGATAAAGTGTGGATTTAACAAGTAACTGATTTGGAAACCACATACTGATATGCAAAACTTTACAATTTTGACCACACTGTCCCCATAATTTTGTGTTTTAGATATTTATGATGTAAAGGAGCAGGGCAAAATAAAGCTTTATTTAGGAACCATTATTTCGAAATGGTTGAGTCTCATAACCCCTTATCTCACGCTCTTGCCAAGATGATAATATTAACAATGAAATAACTTATTTTGTTTTAATGTAAATAAGGCAAATCTATCCCTGCACGTATCAGCATCCCATGGAGGCATATTTTGAACAAGGCTCAGCGCATGCATACACACGTTCGTTGCGATTTGTGGATGTATTGTGATCAGCACCACGCTCCAGCTGACTTTACCCCTCACTCATGTCTCAGTAAACCTTAGAGCCACTCCATGTAGGGGCATTACTTTGGTACGGGCCTTACACAAAATAAAGATAAAACACGAATGCAAGACTAATATAAGTATTAACTCGTATTGATCATTATTAATAAAAAGCAAGAATTAAATAAAATCGAACACAATAAAAACATTCGAACTATTTTGTTATATCTTCACATATATATGTCTTTATATGTTAAACCATCAAATTACGGCGATATACAAGCTAAACATACATATAGGTATATATATATATATATATATATATATATATAAGTTATAAGTTTTCGTATCTGGCCCCTCCCCAAAATAATCCTGGGTATGTCCTGGATCTGGGCATTTTCTTTCTTGTGCGACTGGAGGGTTCCAATGCTCTGTAGTTTGTAATTTTATTTACGCATTGCGTTAAGATATCACCAGGGATATCCCTAAACCGTTGGTAGATATCGTAAGGGCTTCTACCTTTGATTTATAGTTCAACGTCAAGCAGCAAGAGTACATCTTGTAGCCATTCAGGAATATGTAGCGTCTTCGGGCACTGCTGCACTCGAACAAGGACAATCTGTAGGTTTATCACAGCCTTTTCATGAAGATTTCCAAAACATTTCACTTTTCTGCACTACACCCAATGTTTTCGCAAGATTGTTATGTGCACTTAACAGGAATTGATAGTCTATCCATCTGCTCTACCATAATTCGACGGGACGTTCTTCTTCTTATATACGACTGATCACTATTAACCACGGTGCCCATCACCCCCAAGGTCAATGACGCATCCCCCCCCCAAAGCATGTCATTCGCGACCTCAGACCGTATTGTAATCCCCCCAAAAGTATTTAATTACGACAACGTGTCTACAGAAAGCAACGTTTTTCTAAGTTTTACTGAACACTATGCTTGATCTACCACTCCTCCCTAAACAGGGCTTCCCATCACTCAAGACGGTCTTTAAAATCATTCATCATAATCCTCCCAAAATAGTTTGGATGAATACGTAATAATTGATGCCTATTTGAATTAAATACCATGTTAAACTGTCCATATTTTTTAATTGTTCGATTTTCGAAAAACCTTAGAGCTAGCACATTGATTGGTTAAATGTAGTAAATTAAATTATGTAAATATGCATATAAATAGTGTTTGTGAGTGGGTTTACAAAACTTATAATTTGAATATTGTTACTTACACAACTTAAGATGAAGATAGAAAATTCAACCTTGGCAACCAAAATAACATGCTCCAGCCGTATGACCGATTCAATTATTGTTTCACGAGACATTACAGAACCCTAGCTAGAAATTCTTAAGCTCTGGGCGATAATATAATACTTCCTCTCTCAAAGAACTCACCTCCCCCCTGTTTATTTGGGGTAAATATAATTATTTTAGTAACCCATAACGGTAATTACTGGTTAAAGTAAAATTTTCCTCTGACAAGAAGTTAGAAATGCGGATTCGATATATTTTTGTTCCAAATGATGCACCTAATTTAAATTAAGCGGTATACGACCACTAAGTATTATATTTTAAGAAGTGATCTTATTTATTAATATCGAGAATATCGCTTATGTCTTGTAATGCAGCTATAGTATTAAGCTTCAAATTCACCTCAGTAAAGCGCCAAACACGCATTCTCGCAACACATCGTTGCGAGCGAAGCGAGCAAGAAAAGTTTTACATCCAAATCCATTTCTTTGCAGGCTTTCAAGGATATTAATTTAATGGGGTGCTAATACTTTCTTAGGATCCCGATATATTTAGTCTTTTCCAGCTTCTCTTTTGGCATGTTCGTAGTCGAAAACCTGTGGTTTCCAAAACGCTAAATACAGTCTCCAAAATTTAATGTTCGAACTCTCCCTACTCTACAGAAATTCATTGACAATCTGAGATTTAATATATTATCAAGAGTTTCATATTTCCCCTTTAAATTTAATACTCAATCCTACCACTAAAATTTCCATGCCAATTTTAGACTTACTGTTGATATTTAAGAGTGGTTGTTGCCTCCTCACAAAAATTAATTCTCAGTCTCTACACCAGAATTTCCGAAAGAGTCTAAGGTAATACACAAGAATTGGATACCTCTCAATTTAATGCTCAATACCCCTCTAACTACTTGTAAAATACCCGCCATAATATAAGATATAGAGTTTGATACTATCCCCCCCCCCAACATTTAATTCAGAATCCCTCAGAACCCACGTTCCAATTAAGGCCTAATATGTGAGAGTTTGATATTTCTCCCCAATCCCCTTCTATAATACACTTAAATACTTTCTTTTCTTCATATAATGAATTACATATTGTGCACTTAAGGTGTAAAATTTTTACATATGTTTTATAAAAATATATAAATGTTGAATTTTATATTATTTGAAGGGAAAAAATCCCCCCCCGAAATCTCGATGGCCTCTGTGGACAGCCCTGCTATCAACTCACGGCGCGAACTGTTGACTAACAACCGTTATTCTTTCTTCTGTAATACAACTGTACTGAAATCAGCATGAAATAGTCCCGAAGAAGCACCTTTAGAAACAATGTACCTTTTTGCCATTGTTATCCAGGAAATTCAAAGCTCGAATGTATCATGCAAATCCACCAATACAATGGAGTGTTTGTAATGCTTCATGTACCAACGATTCACTTTATACACCGTTTGGTAACTAAATCGGAAGACGCCGAGCAAAGATTGAACATGGCGCCTGCAGGGAAAATACTTTGCTTGACAGATAGCGCCTCTCGAAACTCTATTTCCAACATCAGAATTTCTCATCCTTGAAATTGAATGGCATGTGACGTATATTGATCGTGACACGCATCTCCTGCTATCAAATAGATTTCCCCCTTCCTCTTCCGGAAGCAAACAGTAATATTGCATGCTCTTGACTGTGAGATCCAAAGGACTTTGTCATCGTTCAAGAATTCAGATAACCCTTGGATGGGATAGAGAAATGAGCTCGTTGAATAAGGGTCTTTTAATCATATGAATTTTCATACAATGGTATGAGTGTGTGAATGAAACATTTTTTACATTATCGGATTCAGTTGTAATCAGCATGTTACATGCAAGAAAATAATATTAAGCGTCGTAGCAGTTATATATATTAACAATACGTTTATCAAAATATTACAAAAATAAATCATTCGTTTCGGCACAAAAATATCTCTCCTGATCATTCATTGCCTACTCTGATTTTTTGCGAAGTGTTACTGTATTAAATGTTACCTTGTAGTAGGAAAAATACTTAATTAAATGTGTATCGTAGACACAACTTCTAATTCAATTTGTTCTGTAGAACAAACATTTAAAATAAGAAGAAATATTTTAATAAATTTAGTTTAGTTGAAACGATATTAAAATATTTTTTTCAAAAATTGATATTTAAATTAAATTTGTTTTGTTGATCTATTATTTAAATATAAATCCTATTGTTGCACCAATATATATTTTTTTTTTAGTTCTTTTCGCTTCATGCAAGAATTACCTGGAAGAATTCATGAACTGCTTCTTCTTGTTTAAGAAATTAATATTATCTTGACGAAACGATAAGTTCACCAATAGTGTAAATTTTCTTGTTTTAATAATGTTCTCCATGAAATTTATAATTCAATTTTTTGGCTGACCCAAGCGATATTTTAAATAGATGGAATAACTACTTTAATGACCTTTTAAATGTTCATGTAGGAGATAAATCAGAAATAAATAAACAGAACCTTTAGTTCCAGAACCTAACTTGACAGAAGTTAAAGATGCTATTAAAAGGCTAAAGAATAACATTGATTTAATACCAGCTGAGTTAACTAAATATGATGGGAATTCGTTAATATGTCAAATTCATAAATTAATTTGTTTAATATGGAATAAAGAAGAAATCCCTCAACAGTGGAAATAATCCATAATCGTTCCTGTGTTACAAAATGGTGATAAAATGAACTGCAATAATTACTGTGGAATTTATCTACTCTCAACGACATATAAAATATTATCTAACATTAATTTAGCAAGATTAACCCCATATGCTAATGAAATAATAGGTGATTAGCAATGTGGATTTAAACCTAACAGATCAACAACACACATCAGACAGACACTTGAATATAATGAAAATGTTCATCAGATAAATTACGTAATATATTAGTCGAGTTTGGAATACCTAAGAAGCTTGTTAGTATGATAAGACTATGCACCAGTGAAACAGAAAGTAAAATTCGAGTGGATATTAATATGTATGACAAATTTGCAATTCATGATGCATTATATCCATTGCTCTTTAATTTTGCCTTAGAATACGCTGTTAGGAAGGTAAAAGAAACTAACGAAAGACTCAAATTAAAAGGTGTGACTCAGCTGTTAGCATATGCAGATGATGTAGACTTACTGGGGGATGATGTAAATACAATTAAGAATAATGCTAAAATATTTTTCGAAGCAGCTAAAGAGATAGGTTTGGAAGTTAATAAAAAGAAAACTAAATATATGCTTACAGGCCGAAACCAAGTGTTAGGTAATAATCAAAATCTAATATTTGATAACAACTCGTTTGAACCAGTTTCCAAATTAAGTATTTAGGAGTAATACTAAGAAACGAAAATGATATTAAAGAGGAAATAAATAGCAGGCTTAATTCAGGAAATGCATGTTACTTTTCTCTTCATAAACTTTTGTCTTCTCGTTTAATATCTAAGAAACTAAAAGTTAAAATATACAAAACAGTAATTTTGCCTGTAATATTATATTGATAATGCGAAACTTGGTCCTTTACGTTGAAAGAGGAACATACATTGAGAGTATTTGAAAAAGATACTTAGGAAAATATTTGGCCCTAAAAAGGATGAGGAGACAGGTGAGTGGTGAAGGTTACATAATTTAGAAGTACATAATTTTTATTCATGTCCAGATATTATTAGAATGATTAAATCAAGAAGAATTAGGTGGGCAGGCCATGTAAATGGGAATGGGAGAGGAAATGAGAGTTTAGAGGATAGGAGTGTTGTTGGGAAACCTGAAGGTGAGAGACCAGTAGGAAGACCAAGACGAAGATGGAGGAATAATGTTGAGATGGACCTAAAGGAAATTAATTGGTATTGCTGCAGCCATGACCTTCGGGTTGAAGAAGGCTAGACAGTTAGTTAGTTAGTTAGTTGGTTATGAAATTTATAGGCAAGAAAAATATATTTAAAATATGATTGAGCATTTCTTCATCACAACCTGTCGCCTCGGTGGCCGAGCTCATGGACTGACGATGCAAGGTTAGAATCAAAACGCGGAAATGGGCAGTTGAGTACGCAGGGGGTGGGGGGAGCTGTTGGGGCTATAACCCATAAAATTTGATAAAATCAACATTTTCTGAAGAAAGCAGTGAAGAACTCTGGTAAAACCAGAGTGTTAAGCGCAATCCCGTTTTAAAATGGCCTCCTGATTGCCATTTTTGTATTTGAGCACAATTTTAATAGAGTGAAAACCTTCAAATACACGAAATATTCTATTTCACCTACCGTTCCCTCTTAAAACGAAGATATGTTGTCTACCTATAGAATTCCATACCCCTCTCGGGAAAACAATTGCCTACGCCAGTGGCCTCAAGTGTTCCTGCGGCAGAAAAGTGACTCTTAATAACAAATATAACTGGATATGTTCTGTGGGCTTTGCTAATCTAATGAAAATATTTGTTACGAATGTTTGTATTATTATTATTATTTTTTTTGTGTGGATGTATATCGGGAAAGGATAGGAATTTATCTGGCATTCGTACACATAATGCACGGCCTTCTAGTGCATCACTCTAACAAACCCGCCATATAGAACGGCTGTGTGAATTTTATAATAGTTTCCAGACTTTCCTAGGTATACTCTGGCCCTCACGGGCTGTTAAGCGAAGGTTTATTATTATTATAGACTTTGAAACTTTAATGTTGCTGTTCTTCTTCTTCTTATAATAATTATTATTACTATTCATAAAATTACGCCAAATTTACATCATTGCTAGGAGTTTGTGTGTGAAGCCCACCAATGTTGTCACAGCGTTCGCTATAACAATTTCAATGAGACTGGATCAGTACACTTCGTAGATGAATATCCCATGTTTGAACCTTGGGAAAGGCATGCTTGTATCATTGTACTTGTTCCATCACTCATTTGGTCAGTTCACTATCCAAGATCATCGTCACGATTAACCTAGGAGGTTGAATAGCGAAGCAAAATAATCGAAATATGTTCGATTTCATTGACCTAGCGAACAATGTATTTTGAGGATACAATGATAACGATTGTAGCCTAGCTGTAATACATTTCGTTACTATTTTACTTCATTTGATGGATTACTTAGACTAAATGAATTATTTGATTTGATTGATTTGGTGTTTTAAGTCCACTTCATGTACAGTAAGGCTAATCGGGACTGGACCTACAGTTTAAAGTGGGATCCGAACCACTATTTATTAATTACGGGTTAATCGTGACGATGATCTTGGATAATGAACTGACGAAATGATTGATGGATCAAGTACAATGATACAACCATGCTTTACCCAAGATTCAAACATGGGGCATTTATCTACCAAGTATACTGATACAGTCTCCACCGGGTATCGGACCCCTTGATTACAAGGTGACGACGCTACCATTGCGCCATCTGGGAGGCAGATTTACTGAATGAATCTAAACAATTTTTGATATAATACATTTCACTATAAACTCTCAACGTCTGACGACATTAGTACATGCTTCACTTAACATTATTCCAAACTTTATTAAAGCCAATTTATTTTTAATTATGATACAAATAAGAAAATGTACTTTTGAATTGTAACCTTATTGAAATAATCAATTGATCGTTTTTTTATATTATAGGCGCCAGATCCTTTTATATATATCAAGGCGCCAGATCCTTGTTGGCTTGCAAGAAGCAGTTACAGGGGTGTACTACGGGGAAGTGGGGTTGACTTTTTGGTGCCTTACGAGCGTGTCCTCCCGTTTCGCCTTATTGTGTTTTAACCTCCCCCAGTATAATTTCAAATGATTTATGTGACACGAACTTTCTAAGGCGAAACGGGACATCCCATTTCGCCTTATCCTGTTTCGCCTTACCCACAAAAAATTTCCAACCAGGGAATATTATCGACTTCATAATGGGAGCGCAGAGCTTGTGTTGTTGCCTACCTTGGCTCCCCCACGACACGCAGAAGCAGGTTAGGTTAGGTTAGGTTGATTGTAAGTAGATAATATTCCCTGGTTTGAATGTTTTTGTGTGTAAGTCGAAACAGGATAAGGCAAAATGGGATGTCACGTTTCGCCTTAGAAAGTTAGTGTCACGTAAATCATTTGAAATTGTATTGGGGGGGGGGGGAGTGAAAACGCAATATGGCAAAACGGGCATAATCCTTACGAGAAAGTCACCCCTTACGCCCTTGAAGTAATCCACTAAACGAATAGATGTTTAAAATTAGAAAGTTTATTACCTATTGATACATGTTTGTCTACATATCTGAAATAAGAACCTTTAATTAGATACTGGGGCAGACAGAGGGCATTCCTGGTCTATGCCTGTGCGTTCTTGTAATGCAGCATTGTTTTACAGGTACCATAAAACAACTGGAAATTGTTCGTAATTCCATATTCCCGTCTCCGCTAACATAAAAAGAACTTCGCTGCACGAAGTTCTATTTTTTTCAACGGCCCCCAATTTGTGACATCAATTCGTGCATTCTGTGCCAAGATTGTTATCCGAGGGCATATTTTTTGCATGGTTCCCGCGCTATAAGTAGAACAGATAACAAGTCAGCCCGGTCAACAATCAGAGTGCCATTTGACCTGTCGCCCTTGTGTGTTGCTGTCGGGCATTCGAACATGCAAGCCACAAGATATTGTCCTTTGTTCGCAATTTAGTCCAGTCCCAGTTTTCGTGACGATTGCAATCACATAAAAGCACCAAGTATAGAATCTCCTGAATTTTCTTTACCTTATCAAGAAATCAAGTTGTGATAAGAGTTTTACTTGTGAAGTGGTTGAGTGCATTTGAATAACATCGTAGATAAAGGAAGCGTATTATGAGCGACAACACTGTATGTGGGTTTAGGCTACAGAATATTAAGACTAAAATTCGGGGTCCAATCGCGATTAGCCGCTCTGTGCATAAAGTGGACTTAAAATCAAACTCAAAACACAACAATAACAATAAAAATGTTCAAAATTAATAACATTAGTATAATCAATAGAGGTAAAGTTATTAAAACGCTACAAAGCAATTCTAATTTCTACATTAGAAGTTATTTTGTTTTTAATTTACCAAGCGTATGTCCTTTTGTCCTGGCAGAGAGAGCTCGTCTTACAGTATCTTCTTCTCATCTTTATCAATTGCGCAATACAGGGTTGTCCTAATAGAAATAGACACTTTGAAAGTTTTACAGAAAGAAGAGTTTTAATAATAGGGCTGAAACACTTACATGGTTTGAAGTTTACATTGTAAGTTACTGTTCTATATTTGACCCTTTTGAAATACGACAGATATTAATGCGATAGTACAGTTCTCCTCTCCCAGGACTTTTCCCCTTGCACAAACAACCAGTTTCCTTAAATATCTTGCTCCAATCGTAGATTGACTGCCTTGTGGGTGGTTGTTTACCATACCGTGTTCTAAAACGACGCTGCACGATAGCAACAGAATTTGTTTCTTGCAAATTCAATCACGCAGAAAGCCTTCTCCACCTGGCTAGCGGCCATACTGCTCGACTTACATCAAGGATGCTGCCGTCATGAAGACAAAAGAAAAGCGGAGGTCGTAATCTTGAAGGCTTTCTCTACGCAACAGTACTAAATGCTTTCTAATGTAACAAACAAATTTCAATTTAAAAGGCGTTTATACTGTCTAGTTCTTTTAGGCTAACCCTGTATAATAAAAATATTCAAACCTAATAAAATTACTTTAATTAAGGCATTAATGATTCAATTTCATCAAATCGGAATTCATCCTCATCTCCAAAAAATAGGTGAAAAGTGAAGAAAATATGAAGAATTACAATAACTTGAAAATAGTTTTAAAATGCGATCCTCACAAGGATCCCCTCATGAGAATCATTAAACTACAAACCATATTTAAGTTAACGTACAAATAAATCATGCATTCATGTGTTTTATTGTAAAATTAAATGCAAAGCTGCAACTTTACCCTATCTTGTGAATGAACAATTTAAAATTGTCATTTGCTTAAAAAACAAGTATTGTACACAATCTTAAATACTAATCATTTGACAATTCACAGAAATGAAAATATTTTTTATATTAATTTAAGAGGCAGTGTTTCGTCTGTCAAACCCGTGACACAAAATTGTTCACTTGTAGCTTTAAATCTGGGAAAGTATTTTAAGGGTAGTTATGTTTAATCAACAGCTTTAGATTTCATATTTCATCGCACAGAAACTACAAGAAACCATCACTAGAGTACTTATTTTAATTAAAAAAAAATGTAATCCGCGTGTGCAACCCGCAATTTTTCTGTTATGTTAATCACTTGGTCAAGCACGAAACAGTATCCTTACAATCTGCAACCCCCTAAAATTTCTCTGTATTTCTGTTTGCGGACGTTCAAGGGGAGCAAAGACCCCTTCTCTAGAAGATCACGTAGATACTTGCATCAACTCCCTCCACGTCTGTACAGGTGGGAAGAACGTCCATGTTGTGTTTGCCGCTGGGTTTTTTAGAGCTCTTCCTTTCGGCGTGTGCGGGAGGGGGCGCCCTCCGCTAAACGACCCCTGGAAAAAACATGCCGCGGCGAATGTCATTTGCATAACCCACCATGTGGTGGCGCGTGAGCTGCTTAACAAAATATGCACCCCGCTGAAAAATAAGGAAGAGACATCAGCGAAGGTCGGCTTTAATCGAAAACAAGGCTTAGCCTTCCTGAGCAGCTTGTCATTAATTTTTTTACAAGCTGGATTCAAATTGTTTACTGATGGCGCAGTGGTAGCGTTATCGCTTTGTAATCAAGGGGTCCCGGGTTCGATTCCCGGTGGAGGCAAGTAATGGATCGGATCCCACTTTAATCTGTAGGTCCAGTCCCGATTAGCCTTACTGTGCACAAAGTGGACTTAAAACACCAAATCAAATTGTATACTAGTAAGACATCTGTTCTTGTATATTATATGTGTACTTTTCTCAAGTATTTTAATGCTAATGTGTAACCAGGGCTGTAGTAGAAGGTACACGATATATGATATATGCCAAATCAACACAGCCCCCAACCTGACCATCTCCGATTATCATGAAATTTGGGGAGTTGAAACTACGCATGGAACTTAGTAACAATGAAAATTTTTAGTTTCGCTTGTCTTGTAATTGTTAAATTATTCAAGGTCAAAGTTAGCAGAAATTGCTCTTTTTGAGCCCGCTTAGCTATACTAAATGTGCTGTAACTCCGCCCCTATTTTGTTTAGAAAGCTCAAATAAAGCTTATTGTACAGAGAATTGAACGAGCTTTCCAATGATATATAACAAGCCCACCTCTGGATAAAAACATAATTTTGTCACGTGACCTTGATTTTTGACCTTGAATATCTTAAAACATGTCATCACAAAAAATCGTGAAAAAAATATATTTGGTCTCTTATGCCATACTCTAAAACATATCAAAAAATCATTTTGGGACTGCAATGGTGTGAGAAGATACAAAATAATATGTGTAACTATGTGACTGATTAAAGACTATGACGAGTCAAAAGTCTTTTAACACCCACTGCAAAATGTAAAGGAGTTATCCTGGTCATGAAAGAAATAGGTTAGGCACAGGGAGATCTCTAGCTGTCTGTGTCAAGCGCAGGTCTGGCATAGTGTTGACTGCCATATTGAATTCAACGCAAAAATTTCAAAGGAAAGGGGGTGATGTGATATATCAAATTAGGCTAGAATTTTACGAGAAATGAAGCGGCGAAGGTTTTCCAACTTATCTTTAGCCAGCAAAAAGTTATACGTATATGTTTCACTTAGGATATATGCACCTTATAATGTTGTCAATACTCTTGAGCACACTTGTTGACGTCTCTCACTCTCACATAGAACATTTGGCAATGTAGCAGATGCAACATCATCGCAAGCAGCAACTATGCCTTCTCTCAGATAGTCAATATCACTGACTTTTAGTGCAGGCACCATTCTCTTCAAATGTTTCTGAAGGTAAAAGTCCTCCTAAGATGTTACATCTGGGGAATATGCAGGCCTTTTAATAGATCCCCGTCTGCCCATCAATCTATCTAGAAAATTTCCATGAAGAAATTGCCAAAATGTCCACATAGTGTGGTCACACTCTGTCCTGTTTCAAAACTCTGGAAAAGTGCCATATCCCGCAAGCAAGGATGAAAAACCTGTTCACTTAACAAATCCAAGATGCCCTCGCCATTTAAGGTTTCGTTGTTGAATATGAACCAACCATTCCCGTTCTCCATACACTATATCACATCATTAGCTTACCAGCAACAACCATTCGGCTGAGATCTGCCTACTGTAGATTATCAAATCACAGGCATTGCATATTATTTTTATTAACTTCACCGTGAACATTAAAATTAGCCTCGTCACTGAAGAATTTTTCATTACAAAGGAAGTGTCACGTAATTGTTTGAAATACTTTTCTCAATATTCTTCACTATTCAACTATTTGGTAAATGTTGCTGATTAAAATCATATGCAATGGTGCGTATACTTCTTTCTCTCTCGAGATGTCAGCGTGATCTCGACGAGTTCCTAACACGTTAGGAGCATTCTAATGTTTTGCTTTTAACACCTCGAAAAGGACAAAATGGTTACAAGCATGCAGTAATAACGTTTTGCTGGCTAGAGATAAGTTGGAAAAACCTTCGCTGCTTCATTTCTCCTGAAATACTAGCCTGATTTGATATATCACATCACCCCCTTTCCTTTGAAATTTTTGCGTTGAATTCAATATGGCAGTCAACACTATGCCAGACCTGCGCTTGACACAGACAGCTAGAGATCTCCCTGTGCCTAACCTATTTCTTTCATGACCAGGATAACTCCTTTACATTTTGTAGTGGGTGTTAAAAGACTTTTGACTCGTCATAGTCTTTAATCAGTCACATAGTTACACATATTATTTTGTATCTTCTCACACCATTGCAGTCCCAGAATGATTTTTTGATATGTTTTAGAGTATGGCATGAGGGACCAAATATATTTTTTTCACGATTTTTGGTGATGAAATGTTTTGAGATATTCAAGGTCAAAAATCAAGGTCACGTGACAAAATTATATTTTTATACAAAGGTAGGCTTGTTATATATCATTGTAAAGCTCGTTCAATTCCCTGTTCAATACGCTTTATTGGAGCTTTCTAAGCGAAATAGGGGCGGAGTTACAGCACATTTAGTATAGCTAAGCGGGCTCAAAAAGAGCAATTTTTGCTAACTTTCACCTTGAATAATTTAACAATTTCAAGAGGCACGAAACTAAAAATTTTCATAGTTACTAAGTTCCATGCATAGTTTCAACTCCCCAAATTTCATCATAATCGGAGATGGTCAGATTGGAAATTGCACATATCTGTGTTGATTTGGCATGGAATGACTCATATACCTTCTGGTTAACCTAACTCAGTGACCAGGCACGTATCTAGAAATACATTTCGGGGGTGTCTAACCAAGTGTCTCAATAATAATAATAATAATAATAATAATAAATAATATAATAACATTTAAAATTAAATATATAAATTAATTAATATTGTATAATTGTTATTACATGAATATGTAAAAATATGATAATCTAATAAGAGATGTAACAGCACGTATGCATTATTAGCTTATCAAAATTTGAATAAAAACAACTACCCTGGCAAAGAAAATAATGTTAAATACATAAATAATTGATTTTTTTAATGATAAAAAAGGAGTTAGACCCAATTGACGTAAAGTAGAGTTCCTGATTAATATGTTATGAATATTATCAGAAGTAGTGGACTGCATAAATCTTTGGAACTGTCCTTCAAGAACGTGTGAGGCAAATTCCTTGTCTTCCAATAAGTTTTGGCGGATATAAATAACCATCGATTATATAACAAATGCTAATCATTTATATTTTGATTATTTAATTTTAGTAATCAGTAAGTTTTTTGCGGGGGGGGTGTTCCGGACCCCTTGTGCCCCCTAAATACGTCCTTGCCAGTGGCCTACACCTTCTGCTAAAATGCATATTCTTTTTACTTTCGATTACTGTAGCTTTTATGTTTAAAGGCAATCACTAAAATATAAAAAAAAATATGAAACACATGTTTTACGAATGCCCAAACCTCTTTTATTCCACTATCCACTATTCTACCATCATTGACATGTTTTCTAGAAGTTAAATTATTTCAGCCATATATTTAATTGAAACATAATCCAACGTTAATGGCAAGATTGTCCCTAACAAAAGTTTCCCGAAACTTCGCACACATCCTGTGAAAATTTCGGGGCTAAGGCAGTGTGTGTAGCTCCCCTCCAGAACGTTCAAACAAAGCTTGTGCGTCCACATATCATAAGAGACTTAATTTTTCATAAGATCCAAACTACCCGGAGAGAGGGGTGGAAGTAAAAAAAAGCAAGAGAGTATGAGTTTGGTTTGTCAGTTTTATACTCAAATATGATAATCAAAGCGAGATTCCAACCAGTGTCCAATGTGCCTCTAATAGGATCGAATCTATTACTACTTGAGTAATTCGGACTGATTGATTTGCTTAATTTTACTTAGCTTGTGTGTCACTTTTGGCTAATCGCGAAGATGAGGATGAATGATGATATAATGATGATCTGTAGAAGGGACATTCACATTGACAAACCATGTCAAGGCCGGGATTCGAATCCGGACCCCCTGACGCAGTATGTGATAACCACTCCGCTACGGAGGCCGGCTGTTGCCACTACTGCATAGAGGAGGCCCAAGAAAGAGTTAACATATGCTAAGTGCAAGAAAATAAATGCAATAAAAATATAATGATCAGAGAAAGTTTACACACATCTCTTGAGACGTTTATTTTTATAAGAAAAATACAGGTACATTCGGATCTCCTTTGTTTTTCGACTTTAAAATTAGCATGCAATGTGAATTGGACATTATAAATTGTTTAGGTATTTTACCTATACCTATTCTAACACTATGTTTTGAGAGGGCACCTCTTCTCTCGTCTTCAGATGAAGAAATTTCTTTTTGCATATGTGGGCATAGAACCTACGACAGACCTGGGATTTTACTATGTACATATCTGGTGCGCCAACAAACAACTCCACGGCATGCTCTCTCGAAAAGTAGTGTTAGAATATATAGAGGCAAAAGCAGTAAACAATGGATAATATCCAATTAACATCGCAGACTAATAAAGAAGCATTGTTACTAACATTTAGAGTATTATTTGACTTCATATTTTTGGAATGCATGTTGTTCCTTTTGCTCTGAAACACTTTAGAGTTGAATTTCTCACAAAATAAATATTTTTAACTCGTGCCGACTTTACCTGCAAAACTCGGTTAAAGTCACATTTCAACAGTATATTTTACAATGCGCAGGGATTGGATTTTTATTACTTATTTATGTATATAAACAAATGCTAAGTTGCTTTCCTTGTAGAACATTCATTTCTGAAATCTGAAAATTAATGTGATGTTTTCTTGATAATGAAAAAGATACAAGTATTCTAATAGTAGTTTATCTTACCCTTTCAGGAGAACATCCTGCAGCTATGCAGCATGGTGATAGTGCTTCAGCTCATTACGTCAAAGCAAACTACAGAATCATTTCAATGTTTCCAACCCTCTTAATTCTTCTCCATCAGTTGGTCTCCAGATGATGAGAGTAAGCAGACGCAGACATAGAGAAAGCAAAATTCTCATAGACTATGAACACCATGTAACTGTGAAGACTGCCTTTTCATCAAGTGCAAGTTTGACGACGATGTAGTCCCCTGAAACATACACACGTACAGTTCAACACTGAGGTCGACGTATGTATTCCACACATGCCATTCCATTGCGTGTATTTCGTATGTACACGTGTATGTGTTTATATATGAGTTGATTGACAGGTCAGGCAGAACGATATCAGCTTGTAGCTGTAAGCCATTCTTTTCTCACTACATTCCTAGCATGAAAGACATATGTGGAAGCCGGTTACATAACATGTGTACAACGAGAAGTACATGGATGCAAAACATATGTACAGGTATGAAAAGGTGACGGACGTGTATAAACGTGAAAGCTGTTAAGGAATAGGTAGCACTTAACATTGTTAGTGCCAATGTGTAGAATGTGTAGGAGTCAGCAAAAGGGTTACGTTGATTGATGTTCTTGACAGCAAATAACTCGTATCTGTGTTTTTATCTTACACAGAAACTAAAGGTGTCCAAAGGTGTGAGTGAATACGTAGTCTGAAACACAACGTCCCATTGGTTTAGGTTGGAAAATAAATTAAAAGGAAACAGTGAAATAATGAAGAAGTAAATAAGCGTTAACTGAGAAGAAGGAAGTAAAATGGATGAATCGGTGATAAGTGTTAATGTGAGGATGTGGTAAATGTGTTGAATCTTTTGTAACAAACAGTATAGTATGCGTTGATAAAGGAACAAGGCGATGAGACGGTGCATAAGAATAGAAATAACAATCGCAAATATGCTTACAAAGGAAAACAAAAGATTAATACTAGAGATGCTCATAAGACGATAATGCATTATTTGCGTTAAGTTGTGCAAAAACCAAGTACTGTTCAGTAGAAAAAAAACGTATCTGATGATAAAGGAAGTATCTTCATTTATAAGTTTCATTGTAGCGGTCAGGGATAGAGAGTTATTTACTTAAAATACGTGTAGATCCAAAAGGTGAAAAAAGATGGAAATCTTTTAAAATTTTATGCTATATGTTTTTTTAAAAAATAAATTTAAAGGTCATCATGAATATTCAAATGTTTTTTGTTCATTTTCAAATATCTTCCTGTAATATTTTTTTCGAAAAAAATATTTCAAATGTTGGTACTTTTTTAAAAGCTTTTGTTTGTTCCAATGACAACACATATTAAGTGTTATAAACAAATGCAATGAAAATATAATGATCAAAGAGAACATCTGCATACATCTCTTTAAATGTTCCTTTAAAAAAAAAAGTAAATACAGTTAATGGCAGGATAAATCTTACACAATTCCCTACTTTGCTACAGAGTATAAAATGACATAGAGTTGAATTTGTTACACTTTTATCTCATAAAAAGGAATGAATGTGATTTCATTTTTTTTCGGCAATACAATTTCAAGTACTTTGAGACATAATAAGAAATGTCTTCGTTTCTTGAATTATATGATAGATTGCATCAAAATATCTTGGCCTACTTTTTATCTCAAATACTTATGCATCAAGACTTAATTCCAAATGATTATTTTTACTGTTATGTTTTGTTCCACATACCCAGTGCTTAATAATAATTAATATTATAACTTAGTATTAAAAGTATACATAAATGTACGTTTCTTGTAAGCTAGAAAAATTGTTTTAATATTATAATTGTATGATTTTCTTAAACACTCACGCCATATTTAGTTTAATTTTATGTTGCACTTATATTACAAGGTATTTTTCTAATAAAATATATGAGCATTATTCCTGAAAAATATATCATCTTTCATTTCTAATAGGTGTGATGTACAGTGTTAATTATCTAAAAGTGTGTTTTCAAAATCATTTAATTCTGTGTTTTATCGTTTCACTAAAAATATGGGTTGTTATAGTATTTAGTTACAAGAAAGGGGAAATTCATATTTTATTTGAAAAGGTTTTGTCCCAAGATATAAGGTAAGTTTTGAAGTAGCTACCTTATACATCTCATGTCAAAAAGTACGTTCTAAGGCGGTGGTTTTTAACCTTCATGAGACAGTGCTCCGGAACTTGCGACGCTTAGCCATGTTAGGGAAGAATAAGCTCCCATTCTGTGCATGCTCTGCTTATCATGGATACGCGGGCGAACATGAAACATATGAACATGTTCGGGTGTGTATATGTGTGTGTGTGTCTGCATGTGTGTGTGTTTGTGTGAATAAGAGAGAGAGAGAGGATTATATGTTATAAACTATAAGCATATGTGTACAGGAGAAATTTGATATGCATAAATCTAGTGTATCCAAAGTATGTGTGCAAAATATAAGGAATATGTCCAGATTAGGTCGAATGCTAGTCCATAATATATCCTTACCCACCATCAAATAGAAACGTCTACACAATATCCAAAGTAGTACAAAAAATGTCTAAATCAAATCATAACGTCTCACTTCCATTCGAAATATGCATTGATGTACAAATCATGTGCAGAAGAGATCCAGAAACGTCCATAATATATCCTTTTTTGGATATCCCCTAAATCTCGCATATGTTAACAGGGGACATCATATAAATGTATGTTGGTTATTCCTCCACAAATTCCGACATGATGTTCACTGGATGTCTTTGGGACATTTGTATGCCGCATGGGTTATAAATCATAGGCGTGCGCACGGGAGGGGGGCAAGAGGGGATCAATTGCCCCCCATAATCATGGACGAACGCATATTTTTCCCACGGAGGAAGAACCGAGGTCTTTTTCATTGGGCATATTACCCCGATAATAGAGTTGCCCCCCTCAAAAAACACCACTTGCATTTGAAATTATCGCATAAATGTAAATTACTATGACTGAAATCAATTTATACGTGTGAAATATATACTTTTAGGTTGATATTCGATTTCTAAGGAGGAGGTGTGGCCATTCTTGTTCCTCCTTACAGACGTCTATGTCCCTACATTATTATACTTTCACCTAGAAATTTAGTGTAGAGGAATCTTATCGCTGTTATTAAACGATATTATACTATTATTGCCCCTCCCCAACCTTGGACGGAAATCAATTCTAGGGGGCAAGGGAGGCAAATATCGAGAGAAAAGAAAGCAAGGCTAGTAGTATCTAAGAGTAGTAAGACAAAAATATACTCAAGGTGGAATTTGTTTTCACGTTTTTCTTGCATCATTTCTTCCAGACGGCCAAGAGCACCTGCAGGGGGCACATAGGGGCAATTGCCACCCTTGATATCAAATTTTGTACAAATAAAAATACATTTTGTAAAATTTTCTTGCTCGCTTCGCTTGCTTTTCTTATAGTTTTGTCAAGTTCAGAGGAGCTGGTCCTCGGCGGCGAAATGAAAAAATTGTAAAAGAATAACACGGCTTCCCATGAAATTATTTGCGCCATATTAAATCAATATTGTTTTCAGTTTGCAAAAATTTGGATCTAAAAATTTTCTTGCTCGCTTCTCTCGCAATTTTATTGTTTTCAGTAATGCAATATAATTGCCAGAGAGAGAGGGGTTATAACTATAAGTACTTCAGTCTCTTGCTGCTAAACATTTTTGTCTAAAATGCATGGATACAATTGTTTGGAGAAAATGGAGCGCAGCACATTTCAGAGACAATTTATTTATTCATTATGGTGCCTCTATGTTGCTACATTAGACCCAAACTTTTTCGTTTCACGGCGCCCTTAGCGTTTCAAGATTTTCCCAAGTCAGAATGTAGGCCTATCTAACACTTGCAATGCTCAGTTAGTGTGGTTAGTTTGCTTGCCTTAAGTTAAAAAAATAAAAACATATTTCAAATACAGAAACATTTTGTGTAAAAAGTACTAAATAAGCACATATTTGGAACAATCATATCATTTCAGTGAAAATATTGGAACATTTCGCGGAGCGCTTGTAAAGCTAGCCATGACTCCCCAGGGCGCCACGGAGCACACTTTGGGAAGCACTGGTGTAGGCTATACAGTGAGAAAAAATGAGGATTTTCTTTCCCGACTGAACTTGCATCAAGGCTTTGCCCCCCTCAGAAGGCCTACGCACGCCTATGTTATAAATGAACATTAGATCAATAGATGGTGCTGATGATCCTTAACCAATTGAATGTTAGATGAACGAATAATTGATTCCTAGCGCAAAATAAATGGAGACAGGATTCGAATATTGCTTTCCCAAACTACATAAAGACCAAAAGACATCCAGTGGATATCACTTAGATATTCATGTCAGAAGTTCTGAATATAAAATAGATATCCAAAAATATCCCATAGATGTCAATAGAATGTTTTCTGGATATATATTTTTCCTAATACGTGATATTTATATATTTGGACCACTTGTGGACTTATTTTGGATATCAATGCATATTTAGAAGCAAATGGGACGTTCATTCTTAGTTTTGGACATTTAACCACTGTGTTAATCTTAAAAATACCTGATTCTGCCTCCGTCTTCAGGGTAGTGTGTGATCTACTAAATCATACTTCAGTCCCTGGACACATGATGTGTTTGGGGACGGTGGCTATATGGAGACGCGCCTACTTT
Organism: Lepisma saccharinum; assembly: GCF_977018435.1. NCBI lineage: Eukaryota > Metazoa > Arthropoda > Insecta > Zygentoma > Lepismatidae > Lepisma > Lepisma saccharinum. Next base: position 62,110,521 of record NC_139233.1, read on the forward strand.
CGACGTGGCCTTTGACCACATCTTGTACGCTCGCGTGCGTGACCTTCGGCCACTTTGTGGACGCAATCACGTTATGGATGGGGTCCCTCAATGATCTTAATGACTTTTAAAAATCTGCATCTTGTATTGGATGAAGGAGAATAAGTGTATAAGTTTGCTAATTTGAAAAGTTTAGAAAATAACTTTATGTGTGTACTCTTATATTGTACAAATATTCAACACATTATTGTCTATTTTCATAATAATAAACTGGGTAAATATTGTTCGTTTCAAAATAGTTAGATATTTCATATAAACGAATTGAAGACTGACACTATATTGGAAAAGCAGTATTTAAGTCTTTTGTCATTTTCACATTTTTAAACGTAATTTGAAAATAATTGTTATCCGTCATTTCGTGCGCTCGCCTACGTGGTTCGCTTATTTAGAAAGTATTCAACGTATCGTTGTGTGTGTAAGGGCTCTAATATGGTACAAATAATCAAGATATTCAAAATTGATGGAGAACATTTATGTCACTGAGTCAGTTAGTGGTGGGATTGGGGCTATATATATATATATTGACATCTATGGGATATATATATATATATTGGATTGGGAGGGGGGAATGGTTGCCTTGGAGAATTATTCTCAGTGACCAAGGCTCCACCTCGTCTGCTGGTCACAAAGATCTCTTGTACATGCCAAGGAGGATTATCAGTTTCCCAGGCTCCACCTCGTGTGGTAGTCACGTCAAGGCCTGTTTCTCTTTGTAAGCTGCCAGGGATAATTATATTGCGGTGGTCCAGGCTCCACCTTGTCAAAGGATTGATACTGCTGAAAATCAACCCCAAAAATGCAATATTGGATAATAAACTTTTTTCTCGATCAGGCCTTATCTGCAGGAAAATATGAACTCGGGGCAAGCCCCGGGACCTACTAAACTCTTGGGTGAGATGAGTCAAGGCAAATGGATAATAAACCTTTTCTTGCTTCCACAAAAATAGGCAATAGTTAGGCTGGAGAGTTCAATGAACTAACTACGCACTGGTAATGTGGACCAGGTTGGATCGAAGGGTGTTCCTGGAGTGGCATGTAGTTCTGATGTTTTTTTTTTCTTCTTCTTCTTCTTATTATTATTATTATTTCGGATATGCCTTTTATGTATGGCGTGTGGATCGTGGCCAATAGGACGTTATCTACACATTATCTGAACGTCATGTTTTGATTTAGACATTTTTAAAATGTCGTTTGGATATTGTTTGGATAAGAAAACTACATATTGAGATCATATATGGACATGTGCGTGGATGTGAAAATATTTTTTTCAACGTTTTAACAGTATCTAGCTATTATTATTATCATAATAAGGATTTTTTCTGGATATTTTGTGGACGTTAAAATGATGTTTTCTTTACTAGATTGAAATTTTGCCTGGGCACTTTCCTATCATTACATGGATATAACAGAGGTTATTTGGGTAATATTTAAACATTATCAGGACACCATTTAGACATGAAATATATGTTTCCTGAAATGGATTGTCTCGTTTTCTAGATTATATTATATATTCCATATGATATTTTTTTATATAAAAATATAAATATTGTGTAAATTCTTAAGAAATCCCCATTCAACACAAATCTCCAAGGAATAGCCATTGGATATCCACAATGTCCAGATGAGATACATGGATATTATAAATATCCAATTCTAGACATTCAATACATAGCTCAAGCATGTATAGAACTGACCATCAAAACTCATCCAATTCTGAATATCTAATACGTGGCCAGATCTGTCCAAAATTGGATAACAGAGTTGGATGGGATTTTTCATAGTCAGTTCTATACATGCTTGGACTGTGTATTGAATATATAAAATTGGTTGAATTTCATATCCAGTGGATATGAGTGTCACATCCCATAGACATCCAATGGATATCCAAAAGTTGGTACGCAAAACGGGATATCTAATGTACGTCCAATGGATATCCATAATATCCGTGGATCTGATCTGGTCATTGTTGATATCAAATGCATACGAGCAACCCATTTGTGCTAATGAGTTGCTCGTTTTTGGAACAAAATTAGGTAACTGATTCCCACATGAATAAAGTATGATTTACGAGAATTTCTCTTCATGAAACAAAGTCAAATAATATCGTCATGCTTCTTGTGATTATTGGTTCTGCTCTCTTCTTACAACATGGTAAATATCGTTATTCTTTCGTATTTTGTTCAGGTAAGATCCCAAAATTATTGTTGTCGTGTGCCAACCCTGATTATCTGGAAGTTTTGGTTTGGTTTGATTTGAATTTTAAGTCTGGACCTACAGTTTAAAGTGGAATCCGAACCACTATGTGCCTTTGCCGGGCATCGAATTCGGAACACATTGATTACAAGGCGACGACGTTACCACTACGCCATCGAGGAGGCCTATCTGGAAGTTACGTAAGATCATTTGCTGTGTTGGGTTTCATACATATAGGTTAGATTTTCAGCGCTTTTCCAAGGTAATGTTTACAAGGAAAATGTTATTTTTGTTATATGTACCAGCACCCAACCGTTGTTTAGGTTCTTTTTGGACACCCTTTATGGATGCATATATAAAAATCTGTCTGTGTGTATATGTAATATAAAGAAAACAAAGAAATAGTAATTGCGTAATTGTGTTGCTGTTAAAATTCTTGAAGTAATTGTTATACATGTGACTCACGGAAGGAGAGTATGTTGTGAAAATAGAATTATGAGAGCTTTAATGCATCTCAATTGTGAAATTAATGTGGTAGAAGTAAGCGAAGTTCCTTCAAATAATATATAAATGTGAAATCTTGCATTTACAAACAAACGGTTCGCTACAGTTGGCAACGTAGTAAATCCCAAAATAAAAAAATGTTGGCAATTCTGATCTTATCTCTGAAGAAACTAGAGGTTGTTCCGTCTACGTTTGGCCAATTTCGTTCCTCCCCCCCTCCCGGGCAGATTGGACTCACCCGAACTGGCGCTTGGCGTCCTGCAGTGTTGTGCAGTGACTGTCTGAGAACGGAGTTGTTTATCCGCGCGGACGAAAATAACGCACAAAACAGGACCATTGTTGTGAGTGTTGTGTAAAATCTTTTTCCAAGTGTGTGGGTTTCCGCTCTGTGACCAACATGCCGCCCAAACTAAGCCGGTTTTGGGAAGGCTATGTTGCGGCTCTTTATGACGCCCAGTTTAGTGTTTCTGTCATTAGAAAATAGTGCAAGAAGAATGGTTGCAACATCAGTTTAAGTGGAATAAAAAATGTTATTAAAAAGTACAAGAACAACGAGTTCAATTTATTGTGTTTTTCAACTTCACACTTCGATTGTAATATGCAAATTGTCTATATTACATCGTAAGTATGTATGTGTAGAGTGTACATTCCAAACATAGACACACACAGGAATTTTCTCTGTGAGTGGGGGCTCAACCAAATTAAAAAATATATATATGAGTCTGCCAGAACATTCCTCTCGCAACAAAAACTTTTGTGGTACATATTCTCAAGCATCAACTATGGTACGGGATGAATTGAAAGTCTTACAAAAGGGTGCAAGGATTGATAAATACTGCTGTTCCTTTCCAAACAGTGATATCTGTTATTTGAAAATGATATTGGTTTGGTTTGAGTTGCTGTTTTAAGTCCACTTTATGCACAGTAAGGCTAATCGGGACTGGACCTACAGTTTAAAGTGGGATCCGAACCACTTGTGCCTCCACCGGGTATCGAACCCGGGACCCCTTGATTACAAGGCAAAGACGCTACCACTGCGCCATGGGGGGAGGCCTTGAAAATGATATAAAGATGAGAAATTTCCCATTATAAAATTCTGTAAATAGTAATTTGCTATATAACATGATGGGCCAAGGGGGAGGGATAATCTGACGCTCATAACCACACCCCTTTCTCCTCTTTGGTGTGCATATGATTCCAAAAACATCTTCCGACATTGAGAGACTCCATTGTCTTTGCTGGCCTTTCTGTCTGCCCAGGATATCTTGATTTAAACATTTCCTACACTAAGCACTCAAGAACAATAATATTCTGTGGAAAATCAAGATGGAGATGTAAAAAAATCAATTTTCAAAAATGTATTTTATCCTATTTTTCTCATAGTATAACATAATATTTTCTATCTTTACAATTCTCAGTTTGTGGTTTCCAAGAAGTCATTTTCTACTTTCCTAAAAGCAATCCAAGTTTCTTCTTTCAGTAACATAATTTCTTCATCAAAGTGGAAATCCAGAAAGAGCTTGTGAATCTGTTGTCCCACGAATATATCTTCTTTAAGTTTGGCTTTATCTAAAATCTTGATCCTGAATTAATGAAATTCTTCTCCACTATCGTTAATGGCCACAAAGAACATTTTTTAAAACTATTTTGCCAAGAATATTCTTTATATCACAACATAACATATTCTCGTTAAACAAGCTGCTCAAAAGGCAAAAACTTCGTATTTTACTAAACAAAAATCTTGTTTAAAACATGTAAAGTACTTCTCTTAGAATGCGTGGCCATTTATGTTATCCACTTCTAATTTTAGAAGAAATTCTACTGATTAGAGCGAACGAAGCAGAAGTAATGCTCATTTGGACATTGGCTCCCTCTAGACTATAAGAACAGAACATTTCATCGCTCGCTTTTTGCATATCAAAAACTGACGTAGGTAGTTACAACATACATGACCCATGATTGGGTAACTGGCTGGCACAAGTGAAGGCCAGGTAGTGCCTCAAATGTAGATATGGTGTGGATTGATTAAACATACTGAATTCTAAAAAAAAAATATCCAAAATTATATTGATTGAATTTGTTCTTTCAGTCCACTTTATGCACAGAAAGGCTAATCGGGACTGGACCTACATTTTACTGTGAGATCCGAACCACTATGTACCTGAACTGGGTATGATAATGCATGCATGTATCCATATTGGATTTGAACAATGCCATTTATTATAAAATGTAATTGGTGTACCCTGGAAATACACAGATAAATTGAACGGAACTCAGAACAAAAATACAATATTGCAAATCTTCTTTTTTTTTTAAATTCAACCTTCTCATCCTACAAACAAGAATTTTGTTCAAAGTTGTGCTGAACGTTTGTGAATCGATAGTGCACATGCCTTTCTGTGTGGCACGTATTCAGTCATCCAGTTTTGAAACTTGTTTACAAAATATGGTCAAAATTTCCAGTGCTAGATTATACGTGCCTTCAAACAACGCCGGATTTAATATTCATAAAGAGAGTGGAAAAAATAAAATGCATGCATTATACAATAGAGCTTATGAACCTGAATGTGGTATTATAATAGAGAAACGATTAACAAGATTGACAAAATGTGTAAATGTAACGAGATCAATAATTCTGTCCCTCGGCAACAAAATGGCAACCCACAAGAAGATACTTTCGAGAAAAATGCGATTGAATATTCGGAAAATTCATTAATTTCACAGATATCTTTTAAATGTCTTGAAACTATGATTTGGATATAAAATAGACTTTCAATGATCCCATAACACAATCTGTGTATTGCTGTAACAAAATATTTTCACTACAAAATAATTTTGGAGACAAGTTGTGGAAAAAATTGGTGTGGCATACCATTGTATTGAACCCAACTGTTGTTTGCTATTTGTTTTTTGCAACTTTAATAGAATAATTATGCATGACCAAGTGAAGTGCAGTACAAACAAATGAATAATTTAGATTTTATTTAAAAAATGCTTAATATAACACAAATGCTTTATCTTATAATGTAGAAGTAACTTTATCATCCGAGGTCATGGGAGCAGTCTCTAATGGCAAAACCGAAACATTTTTCAGAGAACTTAGGAGCAAAATAATGGTATGCACCACAATACTTTTTTCCTGTGCAACATAATGGTACACAACACAATGAATGAAAGCGAAAGAAACAAATACTTACACTTTTATCACTATCTGAGGAATTTCCACTGCTTGATGATTTTTACGATGAATCACTACTTCAAAATCAATTTCTTCTTCAACATGGCCACTTTCCAAATGCTCCGATGGACGTTTACGCTTCGCCAGCAAAGTGGCCATCCTGGCTTGTGGGTTACCACTATGTTGCTACGAATATGTGGTGATGGTATCATTTTGCTCACACCAGAAAACACACATGGCAGTATCGCATGCAAACTCTGACAAAACAGGAGGGAAGATAAGCATACTTGGGTCGAGGAACAACTGTACCTCAGTTTCGGTCAAACCGTCTTGCACCGAGGGGAAAAATTACAAACATTTTTTGTATCAGCCCCTTAAAATCGAATGAAAATAAGAAGGCAAATGGCACTTTATCAACATTACAAATTCACCCTCTAAATACTACTACCCATAATAAAAATTTAGAAACCCCTTTTTTCAAACGTTTCACATCAACACGGGAAGAATAAACTAAAAATTTCTGGTTGTCAGAAAATTTCTCAATCAAGAAAGTGTGTGAAATGTATGTATGCAGTGTTGACCAGTGTAGATGTGACTGAATTAATATGCTGAGAAACAGACAAAACACATCCGACATACAAGGAAAACGTGGTAGTTAACTTTTCACTTAAATCAAGCAACATACATAACCTGATCAAAATATTCTTGTCAAGTTTCCCTTTACATCTCCACATTCCCTGACTCTATGATAGTGACGTCACTTATTGAAGTTAAGGTGATTCAGCTGATGTTTAGTTCTATGCACCACGAAATTCGACCGCTAACCTTTGTTATCGGGAAAACATGTCATTGGTTGCACACACTTGATTGATTGTGAAATTGTATGAAGCATGCCAGATTTCGAAATTTTAGGAATATGTCAGTGCTGAGATTGCACCAAACTAGAACATGCAAGCTAAAGATAAGAGGAGAACAAGTGACCAGTATCAGATTAGTTTTTATAGTGCCTTCAAGGCTTGATGTATGTACTCCTGTAAAAATGGCGAGTTTTAGTAAATAGGAGGAGTTTCTGTAAAGAGCAGCTAAGATGGTAAATTAAAATTATTGCTGAACAGTTCTAGCAAAAAACTACCGTAAATGCAAATTTTGTGTGCTCATATAATATACGAGGGACAATTCCAAAATTTTGTACACTTCGCAGGCGCGGCCCGTAAGATGATGTGATCAATCTGATTGTAGCGTATACAGAACCTTGTGTAAAAAATTCGACGTGTAAGATAACTGCAGGCAAATTCTCCATGGCTCTATTCGTTCTCGTTTCATTTTCATCCTAAGCTTTCAATGATGGAAATTCTTCTTCTGATGATGATCTTGTCATTTGCTGATTGGCGTTTATGTTTTAATTCATAATCATCAGATTGCAGAGAAAAGACTGAATGAACATGTTGATGAGTTCACTATAATTTTTGCCGTCGGTTGTATCCTAGGCTAATTCGTCCTGATTCTGAAAAACTCTTCGTTATAATGGGAAAAGCAAACAAATGGTTTGTGTCGCAGGATAAAGATAAGCCCCATGTTAGCTAACATTAAGATACTTTCTTAAATAGCATTGCTTTGAATTGCTTCTACACCCTCCATACAGTCCTGACGTAAGGCCACCACAAAATTGGCTTGTTCCCAGACATCATTTAATTGTAAATGATTCAATATCGTTCAATGTGTGTTTGATGGAGTATCAGTAATTGGACTCATAAACAAATGAAGATGTCCCTTTGCGAAAATACAAGATTTGCACAAACATTAGACCACCGCATAGAAATTGTTTTGAACTTGTAATTGTTTCGTAAAATTAATTATTTTTCCCTTAATAAAAACTTTTGAAATAGCCCTTGAATAATAGCATATTACAAAATGTATACCTTTAATTTGTAAAAAAAGACAATAATAATTAATAAACCAGTTTCCTGTTACAAGAAAGTGATACAAAACGAAGATTAATATAATGTTATCAGTAGTATGAGTGTCCGGGTTCTAAGCCCGAAAATGAGGCTCGGTGAGGCTCGCAGTGTTGCCAACTCCTCACTCGAAAAAATCACCAAGGTTTTTTTTGGTCTAACCTAACCTAAAGCAAGGAGCTGGCAACCTTGCTTGAGGCTTGCCTTAAGCAGTGTTGCCAACTCCTCACTCGAAAAAATCACGAAGGTTTTTTTTCTTGGTCTAACCTAACCTAAAGCAAGGAGCTGGCAACCCTGCTTGAGGCTTGCCTTAAGCAAGGTTGCCAACCTACTGGTACTTTTGCCATAGCCTTTTACAAAAAAAAAAAAAAGAGAGAAAGAGAGAGAGAGAGAGGGGGAAGAGTTAAGCAACCGACAGCCTACCTACAGCCTTTCTTGGTCTAACCTAACCTAAAGCAAGGAGCTGGCAACCTTGCTTGAGGCTTGCTTTACAGTACATAAAGCAAGGTTGCCAACCTACTGGTACTTTTGCCATAGCCTTTTACAAAAAAAGAGAGGAGAGAGAGAGGGAAGAGTTAAACAACCGACAGCCTACCTACAGCCTTTCTTGGTCTAACCTAACCTAAAGCAAGGAGCTGGCAACCTTGATTGAGGCTTGCCTTAAGCAAGGTTGCCAACCTACTGGTACTTTTACCATAGCCTTTTACAAAAAAAAAGAGAGAGAGAGAGAGGGAAGAGTTAAACAACCGACAGCTTACCTACAGCCTTTCTTGGTCTAACCTAACCTAAAGCAAGGAGCTGGCAACCTTGCTTGAGGCTTGCCTTACAGTGCATAAAGCAAGGTTGCTAACCTACTGGTACTTTTGCCATAGCCTTTTACAAAAAAAAGAGAGAGAGAGGGAAGAGTTAAACAACCGACAGCTTACCTACAGCCTTTCTAGTCTAACCTAACCTAAAGCAAGGAGCTGGCAACTTTGCTTGAGGCTTGCCTTACAGTGCATAAAGCAATTTTTGCCAACCTACACACACTGGGCAAGGAGAGCCGGCAACAAATATGTACTGCCGTAAAAGAGAGAGAGATGGGTGGATGGCAACACAGTATGTGTGTGCGTGTGTGTGTATAATATGTAGCATTATTAACTAGAGTGTGTTGGCAACCCACTTACAACTTAAAAAAAATAGAGATGCCAACATTGCTGTAAGATGAAGAGAGAGAGAGAGGCCCATGGCTGGCAACAGTGGTGAGCGAATGCGCCATATCGCAATTTTCCAAGTCCCGGGGGCCAATGTTTGTATATTGTGACCTTTGTAAACCTCTCTCTCGGGGGAACGATGTGCCACACACGCGCGCGCGCGTGCCTGTATTGTGACGCAAACAAACAAATAATAATTGTTGTTTTTTAGGATACCTGGCTCCTATAACCTCGCCAGCGTGCGTGGTGCCCAACCAAAAAAAGTAAAAGGTTTTCTAACGGCTGCGGTTCTAGATAACCACACCTCTGTAGAGTTTCACGTGTTTTTTTTTTTTCTCAAACTTCCATGAAACTCTACAGTAAACACTCCGTAATGCATGCAACGTGTACTAACGACTCTAGTGTTATTTGATGTTGTAATATTTTTGGATATAGAGTTTTATTGTGAGATATAGATAAAAATAATTATGTTTATTATAATATTTTCTTGATGAAGATGGAGAATGTATGTGTGTGTGTTACAAATAAAGTTGCATGCTTTTTTTTTCTAGTGTGTGTGTATGTGTTTTTGATGTTTCGGCAGCATCTGAAACGATAAAAAAGAAAGAATTTTATTGTTAATTTTCTCGTGTAAAAAACAACAACAAATTTTTTTGTGCAAATTCTGATTGTCTCGTGCTATAGTGATGAAAAAAAAGATATTGTAACTGATAACTGATGAAATTGACATTTGTAACTGATCTGAACTAGTGAAATTTGTATTGTGCCATTGTAACTGATTGTGCTAGTACAAAAAATTCCTTATTGTGCAAGAAAAGATGTAAAAAAAGCCTGTTAAAACTGCTCTGTGACCCTCTCGTTCTTCACGTCGTGGACGAAGGACTTCTCTGCGACCAGGATGACGCTGCATAGAGTATCGGCGGGCAACGGACTGTTGAACTCGCAGACGACCTTGATGTTGGTGCGATCTTTGACCACAACCTTCTTCCTCTTAGATGTGTTGATGACGAACATCGGCCTGTGGGTTTTGAATTCGCTGGGCGTGTAGTACACGTCTACGCTTCTCTCGGTCACGCGTTTGTAAGCCGTGTAAGCTTCGTAAAGTTTGAGGTAATCGTCTTTGGTCATGTCGAGGTTGTAATTCTCGCGCGGGAACACTTCGTTTCGTCCATTCTTCAGATAAACGTTCTTGATCTTGCAGTCGTCGAACTTGCTGGAATCTTTTTCCTGGTTGTTATCGCGCCCGGTCTGAAAGAGCACCACGACGAAATCTGGCATGTCGAACTGTATGTTGTTGAACTGAGTCGTTACGTCGAATTCCATGTGACTTCCGGACGCCACCTTCTGCACGCACTGGTAACCGTGAAAGTGAATCGCCACCTGCGGACTTTTCAAGATCTCCGCTTTGTACTTGAGGGCGTAGTTCGTCTCGTATTCCACGATCGGCATTCTCAATTCCATGCTCCGGATGACGCATTTCGCCGCTTCGGGTAAAGTGTTGGCTATCGGCGTGCCGTCGGCGTTCAAGTTGGTGTATCGCATCAGTGCATCGTTGTCGTTGGCCGCTCTTCGAAACGTGATCCTCAGTCCTCCCTTCCACATGATCTCCTTGTAGTCGGAGAAGAAACCGGGCAGCAGACGCATGGGAAAGAGCACCGTGTGACTTGTAGTCGATATTTTGGTTCCCGCTTCGAATCCTCCCGCTTGATAGTATGCTGCGTCCGTTTTGGATAATTTCAACGTTCCCACTGCCGTCGACGTGATGCCTGGATAATCGATTCTGTCGATGACGGTACCGTGTTTCCTCACCTCCACCTGCGAGAACAGGTGAGGCACGAAGTTGTCCACGAGTTTCAAATTGGCATTGGGCGGAAAGGCTTCTCCGCTTTCTTTCTTCACCACGTCGAATTGAAGGTAGAGGTCCGCTCTGTGAGGATGAACGAACCCGTCCCCTACGTCCACGTCGTATTCGATCTCCCTGTTCGCTTCGTTGAGATTGGCGAACGTGCGACGGTTGGGAGGGAAAGATTGCAATTCGTAACTTTCGATTTGCTCCATTCTCACTATGTGTGTTATTTATTATACGCTGATCTCCACGATGGCAGTGGTCGTTGCACCTGTGAAATCCACCACCTCTCCTTTCTTGTTCGTCACCACCAACTCTATGTCGTCTATGCGGTTGCGACATACTGGAAAATAGATCGGCGAAGAGGGCGTGTAGATGATCGGTTCCATGAACTCGGAACTTGGTTTGAACGTGGCTATGATTCCCGTCTGCTTGTGACTTCCTAACAATCTGTCCGAAGATTTCGTGATCATTCCTTCCGCCACGTTACAGTGTACGTTCAGAGTCTCTATGGCCAAGAATTTAGGAATGTTGGTTGCCACGTGCTTGATGCCAGCTTCGAGTTTGGTGTCGTTCTCGAAACCTAAAAGTTCTCCCATGGTGCCCAGGTCCACGGTCTCCGTGGCGGATAGGATTTCCACTCTGTGGGTGACCGAATTTTGAGAAAGGTACGTGCCTTTGGGTAACTGAGCTTGCAAAGTGGAAAGATTGTATTGGCCTGGCGTGACGACGATGTGTTCGCTTCCGACGCTAATTTTGTTGTTGTGATGCGTGACGTTAGGTTTGAGGTACATGCTGTAGAATGCACGCAGAGCCACGGATTTAGGATAGACGATGTCGTCGTGCAGCGTGAGTTTCAAGATCGAAGATTCGCTCGTGAGATGGAACACGCCCATCGTCGTGATGCTGTTTCAGGTTCCACAATGCTTTCTGGAAATCTTCGATCGTAGGGTTATTTATTTTAGAGAGAAAGGCGAGCACGGAGAGGCAGAGATGACCGCAGTTCACGTCCCCGAAATCTTGAATGCGTTCGTCGTTGTAATATATAGAGGTTTTGTTCGTTTTCAGATAATGAACTAAATTTGTAGGTGGAACGCCTCCGAAAGAATCGAAAACGAATGCTTTGTTATTGTCGTTTTTGTGGTAACATATCCAATGCGTGCCTGGATTTTCTTGATTGTCCAAGTTGACTACTCCACATTCTCTTCTTTTGACGGTTGAAGGTAACGAGTCGGACATGAAAACTCCTCTGAAGTGTTTGATTCGTAACGGTTCGATCAGAGATTCAATGTCTCGGTTGGTGAGTGCTGCCGTTTCTTTTTTTTAAACTTTTTCATCACGCCCTTTCCCCCTTTCTTCTCCATGGCCAGGTTGTGACGTTTCTGTTCTTCCAACTCGGCCTTGTTCTTCTTCGAGTCGATGACGGTTTTCGCGATGGCGGCACTTCCGCCGGCCAAACTTCCCACGGCCCCCAATGCTGCCAGGATGGCCGGGATGCTGAATATGAAACCTCCGATCTTTTGCTGTTTCCGCGAACGCTGCAATCTTTTCAATTGAGGTGTGCTGAGCAGCAATTTCATTCCGTGTCCTTTCGTCAAGCAAGAACGTTTCTTCTCGCGTTGTTTCTTGGTGAGTAACCCATCGAGGGCACCTAGATTTTTTAGATTCGAATATGGTATCTGGTACACGACACCCTTGGGCTTCATGTTGATGCTCTATGTGTTATTTTCACGGTATGTTATTTATATATATATGTTCTGAGATTTTTTTTCAATGGATGTTATTTTATATATACTCCGCGTAGCCCCGTTACACAAATTCTATTACATGCTTTGTTTTCTTACCAAGAAGTTCCTTTGTCCCCTTGTACACGATTCGAGTTTTGTTCTCGATTAAGATAGCTAGCTTCTCGTCGGATAACATGCTGGCGTATCGATCTGGTAAAAATAGACTGTATTGTCCGTTGAGCAACAGACGCACCTTGGGACCATACTGGGTAGAAACGATTGAACCGGAAGTTATCGTGTAAGGTTTGTCGACTTCCAATTCCTGAATTTTTACATACTCGACTGACAAATTTAGCATTTGTTTTAATGCTTGGAGGTCACTCATTTTTTCACTCGTCATATCAAAGAGAAATTTCAGAGTGTTAGAGAATTTTTAATTTCACAATGTGTGTTATTTATATATATTTTTTTCACGAGATTTTTTTTTGTATCGAATATTTTTTTAACAGAGGAAGAAAGTTCGTGCTTCCGAAAACGCGATGATGTGCGTGATGATTTCTTCCGTCTCCTGCTTAGATTTTCTCCAATCATCGGTGCCCCGTCTTCTCCCCTGCCTCGCCTCGTGCAGTTCGTCCAACCTCTCGTTCAATTTTTCCCCTGCAGCCGACAGAAGAGTGTCGAGATCGCCGCATCTCATTCCACTGATCTCCCGAAGACGGTCCTTGAGAACTATTTCGCATCCCATGTGAAATGCCGGCTATGATCACAAGTTTATTAACATCTCCGTTAACTACCTTTTTGAATATTTTAGATAGTAGTTCGTGCGGCAAATCAGTTATGCAAGCCAAGTTGTTTTTTTACTGTATGTTATTTATATACCCCACCCCAATTTTTGTTTTGTGTTCATGGCGATGGTGGTACCCAGTGCGGCGACCCGTTCACCCAACGATGCGTCTCTACTCACGAACCTTTCGAAAGCTGCATGTTCCAATTTTTTGTCTGCTTCGTGACGTGCGTCCAGATCCGTCTGCGTGGTGTTGTAGGAGATGTCGTGATCTTTGCATGCCGCGTCCAACGGATTCACACCCTTGTCTCCTCTCTCCAATCTTTTCTCGAGTTTGGTACCCGGTCCGCAGTACTGGTAGCCAGGTAGATGCATCTCGAAAGGTAACTTGTTGATGATGTCGTTCACGAGTCCCTTTCCTTCGGCCACGTTCCAAAATTTCGGAGGCAGCGTGTTGATGATTTTGATCAGGTAACCTATGCCCTTGTCGTCGTTCACGATGAAGTTGGAAAGTTTCGTGCTGATCATGTCCACGATGCCAACCTTCTCGTTGTAGAAATTACGATTGCCTGCATTCTCTTCGCCGGCTATCACCAACAATCGGTCCACGAGTTTCCTAACGTCGTCCACCCAAACGAATTCTTTGGGTAACGTGTTGTAGCGTTTGACGCCGCTGCCTGTTTTGACCTGGTTCCAAATCGGTTTGATGAGATTCCTGTACTTCTCGCCGCTGCTCGATTTCACCCTATTCTGCGAGGCGTCGTTGTTCTGGTACAAGGCATCCGTCATGATCAGAATTTCCTTGTAACTTTGGTAATCTTCGTCGGTGTAATCTTTCGGCTGCTTTTTGGCGACGAGTTCCCACAGTCCCACCGTACCCGGATACCTGTTCCAACTATCCTTGTCGCCTAAATTGACTTTAATGTCGTTGCCTTCGAAGGTCACCTTCGATTTCCCAATCTTCCACACCACACCGCCGCCTTCGTTGCTTTCCATGCTCGGATACAATCCGAACACTTCATCCTTGTCGAACTTCCCCGTGCTCAGGTAGTCTCGTGCCAAAGGTACCAACTCGATCTTATCCGACGACGTGCTGCCTATGGCTCGACGTCGTGCCGGTACGTCCTTCAGTTCGAACGGCGTCGAAGGAATGCTTGAAATAGGCGTGGGTACAGCGTAACTTTTAGCTGCGAGTGGTACGAGTTCGTTGATCAAATTTTTATTTTGTTCCGTGACACTTTTAATTTCTTTACCTAGACCGCTGATGGCATCGATCACGGGTTGATCCTGACGTTTCTTCTCTTCGTAGAATCCGCGATTCTCGGATTTCCAACCTTTGAAGCGTTTCGCGAGGTATTTTCGCAACTTGAGATTTTCGTCTTCGATTTTTCGTTTCGTCATGACGTTATTTATACACGTCGTTTCTCACAACGTTGCAACGTTTAGAAAGTCGTTGATTTTGTTTCTGTATTTTCCGTCGATGGGTTTCCTCGTCATGTCGATCGTCGCGAATCCGAAATCGTCACTGTTCCAGCAAGAAGAGCAGCGTTCCGAAAATTGATTGTAGTTCATGTCTCCGCCTACGTAGTCATCGTACGCGTGCTTGAGGTTGGTGTGATCTTGACGAAACAAACATATGAAATTAGCGTTGTCGCGTAGTAACTATTTTGGAATTTTGGAAAACGTTTGAGCTAGGTAAAAGCAATCCATTTCTTTGTGACGACCTTGCGTGAAAAAGTTGCGAATTTCATTTTGATTTTCCAGGATGACGTCGTCGAACACAACGACTGAATTTTCACGACAATCGTCGAGTGGTTTTATTTCCGAAGCGAACGTTGCAATGTCCAGACCATCGTACACTTTCATCAGTTGCTGGTATTTGGATTGCTCCAAACTTTTCGAGAACACGTACAGGTGCCTGTTCTTCCAATCTAAACAATTCGGTGCGAGGAGAAAATTGTCCACGAGCAGTGTCGTTTTCCCACACCCCGAAGGACCTACGATCAGACAGCGGATGTTGTCGGGAAGCAACTCACCGTTCTTTTTCTTCGTTTGACTTTCCGAATCCGGTAGACGTTTCACCACGTTCCACGTACTCACAAGATCACTTCGTTCGCGTCGATCTAACTCTTTTCCGGAAGTCCCAGCCATTTGACAAACAGTTTGTCGCCTTTCCTACGCAATACTTTCTCGATGAGGTACGTGTCGGGGTGTTTCGTTTTAGAGAGTTCCTCTTCGTAAAATCTTCCTTTCAAAATCTCGCCGCTACTATCTTTTATTATATACGTGTGTCGGTTTCCGGGTAAAACTCGAACCACCGTAAAGAGTTCCGTGCTCCAAATTTTTGTGAATCCCTTCTCGAAGGTGCGTTTGAATTTGCTGATCCTCACCTGGTCTCCAATTTTGTATTTAGCTTTCTTTGTCGTGGGTGTGTACTTTGGACAGTAAACGGAAGAAATTAAACGCTGCTCGTCAGATTTTGTAACGTCGGCTGGCTTCATGCCTATCGTTCTGTGTACCGTGTGATTATAGGTGTCGACGAGTTCCGGCAGGATGTCGACCCATTTGTAATTTCCCCGAAGCGTGAATCGTTTCCACATGTGTGTTTTCAAGGTTCGATTGAATCTTTCCACGATGCTGGCTTTGATGTGACTGAAGGTCGAATAATGTCGAATGTCATGTTTTTGAATAAACTTTTGGAATACGGAGTTGTAAAATTCCTTCCCCTTGTCCGTTTGCAGAAACCGAGGTCGTCTGCCGCCGCTTTCGCGAAAAATTGTCTTGAATGCTTCCGTGACGCATGTTCCCGTTTTGGCTTTCAAAGGTAGAGCCCATGCGAATTTCGAAAATGTGTCTATGACGGTGAGGAGGTACTTGTTGCCCTTGTTCAATTTATGTACGTTTTTCAAATTGCCGCTACTCATCTCCACGAGGTCACTTTGCCAGAGGTCGTCGATGCCCTTGGTTACCACAGCCAAACGTTCGTAGTTACGGCGTGCAGGTTTATGCAATTCTTCGACGATGGCTTGCCTAGACATTTTTTTTTAGATATTACGTTTCAAGAGAAGCACCAGCGTGATGGGATTCAAAGAGGGTGGTACCTCACCTGTGTTTTGAATGATCAGCTTATCGCCGGCACTCACGTCGAAAACGGTAAGATCTTCGTCTTCGTGTATTTCATATATGTTGCGCGTTTCGTTCCAACGTGCCAGAGGAATGTTTCCTGCTTTCTGGACACCACGATTCGATATCAAAGTCATGGTGGGAACGCTAGCTTTTCTGCCGTGGGACCAGTACGAGAATTCGTTTATCTGAATCGTGCCATCGAGGAGAAACTTGTAGTACGGATGATAAGGATGTAACATGTACAGTTTGTTACCTTCGACGAACGTGGAGATTCTCTGTTGATTGGGTACGCTGTTGATTTCGATGGCTTGCAGAGAATGCAGTTTAGCGAATTTAGTGTCGACGCTGAGCAGATTACTGTGAACGTGTCCGAGTTTATTTTCGATGGGCAGCAAATGCTCGACTATGGTATCCGTTACGGCAGACAACGACGGTTTGATTTTCACTTCCACGTTCAACTGCTTGTAGTTTTCGTTGAGTTCTTGTAACTTGGCACCGAAAGAAGCCAGCGTCGATTCCTGCGTGGATTCCAGCACTCCGACTTGATCTCTGATGTTGACGACGATGTTCTGAAGGTTCTCGACTTGATTCAATTTCGAGCTCTTCTCGGTAAGATCGCTTACGATGCTTCGCATCTCTGTAAACTGCGTGTGAAGATCGGCGACGCTCTGCGAAGTGGGCAGCGTCGACACCAGCGAACTGATTTCGTCTCGAATCTGTTCCACGTTCGCCGTTTCCGTTTCCAGCCGTTTCAGCATACGTGATATGTTCCTTTTCAAAGCGTGCAATTCTTTGGAGGTGGGGAGATTGGCCACCCTACTCTCGAGATCGCTCAAAGAAATTTTGATGTCGCTCGATTCGGATAGTGCCGTCACCGCCGTTTTCAATTTTTCCAAATCTTCGCTCGAAGGTACGCTCGTCCGTAACGATTCCAAGTCACCCTGTATGTTGTCCAGCACGTGATGAAAATGAGCGAGATTGGATTCGACGTTCAAATTTTCTAAATATTCGATCTTCTGCTGAACCGTGCTTAACGTGTCTTGAATGCTCGTCAACGCTCTCGCTTCAGCGTGAATACTTTTAATTTCCTCGTTGATCAATTCCAAGGACGCCTGAAGCGTAGCGATGGTGGTTTGAATGTGTTCGAAATCTTGATAGGCCTCCAATTGAATTTTTATGTTCGCAACGCTTTTACCGATGACCTGCAGTTCGTCCGACGA
This sequence comes from Lepisma saccharinum, assembly GCF_977018435.1. Taxonomy (NCBI): domain Eukaryota; kingdom Metazoa; phylum Arthropoda; class Insecta; order Zygentoma; family Lepismatidae; genus Lepisma; species Lepisma saccharinum. The sequence goes on from NC_139233.1 coordinate 62,128,286, forward strand.
TGGTAGGTTCGTCATGTTATCTTCCAAAGTCTGTAACTTGGATTTAATTTCTTCCAACGTGCCGGTGAATTCTTCTTGTAATTTGGAAACGACGACGTGCAAGCGTTCTACATCGATATCGTTCACCACGGTTTGAAGTTCGGAGAAATTCTTTTCGATTGCGGAAGTTCGTTCTTCGATTTCGAGTTTCAATTTTTCCAAATCTTCATTTTTCGCTTGAAATTGCTGTAATTTGGCCAAATCATTTTGAAGCGAATCCACGCTCAACTGTATATTTTGAACGTTGTCGTAAGAAGGTACGTCGACATAATTTTTTATGAGCGTTTTCAGTTCGGAATCGATTTTCAGAATGGGGTCGAGACATTGCGTTTGGAGCGTAGCGATTTCCGACTCTAAACTTTTGTTTAAGGTCTCCTGCAAAGCGATCAAATCGGTCCTCAACTTCTTAACACGAACGTCCAACATGAGAATCTCTTCTGCATGGTCTACACGCTTGGTGTTGCCGAAAATGTCGTTAGGCATTTTTGGTTAACGGTTATTTATAATAGGATAGACGATTCGTAATTCTACGAAGAGAGGAATGAGTTTGTCGTAATCTCCGAGGAGTTCCATGTAAAAATAATCTCCTGCTGAAACATCGTACGCAATGTTAGAAAGCATCTTGTCGTGCTTGATTCGAAAAATGTTCTTGCCGGTAGAAATTTTGATTTCGCCTACGTTTTCCGGATTCACGGTGATCCGAAGTTTCCCGTCGATCGGAATTTCGTAAAAATGTAAATTGTTGTTGAAGACGTAAAAGGTTTTGCCGACGTCTTCATCCAATTTCGTCCAAATGCTGTTGAGGTGAATGATCAACAGACCGTTGAGTTTAGGTAACACGGAAGGTAAGACTTCATGATCTGGTATGGTTTCCATGATGATCTGTTATTTGAAACCGAACAAGTTCATAGGCATGCTGGTTATTTAAGGATACGGTCAAAGTTTTTTTGTAATGACAGTCAGTGTTTTTTTTTTTTTTTTTTGTAATGACTAACAAAATGATTTTTTTTGTTTTGTTTTGTTTTTATGAATCTTCTGTTGAAGATGGGCATATGTTGCAGGCTTTGCTTTCTGCTAAGCGATAGTGCCCCCATGGCAGTGTGTGAATTCCGCACTTCAGGATGCACCTCTTATCATCGTGCGCATCCAAAGCAATCTTCCTGACAATGTTGGTTGTCAATTTATGGTTGACGCTCTGGATTCGATACTCTTTTCGTAGAACAGGTGAGCGAGTTTTCAGGCATTCAACATAATCCTCGAATGCGAGATGCTCCCGAACCACCTTCCTACCTACACCCTTGGCCTTCTTGGTGACAGACCCCTCGGCCCGAATTGCATAGGCTTTGGCCCGAAGTCCAGCAAACTCGAGAATAACATCCCCGTCCTTCTCGTCCTTGAGTTTGCCAGGCACTTTTTTGTTGCGGGCCAGGATGCCGTACTGGTTCGGCTGGGGATAGCCCGAGGTGTCGAAGAGGTTAACCAAAGATGGAACTGTGGCTATATCCCTGTACGCGTCGGGTGAGCGAACGTGGTACACCAAGCTGTCCGTGTCCGTGTAGAGAAGCGAGATGTTGTGGCCGTATTGTGGACGTAATACGTCGTAGTACGTCTCGAACATGTGAAGCCTGCTCAGATCCAGTACCGTGGCTCCAACGTAGATTGGCTTATCGAGCCTCACCCCGCTCTTCCTCATATGCACCAGAGCAAGCTGTTCATTATAAATGGTCCTCGATTTGAATAACGGGTTTGCTACGAGCCTGCGACATTGTGCTTTGTTTGATATTAGCCTCACATCTACACGATTCCGTACATTCTCCATGGTTTTCCCGAACACCGCATTGTTCATGAGCTTGAAGAAATCCTTATCAAGCTCGGACGTGGCTGCGGTGCGGTGGTTGGTGTTGACTTCAATATATGGACGCAACCACGGAGAATGCTCGAACATCAAAACTCGGTGAACTGCGTGGACCGTGACCCCTCGCTGCATCAACCACCGGAGATTCTGGTAGTGCAGGATGTAACGCTCTTTGGGTTCGAAATCCATGACGAGCTTCGTCTGGTTGGAATCGGGTGGACACTTGAACTCGGGTGCAGGGGGAAGATCGCAGAACAAATCCTGCAGCTTCTCGGAGAATTGCAGATCAACCTCGGCGAAGAACCCATGTTCTGAATCGTCGAAACCTTCAACGTCAAAGTTGGAGGGGTCAGCCCACTCGAAGCCTCTAAAGGGGAGTGGCTGCATCATGGAGTGTCCGTAGAGGTTATTGACGTCCGTGTACATGATGTAGCTGGACGGTTGTGAGGGGTCGTAACCGGTGGCCATGTGGTGATTGTTGGCGCGCGAGTGTCGCTGCGACACCTGGACCATTCCACCCCGCACGGCACGTTCTACAAACAGCATCATGTGCACGTCCGAAAGAAGCTCCAGCTCGATCTTCGTCACCAGAAACATGGCCGACCATGCCAGTCCAGGAAGACTATAAAAGTATGCAGGGTCCAGCTCGTAGATGGTCTTCGCAGTTGCACGGAACGTCTGGAACACGTCGGCGAGGAGCGTCACATCAAGTCTGAGGTAGGCGTCGTGGTAGTCCCCGAGAGTTCGACAGCCCAGCTCGCGCCACATGGACTGGGCGTGGTGATATTCTTCGTCGGTGATGTTCGAGCCTCGTAGCTGACTGTAGAACTTCGCCTGGGGAGGTAGCGACGTCTCCGCGAACTTGGTGGGGTCTGTGACGTATTCTAAGGGGTAGACACCCTTACGCTTGAAGAGGCCGGCGTCCAAGTTCGGAAAGTTCGCGGAGGTGATGAGCATTTGCTCGTCGCTAAGCTTCCCTGCGAGAGCATCGAGGCTTGCTGGGAGGAACCTCAGGGAGTCGAGGAAGCGAAGCTCGATAGTTGCTTCCAATTCGGGGATCGACACCCACTTGCTCACACTGATGTAACGCTCCTCGTTCTGGGCGAGAACGTTGATTCCCTCGTTGTCGTACCCAAAGTGAGGCACCAGATGGTGGAAGTCGTATCCCGAGCCGTTGTGGAAAAACACAGGGATGAAGCGCGGGTCCCGGGCCATGAGGTTGCATCCGTTGCACCAAGGACCAACGTACCTACCGTTAAAGTGATCGTGGTGTTGGACTTTACGGCTGTTGGCGGTGTACTCCTTGTCTCAGACAGGGCAAGCGATGGCCTCGTCGTGTCTACGTTGATCGTCGGGGGACAGTGGGAGCATAGACTTGGAGGCCAACAGTACCTTCCCTATCTCGATGGCCTCGACAACCATCCTCTCGAGGAAGTGTTTGGCTGCGTCGGGACCACGGTACACGTAGGGCTCGGGGGCGATGTGCTGGTCTCGTCGCACCACAACGTATGCGAAACTGGATGCCTCGTGGAGTTGGTATGGGGTGGTGGAAGAAACTTCGGGATCGGGATCGCAAGTGGACAGGGGTTTGAGGAAGGCTTCGAAATCCGCGATGATGATAGCAGGGTGCTCTACCATGGCACCATGCATGTGGAAACGCTCCACGGTGCCAGGTTTGGGTAAGACTGCCACACCCGGCTCGTTGTTACTACAGTAGAGCTTGTGGCAAGCGAGCTTCTCGGCAGCGATGTTGGGACCTCTGATACGCTGATAATCCTGCTGTTCTCGATTATAAAATGTAGACAAGCACCTGCGACAAACTTCTATGTGGGTTTTGTCTTTGCTCCGTTGGCTCGAAACAAGCCTAGAGAGGGAACGGATGAGCGTGTAGTGATGGTGAGTTTCATCCTTGATGAGCAGAAGGTGAATTTCCTGCGCACCATCGTCATCTACACCGCTCACCCTGATGGGGTACACCGCATTTTCGTCAGTGAGGCCATAAACGTTGATGGCCAACCGAGGGTTGTGTGTACGGGCCTCAAACTTTCGAATGTCCGGGACCTCCACCGGGTAGTCGATCCCAGCCATCGCATCTTCCAGTTCTGGCTCGTAGGGTAGGTAGTGGTTAACTCGGCGTGGATGGTTTTTCCAGTGGACAGGGTGTAATGCTGCCAGAACACACCATACGAAGCACTTGGCGTCACTGTTCTGAATGTTCAGGACGGCCTTCTTTGCCGCAATAGCAGCTGGTAAGGGGACGTAGCTGGAGGCGGAGAGAGGCACGAACTTACAAAGTTTGACGCACAGTTCGTGAGGCTCACCGCACAGCGAACCCCCCCGAGCCCTTGGCTTGATGTTCTTCTTGTTTAACCAGCAGCTCCTCGGTAAACTGGTTGTAGATGGCCTCCAGGTTGTCGACATCCGCCAGATGTAGCGTCTTCGCCTTGGTGTTGTGGCAGAAGCTGTAAATTTCATCAGACGGCTTCTTGTACTGGCAACGTAGCGATGTGTAGAATTTGGTGGAGTGCGTTGCAAGCGCATCGCCGAGAATAGAAATAATTTTGGCTTGCACGTTCTCCAAAAAGCTACGCACGTCGCATGAGCCCTCCGAAGTGAGGACAAAGTCCTCTAACAAACGCTCGAAAGCAGACCGGTCTGCTTTCATCGCAGGCTTGACGCGTTTCGTGGGTGGTGCATTGATGGAGGCTGCTTCTGCCTTCCTCTTGGTGGAGGTCGAAGGTTGAGCCCCAGATGTACTTTCGCTTAGACAAGTAAGCTTATGCTTCTTGGCATACGCAATTGTGATGTGTTTATTGCATCCGGAACACAGTTCGGTGGCAGCCAAATGCTTGCCTGGCACGCAGGTGCGACAATGTCTTGCAAAATTTTGGCTTGATATGCTTCTTTTGCACACAGGGCAACTTTTCATGGAGCGCATTTTTTTGGGGGGTATGTTTATTTATATGTGATCTGTTGGTGGCAGAGTGTTTACAAAAAAAAATGCCTTATGAGAAAAATTTTGCAGGCTAATTCTAATTAGTGTTAGTTTGAGGGGTTTATTTATGGGTGGTGTTGTCTTCCTCAAATATGTGCTTTAGTCAACCCTATAAAGAAATTTTAAAAAAATATATAAGAAAAATATGATTGTAGATAGAAAAAGGACAATAAATATTGTATGCATGTGTAATTCTATTTAGCTTATTTTTGCTAGACACGAATCTTCTTCAGATTTTATTGCCTACTAGTATATTTTTCTACCAATCTAGTAGAGGTGTGAAACTATGAAAATGTTCTTGTTTAAGCACTAATCATTATGTTTCCAATAGGACTCCTATGGGACGTAAAACCTTGTAACTTTGCTCTATGTATATACTAGTGCTTTTCCAACATATTCACAAAACCTTAGAACCTTCACAGACAAAAAAATAAAGTTTCCCCCCTGTGTACATGTATAATTCGAATCCCACTGTAGGTCCAGTTTCGGTTAGCCTTACTGTGCATAAAACAACAAATCCAACTTAGAATATCAACACATTCAAAAAGATAAAGTTTCTCCCCTGTATACTTGTATAGTTTTAATCTCCAGGTTCGATACCCGGCGGATCCCACTGTAGGTCCAGTTTCGGTTAGCCTTACTGTGCATAAAACAACAAATCCAACTTAGAATATCAACACATTCAAAAAAATAAAGTTTCTCCCCTGTGTACATGTATAATTTTAATCTCCAGGTTCGATACCCGGCGGATCCCACTGTAGGTCCAGTTTCGGTTAGCCTTACTGTGCATAAAACAACAAATCCAACTTAGAATATCAACACATTCAAAAAGATAAAGTTTCTCCCCTGTGTACATGTATAATTTTAATCTCCAGGTTCGATACCCGGCGGATCCCATTGTAGGTCCAGTTTCGGTTAGCCTTACTGTGCATAAAACAACAAATCCAACTTAGAATATCAATACATTCAAAAAAATAAAGTTTCCCCCCTGTATACTTGTATAATTTTAATCTCCAGGTTCGATACCCGGCGGATCCCACTGTAGGTCCAGTTTCGGTTAGCCTTACTGTGCATAAAACAACAAATCCAACTTAGAATATCAACACATTCAAAAAGATAAAGTTTCTCCCCTGTATACTTGTATAATTTTAATCTCCAGGTTCGATGCCCGGCGGATCCCACTGTAGGTCCAGTTTCGGTTAGCCTTACTGTGCATAAAACAACAAATCCAACTTAGAATATCAACACATTCAAAAAGATAAAGTTTCTCCCCTGTATACTTGTATAATTTTAATCTCCAGGTTCGATACCCGGCGGATCCCACTGTAGGTCCAGTTTCGGTTAGCCTTACTGTGCATAAAACAACAAATCCAACTTAGAATATCAACACATTCAAAAAGATAAAGTTTCTCCCCTGTATACTTGTATAATTTTAATCTCCAGGTTCGATACCCGGCGGATCCCACTGTAGGTCCAGTTTCGGTTAGCCTTACTGTGCATAAAACAACAAATCCAACTTAGAATATCAACACATTCAAAAAAATAAAGTTTCTCCCCTGTATACTTGTATAATTTCAATCTCCAGGTTCGATACCCGATGTTTAATCAAAACAACACTTTCTGTTCACTAACGCCACTCGTAATTATTATGATTAACACACACACACATGCAAAAGAAATAACAAAAAACAAAACTTACCTACAAAAGGCTGCTAGCAATTTAACACTCACAAATGGTAGTATAATCGCGCACAGTCGCAAAAACTTCACTGTTCTGTCCAGAAACTTCCACAGAAACTAAAGTCATCTCTCTTTTCTCTCTTCTCTCCACCCGTCGTCGTATCCGCTTGCGGTGACAATATAAGCAAAAACTAGGTCGTGTCAGTATTGCCAACTCACTAGGCCTCTGAGTTTAGGGCAACCCGAATTGTGCTGCCAGAGCGTGTTGCGCGCGGACCAGGTTCGAGGGCACAAACTCAACTGGCATCTCTCGCATTACTATTTCAGCGAAGCGTTGCAGAACAAGCAATGTTTGTGTTTCCCACGGCAGCATCTCGAGTATCATCACAAGCTGGTCGGGGGTTACGTACAGCAGCTGGCCTCCCCTTTTTCAGCATGAACTTGGGAGTGGCGCGACTTCCACGCCGCCGGAGCGGACGTTCCACCCGGTACGGAAGTTGGTGTTTATCGCGGCGTCACGAATCCTACACCGGTGGCGTGAACTTGGGAGTGGCGCGAATTCCACGTCGCCGGAGCGGACGTTCCGCCTGGTACGGAAGTTGATGTTTATCGCGGCGTCACGAATCACCGGGTAAACTGCTCGAAATAGACGCCAAACAGAACGCGGCTAAATTAATGATGAATAGTATGCACGGGTAAATGTACAAATTGAAAGACATCCCCGAAGAGATTCGCCCCCACGTCAATCAATTTTACGTTCGAAGGCCGTACAGGAAAACCTTTTACTTTTTTTGGTTGGGCACCACGCACCCTGGCGAGGTTATAGGGGCCAGGTATCCTAAAAAACAACAATTATTATTTGTTTGTTTGCGTCACAATACAGGCACGCGCGCGCGCGTGTGTGGCACATCGTTCCCCCGAGAGAGAGGTTTACAAAGGTCACAATATACAAACATTGGCCCCCGGGACTTGGAAAATTGCGATATGGCGCATTCGCTCACCACTGTTGCCAGCCATGGGCCTCTCTCTCTCTCTTCATCTTACAGCAATGTTGGCATCTCTATTTTTTTTTAGTTGTAAGTGGGTTGCCAACACACTCTAGTTAATAATGCTACATATTATACACACACACGCACACACATACTGTGTTGCCATCCACCCATCTCTCTCTCTTTTACGGCAGTACATATTTGTTGCCGGCTCTCCTTGCCCAGTGTGTGTAGGTTGGCAAAAATTGCTTTATGCACTGTAAGGCAAGCCTCAAGCAAAGTTGCCAGCTCCTTGCTTTAGGTTAGGTTAGACCAAGAAAGGCTGTAGGTAAGCTGTCGGTTGTTTAACTCTTCCCTCTCTCTCTCTTTTTTTTGTAAAAGGCTATGGCAAAAGTACCAGTAGGTTGGCAACCTTGCTTTATGCACTGTAAGGCAAGCCTCAAGCAAGGTTGCCAGCTCCTTGCTTTAGGTTAGGTTAGACCAAGAAAGGCTGTAGGTAAGCTGTCGGTTGCTTAACTCTTCCCTCTCTCTCTCTCTCTTTTTTTTTGTAAAAGGCTATGGTAAAAGTACCAGTAGGTTGGCAACCTTGCTTAAGGCAAGCCTCAAGCAAGGTTGCCAGCTCCTTGCTTTAGGTTAGGTTAGACCAAAAAAAACCTTGGTGATTTTTTCGAGTGAGGAGTTGGCAACACTGGGAGCCTCACCGAGCCTCATTTTCGGGCTTAGAACCCGGACACTCATACTACTGTTATCAAGTATTATGAGAAAAATTAACTAGTAATTTGTTTGGACATGTACATTTTCTGCAACAAACATCTAACTTTATTATAAAATTGAACTACATATCCATACTATACCATAAGATCGCATTTCTATTCATGTTTTTGGTACTTCATTTCTAAAATAGCCATTTTTTACAAGTGTTGAACATGCTTCGCAAAAAATATCAAATAAAGTCAAAGTACAAGGTTCGCCCATAAAAAAACCGAACTTTTTTAGGAAAGAAAACAAGAAGTAATTACCTTCAAATAACTTTATCACCTTCAAAATAATCACCAGAGTAGGCAATACGCTTTGACCAACGTTTGTACAGGTCTTGGAAACACTGTTGATAGTCATTGACAGTAAGTGTTCGCAAAATACGCGTAACATTTAATTTAATGTTGGCGACGTCGTCAAATTTTCGCCCTTTCATAGCCATCATAAGCTTGGGAAAAAGGAAAAAATCAGCAGGCGATAAATCCGTAGAATATGGAGGGTGAATGATCACTGTCACTGAATGCTTAGCAAGGTATTGTTGTGGAGACAATGCGGTATGAGGCTGAGCATTATCGTGTAACAGAAAGCATTGGCCAGCATCACAGAGGTCCTTCCTAACCCGCTTCATCCTGTTTCTGAGTTGACCAATCACTTCCTTGTAATACCACTGGTTGATTGTTTGTTTTTCAGGGATAAATTCATGGTGCATCAGTCCTTGGGAATCAAAAAATGCGATCAGTAGCACCTTTGTAGTCGATTTCGACATTGCGCACGGGAAACATGCACTGGCGGGAAGTTTAGATATAGCTATTTGCAGTGTTGCCAGAATACAGTACCTTTTTATTTGGTTTGGTTATTTTTTTTTGACAGTTCGGTTTCTTTATAGGCGGACCTTGTATATAATCTTAGTTCAAATTGGCCTCGCTTCCTACAACATTTAGGCAACTATTATACATTTTTCTTTCTAGGTCTGTGGGACATTCAATACCAATAACAATAATATTTTCTTTCTGTAAAAAACGGAACCAGGATTCATACGTCTGGTTAAATTTCTTGCTACTCTAATCTCGTATTAACTGCCTGCTTTTTGTATTACAAATATGCAGGACCTATAGGTGTGTTTCACCTACGTCATAAACTGTTACATTGTGACTAGTCTTATGGCGAGCGGCGTAGATGCTAGCAAGGGAAGTGGGGAACGGGGAATACGCCGCAGACCAACCAGTCAACAGTGGTGTAACCGGAAGTTACAACGTGGGGGGAAGAGGTGCTGCGCGAACCTTGTTTTACAAGCTAGTGTGTTGGATCGGCCGTTTCCCCGTTCCCACATTTCCCTTGCCAGGATGTAGGCCGCCCGCCGTAAGAACAGGCAAGAGCTGTGGCACATACATTCGTGATTTATTTTATTTATTTGAAAAATCCTGAATACAGAGAATAAATTTTTCATAAGGATATCAACAGAGAAAAGAATGAAATTAACAAATGAGAAGCGCGCGCTCACACCCACCCACCCACCCACAAATACACACATACATATATGAACATGTAGCACAATAATGAAAACAATAACAACTAGGATCGTACAACAAATATTCATTATTCTTTAGCTGCTTGATGCACGTCGTTCTGAAAGTCTTCTTTGATAGATGGAAGCCTGGAGGGTCATTTAATGAATTGTACAGTCACGGACACTGCTGGATTGTAACGATTCTATTGAAAGTCAATGTACTCATTACAACCCTGCAGTGTCCGTGACTGTACGTGGCTTGTAGCCTATACAGAAGTGACCTTGGTTCTAGGAATAACCTTGGAGACTTGTGTAAAAGAAATTGTAGCATATGCTGTTGGTATGTGGGATCCGGATGTGAAGAAGTTGCAAGAGTTCGTTAGTGTTAAGTTGTTCATTCATGATTCTGAAAAGAAAAGTCAGATCAGACATTTGACGGCGAAGAGGAAGATCATATATCTGTAAAGTGGATAGCATTTCGTGTTTTGAAAGATTTGCAAGGGCTGGACATCTATGTTTTTTCTGAGGAAAAAAAAAGAAAACTACTTTGTCTGTTTTCTTTACATTGCTTTCGCAAGACATTGACCAAATTCAGGAACCATATTGAAGAATAGGTAAAACGCACGTTGTAAAATAGGTTTTCAGAACAGAAACATGTGTGATTTCAATAGATTTCTCTGGATTCAGTTTCAGATTCCATTATCGGAACAGCGTTCAATGTGTGACATGTGCAAGGATACGATTAGATATGATTTTTTCGGCTAGTAGTGCAATTGCAGGAAGTAAGGAAATTGGACGATAAGAAGTAACATGACTTTTGTTACTGTGTTTGAGTATAGGAACTATAGTAGTTTTTTTCCATGCAAGAGGAAACACCCTCGGAAAAAGACATTTGTTTAAGAATATGCTTATGAGTTTGGATAGAATATGGGCTAATCGTTGAAGAAATACGGCAGGGATATCATTAGGAGCGTTAACTTTAGAACATGATAGAGTTTTTAATAATTCGTGAACTTCATTGCAGCTAGTTGAGATTTGAGAGAGTGTGTAAGAAAAAATGGACTTGAACGGGAGTACAGTCATGTGTCGGCGTGAGTTAATTAGCGGCCAAAACGTTTTGGGATGTTTAGCAGGACTTTCCGTTACTCTTTGAATATAGTCATTATGATCGCTTTGAATTAAGTTTTGCTATGCTTCCTTAAGTAAGTAAAAGTGTTCAGTGTATGAACGTTCGAAATTTGTTTTCACAGGATCCATGCATTCTTTTTGTTTTTCAAGGTAAGTTTCGTCTCTTCACTATACCACACTAAAATAAACGTGCAGTTGGTGCAGATGTAACGAACGCTACTTGCTGAATATCTCTTTGCAAACGACAAATAAAATTGGGCGCAATTTGTGCGCAACCTGACTTCACATGAAACCCACACATATTTCCGAACAACTTTTAAGAAAATCGGACCCTATCTTTCTCATTATACTGACGAGATGTGAATGTCCACCACATGTCCACGTAGGTGTCCTTGTATGAATTGGCAACATCGAAGGAACATGTGGTGGCCACGTGTGAGAGGAAGATAAGGTCCACGTTTCTTTATGTTTATCCGGAAGTAAAAATAATAAGATTGCCATCACCTGGAGGACAAATCAACAAGCTCCAACAACGAAGACGTAAAAATGGTGGAAATCAGAAACCTGGAGATTCTCCTAAGACCAATGTAAGACTAAAGCGTTGAAAAATCACTGTAATGTATCATATTGTTTAATACGGAACTGCTTCCAGAGACCATTGCGTAATCCATATTATCTAAGAGTAGCAAATGAGATTAACATAGCTGACCGCAACCAGAGTAAGGTTTAATTATCCAGTGAAGTAGACAAACACCAAGTAACCATTTTCTGGCAGGAAGTCGAACACCCTACGTGCTGTACGCGTTTTAGTAAAATTGCTTTAGTAAAGAGCCAGTCGTTGTTTTAGAGTTCGAATCCCGCAGAGGGATTTGTGTATGACTCTTTGTAAATTCCATCTATTCATGAGAGGCATTCATCGTCGCGACCAACTTAATTACTGACGTAATTATCAATCTATGACGCTCCCAAATACAGATCTATTCACATCGCCGTCAATGGATCGCATTTTTTTTTGTCAAAAAGTTGACGTGCTGTGAGGCTCCAGTATTTATGTCGCATTTCTCCAATGACCCGAGGTATGCCGCCGCAGCGTTTAATTCCGCCGACAGCACGAACCGTCAGCTTTGAGGCTCCTATTACCAAGTCCCGAAGCGCTCGGCTATGTTTGCTCTCTTCATTAGGAGCCGCCCTCAGCCCACCGTTCTTGCATGTAATTAGTGTTTATCCATGGATGCTTCGGAAAACAACTGAAACTTAATGGAGTGTAGCTCTCCCGCAGCATATCGAACTTGCATTTGGCCACAAAGTTTTCCGGATCGACTGTTAAACTCTTACGACTGTGTTTTTGTTTTCACTTTTCCTCCACATTCACTTTTATTTCTTCGTTAGTTATGAATATAATATTGATGGAATGATCAGTGAATTGAAGATAATTTGGCTCCCATGCGGCCCTTACAAATTAGCTCCCTAATTTTGTAGTGGACGTATGATTTAATTGCAGTATTTCCACTCCACGTTTGTGTAGCAGCTTTTACCGTAGCTTTTTCATACAATATAGTGCTCCACCGCATTTTGCGAATGTCGAGCGCGCATTTCTCGATCTGCACATACCTCACGGATGGAATGACCGCAGAGAAGTAATTGCATGGTCAGCAAGGTCCCCAGACCTTATACCATGTCATTTCTTCATGTGAGGATTTGCGAAAGATACTGTCTATGTTTCTCCCTTACCACGGAGCATAGAATTGAATTCCAAGCAGCTCAGCAATTGTCTTCATGATGGTGGTCAACATCGAAATTTTGGATCTCCCACCGGGATCAAACCTTGGACCGCTCGCTCAGAAGGCAAGGCTGCTGCACACTCGGCTACGAGATACTTCGGAATGAAGTGACTAACACCATCAATTTTATTACAGTTCCCATTTGCCAAACTATGACAAATCACTATATTGAATTTACTTTTACACAAATCGTCCAAATTTCCGCAAATACAGGTTGGCGCAGAGAAACGGCAAAATTTGAATGTGGAATTGGCAACACTGTAGCGCCAGCATTTGTTCGGGACCGATGCGAGATCATTGAGGAGGCTTGGCCATTTAGTAATGATGCAGCATTGGAATGATTCGGAGCGTGCTTTCGCTGTGAAAGCTTTTTATAAGAACGGTGATAGTGTGACTGCAGCGCAAAGGGTATTTCGGCAGCATTACCAGCTAGGACGTCATGTTCGTGAACCATCGGCTCGTGCGATTACAACATGGGTGCGTAATTGCGAAGAAACCGGTTCTGCGTTGAAGAAGAAGGCCCCAGGTAGAGTTCGAACAATACGTATACCAGAGAATATTGAAACAGTTCGAGTTGCCATTCAGAGGAGCCCTCGCCGCTCCGTTCGACAACATGCATCAGCCCTACAGTGTAGTTGAAGAAGCGTACAAAGAATACTGCATGAAATGAAGTTCCACCCCTATAAGTTACAGATTGTGCAGCAATTACATCCTGACGACTCTGTGTTGCGTAAGAAGTTTTGCGAATTGGTGTTGGCTAAGGTTAACGAGGACGCCAATTTCCTTAACAATTTGTGGATGTCTGTCGAAGCCCATTTCCAATTTAGCGGCTATGTTAACAAACAGAATTTCCGTTACTAGTCACAGGAAAATCCTTGTCAGCTTCACGAGCGTCCATTATATAGCACCAAGGTTACAGTGTGGTGTGCAGTGTCAAGTCGTGGTGTTTTCGGCCCTTATTTATTTGAAAGTGAGGAAGGCATTGCAACAACAGTGACATAAGATCGATATGTTGCTATGCTTGAAACATTCATTGCACCGAAGTTGAACGACGCACATCTTGACACCGACAACATGTGGTTTCAGCAGGACGGAGCCACGTCATATACTGCTTTGACAGTAAATGGAGGCGATTCGCAAATTGTTTGGAAGGCGGATCATTTCAGTAACGGTGACATTTCCTGGCCTCCGAGATGCCCTGATCTCAGTGTTTGCGATTTCTTTCTGTGGCGACATCTCAAAAGTAAAGAGTACAGCACACTTCCTGCAACCATTGCAGAACTGAAATAGAAGATTGCAGCAGAAATCACTGATATTCCTCGAGACATAACACAGCGGGCATTCCAGTTTCCACAGCAGACTTTCAGAATGTGTACGCCGAGATGGAACACATCTTTCTGATGTAATCTTTAAGAAGTAAATTGACATGTAAAATGACATGTAAATGTCATAGTTAATGGCATACTATGTACATGCATATCCATCATAAAATGTATTATTTCCTGTGTTTATTCGTGCATTTTACGTCAATTGAAATTTTGCCTTTTCTCTGCGCCACCCATTTGGATTTCCATGATGATGTACTGGTAATGCTAGCACCTTGTAATCTAGAGGTCCCCGATCCGATCACCTATAAAGGCACATTCAAGAATGGTTCTTCCCAATGCATGTAGTAGGTACTGTAACTTCAGTTCCGATTAATTCATCTCAGAATAAAGTGTACTAACACAAACTTTGAAGAAGAAAAATTCATTAATAACTGATTATCATGTTGTAAAAAATTCAATGTATTCAGGAATGTATTTGAATTGAGACTTTAATTTCCGCTTCAATATGTTATTGTAATTAGACTCTGGAGTTTTTTGTGTACAAAGCACCCAGCACCCAGCAGGGACACACGGAAGTCATTTTCAGGTGGAATTCGTGCTGTGCGTCGGTCCCAATCCCCAAAGGAGTACGCTGCAGATGTTATTGAATGCAAATTGGCTGATTGATTTGAATCACTCGGATACTAATAGGAATGGATTTGCGTTTTGTATGCAAATTGGATGAACGTGTTCCGTCATGGATGCTGGATGCGGAATTTTTCATGGAAACATCTAAACGTGTTGAGCACAATAGTCATATTGTTTTAAGGTGTGTATATATTAAGGTTAATGGTAGGAAATATGGCTCACTTGTATAATATGGAACAGCCAAGATTTTGCCTATTTAGTGCAAGCAAATAGTAAAACAGTACGAAAGGAGGAGCTCAATGAAACTGTAATCAAGTGTATATTCTTACAAATACATGGTGCATATTCACTGTACAGGGTCAGAGGTCTCCGGTTCGAAACCCAGCCTGGACATAAGTGTTTTTGAGTGCCCCTTCATCAATTTCATCATATGAAAAGTGCCAAAAGTGGCAAAAAAGTTACGTAAAGTGAACCAAATCAATCAATTACTGTACAGGGTCTTGGGGATTCTGGGTCTTGCAAGGGTAAAGTTCGTAGATGATAAGAGATACATGAATGGCTGTTTTTGTGCAGTGGACAGAACTGAAAGTTTTTAACTTGCCATGGTGTTTTTCGACGTAGGCTCCGACCTATCCGATCGCGTAGATATATCTCTCCTCGTAATCAAGGGCTTACATGCTCAATACACTTGCAGGCATAGTATAGCAGATGTGATACGACTTTATACTGTAGGTCCAGTCCCCATTAGAATGCATGAGGATAAAATGGCACTGAAAAAAACTTCGACAAAATTGATTGGCTGATTTTATTTATTTCTCTTACATTTGGATAATCGCGAAGATAAGGATGAGTGATGATAAGATGAAGTGGATGAAAGGACAATCACAAACACACAAGGACAGCACACAACACAAACTCCACTGAGAATTCTATAGGTAGTGAGGCCAGACGCCAGAGCCTCGTTAGTTTGTAAAATGTAGTCCAGTGTGTACGCAAAGGGTTACCCCATTACGTCCCAAATTTGGACAAAAACTGTTCTATATGCACGTCCCTTGTACCAGTGGCAAATCCAAAGCTACTCAGGTTACCATCCCATTTGGAGAATTCTATCAATCACCATGAACACGTGCTTGACACTGTCTTCATTTTAACTAATGCATCAACTAATGACTGACAAATAACGTTTTTCAACCTACAGGACAGGGCGAGAAACTGACCTTTATGGAGCTACATGTAAACACTTCTTGAATGATATTGGCAATTTTGTTATTTACTTCCTGCCGACTACATCGATAACAATCGTTTAACCCATTCATTACACGGTGACAGAGTTGTCACAAACCCATCGGGAAGATCCTCGATAGAAGGCTTCAAATATAAAAGTTCCCAAGAAAAGTTGCTTGCTTTAGTGACCTCTGTGTACTGTGAAAGTTTGTACTGTGGCATTCTGTATATATTTGCTTAGACTATATAGGGGGATTATGAAAAATCATAATGGATATGAAGGAGGATTTGAAAAATAGTTCCTTAATTATAATGATTATATTAGATTAGAATTATACGACAATCTGTTTCATTTGTATTTGTGGTATAACAAAAAAGTAAACACTGGGTAGAAATTTGAGTAAACACTTCTTGAAATAGTTTTAAGATTAAAACATTTATATTTTATATTATACTGTTCATTTTAAAACATTTTTGTAACCTGTAATTTTTAGGGCAATATATTTCTTTGAAGTAAAATATTCCAAACCATATGAGGGGTAAAATTACAAATATTTTCAATTGACTCCGCAAGTGAACGGGGTTAATTGACAATACTGACACGCTTCGAAAGAACAAGCAATAACCTTATAAGTTTTAGGTGAGGTAAAAATTGATGGTGGTCAAGGAGACTGCAGGTACTGCTCATACTATTTCAACAATAGTAGATCGTAATTTTTAATAGCTGCAAAAATTTAAACTTGAAAATATGGCCAACTCATCCCGGTCTTTCCTATGTCCTCCAAAACCTGGCCCTTCAGGAAAAGCCTGCACGTTGGTATAACGTACTACACTTCCTTTAAATCTTTAATCCTGGAGCACTATTCTGATGGTAGATGTTTAAAATTATTGTAACTATTCATCTGGAACTAGTTGCCTGTGAAACCATCAGGATCGAATAAAGTAGCAAATTTTGTAGCATTTATTCCAGTTATAATTTCCTGCACGTGCATTAGATGTGCAAAAAAGGCGACACACTAACTTCTAGGCTGTAAACAACTTAGAGATTGGATCAAAAGAAGTGACGATAAAGCATCAACATTACACATATACCTTTACACAAATTCGCCAGCCTGTTTCATTGGATTACCACCTATGCTCTATAAGCGGCAGCATCATTCCAACCAACACGCGGAGGCATTTCACATAGGCGTAACAAGAACACGGAAATGTAGAGGAAGTCTGTGCCGAAATATGGTTTTGCAATGTAGAACCTCCAGATGAAATCAATAGAACCCCCAGCTCTGCCAGAATCCGCTGATCCGCCTCATTGCCTATGCATGAAATCCTCAGGTGTGGTCTTCGCAGATGTTGCTATGGAAGCAGAAGGATGTATACAGCCCCTCTTCCCTGGAAACCACACCAATATCCCTCCCGCATTACGCTTTATTAGATTTTAATAACGGTTCGTGCGGCATCGGAAAGAGATCAACAACTCCCCTCGCAACGAGATGATCAGACGACGACTGTTTCCTGTGTTTATTTCAGGCTGTATTACGGGAGTTAATTTTTCATAGTAACTCGGGTGTAAATGCAGTCTCTTTGTCGTTGAAATAGTATCTCGTTCACCGTTGGCGGATTTAGCGGGCGCTAGGTATTATAAAAAGTATTGAGAGCATTATAATACAACGAACAAAATACATGTTTGTGCAATCCTTTTCCACATGGTAAATGACTAAAGGTATTTTCTACTGTTACGGCGGCCGATCCTAATGCTGGCAAGGGAAGTGGGGAGCGGAGAAGCGACTAATCCAGCGCGATAAGAAACGCAGCAGCCAGTAGAATGAGGTTGACGTAGTACTTTTTCCCGCCGCGTCGTGTCTCTCGGCTTCACTGCTGTTGTTTGGTTGGTCTGCGGCGAAATCCCCTCTCCCCACTACCCTTGCCAGAACTAGGACCGGCCGCCGTAAGAGTGGAAAAGACCTATAGCACAAACGCATTAATCGGAACTAAATTTACTAGACACTTAAGCAAGTAGACACCGGAAATCGAATCCGGGACTTGTTCATTACAAGACAGACACGTTAACTGGTTAACCGATGGGACAAAGATAATGTTTTGTAGGTCAAATATTTCAGATGTTTGTGTTAATTTTTGAAGAAAAAATGAAATCTGAAGCTCATATCTTTCTTTCAGTAAATCACTGAAAATCACGCAAGAATCCACTAAAGCTATCATTTTAGGATCAAATGGTCCTGGGTTCGTTTCCTGCTTGAGGTACATTGTACCTAGTCTGGATATAAATACTGTTACAAACTTTGAGCTTGGACTGTATCTCCGGTAGTCAGGCTCATGAACCATGCTTGTGCTGAAGTTCGCTCCTGACCATTGTGTGTTCAGATGTGAAAGAGCAAGCGTGTATCTTCTTGTGCTTAGCATGGAGTGGGGCGAATATGAAAACAGAGTAGACGTAATTGGTCTACGTATGGTTGGGAAGTCACTCACTGAGATTTTCAAGCCCCTAAAAATCCCGAAGATGACCAAAAGATTTGTGTATCAGACAATCCAGACCTTCACTGATACTGGTAGCATGAACGATCGCCCAAGAGGTGGTCGACTTCACACCGTATGAACAGCGGCGGCTGATAAAGCAGTGGTGGCTCGCATCCACCGAAATCTCATCCGGAAGCGAGTGATAATGGCACAGGAGCTGAACATTTCACAACAATCAATGTTCAGGGTACTTAATGAAGACCTGGGAATTGGAGCTTATCGGTGGAGTACTGGAAATTTCCTGACGACACAAGTGAAGAAGCAGAGGGAACTGAAATCGAGACTGAAATCCTGCAGCGGTACGTTGCCAATGGACATTGCAGGATTCTCTTCACTGATAAGAAATTGTTCCCCACTGAATAAAGTTTTAAACGCCAAAATGAGAGGGTGTATGCTTCAAACTCTAGAGACGTTTGTGAGAGAGTTTCCAAAAATCAGAGATGACACCAGTCCTCTTCAGTCATGGTTTGGTGGGGGGTGAGCTATGAGAGTTCCACCAGGCCTCATTTTTGAGAAAAGGGCTTAAAAGCCGTGCGAAAGTGTATGTGGAAAGTGTCCTGGACCCGCTCGTGACACTGTTGAACCAAACAATGTTTCACAATGAATCCTGGATGTTCAAGAAATATTCTGTCCAAGCTCATAAGGCAAGGATGACGCGACGGTGACTGGAGACCAGTCTACTAGATTTCATCTCCACTTTTGATTGGCCATCTGATAGCCATGATCTCAGTACCTTGGACTACAAACTCTGCTCAGAGCTAGAGGGGACTGTCTGAAAAACGAGGCACCCTATGATTGAAAGTTAAAAGCGCTCCTAGATAGCAGCAGGGGCGGACTTTCCCATCAAGACCATGCGTGCTGTAATAGATGCCTGGCCAGGGAGACTTCGAGCCTCTGTGAGGGCGAAAATTGTACATTTTGAAAACTGATTGTTGCTATTTGTGTGTAATATATGTAAGTGCAACATACTAAAAGAACATTTAAAAATATGAAACCATATTCAATTTATTCACAAAATAGTGTGTAACAGTATTTATGGCCAGACTAGGTACAGTGGTTGGGTTAATTTGAAGATCCAGTCTCGGTTAGTTAAGTTGATCACAAACTGGGCTTAAAACGAAACCATGTAATTATTTCGTGGTCAATATTATACACACACGTACACACACGAGGCTCTTATAATATCTAGAAAATATGCACATTATATTTCCAATGTTATGTCTGATAAACTTGCAACGTAAAGTGTGCCCCTTCCAAGGAAACAATCTAGATTCTCCTATTGAGTATGTGACACTTGCCCGTAGTTACATTTGCACGGAGGTGAATTTAGTGACTGTTGCACGGAGAGGTCAGTGTCCATGACCGTTTATTTTGCGACGATGACGCTTGCACGGAAGTCTTTTCTCGCCAGAAACCTTGAATACTCAATCTCTAAAATCTATACAGAAGAAGTTGGACGGGTCCATCGTGAAATCATCCACCCTCGATTTCGCTAGGAAATCTTCGTTTTATTTTTGCGACGATTGTGTGTTGCAAATTGTGAAAAAAAGATTCTGGATCGGGGAAACAAATATTTAAGAGTGTACAGCCCTTTAAAGTGGAAATAAAGCCGTTTAAAGTTTGCGAGGTGGAAGTCTATTGCGGCCATGTCAGTTTCGTAGCAGCCACCCGCACCCGTACCGATGGATATACTTATAACAGTCGCTTTTTCAGGGCTAAAAAAAAATCATTAAAATTGCCCCCCGATTCCGGGCTCCGCCCCTGGGGGTAATTTACCTGCCGCCCCCTTCCGCTACTGCGGCCCCGCCTATTTCTATAGAGTCCCTTTAAAGGCATGTTAGAACCTGCCCAACACTAAATTTTCTTCTTCACGATGACGAACGTGGACCTCAGGACAGAGTACTTATGTTTGCCAGCGCCAAAGGAAGGGAAGCCTTAACGTCGTCTTTTTTTGTCGATGGAACATTCAAAAGTTAAAGTAAGCAGTTCGGAGTTCGGACAACTCTTCTGCATCCACGCTGATCTGGGAAGTTAGTGAACACACTCCGACAAGACGCTGAAAACCATGGCCACACTTAGATAGGTTAACTCTCAATCAGGACGGCAAAAGAAGAAAGGAATCTTCAATCAGGACTAACAAGATTATAAGTGACGCCTTGAGGAAACTTGAAGAGAACGGAAGTGTAAGAAAATTTCTTAAAGCAATTGCTTCCTATTGAGAAATTGAAGTAATCGTCTGGAAAATGTAAATTTGTAAATAATGTACATACAAATTAGCTGTTTCTATTTGAACAAAAATGAACTGAAAAAGAAAGACGATGGTTTCCTCTGGAACCAGAAAATCCCAGAAATCCCCCCCTTCCGCGCCATTTTAATAAACTTCCATCCAGCAACTTCGTGATCGGATAATGCATGCAGTGCAGGATATTACAGTGAACATATTACACCGTGTCTGGAACGAGTTTGATTACAGCGTTGATGTGTGTCGTGTGACCAGGGTAGCCCACATTGAAAGATTGTAATTTTAACTCACATATCAAAAACTGGGAGAGTTTCCGCAGCTAACAGTGTTTGCTGTAATCACGTAAGTTTAAAAACAAATTTTTATTGACATTTATAACTGCAGCATTCATTTGTTTCTACCCTGTATGTTTATGGTGCTTGGAACTGAGATTTATAGTCATTATCTTATCTTCATGTGTGAAAAGTATTAAAATTTTAATGAAAATAGGTTGCGTGCCTTTTTTCTAAATTAAAAGTAGCTACACTATTTTAAACTTTACGTGTTTCTAAATTTACAGTACAATATTTCAATTTTTGCAGTATATTCTAATAGCGAACATGATTTTATTACACTACGTGTTTCTCTGAATCATTCTTTCTCTGGAAGCTCTGGAGCAAGCGAACAAAAGCAAGTATGAATCGAGAGGGGTCCACAAGCGAGCGCGTGAGAGGGAAGTGAGTATATGCGGGGGAGAAACGCGGCTGCAGCTACCATCCATTTTCATCAGCGCGCACTGCTTTGCTCCGCCCACTCGATTTCTCCCCTTCTCTGCCGTTATTCACAACCTTGCTCTACAGATTTCCGAGACAGAAGGTAGCCGTTATTTGAAAAATTAGCTGGAGCCTCATTTGGTGCTCTACTTGCAATTTTGCTAACGAAAGTTTCGAGTTCGCATCCTGACTTGTGCGTGGCTTCCTTTGTGAATGTCCCTTCATTGACTCAATCTTATCATCATACACGTTCATCGTCGCGATTAAGGTCATGAGCCATGTAGAAGCAACCCAGAATAAGGATATGCACCAAATAACAAGGCTCCATCTTGGTATGCCATGTTAACTACAAAGCTTCCATAATCACGAATAATGACGTCAGAGGTATTATCTGAAACTTTGATGCAGAAGAGCTTATAGCGTGTTATCCGGTCGCATAAGCAGCGAAAAAAGAAACTTTGGCAACGCGCTTCCTCATCTTCCACGCACAACGTACCTATTAGACTAAGCCCGTACTAATCTAAGAAAGAAGCGTCAAAGTGATCTAAGTTCGCGAAGTGGCAACACCGGATCGAGTCTCTAATAATATTAACGCTTCGGTAGGCCCGCGTATCGGAACAGGAGACTGGGTTGTCGAACCATCTCGAAAGTCTTGCCACTTACCGTCACACCGCACGAATATTCGCAAAGATTAATTACACAGTCCCTTGATAATTTCCTCACCTGTGTCTCGAATTGGCGCGAAACGGTTCCCATCGATGTCTCGTCACCGAAGCACCCTGCAGTTCGGCTTTGGTAGAAATTGGAAGCACGTAACTCCTTTGGCCCGAAGCGGCAAGATCAAAAGGTACCGAGGTACTTTGGATCATGAGTTTGCTTTGGCTGCGCGTTACTCACCCTTCACCGAGCTCGCAGACAATCATTTCGGTTCACAACACTTGATGCTCACCTCCACCATCTCTCTGACGGGAGGGTTAGCATCCGTCCTTGCCCGCGAAGTTTATCCACAACCTACATCGCCCGTTCTTGCTTTGCATGCATTGCTCTTTGTGCATTCTCAAGATTTGATTAAATACTTTGGCGGCTCCTGACATGGAAAAAGTTCAACTTTCTTTGCTGATGAAGTGGATGAGAGCATCCTATACCGTAAAAATTAAAGTTCACCGTAAATTTTCGCTGCCATTCAGCAACTACCGTTAAAATACCGTCACTAAAGTAGTAACGGTTAATATATAGATAAAAGTTTTTAATTTTATTTTCGTTATTTTACGTCGTGTTTTGCCACTTTTAGCTAACTGTGACTATCACCGGTGTACGCAGAGGGAGGCTGAGAAAATACAGATTGCATGTCATCTAAAAGAGACCAGATATCGTACATAACACAGCCGTCGCCATAACTTGTGTAATAAAATTTCTGGACATAACTATGGGACTGTAAACTTTTGAACTGACCTGGAACATATAAGTGCGACATATGTAACATTATGGTTTACACACTCAATGGGTTCGAAATAATCATCCCCCGTTGAGGTTTTTTGGATTTTTTGGATTGATTTGGTGTTTTAAGTCCACTTTATGCACAGTAAGGCTAATCGGGACTGGATCTACAGTTTAATGTGGGATCCGAACCATTATGTGCCTCCACCGGGTATCGAACCCGGGATCCCTTGATTACAAGGCGAGGACGACCTTGTTGAGATGTGTCATTCATAACCACCCTGCATTAAAATGAATAGATGTATGTTTTGACCGCTACTTTCATTCATGTGACCAACATCTAATTTTCAGTTCCATCACATTTTAAATGCGCCAAGAACGAAGTCTAGAGCTTGTTTCGAAATTGTTATCTCGTTTTAAAACGTGTTTTTGAAATAACCATAATTTTTTTAAAAAAATAAAAATTATTTATGTAAACTTTCCATCAAAACATATGTGTGTGCTATTCTAAAATTATTTAGGTATATATGGAAGTTGAATTTTGTACCCCTAAATGAAAAATGTTCCTGCGCAACTGAAAGCAGTTGTGTACTACAAAATTTTACAAGTCCAGTTCTCCAAAAAAATATCCCTCTTATCCCAGTGGTGATTATATGATGAGTGATGATCTGATAAAATTCATGAGGGTATACTTATAAAGACCATCCATGCGTAAGTCAGGTTTCAAACCGGGAACTAAGGTGTTGAAATCCAAAGTCGATCACCAAGCCGACCGTAACTTAAAGATACTGTTTCTAAAAATATGTTTATGCTGCACATAACAGCAATTTATAATCATTAATATTACTGGTCTACAAAACTGAACTTTCACAAGAACAAAATTAACTGAATCTAGAAGTATTTTTCATGCTGAATGCAAATACACTTTTAGATTTTTCAATCAGGCAGGGTTTTTGTGTGACAGACGTATTACGTTTTATGAAATCAGCACTTAACGTAAATCTATGTCATTCTGGTTTACCTAAAACGTTGAACATAATGATTTGCAGGCTTTTTTTGCATTTGGGATACTTCTCTTTAGGGTCCATACCATGTCAAATCATTCACAATTTTGTGAAAATGTCACCCACCATCCCCGATTTTGATGAAATTCGGTATGCTTATAGAACTTTTGATGCTGATTACAAAAATGACAACTTTTTTTAAAATTGATCAAGGGGCTCAGAAGTTACGCGCTTTTTAAAATCTCCGTGTACGTCACAAGCGGCTCCACTTTGAATGACAAGCATTAGGTTATAAACGATCGTATCTTCCCTCGGGTTTGCCATAGAAACTTCAAGTTTGCTTTCTTTTGTTCAGAATAGTATAAACTTTTATTTAAATAACGTTTCAGATGAATGCATCAATAAACATGTATTTTTATATATAGTTTTATGTATTTTTTTAGAAAAATAAATGATTAACTTCAAGAGCGAATTTCATGCAATGCCCAACCTTCAATTTTCCCCCAATTTTATACGTAGATAGCTCAGAGTGTGTACTAATTCCTGATAAAAAAAATTGCGATGGGCGGTTCAGAGAGACGGTGATAAAAAAATAATTTGCATGAAATGACATTAAAAGTAAATCTTATTAAAAATGCTTCTGTATTTAGCACAAAGCCTGAAGTACAATATGTTTCAAGTTACAATATTCAAAATTTATGTTCACTATGTGTGAATGTAAGCATAAGCGTAACCTGGCGGAGGCAAAGGGAAGCACTTGCCCCCTCCAAAATTTATAAGTTAAATATATTTTGCGATCCTCCTGGCACTTGAGGAACAAACGAATAAAGAGTAATAATTGTGATTTTCGAAATGTATTTATCAAATAATCCTGGACACTATTTTTATGCGATGGAAAACTTTGTGATTATCTCAACCCGAAGATAGTTTCCAAGTGACCCATTAAGATAGTACCTAAAAATTGTACTCTATGCACTGTCAAAATTTTATGAACTATAAATTGTGCCGTTCACATTTTAGATGGATATTTTGACCATTTCAAACACACTAAAGTATTTGACTTATCACTAAGTACATATGTCCATCCATTTGTGTTGTTAATGTCCACTGGACACAGAATTCTTTGTGGCCAGTAGTGGGAAGTTGATGTACCAAGTGGATGCAATAATTTAATAGCTGCATCGCCATTTTCACGTGGACTTTTGAAGCAATCCTACAAACAAGTTTGAGTCACGTACACACATGCTACTACATAACTGTTCACTGTTGGAATTCGAAAGCCACTTCTTCACAAAAGTCAAACCATACAGTTATACAAAACATATCACATCAGCACTTACTATTTTGGCTCTGACTGTTAAACAACTAGTGTTTCGAAGTAAATAGTTACAAAGTTACAAGTACAGTTACTTTTATTTAGGAATTCTAACTGTAACTAGCTACTTTTAAACGTAAGTACCTGTAACGTTAACAGAGTTACTTTTTGCAGTAGGGAAATAGCTAAATTGGACAATTCTGTTCCAGACTATAAAAATAAAATATGTACCTTCTCCGGATGCTACGTGAAAGGATTTTCTTGGAATTGCTGGCAAGGAATATACTTTGTTGCATGCTAACTTTAGAACATCCACGCTTTACTGTAATTAATTTCTAATTGTATGTGAAAAATCCATTGTTTTTGGTAGACTGCTGCGTTCGTTTGGAATGTTGTTTTCCAGCTAGGAAAAAGTCATTGTCGAGGGAGTGGATCTTTGGATATTGTTGAATTTGGAATGGAGGAGAAAGAAATAGGTGCAAGTGGAATCAATGACACCATATTCAAAATACCGTGGTCAGCATACAAATGATTTTTAATTATAATCGTTTAAGCAAAGCTGACTGTGTTTTCATTTATTAGCAGTAATAATGTAAATATATGAATACATATTATGTACTAGAAACATAAGTAAAACACGGATCATGATCATTGATTTTGTGTAACGTTTACACAAATCAATGATCATTAACAGTACGTTACTGTTAAAGTAACTGTAAAAGAAACTCAGTTACTTTCAAAGTACCAGTAACAATAACTGAGTAACTTTTTTAATGATTGAC
Source organism: Lepisma saccharinum (assembly GCF_977018435.1). Taxonomy (NCBI): domain Eukaryota; kingdom Metazoa; phylum Arthropoda; class Insecta; order Zygentoma; family Lepismatidae; genus Lepisma; species Lepisma saccharinum. Next base: position 62,154,259 of record NC_139233.1, read on the forward strand.
TCTAACTCAGTTACTTGTAAAATGTAACTTACGGAACCTGCAAGTTCAAAATAGTGCATACTTCCTGGTACTGTTCTAGTACCTTGCAATCGCTGACACATTGTACTGTGGGTTGTCATTTCACCCTAGATGATTACTAAGAAATTTATGCCTTGAATATTATTTCTACATAATTGCCGTACTTGTTGCTTTATACCGTATCAATCCCTAATATTATATGTTTATTTTATTAAGTCTCTCTGAATGCTTCACGTTGACCAGGGCATTCACTTGTTTTTCTCAGTTGTCTCAGCCTTTGAGGCATGTAAACAATGCACTGTGTTGTGCTATGCAAACCTCCTGAGCCATCCAGGAAATAGGTAGTTTCTTCTGCCTATGGAGTCGGCGGTTTGCACAGTGGCAATTTAAAAAACACGATTCAGCATAGAGGAAGAGCTCGATGGCCTAGTGATATAGAGGTGAGACAAGCTGAGAGGGGACTGACTTTTGGATTGGAGTTGAGAAGGGAGAAGTGGTTAGGAGAGCAGTAGGGCAGAAGTGAGACGACGCTCTGGTCGACAAATTGAGAAGCCAACAGAGGACTTCTTATATTCTATTCATCCTAATTCATCAGATAGACAGGTAATTATCCTAACACCCAGCCATGATTCAGGTTCAAAGGTTCACAAAACCCAACGAGTGACCATTGTCTTTTCAGCAGTTTAGTTCCTTAATTTTATTTGTACCTTTCGCATTGCCAAGCGTTAACTCTTCATGCCAATGACGAGTGCTCTCATCAGAGGATGAATGATGAGTAATTTACATCACCCAGCAATTAACTGCACAATCACTGGTTCAGATCCCATCATTCTTTAGAATGATACGTTGTGCGATACCAACACAGTGCATTGTTTACATGCCTCAGAGGCTTGAGACAACTGAGAAAAACAAGTGAATGCCCTGGTCAACGTGAAGCATTCAGAGAGACTTAATAAAATAAACATATAATCTTAGGGATTGATACGATACTATAGAAGTCTTTACAAGTATTTCTACTGTTCCAACCATCCCGTCAGAAGGATATTTTCTGTGGTATGTGGCGAAAAAGATCCATTTGAAAAAACTTCAATTAGCACAAATGTGTAGTATTAATTTTTACTTCATATTACGTATCCCCATGAAGAGTAGCCAAAAAAGAACTTCCATATTGAGATAAAATGCACAAAAAGAATGTTCTCGAAGATAAATTTGCCAAACTTGGGAATGTTAATAATAATTATATATATAATTATATAATATATAAAATTTTAAAAAATTAGGACTGTTGAAACTAACTTATATACAGTGGAACCTCAATTTTACGTTATCTAGGAGACCAAGCTGAAAACACTTAATATGCGGGAAAATGTAAAATCTTGAAAATTTTCCAACCAGACCATTAAGATTGAATGCAAAATGAAGGAAAATGTAAAATCGAGGAACTTAAATCGGGGTTCCACTGTAATTATTACTTGCAAATTTTAAATTAATCTATAAATTTGGGAGAGGGCAAGAGCTTTCCTTTGCCTCCGCCAGGTTACGCTTATGCTTACATTCACACATAGTGAACATAAATTTTGAATATTGTAGCTTGAAATATAATGTACTTCAGGCTTTGTGCTAAATACAGAAGCATTTTTAATAAGATTTACTTTTAATGTCATTTTATGCAAATTATTTTTTTATCACCCTGTCTCTGAACCGCCCATAGCAATTTTTTCATCAGGAATTAGTACACACTCTGAGCTATCTACATATAAAATGGGGGGAAAATTGAAGGTTGGGCATTGCATGAAATTCGCTCTTGAAGTTAATCATTTATTTTTCTAAAAAAATACATAAAACTATATATAAAAATACATGTTTATTGATACATTCATCTGAAACGTTATTTAAATGAAAGCTTATACTATTCTGAACAAAAGAAAACAAACTTGAAGTTTCTATGGCAAACCCGAGGGAAGATACGATCGTTTATAACCTAATGCATGTCATTCAAAGTGGAGCCGCTTGTGGCGTACACTGAGATCTTAAAAAGCGCGTAACTTCTGAAACCCTTGACCAATTTAAAAAAAGTTGTCATTTTTGTAATAAGCATCAAAAGTTCTATAAGCATACCGAATTTTATTAAAATCGGGGATGGTGGGTGACATGGCCTGGATGAATTGACGTGGAATGACCCTTTATGGTACAGCAATAGTCAGCCAGCAACCTCCATTTGCCTTGGCACCCTTTTCCATTGTAGAATTCTGCTGATGGAAACGCTCGCCATGCTCATCGCTGACAACTAGGTGGGAGTCTTAAGATGTAAATTTTTAAACACATATTGCATTCCATAGCTTTGTTTGAATTCGCAAGATCAGACACTATATCATGATAGTTTTCTGCTTTATGATTTCCAAGAAAATTGCAACATAAAGTTTTGAACGACTTCCAGGCTGTTTATTCCAGTGAATTTAACAGTTCTTAAAATGTTCGTAAGCCATTAGTGATCTTGTTTGTGGTCCTATAAAAATTCCTTCTTTCAGTTTTGCAACCTGGCGTTGGAGAATTTCGTTTTAAAGTACATAAATGAAACGTAGTTTTCATCGATTCCTGATTGATTGATTTGGTATTTTAAGTCCACTTTATGCACAGTAAGGCTAATCGGGACTGGACCTACAGTTTAAATAGGGATGCGAAACACTACGTACCTCCACCGGGTATCGAACCCGGGACCCCTCGATTACAAGGCGACGACGCTACCACTGCGCCATCGGGGAGGCTTTCATCCGTTGCTTTCACAAGTTTTCACGACTCGCAATTTGATATTTACTGGAGGTAAATACACTTTTTCAGAATTCACTATCTGGGTATTTGACACATTTTTCTGCCCAGGAATAACAGATTCACGTTTGGGCCACAATTTTTTCATGTAGTGAGACTTCTCATCCTTGCTGTCCCATTTATACACGAAACGGAAAAATTTAGTGTATCCAAGTTTGCGAACCAACAGACAGTAAGGGAATCACATTTAAGTCTCCAATGATACTCCAATTATATTTGCAATATTCGAGATTTTTCAGCAAAAATATTTTCATATGTCTCTTTCATACAAGCTGCATGCGCTACAGGTACTGATGGCAATCCATTGCCATTTATAACACCATTAAGCCTTGTTTCCATTATTATAAAAAAATATAAATATGCTGACCAAGGCAGTAATTTATTTTATTAAAAACATAAACTAAACGTAACGTTTCAACCTTCTAGCAAGGTCTTCATCAGACTCTGTATCAAGTACAAAAGTGATACTTGATACAGAGTCTGATGAAGACCTTGCTAGAAGGTTGAAACGTTACGTTTAGTTTATGTTTTTAATAAAATAAATTACTGCCTTGGTCAGCATATTTATATTTTTTCCATTGCCATTATGCAGCAGCACAACTTTCAAATTAACTTTGGAAGAATCTATGAACAAACTAGGTGAACAACACCTAAATATATCTTGTAAAGAAACACTTCGTATAAGTTATATATAGGTAAAAGCATCCCATGGGGGGACCATAAATACTGCTACAATTCAATTTCAAAAAGTAACTGTAACAGAAAATCTGTGCCGGATGGAAAAATTCTAATTCCTTATTTGAATTCAGGGGGAAAAAATACACTAGACTCGCCATTTAGTTTTCTTGTGAGAAAAATCATGTTGACCAGTGTATTTGAAGGCATATGGTGGTTCGGATCTCACTTTAAACTGTAGGTCCAGTTCCGATTAGCCTATCTGTGCGTCACATAGACACAATATATCTTTATACATGATGAACTATTCTGATTCAAATTTCATTTTTCTTACAAGCGCAAATTATACTGTAGGCCTGTATATACAGTAAAACCTCGTTAATCCTAACTAATGGGGGGATAAGTTTCCGGTTTAACGAAAGTCCGGATTAACTGAAATAACCTAAAAAAAACCAATAGAATGTGTATTAAAACTCCGTTTATAGCAACAAGACACGTTTAGTATGGTGTATTATAGGGCGTAGTCCTAAATACACTTTACAGTACAGTACAAAGTCTGCGGGAAACAGAATTTCATCAGTGGGTGACTGCATTTTCTTTGGGAAGTTCTCTTCTTGACTTCTAGCCACATTTAAAACCTTGGATTCTGCATTTTTTCTTCCTTCTGTCTGTCCAGATGAAGCTAAGTCCGGCTTATCGGGGTCCGAATTAACGAGGTTTTACTGTACTTTTGTGTGTATATTCATTTTGAGTGCTATGTTAAAGCATTAAAGCACACGTGAAAGTATTACATTTATAATAAATGAATGTACAATTAAGATGAATTATACATTGGAATGTAAAATAGTTTCAATTTACGTACATCCCATCTAGTTAAAAATGAAGTATATTAAAGTGATACACTTCAATGAATTATTACATCGTATACAATGTAATATTATTATCATGGGTGATATCAATGCACGTCATGAAGCATGGGTTGCATTAGGATGTAGTGTTTTGCATTAGATTAGTTATCTCTCATTACATTACATGAATTACGCATTATCCCTGATAACTGGATTTAACTATCGTTTCAAAAAAAGTAAATACATTTTGTAAATTGAGGCAGTGACCATTTCCCAATTTCAATTACATTGGTGTACACTCAATATCTAAAGCATATGCAGTACCATTGAAAAGGTGGTAGATTAAAAACACAGATTGGAAATTACATTCTGTAATAACGTATGCATTTAATATTGTTGCTAGGCAGAATAGACTACAAGTAAATAACAAAAATATATTTCAAACTAAAAACAGGTGGAATGATGAATGCCAAGATGAAAAAGAAGAAATAATAAGATGAAATAAAATATTTCCAAACAATATCAATATATGTCAAGTAATTGCATACATGTAAAACAGGCAATTGATAAAACAAAAAGTACTTTGAATCAGTGGCGGATCCTGAAGTTACAGTTTGGAAGGGGCGAATTTCAGTAGGATAGATCATCTCACCTGGAATCAGATATAACCTACACTTGAACTGTTATATTAAAAAAATATGTGATACTATGAAAAGTAAGCAAGCCTACATTCATGCTCTAGATTTCCAAAATTACGGGCACAGAACTGGAATAGATGATTTTTATTGCATATCCTTATATTAATTTATTCTATAGCAACTGAAAATTGAGCGATCTGGTGTGCTGAACAAAGAAAATAGACAAAGGGGGTATTTTCAAACCGTCTTCGGTTGGAGGCACATTTCACAGTGGTTCGGATCCTAATTTAAACTGTAGGCCCAGTTTCGATTAACTTGTCATAGGCATAAAGTAGGTTTAAGTCAAACTTTAATTGACTGATTGATTGATTTTAGTTTTAAGTCCACTTTATGCACAGTAAGGCTAATCGGGACTGGGCCTACAATTTCGAAGTGAAATCCGAAACTCTATGTGACTTCACCGGGTATCTAAACCGGGACCCCTTCATTACAATGTAACGACGTCATCGGGGTGGCCAGAATCAAAATATTAAAATATTCTGGAGGCTGTTAAACTTCATAAAGATATACTGTTAAAGTCTTCAAACATATTAGACTCTGTATATCCAAAAATATTGTAGTTGGTATGGGTGATCGTCCTCACCCTCCGTGGATCTGCACCTGCTTTGAATAAAGAAAAGAGGCAAAACATGGGAAGCATTTTGTGAATCATTACTCCCATCTCCTAAAACAGAAACTAATAGGTAAAACATAATTAAAATATATTCTGAAAGAACATATTGCTAGAGTAACGCCTTTAACAAAAATTTGGAAATATGTAAATTATAATAATTGAAAATCATGTAATATACTTTAAGGGAAACGAGGATATTAAGCACTATGAAATCATCATCCCCAGGATATGACGGAATAACATATTAAATAATATGTAATCAATCGTATAATGCACTGAAATTACTGGCAAATATATATAATAATATTTTGAGCATCGGAAACATAGAGGAGGTGGACATTGAAACTGAAACACCGGTGCTTATAGAGCATGCTGCTGGAGGTCTCGCCTGCGCCACCTGTTGGTCATGTATAGCGTAGCGGACATTCGAGTGCGCAGGTGTGTGTCGTCGATTATTTGGTTTCGCGCAATAGAATGTGGGACATATCAGAGTTCCAAAGAGGGCAAATTGTCGGTGCTCGTCTCGCCGGTGCATGGGTAACGGAGACGCGAATATTTGTAGAAGAGCCACAGCATCAACGGTCATGGCATCATACTTGAATGAAGGACGAACCATATCCAGGAGGAGTAACTGTCTGACAAGACGTCAGGGTATTGAAGAGGATTGTGTCCAAAAAGCGTAAAACCACAGCTGCAAAAGTCACCGCAAAATTGAATACACACTTGAACGGAAATACACGCGTAGAAACAAAATTTCAAGCACTGCAATCATTGTGACCTGACGTAACTGATTTCCAGAAAATATCACCTGTAATCCAATAATGCCAACGCAGTATAATTGCACCCGGTGTTTGTGTGGAGCCGACTACCCATAGAAGTCCGCTAATCAGATACAATTGATTATGCACACAGCAACATCATACGTAAACGTTCGTGGAATAGTAATGCGTCCTCAATATGGCGTTGTGCTTTAGTTCTCATGAATGGTACATTTACATTGCAATGGATAACCCATTAACTGTGATACCACCTTGATTTTAAACGGAATGTATTAGCTATTACTACACACCTGCTCTTAAAGTTAGTAGCTCAAATTCCTCACATGCTAGGTAGTTGATCAGCCGGGTTAGAATGATTCGATTTTAATGTTTGAAAATAATGTACACGTAATACAGAGGACATATTATTTATATTTTTCTATATTTTGGATTATCTTACGCCATTTTCCCGCAAATTACATTAGGACGTATAGAAGAGACGAGACGATAAATATTACAGTTAAGTCCCATTCTATGGACGACGAAAAGTGACATCGTCTCGGTTTTGTGTTGACTTAAAACCTTTCTCTCGTTCTCGGTCTCGTATCGATTCCTGCGCAGTGGTAGCGTCCTCGCCTTGTAATCAAGGGATCCCGGGTCCGATACCCGGTGGAGGCGCGTAGTGGTTCATATCCCACTTTAAATTGTAGTTCCAGTCCCGATTAGCCTTACTATGCATAAAGTAGACTTAAAACACCAACTGAATCAATCAAGCGTATCGATTTCTGAACTCCATTTGCAAAGTCGTACTTTGTTTTAATAGGTTAATGGAAACCTGGCTTATAGTGTAAAGTGGCACCCGAACCATTGTACAATGTACCCTCATCTGGTATCGCACCGAACCCTTTGAATTCACGGTTATCGGTTCGATCTGGATCTCATTACTGGCCATTATCTGGCTGCAAACCTCCTAATACCGGCTTGAATACTTTGTACACTGCATTATGCCATAAGGTCAGATACGCAGGATGTATTTGATTGTAGCAACGGAAAGCTGAAGAGATAAAGAGCACTTTTTCTACAATGGCACTATAAATTAGATTGAAATTAATAAAAACATGCAATTAAACTTTTCTCAAACTAGTAAATTTTTATAATAAAATGTAATACATAAAGAAAAGGAAAAATAAAAAATAGGGTAAACATTAATAATTAACTCGGCAATGCTACAAAAACTATAAAAATGTAAAGTTCTGTTAGTTTTTGTTCACTGATATTACTTGGAGCTAGACATGATATTCTGTCAGGATCCCGCTGGATAATTCGTACGTCTTTGCATATGCCACTATGCGGGAGTCTATACTCCACACTGACCCGACCCGCCCTTCCTTCCCCGGTACCTATCATGAGAGGCTGCTTGAGCCCTAGAGCAACTCATGCAGGGATGTCCTATGTTCAAGTCCTGGCAAAGACATGAGTGTGTTTCTTTACGAGTGTGCTTCAACCAAAAGATCATGTAATGCCTCGTAGTCCCGATTAGCTTAATGAGACAAAATATTGATATAATATACGAAAAGCACGAAAAAGAATTCTTATAAAAATATTTGGGCCTCAAAAGAATGAAAAATCAGGTGTGTGAGAAAGATTACATTACAATGAAATCTATAATTAATGTAAAACATCTTAGATTATTATATACCCTTAAACTTAAATCCGAATTTTCATGGCTGCAGCAACACAGGCCTTCCATCTGTCCCTATCTTGAGCAATATCTATATACTCTTTTCCATCCCTACCGATTTCCTTTAAGTTCACCTCAACGTTGTCCCTCCATCTACGTCTTGGTCTTCCTACAGGTCTCTTACCAGCAAGTTTCCCGACAAGAATCCTGTAAACTCCTCTTTCATCTCCCATTCGTGCCACATGACCTGCCCACCTAAGTCTTCTTGATTTAATTATTCTAATAATATCTGGACATGAATACAAATTCTGTAACCTTCTCCACTCACCTGTCCCCTCATCTCTTCTAGTTTCAAATATTTTCCTAAGCATCTTTTTTTCACATACTCTCAATTTACGTTCCTCTTTCAATGTAAGGGACCAAGTTTTACACCCATATAATACTACATGCAAAATTACTGTTTTGTATATTTTAACTTTTAGTTTCTTAGATATTAAACGAGAAGACAAAGGTTTATGAAGAGAGAAGTAACATGCATTCCCTGAATTAAGCCTACTTTCTATTTCCTCTTTAATATAATTTCCATTTGTTAATATTACTCCTAAGTATTTGAATTTGGAAACTGGTTCAAACGAGTTGTTATCAATAATTAGATTTTGATTATTACCTAACACTTGGTTTCGGCCTGTAAGCATATATTTAATTTTCTCTTTGTTAACTTCCAAACCTATCTCTTTAACAGTTTTGAAAAATATTTTAGCATTATTCTTAATTGTATTTATATCATCCCCTAATAAGTCTACGTCATCTGCATATGCTAACAACTGAGTCACACAATTTAATTTTAGTCCTTCGTTAGTTTCTTTTACCTTCCTAACAGCATATTATAAGGCAAAATTAAAGATCAATGGAGATAATGCATCTCCTTGTCTTAACCCATCATGAATTGTAAATTTGTCACACACATTAATACCCACACGAATTTTACTTTCTGTTTCACTGGTGCATACTTTTATCATACTAACAAGCTTCTTAGGAATTCCAAACTCTACTAATATATTATATAATTTATCTCTATTGACCGAATCAGAAGCTTTTTTTTAAATCAATGAATAGCTGATGGATTGATTATATTTTTATATTATATGATTATATTACAGTATTAGATTATTGTAGATTCACTAATCAAGAAGGCTTCCATTTACAGGCCAAATAGCACACAGGGACAGGCAGAATCTTTTGAAGGATCCTTATTAACTTAGTGGCCATAGACCTGTACGAATAGCAAGAGGAAGGTGGTAAAGCACTGTTGATATGGACCAGGAGGAAAATGCCAGAGCAAACGTTGCGTCGGAAATATACCTCCAGGTTTAGGAGAGTCGGAGTGTACACTTCAGTCACGGAACTTGCAAGAAGTTGGTGAAGGCTGTAACCACCCTTAAGTTTAATGCATTTAATTACTGCACACATTATCTATCTATCTTCTATATAAAAATGGATTTATGTGTGTGTGGGTGTGTATGTATGTTTGTTCCGGCATAACTCTCTAACGCCTGGAGCAATATCAACCAAACTTCGTACACTTATCACTTGAAATCTGCAAAGTATACTTTGGAGGTAAGACACCCCTGGCACTCTTAGGGGTGGGTTGGGAAGGGGTGACATGTAAAAATAATCGAAAACGACCGATATTAAATTCCGCACAAACAGACATCCATGACTCTATCTAATCCCGCACAACGATAGTGTTTCTCAGGTTGTCTAACATTCAGGCTGAAATGACTTGGTGTTGCGAAAACGCCCGATATTAGTGTGGAATCCATAGTTTTGGGAGTCGCTCCCAATGCCGTTCAACTGCAAGTTCATCACCCATCTGCATGGGGGGTGAAAGATAAAATACCACAAATGACCTAGATTAGCGTCGAATCCATAGTTTTCGGAGGAGGTAAGCTACGTAATTGGTAACATTCACGATCACATTTATAATTAGTTACATTTTACACTATATTTAGAATTCATTATTTTCCTGTCTAATACAAGATTGGGATAAATAAATATCCGTGCAGCGCCGGGTATTCAGCTAGTTTAAGATATAATACTTTACATTATTTGTTGAGTTGGGGCTCTCTTCAACTAAAATATCCTGCATCAATTAAGTAATCTAGCAAGTAAGACATTTCTGTTCATGAAGAATACAAAGTTCTACCCCATAGCGCAGTGGTAACGATTTCGCTTCAAAATCAAGGTTTCCCGGGTTTGATCCATTGTGGAAATATATTACACATTGATTCATAAACTGTAGTCCCAATTCCTAAAAACTAAACAAGCCGAGACTATAGCTGGTTCTTAGTCTTACATTTCTGATTCCACCTAGCAAACACGCACCCAAAACTCTCTCCTTTCCTTCGGAGAAACCTAGAAATTCCCGAAGGCTCCTGTGACCATCTCTCGAGTCTCTAGAGCCTCCTTGATGAATCACCATGGTGTCTGCGGTCACCGTTTTTCATCTGTTATTGCAACGTGACGTCACGCACCTTGAAGACTTAATTAACGCCCCTGAGAGATTCTGTGCTTGCCTCTGTACAAATAAGAGAGAGAGGGAAACGGTGTATTGGCTGCATATCTTACATTTGAATACACAATTAGAATGTCAGTACTATTTAAACATTGTTAAATTCTCTCTTCATCCTTCCATGTAAAGTAACGACAACTTGGAAACAATCAGAGCTATAAAGAAAAGAGGAGAGTTTATGTTGGTATAATAACATTAGAAAATAAGAACATGAAGTGAAATTTCATATGGTAAAGTGATTTTTGAAATTTATACAAAACAGCCTTCTAAAATATTTCTGATTTTCAAGAATTTATTTTTGATTTGGTAGATTCTTGTGATGAAAAGGTTCGTAGATGGAAATTGATGAAGAACAGTGGGTAAGAAGAAATTTAGAACGTAGTTTAGTGTAGCTAGATTTGAGAGACATGATCGGAGAATAGTGTTCAATTTCAGATTAAACGAACGAAGAATGTGTAAAACGTTCTGAGGGTAGAGATGTTTATTTCAGCACAACGTCAGAGCAGGATTGAACCATTAAGAACTCTGGAGATATGCTCAGCCTTTTCTACCTCTTGGGATAATCGCGACGATGAGATTGATGATGATCTGATGGAAAACACAATGGGATAATCACAATGAAACAAACACCAATCGTTTACAAAGTGTTTGAACTATAGAGTTCGTTTTATTCTGGCCATTACAGCAAAGAGGTCAGTGAGGGTCAAGCTGTTCAACGTAAAGTTCATTACATAATAATAATATTTGAACGGACGTTTGTATGAATGATATATATTTGCAGGCCTCCCCGATGGCGCAGTGGTAACGTCGTCGCCTTGCAATCAAGGTTCGATTCCCGGTGGAGGCACATAGTGATTCGGATCTCACTTTAAACTGTAGGACCTGTCCCGATCAGCCTTACTGTGCATAAAGTTGACATAAAAACACCAACTCATTATATCAATCAATCAATGATATATTGCAGAATAAATGAGATCGTATGTGGAGAATCAGAGACAAGAATGAGATAAATTATATATAGAGAGGTGAGGGTATTGCACATTTGTAAAATCTCTGCGCATTAAAAGGTATGGCAGATTAAAAATAAATAAGGACTGAGAAAATTAATATAGCTATCAGTGTTCGTGAAAGTAAAAGCTGTTTAGATGTACAGTTGGAATAATTTTGTAATAAAGATACAGCGGCGGTGCGAATGGGGGCCATAGGGCCGGGGACCCAGAAATCCGGAGAATGAAAAACATATTGTATGGTTTCATTTATGGTCTAAAAAATAGGAAGGTTATGTAATGTAAATATATGTAAGTTGTAGAGAATGACCTTAAAATATGCGAGTTATAAATTAGAAGGGCGGAAGCAAGAAATAGGGAAGAATGGAAGTTTATTATGAGGAAATCTAAGACGCTAATTTGTATAAGATTACATTTATAAAGGAACAGGAACACTCATCGAAAGCTAGTACTCGAATCAAGAGTGGTGAGAACTTATGTCAATAACTCTATGCGCTCCTCTACCCATAGTGTCCAACGAATAAATATTATTGAATATGTTGAAAGTAAATTCACATGTTGCAAAATATCGAAGGATAGAGGAGAGATCTTTCCTATATACGTTTCATGATGCTAACTCTCCCCAAATTTCTCTTGGAGATGAGGTTCTAAAGAAATATCGGAAGTATAAATGGAAGAATTTCCCAATTTGAGATCTACGTAGTAAATTTCAAAAGCTTAAAATGGACGAGGACGTTTTTGTAAAACTTAAAAACAATAACTAAACCACGAAACTACATACAGTGCCCATTAAGTGCTGCCTTTTTTATATGCAGTTTATGTACAGTATCACGTATGTGTTCTGAGCTTTTAGAGCTTTAAATGTTGCCAATATTTAGAAATATATAGCTAGTATACTGTCTATTAAAATTGGCAATATGTGTTTTTGTGGTCTCTCGTATGTGAGAGAAACACAATTTGGTTTATAGGTTTTAGTTAACAAGATTCGAAATTAAAACTTTGTTGCAATATGTATCTTAATACAGAAAATACCTTAGATAGAGACCAAAGAAGAACTGGTAGTTCCATATTACGTAAAAACAAGTTTTAAACATTATGTACTCTAAAATATGTAAAAGATACACACTTCGATTTTTACAAAATTTTGGAAAACGTTTTGTAAATTTATTGAACAGTAATATTAAGAAATGTAAGAATTGTTGAAATTTTATGCTACATTTTAAAGATTGATTGATTAATTGGTTGATTTAGTTTATTTTACTTCGCGTTTTGTGCCTCTTGGCTAATTTGCGAAGATGGGGATGAGTGATGAAATGATGAAAGTGATGAATGGACATTCACAAACAACCAAGCCCTACCGGGATTCGAACCCGGGACCCTTGGCGTAGTAGCGCGATGTGCTAACCACTCGGCCACAGGGTCGGGCTACATTTTGAAGAGTTTGTGTATGTAACTTGTTAAACAATGCTCATTCGGGTCTTGTGAAATATTGTGAAATAGGGCTTACTGCGGAGAAAAGGTTAGAATATTTTATCTGTGTTCAAATATGAACAACTGTAGGATCCTTGATCTCGAATTATATTTACATTAAAAAATATCCCTTTCTAAATAGTTTCCAATATTCTGATAAAGAAATCACATAACAAACCATCTCCTTAACGGAGACTAAAATGGCGCTTTGTTATTCGTATATGGACACAAGTATGGAAAAAGTAATAGTTTGTAGGTGACTGTTCGTATCTTTTAATCATAATAGAAAAATAATTGTGTTTCTCTGAATCGAACATTTCTGTACCACTGTGAGATATGTGATTGTTTTAGAGAAAGATTTCCAAGACTACAAAATCTTTCTTTTTACTTTCTGATATATTTTCTTGTGAAATTATTTGCCTTCCTATTACAACAGTAACTATATACAGCACAAGACGTTTGTCTGTCTTCATCTTTATTCCATTTTTCATGTGTCTGATTTCTGGGCCAGACGAAGAAATATATTACATGACAAAGAACAGGAAAAGAAGGATATTGAAAATTTCTTTGAGAGGAATTTTGTGTCTTATATCTGAGAATGTTTATTCTTAACAAAATACCGAATAGTATTCCAAGCAGCATTTACATAGAACTTTACTGTGTAAAAGATGAGGATATAAGGAAGAATGAATTATTCAAAAAATAATGAAATAACAGAACATTACATGAGACTGAACATGAATGTCTAAACTTGTATCCATGTAGATATTTCAAATAGGAATCCTTTTGTAAAGAGAGCATGAGAAATATACTATGTTGTTACAAAATAATTCTAAACTGAAGTTAAATAGACACTTAATTCCATTAATAGCATTCCTTTTGGACACAAAAAATTCCATACTCAGATTCTTTTTTTAAAGATGACAATATTTCATATCTGAAAATTTAATCTCTACAGATTCACGTCAAATAAATTAAAAAAAACACTATGCCTGTATGTAGTGGTGGCTTGTGTGCATAGTTTCGTTCTCGTCTAGGTTTTGATGGCGTAGTGGTAACGTCATTTTCTTGCCATGAAGGGATTCTGGGTTATATACCCGTTGGAGGCACGTGGTGATTCGGTCCCAATTTAAACTGTAGGTCCATTCCCGATTTGCCTTTGAAACAAAAACTGAAACTCGTCTAGGTCTCATTTAGCTCCTTGCACAAAAATAATAGTAGACTCGATGGACGTATCCAGCGGTGGCAATGGAGGCATTTCTATCCCCGTGGAAAACGAGTGATGACATTTCATTGAGCTTTTTTTTAAAGTGAAAAGTATAATATTCATTCTCTAAGTTCGCAATAATTGCTATATAAACATCCATTCTTTTCAGGTCACCACAAGTTTTGTCCCAATATTTATTCTATACAGCTCAGAATTTATAATTCAAATTTAATTCTCTACGGCTCACTACAGATCAGTGCAAAATGTTCATCCTTTACATCTCACAGAAGTTCATTGCCAAATGAATATTCATCGCATGTAGTTCGCAGCACTTGATTGTGAATATTCATGGTCTACATCTAGCAGCAGTTCATTTTCAAATTATATTTTTATACAGCTTATAACAGTTTGATAGTGAAAAATTATTCTCTAAGCTCAAAACAGTTTGTGAGCAGTTACGTTTTGTCGCGTGTTACTTCGGTGTGAAACGTGGCTGTTGATTGGTTTGTGATATGTGTCGCGTATCTCTTGTCTCTCCATTGTGAAACATCCATAAAGGAAGCATTGACTTGCTATGCACGTACTAATGACGTTATCAGAAAACTTTCAACGTAGTGATCAGCGAATATGTGCAGGCGGTTTTGTATTTCAGATGTTGGCAATAACGTGCATCGAATTAACGTCAAACTTGATTTCCTAGTTGCTTCCTATTTGGTCATTTTGCACTTACAAAGCATAGAATGAAGGTAGCAGGTCCAGGACCTGGACATTGTTTGAGTGTAAGCCGAATGTGCCCCGCAAGCACATTTGCTCTCCCTGCAAACGTTCTACATTTACTTTTCTCCGAAATTCAAACAATGTACGTTAGTGCGGTGAAAGAGATAGGGGTTACTTGTTTTGCATTTTTATCTCAAGAGACATCATGCCTGGCTGCGCTTGCATTTCGTTTCGCCAATAGAAGAGCTTATCGTGGCTGGTTGCTAGAGATAATCTTCATTATTATTTTTTTCTCCTCCCAGATGGCTCAGTGGTAGCGTAGTCGCCTTGTAATCAAGGGGTCCTGGGTTCGATACTCAGTGGAGGCACATAGTGGTTCGGATCCCACTTTAAACTGTAGGTCCAGTCCCGATTACCCTTACTGTGCATAAAGTGGACTTAAAACAACAAATCAATCAATTACTTTTAACTTCATCAAGCAATATTTTAAATAATTCTGTGTGCAACAATATGCAATGATACAATTCTGTGACACTAAGTAATTCGTCGCACGAGAACCAGATGAACGTAACTTAAAAATGCTGTTTTCAGTGTTGTTTAAATGAACTCCTCTGAAGAGCTGAACTTGGAGTCTGATCGACATATCTTCACTTGCCGTCCTTAGCAGCAAGGTGGAGTCGCATATCTACAATTTGTTGACTCTTTTTAAGAGTCAGACGTATTTCTCAGCATACATTATTTCATCTCTCCCGTAAATTTGATAAATTGGAGTTACGTCCCTGTGGTTCTCACACGCCGAATAGATTGATTGATTTGGTTTATTTTGCTTCACGTTTCTGCCACTTTTGGCTAATCGCGAAGATGAGCACGAATGATGATACGATAAAATGGTTGAAAAGACAATCAGATTTATACGGAAGACTCAACACAGAGCCCCATAGAGTATTATACTGGCTATGAATAGAGACGCCAGATCCTTGTTCGCTTTCTAAATGCAGTCCAAGGTGTACAATGCGGAAGCTGGGTTCTTCAGAAACAGTTAAGCCTTACACTCATTCTCAGTTTATGGAACGTTCCTAATAATAATGCTAATTACATTATTGGCTTTAAATTGAAAGGTGTACATATACAAGGTGGGTCAAAAGTCATCACCTGATTCTCTTAGCCTATAGCTTGTGTTTTTAATTAAACAAAGTAGGTTTTTGTGTTAAACTTTTATTGATACTTGTAAGTTTTATGTCCTCAATTTCTAGAGATAACATCCAAAAATGACCACCATTCGAACTGATGCAAATTT
Organism: Lepisma saccharinum; assembly: GCF_977018435.1. NCBI lineage: Eukaryota > Metazoa > Arthropoda > Insecta > Zygentoma > Lepismatidae > Lepisma > Lepisma saccharinum. Next base: position 62,170,646 of record NC_139233.1, read on the forward strand.
GGGCTCTTTTTATTGCGTTTTCCATGGTGTTGGAAATCTGCGGGGAAATGTTTTCAATTTCATGCTTAATATTGTCCTTTAGTTGCTGTAACGTCTCTGGCTTATTCACATAAACCAATGACTTCAAATATCCCTAAAGGAAAAACTCTGGAGCGGGCAAATTGGGGGACCTGATCTGCCATGGAAAATCACCAAAACGGGATATTACTCTGCTCGGAAAAGTGTCACGCAAAATTGTCTTGTAGGGTATACTTATTCATTTTCGCGCACAATAAATTTCGTGAGTATCTTCTATTTAACTGACAAAACACTGCTGATATAAACAACAAGATGTCAAAATAAAAGTCAGTTCAAATAGAATGATGACTTTTGCGCCACCCTTTAGAAATACAATTTCGATTAAATCTAGCAAGAATGGAATAATTTTAAAATAAGGATACTGTAAACTGCAGTTTTTTTTATTTGATATACATTTGTACGTATTGTATTTTGTATTATTGTAACATATTTCACTAAGAGCGAATGTACGTCGATTCCACCAGTCGAATGCAGGCTTGTGTATTGTGTCATTACATTACGATATGTAACTTTGACTTTCATTGATTCGTTCCCAAATGACAAGTGTCAAATGTCGCTTGTCACTTCGTTGTAAAATCTTCAAAAGAGATCAGTTTCACATTGTGCAGTTTGAGGATGAACACAGGCTAGTGATATTTATTTATTTTCACCTACAAGTATAACAGAGCTTTGGCCCCATATATTACAAACAATTTAAAAAAAAATACAATTTCAACAATACAAAACAAAGGAAGAACAAAGAAAGAGCAAAACTACACTAATCATTGAGTAAAAATACTATCACAAATTTTATAAAAAACATAAATGTAAAAATGAGATTTAAAGAAGTATAACAGGATACATATCTATATGCAGACATTCATAACTATACACATGTATATACTCATATATAAACGAATATACACACATACGGGCATAATAGTATTTACAAACATACCCATGTACACAAAACATTTGTTCATGACGTTCTTCGAAGGACAGACAGGAATTGCTTGAATGGCATAGCGAAATTCAAGTCTCCACCGTTTCTGACTATTTCATTGTGTTTAATACATAGTCTTAGAATGAGCGAATTTTGGTGTACTGTTGAGTGAGATTTGCCTAAATAAATAGTAATAATATAACAGCGCAATGTACAATATAGGGGCGTATGGGGTTTGTAACCTACATATCAGTCAATATTTCTTTTTTTAAAAAAATGAAAAATCATGAAAGGATAATGTATAAACGGAAAACTTTAAATTTTAGATTTTATTAGTGAAAATCATAACCATGAAATTCTGGGCTACAATATTATATAGTCATTTAATACCACATGGCAAGAATATAATTTTTCAGAAACTATTGGTCAGATTATTTTTCATCAAATCTCAGAACTATTATGTAACATGCAAATATGACAAATTGACGGAATTTCTTTACTTACCAACTCTGTCTTTAAGAAGGAGTAAAATAATAAGCGTACTTGTAATAGCTATTGCTTACAAGGTCCTAATATAGGAGGAGACAAAATTCCCCTCTGTCAATAAAGTGTATCAACGGTGTTGGACTGATAAAACCTCAATTTACAAGTAACACCAAACTATTATTATCATTATTAATATTATTACCGGGTTCGATTCTAATTAGGTTACGTCTTAGAATTTTCGAGTCCGATCTGAACTGTAAACTCATTACAATTACTCTACCTGACAATAAAATAGACTTTAAATTGTAAAGAGATAAAATAAACAACGGAATATTCTTGCAAAAATCTTAAATTTATTGGAGAAAGGTGACAAACATTCAACACCTAACAAGTAAAATTTGTTGTGATATTTCATGTGAAAGCTTGCTGTGAACACTCTTATCAGAAAAAAAGATGACGAAATCGCAATCGTCCCTTGGGATTTATGGCGTCACTTTTTTATTCCAAATTTTAGGAGCCTCGGCAATCGGAAGAATAGGAGTTACAATGGTCCTGAAACGCTTGGACGTAAAAAAAAGTTTCAGAAAGTTCTGCAGATAAGGAAACAAAGGAACGCATTGTTCAAGGGATTCGTTTAGGTGAGTTATACTCGCTGAGTTATTGCGAGGCATCTGTTCTTACGGAGAAAAGAATGCGTACTTTGGCGGGGAAAGAAGAGGTTCTGTATTCAACACCTTCTTTGTTGCCCTTCATTGTTGGCTTTTTATGAATTGATGACACTCTGTTACCACATCAAACGTACGAATTTTGTATCATTACTTTCGCCAACATTACGTGTCTTGATATTAAAGTCAATTCGGGCTTAAGAACTGACTACGGCAGCATATTGGCTGTTACTTTTCCAAGGGACTTTGTGACAGGTGCGGATCCACATGGAGGACCAAAGTGGCAATCGCCCCTCCCAACTGCCATATTTTGAATATATTATGCCTAATAATATTCAAGACTCATTCGTTCTGTATTTTTATCACCACGTTTAACAGGCTCGAGAAGTCCACTGTTTGCTCATGATAGGCTAATCGGAACTGGACCTACAGTTTATATTTGGATCAGAACGAGTCTACAAGGTGCCTTAAAAGGGACACCTGACACCATGCAGAGAATCCCTTTATATTTATTTATTATTTATTTTTCTTTTTACTCCTCATATCAGACCTTCAGTTTACCGTGACAATGGGAGTATTTATGATAACAAAAGGGGCGTAGCAAAGAGTGGACAAAGTGGGCGAGGGCCCGGGGCCTCGCGTCCCATGGGCTTATATTTTTTTTAAAAAAAATGTAATAAATAGATGTGAGAAAAATAGATGGAAAGGGCTAATTTTTGTGGGCGATAAAACTACAAGATTATGTTCTTAACCGGTTATAAATTCTAGTGAAACATTAACAGTTTGAATGAATATGCCAACTATTTAGTATTTTAAATAATCCGGGTGGAAGCCGTCTGATTAAAGAGAATTTTTGACTTCTAATAATTTAGAACATCGAGAAACATTACACACAGCAGAAACGACAGACAATTAAGGAAACTTCACGTATTTGGTGCAATTTCTTTCGAAATATGGCCAATTACCACAGGAACATTTCAAACGTACACAATAAAATGAGATTCACAATAATTATCCACGTTCTGAAATTCAAAATGAACTGATACAGGTACAGAGCAACGATATCAGAATGGCTATATTAAAAAGAAGTAATATTAACTTAGTCCAGAGATTTACTAACTTCACGTTCAGTTTCAATACTTTCTTTATGTTCGAAACTACTTCTTTTACATTGTACATTATTTTTTAAGTGAAAGTGACCAAACACAAAACAGCACAACAATGTTTAACATGCAACACTAATTGTTCATTGTTGAAGCTCGTTACAGTAGCTATGAAACTATATCCAACATCTGACGGCCAGACACGCATAACAATTATATTGTACCAAAGCTTCGATACAGGATTTCCATCCAAAATTGGAGAGACGCTGACAGCTGCAGGATAGTACGTAAGTTTTTACATTTTATTATTTTCAGTCGCTTTTCTGTAATTTCTGGCTAATGGCGACGATTCGAATTTACTGATGATGTGGTTAAATTCAAGAAAGGACACTTACAAGGACACCCATGCCAGATCGAGACTAGAACACGGGAACTCCTGTGGTAAGATCGAAAGTCGGCCACTTAACACACTCGGTCACCGAACCGGCCTGTTTATGTTATTTGGCTTATTTTACTTCGTTTTTCTGCCACTTTTGTCCACTCGGGAAGATGAAGGTGATGAGACAGTCACAAGGAACACCCATTCCCAGGCCGGCATTCGAACCAGCGACCCCTATTAATGCTATATATGTTCAAATCTGTTTGTCTGTAAAATAGATAAACCCTGTGACCAACAGGTCTTAGGGTGCCAAAGCCTGCCAACTTGCAGCTTCTATAGCGTTTCAGTGAACTCACAGAATCGCACCACAGTTGCTGTATATAGCTTGATAGATTAGATTGTAGAATGAATGTTAGTTATTCTCTATATTTGCTATTTTATCTACTAGTTACGAGGCTCATTCGGAACGAAATTTCCGCTTGGGTATAAAAGAAACAGCAGGACATTGCGAGAATTTTTATTTATACAACTGAAATAGACAACTCTAAGCTATTTTTCTACATAAGCACCGTTTCTGTTGAGACACTCATCATATCGGCGAACAAGGTTTACAATACCCATGCCAATGAAATCTGCCCCCTGTGCATTCATCCATGCAGTATGACTGTCCTTGAGCTCACAGCAGACATTGTTCTTGTTGGTTCCGTTTCACTATAGCGCGCGGTAGAGTGGGGTTAACGGTGTGAACGGCGCGCAGCCGTGTATAGCCTGGCTCAGTAAGAGTCTGGCAGTGCAGATGTGAGGATCGTTGGGCCAGTTCCCGCTCTCATACAGCTGTGCAAAATGGCCACTCCAATTGAAAATCCCGCTGACTGCAAAGTGGGTGCAGTGATTCGCTTTTTGTGGGCCAAAAAGGTGAGAGATTTGTGCCATATATGGGGAGAACATCACGAGTGACAGTGCTGTTCGGCAATGGTGTCGTACTTTCAAGGATGGACGAACGAACATCCACGACGAGGCGAGGAGTGGACGCTCTTCAATTGTGACAAATGAACTGGTCTCCAAGGTGAACGAAAAAATTCGTTACAATAGGCGGTTCACGATTACCGAACTGTCAGACGTCTTTCCACAAGTGTCCCGTACTACAAATGAAGAAGTGTCTAGGGGCACAGCACTTCAACAATGACCAAGAGCTCAAGGACAGTGTTACTACATGGCTGAATGCACAGGCGGCAGATTTCTTTGACATGAGTATTGTAAACCTTGTTCGCAGATATGAGAAGTGTCTCAACAGAAACGGTGCTTATGTAGAAAAATAGCTTAGAGTTGTAAAAAAAGGTGAAGTGATCCCCTGTGCTATGCACCACGCCATGAAGGCATATACGGGTATAGGGGGTGTGGGGTTAGGGCCCCACACTTTCTTTATATAATAAAAACTCTCACAATGTCTTGTTGTTTCTTTCATACCCAAACGGAACTTACTTTCCGAATGACCCTCGTATATCCTGTGTGTTATATTTTGTGCTAACAAAATATAACACACAGGATTTTCCTGAAGTAACTTGGATTCTTGCTGTAACACGATTATGCCTTGTTTCCATATTAAACACACTATAGTTGCTAACGAAGGCAGTTTTCTTTTAATTAAAAGCACTTTACATGTTACGTTTCCACCCTATATCTCATGGATTCTTATTATTCGTATGGCATGAAAAACTATACGATCTCTCCCGATAAGATTTCTCCCTACCGTTTGGTAGGAGACCTCGTGGAAGTTCCACCTAGGACAATGGGCCTGCCTCTACGTTGGTGGCCCTATACTAGGTGTGATAGTACATGAGGTTTTCCGAGCTAGTACGAGTTCGTCTGCTCTGGAATATTGCTGGCTCGGGAAAGTCCTATGTTTGCTCAGCATCTACTGTTGTTATGCTGGGGAGAACTTGGCCAGTTGCCACGGTAAAATTACAGTAAAAACAGTAATCCCTGAGATTTTCCCATGTCACATAAGGCAAATGTAGGTGTGCAATGAAGTAAGTCTCAATGGCTAATGTGTATGTAGGTATACAAGTAGTAGGTATAAAATGTAAGACCACTAATGGTTCTTCCTTTTGGATCTGCGAAGTAATTCCTTAAGCTTGTAGGTTAGGTTGAGTGATAGGTATTTCAAGTGCTTTGTGCAATTCTTATTACCTTAGATTTAAACATGTCAGCATTTGCAGAATCAAAAGGAAGAATGGTGTATTACAAGAGATCGCTGTGAATATGGAAGCGAGATCTTATTATACACAGATGCAATCGACATTACAAGAACAAACTGGACTATTTGTTAGAAGAGTGGACGACTTGCAGGTGCAGTTCCAAAATTTAAAAATTCAACCTGAGCTTACTCATGGGATAAGTTCTCACATAGCGACTTCAGATAGAAGCTTAAATCCCGAAGCAGAATCATTCGAAATTCCAGTTACAGTGTAGAACCCATTCTGTATTAATGACAAAGACAGATTAGAACGAAGAAAGAGGCCTCGCGAGGGTTATAGTTCAGATGAATCCCCTCCAAGGAGAAAGTCGGACTTTAAGATGCCCAGAATGGCAGATATCGCACATATACCTAAATTTAAAGGCGATATAGAGGCACAATCTGATGAGAAATATCTCCGAGCTAATGCAGGTACCAGAACACTATCGGCATGAATTACTTCCCCGAGTTTTTACTGGAAAGGCAGAACATTGGTTAGCAGGCAACATGGATAAATTTTGCAACGTTCACCCACGCCCACAACAGGAGTACAGGCACTGGCTGCGTGCAACACACTAAACCCTGCAATTAGGTGGGTGGCAAAAGTCTACCCATACGTGCTAACTACTTATCAGTCGTAGAACAAGGACTCAGAATTATCTCAGGGCTTGCTGGGTGTAAAGAAAGGTTAAACCAAGTTTATATATCTATATCTATAATGCTTATTATAATCGTAAGACAAGGATGTCCGTTAGCACACTTACCGGTACCACGCACCTGTATTTACGCAAACAACTTTTGGTCTCTAAGAGATAAAGGGGGGCAGGGATCATTCAATTCATTCTTCGCAGTGAGGCGCCAGGGGGAGTATGGGGACCTAATTTTATTTTGGGCCTTGGTCGCCTCTGACGTCACGAGTTCCCCTGTAAAAGAGAGTAGGTTGCGCGTAGTACCCCCAACCACAGCCGGGAATTGGCCGAAACCAATCGGTACCCCAAATAGCGGGCGCTGGGTAAAAGGATTAAAGGATGCCGCAACACCCCCCTGCGTTAGCGGGGAATTGGCGAATCAACCGGTGTCTCCTATGAAGGGACGGCAGGTTAAAAAGGAAGGTCCGGATATTCCCAGACAAGCCGGGCAGGTAGAACCTGAGCACCTATCAGCCGAAGCGATCGGACCAGGTAGGTAGGTTGCTGCTAACCTCTTCTTCTTCTTTCTTCTTCCTCCTTCCTTCCTTCTGGGATGGCTTCCAGTCTTCAGGCTGGGAGGCCAGTTAACCCTGGATATTTGCTCGTTGACATCAGGCAGCCAACTGAGCTCCGGGCCTCGCTGCGCTGGCTTTATACTCGCGGTGGCGCATGGGTGGTGAAAATTTTAAGTACAAGTACACGTTGCTAACTCATTTTTTTACATATTGCAAACTCCGTACTGAGAATTATCAAGGTTATGACATTGAGAAAACACTAGTGGAAAAATCACTAGGTGCACGTGCTACCATGACTAAAACTGTGTGCATCCATACAATACAATTAATAATGAGTCACGCAGGACTCTGCAATAGTAAACAGTTTAAATGACAATAATTGATAACGTTTACAGACTACAGCAACCACGCAGGGTATAATAATAAGTGAAGCTAATAAACCTAGAGGTGGATCCGTTAACGTTTGCAGAATACATTTAAACAAAAAGAGCACGCCTCTCCGCTTAACTCTTTCATCCGATATTAAAAATAATATAGCGACCACGCAGGGTCTAATAATAATTGAATGGCGACCACGGAGGGTCGTTACACTTTGTTGATTATACCGATTTCTGTGATGGGTTCAAAGAGGAGTTAGCCTCTAAGAAAGCTAAGCAAAGACAATTGGTGGCTTTCAGAAATCGAAAGTATTCTCGCTTGGTGTATGAAAACATGGAAAGCTTTGCTTGGAGTGTTTACGCTGCATACAGGAATCTGGCGGAGAATTTCAGTGAAAGTGTGAAGTTCTTAAATAAATTATTGGACAATTGTCTTATCGGAGGAGAAGCCTTTGTCTAGCCCATGCTCCTAGGACAGTGTATGAACTAACTCAATTTTTGAAAGACTTTGACATCGACGATGAACCAGAGCCCTGGAAAAACAAAGAGGATTCACGAGTAAAGGAAGTTAATAGAGCTAAAAATTTTAAAGTAAGGAACATCGAAACTGGAACTAATGTAAGAGAGGGCTCTAATGGTAGGCCTTGGAGATATAATAGAGGTTGTGCACGATATGGTAATACTCGAAATGATGGTCAGAGAAATGCTTTCCTAAGAAACCGTAACCAAGGTAGGAGGTCACCAGGACCTAGAGAAAATAACCAAAACTCTGATGTTCCTAATTCTACTAGACCAAATCCTCCTCGAAACTTGGAAAGGCCTCCTGAGATAAGAGAAGACCTGACATCTGAACAGGAGGAAGCTATTGATACAGCTCGTGAGTTCCATCAGAATCAAAGGTCCCAATATTGTCAAACAAACTAGGACCTTGTCTTCTTGCTTCGTTCCCATTTAGGCAAGGGGCTTCGAAGGAGCGACTAATTTCAACAATAATAGATGTTCAAGAATTACAAGTTAATTTCTAGTTAACAGAGACAGAAGAAAGTTGGTTACAACAAGAGTTGAAATATGCACTTGAGTCCAGAACTAAATACAGATCTCCTATTATTCAGGCCAAACTAATGAACATTTTGGTGAATTGTGTTATTGACACAGGTAGTGCTCAATCCTTAGTCATTTAGTGTGAACTAAGTTAGTGGAAAACGTTCCAGGCATACGGATTCAAAAAGTACCAGAGATAAGGTTGGTTGAATTCTCTGCAAGTCACAGAAAACGAGTTTATGGAAGTCGTGGTGTTGAATTGGAAATTGGGGGAATGAATTTCAACACAGAAGTATTTATCCTCAGAGGTTTCGGAACGGACCTTCTATTAGGAATGCTTTTTCTTAAGCAGCATGAAGCCGAGATTAGCTTCAAGGATAATGAAGTAATTTTATACTTCGGAAGGACTCCTGAACATGAAGAGGGAAATCCCTTAAATATAGATATAGTACGCTACTTCCAAAGGATTCAAAAAGAGGATGATGAATGGATGAATAGCCCTAAGGACCTCAAAGAGAGGGTCGAAACTATAAATATATTGAATGATTCCCAAAAGCAGGGGTTGTTTGAAGTGTTGCTACGCTATTTAGAGGTGTTTTCTGAAAGACCAGGAACGATGGAAACTGCTGAATGTGAAATTATGTTGAAAACTTCTGAACCTGTCCACCAGGCTCCATATCCGTTACCACGTTCCAAGAGAAAGCCTTTGGAAAAAGAATTAAATCTATGGACGACGTGGAATATCATACAACCTTCCGTCTCTCCCTACCTGAATCCTTTACTGGTTGTCGACAAGCAAGACGGAAGCGTAGGACAGTGTTTAGATTTTCGGCAGCTCAATGGTATCATGATTATACCAAAAAGTTCAGTTCCGCCCATTGACGAGAGTCTTCAAAGAATCAAAGGTTCTCGATATTTTACAAGTTTACACCTATCATCAGGATATCTCCAAATTCCTTTAAAACCTGAGTGCAGAAAGTATACTGCCTTTTCTTATAAAGGTTGGCAGTACGAATTTTTGAAGATGCTTAATGGCCTGTCTAATGCTGTCATAAAATTTTTGGCCCCGAGACGGAAGAATATCTAACTGTATACATTGATGATGTTCTAATTTTTGATTCAGATTTCCAATCTCATTTGAGACATGTCGAAGAGGTCCTCCATAAATTGGAAGAAGTGGGTCTCAAAGTTAAATTAAGAAAATGTGATTTCGTAAAGGGAGAACTAGTATATCTCGGACATCTCATCTCTGGAGACACAATTAAGATAGATCCCAAGAAAAACGAAGCCATCCTTAAGTTCCTTCAACCTAAATGTAGGAAAGACGTTAGAAAATTTGTGGGATTGGCCAACTGGCGAAGGAAGTTTATTAAAACTTTTCGGCAAAGACAGAAACACTAATGAAGCTATTATCCAAGGTTTGTACATGGACTTGGAGTCAAGATCAAGAAACAGCTTTTAACCAGCTCAAAGAAGAATTAGTTAGTGCCACAGCCTTAGCTCAACCCAATCTGAACCAAGAATTCTGCATTCAGAGTGATGCCTCTACTAAAGGTCTTGGTTGCATACTGTTTCAAAAAGAAGGAAGTGAAAAAGCCATCATCCAATATGCTAGCCGAAAGCTAAAGGATAATGAGATGCATTGTTCTATTCAGGAGTTAAAATGCTTGGAAACATTATTTGGGGTAAATAAATTTGAAATTTATTTAAAAGGAAGACACTTTAAAATCTACACAGATTATAGAGGTCTAATTTGGCTACAAAATTCAAAGAACTGTAACTGTCGCCTTACTAGATGGTCATTAAAATTACAATCTTACTCTTTCGAAATAATTTACATTAAAGGAAAGGACAATGTAATTCCCGATGTACTCAGTAGGTATCCAGCAGATGATAACCATATAAAAGAAAATCCCAAGGTTTTTTTCATGTAAATTACATATGGAAAGAACGAGAAGAGCTAGAGACTGCAGAGAATTGGACCAAAGCACAAGAAACTGATATTTTTTGTCAGCCTATCATTAAGCTTCTAAACCGAAACTCGCAAGAAGACTCTCCTTTAGAGGCTAAGTTGCGAAAATTATACCAACTTCATGGAAACGTATTGTTCAGAAAGACTTCTGGTGACAAAAATTTATGGAAATTATGTGTTCCTGAGCAATTTAAAACCAAAGTTATAAAAGACAACCATGATGAGCAAGTACATTTTGGGTTGGGAAAAACTCTTAAGAGGGTTAAACTCCGATACTTTTGGCCAAAGTTAAAGCAAGATATAGCTAGGCATATCAAAGACTGTCTTACTTGTGCTAAAACTAAAATGGATAAATTGGGAATTCTTAAGGAAAAACTCCACATTAGTCAAAAGGACCCTCATGAACTATTGTCAATTTATTTAATAGGTCAATTACCTATCTCACAAGGTTATCAGTATATACTATCCCTTGTGGATGTAGGTACCAAGTTCGTATCAGTTTATCCATTACGTCGTGGAACTGCTAGAGAAATAGTAAATGTAATGGAAAGAGGTTTCTTTACTCATTTCCCTAAAGTAAAAGCCATCTTATCCGACAGAGGGACTCAGTTTACGTTTCACATATGGAAGGAATATCTTAACGTTAAGCAAATCAAATATTTCTTCACTACAGCTTACCACTCCAGTAGTAACTCAATAGAGAGAATAAACCAAGAAATAGTCAGACTGCTTAGACTGTTTTGCCATAGTGAACATCAGCGTTGGTCAAAACATTTAACAGACATTTCATGGTTGCTGAGCAATTCTGTGTCAGAAGTTACTAGATATGCTCCTTCGGAATTATTCCTTAACCGACCCGTGCCCAATGAAGTGTTGGACCATTTCACCTAGCCCAATGACGAAGCTGACCCTCAAATTACCAATTGGAACAAAAAGTTATTTCTCACTAAGACCCGTGATAGAAGAAAGTGTGAAAAACGCGAGTTTAAAATTAAAGTACATGCTCGGGAATTATGGGAAAATGACTTAGTGTTAGTGAAAAATCACAAGCTTAGCTCTAGAAAGACTAGAACTATAGCTAAGCTTTTCGAGGTGTTCATCGGCCCTTTCATTGCCACTTACCTTCGGAACAACACTGCCTTGATGGTTCATCCCAAGACGAAGCAAAATGTGGATCGAGCGAACTTCGATAATCTGGTCCTATTTCAGTGTTCCCCCGGACGGAGAAGTGAAATACTAGGGGAGATCAATGTGTGTTAAGTGTTCAAAAAATTTTCAGAGATTTAGAATTTGAATTAAGAACTTTAACTTAAAATTTCTTCAAAATTTTTCCCCAGGAGAGGGGCATTTGTAATGATCCTGAGAGATCATACTAATGTTTATTTACTCGGTGTATATGTAACCATTGTTATTATGTTCAAAGTTATTTTATTTACTTGTTAAATGTTACATGTGTTAATACCTGCTTTGATAATTGTGTTTATCAGTAGTAATTTATTATTATTCTGTTAACAAGGCTCTGTGTGGTCGCAAAGATTATGTAATATTTATCTTATAATTATACAGGGTGACTGGTAATTAGATGTATTCCCTGAAAGGGGTTAAAGTAGAGACAATTTGCAATAAATTTGACCATATGATACCCAGTCCGAAAATTAGTAGTTTTCGAGATAATCGAATTTCAATTGTTTTTTTAAAAAATGACAATTTTCCACATAAAAAGATGAATTGAGAAAATACTGCTCATTGCATGGAACTTATTTCAGAGTTTTCTGATAGCTAACAAATAAGTGGTTCGTTAAAAAAAAGTTTTTCCCAAATAACAATCACATGTAAGTAACGGGTGGGTCTAAACTTACAAGTGGTGATAAAAATGCACTCTTAGTTTACTTGCCAACGTATTAATAACAAAAATGATATGACACAAAGCGTACAAATTACTTAAATTACTTCCTTGTGACACCTGCTATCCAACAAGGTACAAATGTTGCTAACATACACATTTGTGTACAAGAAATAATACTTCATTCATCTTCATGTGAATGGAATCAATGAACAATATAATTAAATAACATTACACGTCTTGCTCAAAGGGGGCACCTCCGTTACGAATGCAGGCACGCAGGTTTTTACGGACATTTGGTCTCTTAACTCGTGATGTGATGGTGTCCTTGATGTGTTGACCAGCTGTTAAGATCCTCTTCCTGAGCTCTTCTTGCGAGTTTACCGGTGTCTTGTCATGTGGCTCCAAATGTAAAAGTCGCAAGGCGTCAAAACGATCGGGGGATCGAGCCATTACCTTCTGAATCTGAAAGCCTTATGGCTTGATCCGGTCACGTGACTAAACGTCATCAACTGGAGGCGAGATAGCCGCCATGTTTGATTAGCTTCTTCGGAATCAATGTTGGACCTTTTTAGTGAATATGGAATTGTAATGCAAATTTAAGAACTGTAATCGAGTTTACATGACGTGTAAATATGCTTAAATGTGGAAGAGGTATGATGTATAAGTCTTGTGTACTCAATTGCAGAGGCAATTACAATGAAAAAGGTAAGAGTAACATTCACATTTCTTCAAGATGTTGTTAAAAATGAGAAATTTTTAGGGCAATTCCATGTGATTCAGTCACTACGAAAATATACAAGTAACAAATGTATTATACTAAAAAATAAATAATAGTAATAGTTCATGATGTAAACATTTCATGTGTCCGAAATAGGCATCAAATATACTCGTAAATGTGGACAACATGTCAACATTTTTTTTAGAATTATCAAATAATTTACCCTGAATTACAAACGTTGGTTAATATTACGTCTAGCAAAGCAATTTGTTAGTGTAAATTTTATGCAAGCATTCGATAAATTATTCATATTATTTACACAAATTTTCAGTTTCAAAGTGTGCTTAATGAAAGAAAGCTATACAACGGGGCAAAGTTGATACATGTGTACATTTATTCTTATTTTATCCCGCTTTATGCTTCTTTATGCTAATCGGAGGCTAATGGAAGATATGTTGTACATTTAAATACAAAGGTGCGATGTTTAACAAGAACGTCGATGAAATATTCGTGTGTAAAACTATCCAAGAATATATATATTACTTATGTTTCAAATACAAATGTTTTCACACAGAAAGCATTTTGTTACCTAGCTATGTTAATATGAACTACAAATGTATTAATTTTTTAAAACTGTTTCATATGAACTGCTTTTTTTTTGTCTTTGTGAAGCTTCAATGTTCGTAACTTTGATTATTAAATCAGTGATAATGTTTATTGTTTCATAATTTATTAACATTCTTCACGATTTTTCTAACGGAATGTAAAAAACAGTGTAAGGAAATATTCCAAATTGTTATTTCCCAAGTGAACGTTAAAATGGAGATATTAATCTGCTTTTTTCTCAATGAAACTCTTAAGTTATTGTCACAAATCTTACTAACGACAATGAAAAGATTCAATTTGTTTATTATCTTTCGTTCAATAAAGTCAATAGGATCGAAATTACAATGTGACAAATTATTTACGTTTAGTCTTTATACACAGAAATGTAACATTGCCCTTGTACCAATTTCTTTCGCTTTTGCTGCAAGAATATAGAAATTAAGGTTTTGTATTGAGATTGTATAGGTACACAGAATATCTGCATTATCTGGTTGATTAATTTTGGGTAAACTTAAAGACAATTTAATTGATTAGGTAACTTGGAAAGTTTACGGTCAACCTAACATGTTTTTTATTTAATCAATTGATTTTACATACAAAAGTTCATACAAAAGCGGTTACGAGTTTTACTGTAGCTGACCAATATTCCCGACAATATTTTTCAAAGATATACAATGTTTAAATATTTCCGACAGGAAGTTTCTAACGGTTTTCAACTCTTTCTTTGTGCTATGGTAGGAATTTTTGTGGTGGCCATAGTGACTTCCTGAATGAAAATTTTGGTGTAAATATTCAATATTATACATTTTTCTTCTAACTATATTCGTCGGGAGGGTAAATGTCAAAATTTAACTTCATAAGAGAAATAAATATACCTTAATTATCTACGGTAAAATTACGTCAAGGAGTTTACAGCGTTAAGACGATCGCCTCCAGATGATGACGTCTTGACTGAGCGCTGTGGCCTGAACCTCAAGATGGTCTTGATCGAGCTGGGCAGTCATCATGCTGATAAATCATGTCACGTCTTGTAGCTAGAGGCACATCCTCTAACAACATTGCCATCCCGTTCCTCAAAAAATGTTCATAAGTGATGCCATTTAAGATTTCTGGCAGAAAAAATGGTTCGATCAAATGATTGTTGATTACGCCCATCCATACTTCTGCCTGGGCGTGCGACAGTGGCTGGATGAAAATTACCCAAAGAAATGCATTGGCCGAGGTGGCCCGATTCCCTGGCTGGCTCGATCCCCCGATTTGAAGCCTTGCGACTTTTACATTTGGAGCCAGATGACAAGACACCGGTAAACTCGCAAGAAGAGCTCAGGGAGAGGATCTTAACAGCTGGTCAACACATCAAGGACACCATCACATCACGAGTTACGAGACCAAAGACCTGCGTGCCCGCATTCGTAACGGAGGTGCCCACTTTGATCAAGAAATGTAATGTTCTTTTGATTTGATTTTGATTTTAAAATTTTGGGTGCGTCAGCACTAAGGCTACTTTGCACCCGTCACACTATACGGGGTCCAGCCACTTACCGTTTCACATAACAACTCTAACGTTGCTTAATTAAAATCATAAAATATTAAAATGTTCTGACTTTCGTTAAAAGTCGAGGCTGCAAATAACACTCAGCACAAATAAGGACAAAACAAAGGACAACACAAACAAAATTATACTGGCCATGGGGCCAGTCGCCAGAGCCTCGTTAGTCTTCAGTCCAGGTTGTACTAACATGGAAGTGAGGTTGACATTTGGGTGTACTACGTGGAAGGTCACCCCTTACACCCCAAGTGTAATGTTCTTTAATTGTATTGTTCATTGATTCCATTCACATGAAGATGAATGAAGTATTATTTCTTGTACACAAATTTGTATGTTAGCAACATTTGTACCTTGTTGGATAGCAGATGTCACAAGGAAGTAATTTAAGTAATTTGTACGCTTTGTGTCATACCATTTTTGTTATTAATACGTTGCCAAGTAAACTAAGAGTGCATTTTTTATCATCACTTGTAAGTTTAGACCCACCCGTTACTTACATGTTATTGTTATTTGGGAAAACTTTTTTTTTCAAGAAATCACTTGTTTGTTAGCTATCAGAAAACGCTGAAAAAAGTTCCATGCAATGAGCATTTTTTTTCAATTCATCTTTTTATGTGGAAAATTGTCATTTTTTTTAAAAAAAATTGAAATTCGATTATCTCGAAAACTACTAATTTTCGGACTGGGTATCATATGGTCAAATTTATTGCAAATTGTCTCTACTTTAACCCCTTTCAGGGAATACATCTAATTACCAGTCACCCTGTATATTAACGTTTATCACACGTTTAATATAATAATATGTATTTATCGTTGGTTCCTTGAGCACGTAGTTCACTCTACTGCCCTAGAGATAGCCTTGCCTGCTCCAGCATGGTTCCACGTAGTTCGCATGAACGGCGCTAGAGGCGCTACTTGAATCGAGGCTATATAACCAGCCGCGGAGCAGATATTCTTCTAGTCGCTTTGAGGTCCGCTCACGATAAAATCTCTCTTACAAACTGACCTGGAAGAAGGAGCACTCCGCTCTTGCGAGAGGCCAAGCATCCTAAGGAAGGAAGGAAGGAAGATGCTCTCCGCTCTTGCGAGAGACCAAGCACCCTAGAGAAGTTGTCCTCTGCCTACGGGCGAGAGAAGCTGCACTCCGCCTTCCAGCGAGAGAGGTTGAACTCTGCCACTGGCAAGAGAACCCACTCCACTTTCGAGTGAGAGTTATCCCACTCCGCTTATTGGCGAGAGAGATAAACTCCACTTTAGAGTGAGAGGACCCGCTCTGCTTGCTGCGAGAGGTTTCCTTCTCTATCAACCTGCGGCATCCCGCCAGGGAACGTGGCATTGGGTTTTCTGGGCAACCCCCCAGAAGGTAAAATTTCAGGTCAGACAAAATACTACTGCTATCGTGAGGGTGACCTTAATAGATTCCCCTTTGTTCCCCAAAAGCCAATAGTTCCCTGTACAAAGCCTGCAGCTATAGAAGCCGGCACAAGGACAGCACATTCCTAAAGAGATTCGACGGCAGAGGGCAGCAGCAGCAGTGTTCCTGTACTCAGTTTACATCAGTTGGAGAAGCCATCCTCTCCCCCCCTTTTTGTGTGGCAGTACATAGCTCAGCGAGTGTAATATCCTACGTGGGCGTGTGCTAAAATTACAACGTTTACAGTGTATCCAGTTTTAGTCATTAAACTTTCTCTAACTTTAGACAGTGTACTTTTTCCCGAACCCTGAGTGAAATAGTCTCTCATGCCACCGCTGGTGAAAATGTTAGCATAGTAGGTAAAACTTTGCAATGCGTTTGGTACTACTGATTGGTCGTTGCCAAGCTAGTAGACTTGCATCCCGCTGACGTACTCGTATAGGTGTAGTAGGCACCTTTCTCTAGCAGGACGTTGCACATGCAGCAGATAGTTGTCAGCAGGTAGAGATTTCATTATTGCCTTGCAGTCTTAATCCTTTGCTTGTTCTGTTTTCCAACGGGATATCTTCTCTTGACCTTGACGGAGGATACAATTCCTTGTCCTGAATTTCTTCTATCTCTGGATCTCCTTCCTCTGCTCGATAACGACTTAGTACATCTTCAGCAACATGGAGTCGACCCCTGAAATGTTCGACTTTGTAAAAATACATTTGCAGCTTCAGAGCTCACTTGGTTAGTCGAGCATTCCAATCTTTACTGGTTTTTAATCATATATAATTTTTATGGTCCGTGTAAATCATAAATGGAATTCCATACAGATAGATTTAAGTGTTCTATGCCGAATAATACAGCTAAGCACTCTATTCCTTCAGTGGTGTAATTTTGTTAGTTAATCTTCAGCTTACGACTGGCATATTGTATTACAGCCACTTCAGATAGATCACTGTTTTCTCCAACCTTTCCTTGAATCAATATGGCCCCCAGCCCAATCTGGGAAGCATCACAAATCAGACCAAAAGGTTTTCTGATTGCGCCAGTGCCGGAATCTGGATCAATTCTTGTTTCAACTTCTGGAAAGCTTCTTCATGGTTGAGCTCCCTCTTCAAAGTGTTTCCTTTTGTAACCAATTCTTCTAGAGGAGCAGTTTAAACAGCAAGATCTCTTACGAATCTTCTACACCAATTCACCAGTCCAAAAAAATTCTGTACAGCTTTACGATATTTTGGACAAGGAAACTTTCATATGGCAGAATCCTCTTTTGGGCCCACTTGAATTGTATGACCAGATACTAAGTGTCCCAGGTACTTGATTTCATCTTTGATTAACTCACTCTTCTGAAGTTTTACCGTAAATCCTTCTTGACTTAGTCTTTCCAGAACATATTCTATATGTTCAAAATGGGAATCTAGATGATCATCGAAGATTATAAGATCATCCACATAAATCGTTAAGAATTCTTCGGTATCAGGCTCAAAAATGTTATGCATGGCATGCATAAAAATAGCCAATGCGTTAGCTAGGCCGAAAGGCATTCGTGTATAAGACCATGATCTTCCCTTGTAGGTGAAAGCTGTAAATTCTTTATGTTCCTTGGTTATGGGAATTTGAAGATAGCCTGCGACTAAGTCAAAATAGGATAAGTATTTCTTGCTCTAAATCTTTGAAGAGCTTCTGGCGATATTACCAGCTGATTTAATTTCCGAAAATCCACACATGGCCTTACAGATCCGTCTGGTTTTTCTCCTGCCAGCAAACGATTCAAATACGGAGAATTGCACCGTCTAAGTACTCCCCAATCTATCCATTTGTTCAGTTCCTTTTCCATTCGTTATCTTTTGGAGAAAGGTACTGGATAGGGGTTACAGACAACTGGATTCAAAGAGCTTAGCATTATGCCACATTTAGAGCTTCTTCAAATCCAGGCTTTGTGGAGAACGTAGATCGGAATTTCTTTAGTAGTCGGTACAGCTTATCCTTTTCTGGTTCCGTTAGCCAATCTGTACTGAAAGCTTGAGACGTAATATCCTCCTCTGTAGAGTCCATTAGTCATCAGCTATCTCTTCCTTCGCTAGGATATTAATCGAGCCAATCTTATCCTTGATTGTATCCACTGATCCTTGTGAGCATATAGGCAAGAGTGACCCAGCTATCTCATAGCCTTGTACAATCAGATATATCTTGTCGGTTCCAGTGCCCAATTTAGCCTTTCATTTCCTAAAGAACGCATATCCAAATATAAGCCCTGTCTCCAAATTCCTTACTACATACACCAGATCTTCGAACATATAATTGGAGATGTTAAACAGGATTTTTCTTCATCCCAACATTCTTGTCCTTTCTTTTCCAGCAAAGTTCCTCAGTTTAATGACAGGGAATTTCTGCAGCTTGAGTCCTGGTAACCTTTCTCTTAATTGATTCCAGGTTTTTCCACTCATGACTGTGCATTCGCTTCCAGTGTCAGGGGTACAACTTATCTTTACCCCTAAGACATCTGCTGCTATTTCATGTATTCTATTTGTATTGTTTTTAAACCATGCTGTTGTTAGTTCTTCTCCTTGAGGAGTGTAGAAATCCTAAATTAAGACTCCTAGGTCCTCCTCTACCGCTAGGTCTAGGTTTTCTTGTTCTCCCGTCGGTACATCTTTGCTAGTTGTAGATCTGAGATATTTCTCAACAACTTCTTGGAGTTTAAATATGTAGATTTTGTGCACTGTGCTTCCCATGGTGGAGCACAGGGATTCATTTGATTCTGGTCAATCTGATTTACTCCCTCTGTTTGGCAGCTACTATCAGTTTTGTTCCGATTCTTAAGGTTAGTCCAGTGAAAGTTTGGCTTCTGATTGAAGTTCCTATTTTTACCAAATTTTCCTCTAGCCTGTCCTGTGTTTTGCTGAGGATTTTGTGTATTTAGATTTTGTATGTCCAGCCTAATAGAGGTTTGTCTGACTCGGGGTGGGATAGATTTTCTCTCTTCCACTTTATTATTTCCTCATTGCGCCAGTTCCGTAGCTTCATAGCGGCTTAAGAAGTAAGCCAGTCGATGATGATGGGATCTCTAGTCAATATTAACTGCCTTACCCTCAGAGGTAATTGTCCAGTGATTAAATTAATAATTTGCATTTGGTCAATTTCCTCTATTAGGTTGCAGAACGATGAGTAGATTTCTCAGCAATAGTTTTCCATACTATGGTTTATATTCCTCTGATATTTACGGTTCCTCAAGACTTGTAGTTCCCGTAGTTTTGCTTCTCTAGAAGCGTAGTGTTTTTTAAAGTCGGAACAGAAGTGTTCGAATGTTGATCATTGAGTACCACGATTTAGCTCGGCCTGTCATCAGGAAAGGTATTATCTTTAAAGCAAACTTATGGAATATACACATCATGTCAAATCTATCCCTTAGCTCTTTCAGATACCTTTCGGCAGATATGGTGTTGATCTCTTCATTGAATTTTGCTAGACAATTTATATCTGACATTCGTATCTTTATCTTGTTGTCATTGCAATTTCTTTCCTTTGATCTCTCGATCGTAGGTGAGAAATGCTCTTCTTCATGCCTCCTAGGTAATGGATGGATTACTGATAGATCAGATTCCGAATCATCGTCTTCCCCTTGAACCAGCCGTTCGTCTAAAGGATTGGGTTGTCTATGAGTTTGCCATTGCTTTACATTGGCAACTTGTTCCTTTAACGTGTTTACCTCCTTTTGGGTTTCCTTTATTCTGTTTTCCGTAATCTATAACGAAGGTAAGTTCTTTGTCCATTCCGTTTTCAAGTTAGTTAACTCCATGGCTTGAGTTTCTTTTTATCTTTCCAATTCTGTAATTCTTAGATCTTGTCCTTTCCTTCCTGCTTCGCAGGGTTCCCTTTGTTCCTGTACTTCAGCACGGCAGTTATTGCTGATAGCAGCGATTTGTTGGTATAACCGATCTTCTCTTTCTTGTGATCTTTTCTCTCCTTCTTTCTCCTTTTCTTCCTCTCCTTTTCCCCTTTCTTTTACTTCTCTTCTTCTTTTCGCTCTCTTTCTCTCTCCTTCTCTTCATCTTTTCGTTCTATTTCTATCTCCTTCTCTTCTTCTTTTCGTTCTCTTTCTCTCTCCTTCTTTTCATCTTCTCTTGCTCTCTCCCTCTCGACTCTTTCTTTCCTTTCTGAGTTAATATTCTCTATTAAGGAAAATAGGAGAGTTGTCATGTCTAGAGAGGAAGTTAGAGATGTAATTTCTGGATAACTTCTCTGGTCTGCTCCACAGAAAATATATCTTATGTAGTCTTTCCTGAGGTATCCGGAACGTCACTTCTTAACTGTTCCGTTGAAATGTCTCGATTGCAATCATTAACTGGACCTCTTGGTGCTGTTATTTGGTATAAGCACACATCACACATGAAATCGTCTGATGTCTATGCTTCGGCGCTAAGAGTTTTAGTAACACTTTGTTTGCATCTAGAGCATTTAATTAAGTCTGTCTGCTCATTCATAGCTTTACTACAGCTTCTCAGGCTTCTATCCATGTTTCTGATGAAATCAGTCTGTAGTCTGACTTATCTTTTTTTCTTCTTCGGGTACTGTCAAGGTTGCTAGAAATTCCCTTCCCTGTCACGTACTCACGCGTCCGGCTCCTTTAGACTCCACAGGTATCGTTACCTTCTAAGATAGGACACTTTTCTTAAGGCTTAGGTAACACCTGGTCCGTTGCCAGCAATACAGGTAGAAATCGTCCGTTCTTAGTCCTTGAACGGCTCGTATCTATTTATTGATTAATTTTTATTCGATGCTGTTTCTGTATTCTCTATCACAATCTCTGTTTGATATCACCAGCTTTATATAATACCGCTATTCCAAGCTGTAGCGTTTTGCGTAGATTATCTTGAAGTTGCTGCTGCCTGTGAAAAGATAAAATGCTTTTTAGCGGTGAGAGAAAGGTACCCGAGTTAAAACCACAG
The DNA here is from genome assembly GCF_977018435.1 of Lepisma saccharinum. Taxonomy (NCBI): domain Eukaryota; kingdom Metazoa; phylum Arthropoda; class Insecta; order Zygentoma; family Lepismatidae; genus Lepisma; species Lepisma saccharinum. The sequence continues at coordinate 62,192,179 of NC_139233.1, forward strand.
GTCGCCATAATACAGTGATTATCAGGTCAAGGTCCTAGTTGGGTTTAGGTGAAAACCTCATTTCCTTTCCAGGTTTCCGAAGTGATTCTCCATCCGCTAAGTCGTCTTCCAACGGATGAATACCATGTTGGCGGGACTTTGGTCGAAGTGCATACGAGTGAGAACCACATATTACTCCGAATATCCATCGGATTTTTCTCGTTTTTATAATGGAAGACTGTTCATTTCGTTGCTATGCGACTTTAAGCTCTTTGAGGTAACTAAGGAATAAATTAAGCTTTTTGCCTTTCTGGCTATTCATAATTTATAAATAATATATCTTTGAATTGTCTTAATCCTCTAAACTGATAATTATCTTTAATATTAGTAGCATAATTAGTTTTGCTACAATATAATTTTCATGTTTTTAATATTGATCCTTCTAACGTTGATATTTGGAAATCGCCCGTAATAGAGGAGCGTCCTGAATAAATAAACTTGATAAATAGGCGTTCCTATAGGTGAATCCTTATAATTGTTTTTACATGAAAGTAACTCTCGTAGAGGGGTACCTGTCATGGTGCTTCCCCAAATTGATAGTTTTAAATATCTATATGGACGAACTTTTATTTTTGATTTTATATTTTTATTATTTTTTCTTCTCAGCATTTTTTCTTCTTTTCATTGAAACACAATATTCAACTAGGACAAATAATACATGAAACATCTTGAAAAAACTTGAACTATAAGAAATCCCTTGATATAGGTTTTCATTTCTGAAGCAGCTCTTCTCTTCGGTCATTTGACCAGTTAAACATTTTCAGATTATCAAGTTTTATCTTACAGATTGCCTTATTAAGTCCAAGGATCTTCTAATGTAGCTACATTATTCTCTACCAGTGCTACTACATAAGGTCCATCATAGCAATGGAATAGCTTGGCTATGGATTTGTCAGCAGCTGATCTGAGTTTATACAATTTCTTCAATACCAGACCATTCCTTTCTAATGAAACAGGTGCTTTGTTATCAGAGTTTCTACGCTTATCCTTTCGTGTAGAGTTGTTGAAGATTGCTTGGAAAAGTTTATCTTCCCAACTAGTTTCTTCATCCTTAGGCCAGTTTAGATGTTTAAGTATACTAACCGGTACAGGTTTATTGTAGAACAACTCCACTGGAGAGAATCCAGTTTCTGAACAGATCGAGGGTTAACAAACTTGGACCAGTCTTCATGTGTCTGGTTACAGAAGGTTCGAAGTAGCCTGACAATTTCTTGATTTATCCTGTCGACGGGGTTGCTAGCAGAATGGTACGGCGTAGTATGTATAGCTGTTATGCCTTGTTTTTCGAGGAAGTTATACCACTTTCTTGATGTAAACTGGCTCCATTCGTAACACTGTGTTTGACTGAAGCATGCTTCGCTATAGTCTACATGTAACAGTTCGTTCACCTCTTAGAAAATTTTCTGCAATTTCACTCATACTTGCTGCTGTTCAAGTTTGTTCCTTTATGGTACGATTATTGAAAATCGTCTCGAGCTATCCACACACATGCACTCAACGCGATCCACTTCGTTACTACGGTTAGCAGCAGCAGCTTTCAAACTGGGAAAAATTAATAACCAAAGACACCGCTAAACACCACCACTGTCGGTTTCTTTTTGGACAGGCCTTGTACCTCATTCTATATTACACTAATGCCATGGTTTATTTACCTACAGGGTTAAAATTCAGGCGCCAGCCCCTTTTCCTCACGAGCACTGGCGTATGCGGGATTTTGTTTTCGGGAGGGTCTATATATATTACACATACTGTGCTCGTTATTTTTTAAAAAGATGATAATGGAAATTTCTAAAAGCAATCTAGAAATATTAAAAGAAATAGCACTGAATTTGAAAATTCAGGCAGCTGTTGAAAATTTTCAGGCGTCCTGTATTTTCTACCCCTGTTTATGCATACATTTTCTGATCAATACGGGTCCTCCCCGATGGCGCAGTGGTAGCGTCGTCGCCTTGTAATCAAGGGGTACCGAGATCGATACCCGGTGGAGGCACATAGTGGTTCGGTTCCCACTTTAAACTGTAGGTCCAGTTGCGATTAGCCTTACTGTGCATAATGTGGACTCAAAACTCCAAATCAATGAATCTGATCAATATGCAATCAAGGTTCACCTAAATTTTCAAGATCAAAGACCCGAGATAAAGGTGCCCTGGAATTCCTAGAAATACGGTATTTAAATGTCATAATACCTTTGCTGACGTATGCCTAAAGATTTTGTATCTGTGCACTTTGAGATGTACATGTTAAATAAATGGATAGGGGCCTTGAATTCTGATCTCGCCCAGGCCCCGCAATCAATATAGATTGAATAAGTGTGATTGATGTACGTTGTTTATTTTACTTCGCGTTTTGTGTATCTTGGCTAATTTGCGAGGAAGGGGATGAGTGATGAAATGATGAAATTGATGAATGGACATACAATGGGTTCGGGAGCTATACATCTAGGTTTTGAAATTTGGTTATATACTTATCTTCAATATCCAGAAGGGTACAAATAAACCTTGAAATATATCTCCCTAAGCTGCTCTCCGCAGCCACACATCTCCCATGTGCGATGTGTGGTGTTCCCAGTTAGCAGCGAGTGTTCGGAAGACAACTCGTTGGTATCTATAGGAACTTTCAGCCCAAAATTTAAACGGTTACTAGTGGAACACTCGCAGTATTTCACAATCAGGGATGAAATTAGTTCCAACTCTTTGGAATGACAAATTTATTGGTCATTTGGCCTTAGGACAACCATCTTGAATTATCACAGGCAAATACAAACATTTATGTATATGTTTACACTCACAGCACTTAGATAAGATAACATTCTACTTACAATATCTTGAACTCATCTTTGGTATGTACACAAGCACTTTATACCAGACTTGGGGTCTTTGTTACACACAAACTTTTGAACTATAATGGCTCTGTTTCATGGGGGAAAACCTAATTTGCTGGCACAAAAACACACAATCCCATGCTTCCTGTAGCCTCTACAACCTATTGAGGGTACTTGTGAAGATAAATGGGTATAGCACTCTTCGATTGAGATGGATTCCTGTCCCTATGTATCTGATTGTCCATCTTATACAGTCACGTGGCCACGCACGAAATGTTCGTGACAAGGATAATCAGCATTTTCCGTTTTTATCACTTTTTAGCACGCCCGAATACCGTCGATTGGCAAGGATAACGTTTCTGGCTGTTATCTGCCATTTGAGCCCATACTAGGCTTTTGAGGGACTCTGAATCACTATATCGGCAGTTCCCTGTAATTTCAGGACCATTGTACTCACTCACTATGCTTCTACATAACACGCTACTTGGACACGATCTTTACTCCTTGAAAGCTAGTACAGAATAGAAGTTCAAGATGGCTTCCTACACATTTAATAAAGCAAGTTTCCATCCAGGCCATGACTTCATGCCTAGGGAGACTCCCATTGGCTGAATCAAGTCATGGGTGGCTTGGTTTAAGCAGTTCCAAGTCTCGCCACCAGGTGTCAGACTAGGATGGAGTTCTTCAACTGTTTGATTGTTTTACTCCAAAAAACATCGATTTTTGGGGTTTCTTAAGCACAGTTATTATAACTGGGGTAAACGAATGGTATTTTCAAGGAAAAGGGGTTATTCTGAACCTAAACAAATGTTCGCTTGAACATACGTGAGTAAATAAAAATTGTGTATGATAAACAAGTTATAGCACATGGTGCTTTGTATGCAAAATGGCTTGGTTCTGGATTTTGTCTTTAACATGATTTTAAGCTGTTTATTATGGTTTTTAGGCATTACTCTTAATTTCCGCTAATATTGATACTACGCCAAATGGCTTCCCATGTCATTTTAACATGGTAGCCTTTAGCCTTGCACTTGAATGGAATAGTGTGGTGCTTTGTTTGTATTTGGTAATGTATGGCCAATCCTTGATTGGTCATAGACATTCACAAACAACCAAGCCAAGGGATTCGAACCCGGGACCCTTGGCGTCGAAGCGCGATGTGCTAACCACTCGGCCACAGGGTCCGGCCTGCAATCAATATATTGCTACGCCAATTGATAACAATGCAACAATAACCGTCTATTCCGCCCTGGACCCCTTAAAAGAGCTAATCCATAGAGCATAGTTGTCATCTGCTAAAAGAACCATATAGCTATTGTTCATATTAAAGAGTGCAATTGTAGGTTCGGTGAGGTACCCGACTCTGAAATTCGCCCCTCCCAACAGTAATTTCTGGATCCGCCACTGCTTTGTGACAAAGTAAAATCGTTGAATTTTGAAGAGTGACGAATAAATTTGCGGTAAGTACGTGCAAGCAATGAACCGTAATATTTTTTGACTGCTTCACTTATAAGGCAAAACAAGAAATAAAATTGGGTTTGTTCCACGATTCGAGTTGTTGCCACAGCCTCCTGATGCCAACGAGCAAGGGAAAGCTTGAACTCGATTGTGTTTTGTTGAGGCAAATTGAATGTGGATTATATAACTTCAGCTAAGCTAATTTCCATGTTTGTAACTTTTTTAATTCTGAAATGTGGTTAAATATATGTCAATGTTCATTTTTGATTGTTTGTCTGTCAGCGCCTGACAATCAGATTAAGATCCTTTATATCTCGTTAGAAAAGTATTTTGCAAAATGCTTCTGATTATGTTTCTTTAGTATTCCCTGTGAAATCGATTGGTTTAGATTGCTGACCAGAACAGACAAATGGACGGAATTCACAGTTTTTTAAACCTATGACGTTTGCATTTTAAATTCGAATGGTTTCGGATATATGGAAGTATTACAATTTGTCCATTGTTAACTTCCAATTGTTTGACCGTCACAAATATAATATATCAAGTGGATTTAAACTAGTATTCACTAGGTTGCCATTCGTAGGAAATTTTAGATCTTCACATTTCCCATTCTTGAAGATGTCTACAGGTTACTTTTAATCGATAGTTGCCTCGCAAAGCCAGACTGAAGTACAAACTAACATATCGCTTTTCCTGTTTCTGGAATATCAATAGTTGACACGGATGGACGGGTTGACAGCCAACCAGACATATTATGAAATAGGTTTGTTCACTAAAAACGAATATAAAAGAGGATGCATAGATAGGCTAATCGTGATTGGATCAAAAAGTCAAAGAGGAAGAAGGTAAGATGGAAACAGTGGAAGAAATATATAAGAAAATAAATATGCAACCAGATTGAGAAATAAAGAAACATAGGAGAAATTAAGAAGAAAATAAATGCATGAACAGAGGAACAAAGAAAGTCAGAACGGAATAAGGAAACAGAAGAAGAAATAAAGAAGGAAGTAAATAAGGATACAGAGGAATAAATGTATAAATGAATGAAAAAGATGAAGAAATGGAGAAGGTAAAAGATAAGGAACCACAAGAACAAATATATAAATAAATATTAATAAGAAGAAGAGAGAAAAAGAGGAAGAAAAAAGAAAGAAGTAAATTAACGACACAGGGGAATAAGTATATAAGCAAATAAAAAGAGGAGTCAGTAAGAAAGGGGAAGAAAGAGATAGGATAAAAGAGGAGTAATGTCTCCAAAGTAGAGATCACCTACATATATTTAGTTCCATAGGCGTCAATTTAAATAATTTGAGTGGAGGCAAGGCTATAATAAACCATAATATATATATGTAAATATATATAAAATATCTGTTCCTTTAGATGATTTTTTTTGGGGGGTAGAATGTGCCTTGCCCCACTTAAGTGGACGCTTCTGTCTTGTACTAACCTTATTGAAATTCTCTGACACGTCGTTGCTCTTCGTGTCGGCTCTTCTGAATACTCGGGTGCATGAGAGGAAACATTTCCAATAATGTACCAAGGTCAGGAACCAGTGGAGATTTACGCAAGAAATTTATTTCATAGATAAATTTCATATCCTGGAAAAACCTAAGACAGCTACTGTTCAAGATTTAGTTACTTGTAAGTTTTGGCAGAATTGACACATCTCATTTTTTTTCTAACAATGAATTTTTAGGGGTGACAACACTCAAGGCCCTAAATCTTATTCGTCCATCGAAATAAAGAAAAATAAAATTTCCCTTCAGGGTTTTCTTTTTCTTTTTTGGGGAACAGAGATAAGAGTAACGAACGAACAATGCCTTCTGCATAAGTAAGATCGGAAAGAATAGACTTTTGAGCGGACGCTCAAAAGTAAAATTAACTCTCTGGCTATCTGTAAGCGTTAAATCCGAATGTGTTTCAGAAGGAATTAAGAAGTTTGCAGGAGAGGATGGAGAAGCGAAAAAAAGGAATGACAATATACATCAAGCAAGAATGGAAAATTATTTTGTATAAATTTTTCATGCCCTTTTTTCCCTCCATTTTCTATTTTTTGCCTTTTCCCCTTTTAAGAGGGCGGATTCATACGGCTCGAGCTCCTTCAATGAATGATGGTTTCTAGGTGGGGAAAGAGACTCTCTGAATTTTTAATGAAGAAGGATTGTTGGGGAGTTTTTCAAGAAGATTTCTCTTAAAATCCTCTCAAGATTACCGTGATGAGATTCCGGTCTTTCGGAGATTCTTTTTCTAGAGCATAGAAATCCCGTAATCCGTCGAACAATAACAGGCACAGAGGATTGGAATTGTGTTAGAAAAATGAGCATTTGATTTTGATAATGTTCCGAACTGGACTGAGAAGGTTTCTTGAAAAATCTCTTCGCAAGGCAATGAAAAAGAAAACGGTTCTTGTATTTTGATGGTTCATCCTCTACGTCAAAGGTGCAGCTTCCTTGCTTCAGTTTTCGTTCAAAGGGAACAGTCACTGACAACTGATTCTTGTTTCATACCACAGCGACACTTGTCTCATGAAAACAAACCTTCAGAACTAAATTCAATCTTTCGTATCGGAGCGACACGGTGCGTGTACTCTTTTGCCTTCTCGCAGCACGAATCTGCAGTGCACCTTGACTTTATTTCCACCACCTTCCTGTGCCGTATATCTGAATCGAAAGGATGCTGGGTTGTACTTGCCACTTTTCCCGCGAGATGCCAGGTCGAAAGTTACCCACAGCGCTCTGCGTGGAAACGTCACCCGCCTGTTGCGTCAATTTGTTAGCAATCAGCGAGAGGGAATTTCGTCGGGAAAAATAAGGCTGCTTGTTATGTTTCTTCAGGTTTAAATCATCGTAGTTCATAGAAACTAATTTTGACGAGAAAACAAACAAATCTATACTCTGTCCCAAATTTCCCTGGAGCAAGGCCGCGCATAATGTCAAAGAAGCGGGGGGAATCGAGTGGGCAGAGCGGAGCAGTACACGCTGCTCGAAGGCTGGTAACTGAAATCGCATTCCTCCTCTCCACGCAATCCAGTTTCCTCTCGCGTGTTCATTGATGTATCCGTCTCGCGTCACTACTTGCGCAGAAACTTGTTTCGTTCGCCTGCTTCAGAGATAACCTGGACAGAGTATAGTCATTTTTATGTGCTAAGGCGTGTTCGTTTACCATTGTAATGCTCTATTATATCTCGTAAGTCCACCAGAGAAAGTTTAATGAAAAACCAATCGAATCAAAATAGGAGTTGCTATATAACTCGTACACTCGTAAGTAAATGCATTACAAAACATTTTAATATGAAAATATGAGCTATGCACAAAGATTTAACCCGATTTAATAACATAATTTACGCCACCTCAATAAGTATGATGTCGAAACCTTAGGAAGATTTCAGACCGAAACATCAGGCGATAAGCGACTCTCGATAGGCGACAAATGACAAAAGACAAGAGCCCGTTTAGTCAATGGAAGCATTCAGGCCAAAGCAACAGATAAGTGATAAGCGACACGTCTCTCTTGGCAAACGACTCCCAAAAGTGAATGCAATTTTTTAAACCGGAGCGACACGACAAGCTGAACGTATCGCTGTCGCTCGCGTGTCGGACTGGATTGTTTTCTCAATACCATGCATGGTGTCGCTTCGATGTGTTGTTCGCGCATGTGCGGTGACTGGTGAATGTTTTGCTTCGGACTAAAGGGGTCCATGTCGCTTATTGCTTGTAACTCCGATGTGAGTTATCAGGGGCCCCGCGCGACACATGAGCTATACATGTCGCGTATTGCTCCGGTGTTCAATCTCCCTAAAAAAAAAAGCATTTCGCTACCAACAGACCGAGGCAACACGATATATGCTATTGCGAAAACCGACCAGCCTGAGTGACACATGCAGCTTGCCGCGTCGCTTCGGTTCGAAAAGTTGCATTGATTACTGAAGGTTCGCTTCCAAGCGGCACGTTTTGCTTGTAGTTTTGGTCAGAACAGAGAGATTTGACACCGAAGCAACAAGCGATACTTGCCATTTTGAGGATTTCACCCATGCAGGCTGTTTTGCTGCTGAGGCAGGTTTAAACGTTGGCTGACTGGTCCATTTGATCTGAAAACTTCCTTATTTGAGGCGACAAGCGAAACGGGGCCCTTCAGTCTGAAGCAAGAACAAAAACAAAGAAATAACCGATAACCGTGAATGCGCCATCAACAGACCGAAACGACATAATGGACAGAATTGAGAAAACGGCCCAGTCCGAGCGACACGCGCGTGTCGCTTCGGTTCGGAAGGTCTCATATATTTCTAATGGTTGGTTTCCAAGCGACACGTGTCTCTTGTCGCGTGTCTGAAGTCGTTCAATGAATTTTCATTCCACAAAGTTCGTAAAACTGAATCGTTATCTTTATGAAACGTGCGAACATATTTTCTTATTCCGATATATCACAATTTGATTTCTTTTGTTGAGCAACCGCCGGTTTTAAAATTAGTCTAGGAAGTAATTTAAGATGTGACTAGCGAGTCTCCTAAACATTGGATATCGCATAGCGTACCCAATCTTTGGGTCTCACACAAATTTACAAAATTTCTGCTCATATTTTCACGATACGTCTCCACGAAAGTGAACTAAATCATATTAGACAGAAAAGTGCGAATACAGTGGATTATGCATGCCGTAAAAGATGGTTTCTGAATAGGTTGTCAGCGCTCGTGTCGGCAATCCGAGCTCTATCGTGTCGGAAACACAGTGGGGACGTGACGTCATGATAATGATGGTTGACACAGCTGCAAGATTTCGTGTTTCAACCACTCGTCGCGACTCTTCCGCTTCTCTTCTATCACAAGTGAAGAGCATGATGGCTTTGACAGCGGACGAGGAAGGGAAAAAAATATTATGGGACGATTTCCGAGAGCTCAAGATTCCCAGATATCTGATAGCAGATCGCAGACCCTAGACGAAAGTACGGCCATTTTTTTAAGGCGAAGCAGCTGGTGTTTTGATTTGAAATGTGACCCATAGATGTCACCACTCCACGTTTCAAGAAATGACGACGTCAGCTCGAAAATGACTTTTAAATGACACGTGGCGATTTGCTGGACTCTAAATCGCTCTGATGGAGAGATACAATAAAACTTCTTTTTTTATTGGCTGATCTCCGTTTTAGATGTTAATTCCGCTTTGGGTGGATTATTTCGATTTCTTGAAGGAAGTCTGTGACGATAGAAAAATACAAATGGTTCACAGGGTGACATTTTAAAAGGGTAAATGATTGGGAGGTTTGTATACTACAAAACAAGTCTCTGCGCAAGTAGTGGCTCAAGACGACTCGACTAATGAATGCGTATGAGGGGAAATGAGTGCATGGAGGGGAAAACACGGCTCTAGCTACCAGCCGATTGCAGCAGCGTGCGCTACTTGGCTGAGCCCACATACTTTCTCCCTGTCTCGATTATGTGCAGCCTTGGCCCACACATTCCCAAGACAGAGGAAATAACCCAATATTTCTTGCAACATATTTTTCTCGCTGGATTAGTTAGTTTTACCTATTTTCTTTTAACTTTACGAAACTCTGTTCATTTTTCTGTTTGGCAAAATACCGGTAAACCCACTGTAATAATGAAAGAGTGCTCTCGTATGTATGTGTTTACTGCAGTTTGAGTAAAGTGCGGGAGCGTTATTGAAGCAGAAAGCTCAGTCTGCCACATTTTCGTATCTCCCCCCTCCCCTTCGCCACTCCTTACTACCGGGTGTCTACAATTGAAGTTATCCCACTCTGAGCCCCTCTGGAGCCCGTTCGAAATAACGGATTGCGGTGAAACTTCGTATAGACGTTATGGAGGCCATGTGGATGTGAATGCTAACGAAAAAATTAGTTCATTTTACCAGCAGCAGGTGCAAATTAGGCGCTGCAATCTTGTTCACAGTCCCGGTGGAGGCACAGGTGGTTCGGATCCCACTTTAAACTGTAGGTCCAGTCCCAATTAGCCTTACTGTGCATAAAGTGGACTTAAAAACACCAAATCAACCAAAATCAATCTTGTTCACAGTAAACAACATCCCGGGAAACGTTTTGTGTGACAATTAAAAAAAACTGTTTCAAAGAGTCATTCACGTTGACAGGACGCATTCTGAACACTGCCGTACCTACGTAAACTCAAATTACTTATTGTTGTTACTTCAGAGCCGCACTTGTTTCTGAAAATTTGAACTATCTTTTATTACTATTCGCCTTCCCCAGGGTCTCCATAAACTTTATAGCAAGTTTCACCGCAATCTGTTGCTTCGACAGGGCTCCGAGTAAAAAATTTAATTCTAAGCGCCACATTACCACCTGGTGGTGAAAGTTTGAACTTATTCCCGTCAGCATTTGCTTCCCCATGGCCTCCATGGATGAGTTGGGCAACTTTGAATGTGGCAGCCCGGTATTCCTAAGGTACACTGCGCAGGCGCAAAGCTAGCTCATTACACAGAGCACTCGCCGGCCGTCACAAGTGCACGCGAGTTGCCCAATCCTAGTATACAGTACAGTCTGGTTCTCCAAAATGCATTTTCAATACCTTAATCACCCAACAGTACAAACAAAATATCTTGCAAACAGGGGCGTCGTAAGTTAACATCTACTTCGGGTAGAATCAAAGTTGGGGAGTAAATACATTTCGAGATGGGCTTCGCTTCAGTGCTTCATCCCACTGTCAATTTGTTTTAGTAAGTTTATTTCCCTTCTTTCTTCGTTCATTCCTGTATATGCTCCTCCTCGATATTCTCTAGCTTCTTCTCCTGTTTCTCTATAGTTTTCATTTTCATTTTTTCTTTTCTCTTTTGTTTATATTTAATTCCTTCTTTCTCTCGGTATTTTGTTTGTTTATTTTTTCGATTTTTCTTCCTTTCTCCTTTGTTAATATATTTCTATATCTCTTTCTGTCTTTCTTCTTCTTTTATGCATGAAGAAACTGGAAGAAAAGAGAGAAAATAAAGTAGAAGAAGAAATAAAGGAAGAAGGAATTAAATGTAAACAGAAGGAGAAATACATAAAAAAATAGGAAAGAGAGTAAAAAGAGAGCCAGAGAGAGCGATAGAGAAATAGATTAAGAATGAGAGATAACGAAACACTATATAAGAGAGATGGAGAATGAAACAGAGTAAGAAAGAAAGGAAGAAGGAATTTATTGTACAGTCATGGAAAAAAGTTCTTCCCCATAAGGCTTTAATAGGAGCAAGTAATGCAGGAGGGTAGGCAACACATATTGCACCCTTCGATGATCGGGTGATTTTGCCTGTCTTAACACCGAGAAATGTGTTCCACGCGAAGGTCAACATAACAGGAAAGCAAAGAGGGTCACGTGACTATTGGTTACGTGGAGTGTTGTGCTTCTCCACGTCCCCAGTTCTTGATCCACATTGCAGAGAAAGTAGAGCTGCATGCAATATATGAAAATAGGTTGTTTTCAACTACACGCTTAATTATGATTTTCCCAATTGTAAATCTATTAGACGTGTCTCCCGATTTAGTCGGGACAGTCTTTTACTTTGAATTCCTGTTTGTCATAGGCGTAACTTGACGGGAGCAGAAAGGGCATTTGTAACCCCCCCCCCAAAAAATCAGGTTTCTTAAAGCTGCTAAAACAGGAATTAAATACTATGATTTGACGCGTCCAAAAAAAGTATTATATTGAAAGATTTTTCCCAAATACGTAGATAGAAATTTAATACTTTGAAAGTGTCTCAGATTTGTTTATTGTCACAACTTAGTGTGGCACAGGTCTACTACAAAAGTGGAATTTCGTAACAGAAATATGAACCCACTCCTTTTATTTCGTAGCCGATTTCATCTTGAAACTGAAATTAAGAATATTAGTTAATAATGTCATTGGTAAACAATAAAAAAATGTGTTAGACCCAATTCTTTAATACCTTATCATAATCTTTATCGCAAGTTGAAATTTTGTTGTAAGTCCACTGTATGCAAAAAAAAAAAAAAAAAAGGTAAAGTTCTCACCTGTGCTTGGCGCTACGCCATGAAGGCGTATAGGGGGTGTGGGGGTAACGCCCCACACTTTCTTGATTCGTTCGTGAGTGGGGGTGATGTGATCAGCATCACGCCGCCCCACACTTTCTTGATTCGTTCGTGAGTGGGGGTGATGTGATCAGCATCACGCCCCTGACCGCCTTTACCACCAGGGTTTCCCCCAGGTACCCATGTCATTCGACGCTGGGTGGGCGCTGGGGCCGCTTCCAACGTTAGAAAAGTTCCCGGGCTTGAACCGGCCGGGAATCGAAACCGGGACCTATAGCATGGTAGTCAGACGCGTTACCGACTGAGTCACCGGCACAGATAGACTAATCTGAAGTGCATACAGTTTAAAGTGGGATCCGAACCACTATGTGCGATCACCTGGTATCGTACCCCAGACACCTTGATTACAAGGCCTTACCACTACGCCATCAGTGAGGCGCACACAATCTTTGTATTTTGACCTTTTTAAACCTATATGTATCATATAAGAGGTTGTTTAACGTTGCTATGCCTCTATGGATTATATTTAGCCAGTATTCGAGCACATAGCGTCAGGTTTCATAGAATATAAGCTTCTCTTCCATGTTTATGGTTTCCTGTCTGCAGTAGAAAAACTGGCAGGTTCCCATAGCTTTTCTTTCAATAGTCTTCCAATGGTTGCATATCGTATCACTCAAATTTGATTCATTCGTTTCGAACACAATCTCCGATGGCGCAGTGGGATCGTGGGCGCCTTGTAATTAAGGGATCCCGGGTTCGATACTCGGTGGAGGAACATAGTGGTTCGGATCCCCCTTTAAATTATAGGTCCATTCACGATTAGCCTAACAGGACATAAAGTGGACTTAAGACACCAATCAACCAACCAACACAATCCCGTTATTGTCCAGATTATCGAATCCAGAGCCTTCGTCGTGAATAACATAAGCAGGAAGACAACGTGAAATAACCGAACAGAAACAGAACCTAAAACCTACATCGGATAGATTGAATTAAGTCGACGATACAGCACGGGTTCTGAAATGAAAAAGAATACTAAAGTTGAAGGACCTCTATACGCAACCACTTTTCCTCCACTCAATGGGGAATATATCCTTCTAGCTGAGAAGCCTTTACGTAGGAGTGCCCTGAGGGAACTTCAAGGCCACGACGATAAAGTGTTCTAGTGCAATGACGGGACCAAAACATACGGCAGATAGCTGTGTTCCTCCTTATTCCGTACGCCATTGAATACTGGAACACGTGACCTCGTCTTTGATAGAGCAGAAACCTGCTTGCTTGCCACCACCCTTTAGTTCAGTGACCTTCGCCCGTAGTCAGCAAGAGTGAATGACTCACCAGATACTTGTTGTCTGTGAGGCTACACAAGAATAGATATTTCGTTAGTGGCTGTAAGTATTGTTTCATCTGCAGTTATATCAGTTACCATTTCAATAGTTTCCTTCCTAATGGTTACTTTAGTGATAAACATGTAAATTAGTTCTCGAGAGTGAACGTTTTATCTATTTGAACGGGGGATTTTTATACAGCCTGCATGTATTATTTTTTCCTGAAACAAGAAGAAATTCGAAGACGCAAAAAGAGTTGTATAAGAGTAGTTAACAAAAGGAAAAAAGAAGAAGAAAACGAAAATGTAAATGCTGAAATAAATTATGGTAGAGATCGAGTGAATAACATTTTGTCATGGGGCCTCCTCGATGGCGTAGTGATAACGTCGTCGCCTTGTAATCAGTGGATCCCGGGTTTGATACACGATGGATGCACATAGTGGTTAGTATCCCACTTTAAACTGAAGGTCGAGTCCAGATTAGCATATCTGTGCACCAAACCAAAACTAAGAAAGAAATTGTCACAGTGTAAGAAAATTTCATGTTCAACCAGATACGAAACAAAAGGGAATAATATATTGCAGGTTGGAGTTCACATCTGTAGCATCTAATCAGCACAATTATGAATCGCAACATATCGTATGAGATCCATTTTTATTATACATGTATGATAATATAAGAGAAGTAGAGGAAAGAGAAAACCAAGCGAAACACGGACGCCTTCTCCAGAATTTCAAATCTCGTTACATAAGGTTCTGGGTTGGAGTCCCGAACAGGCATGACTTTCTTGTTCTTGCCCTTTTATCTGCTTCATTTCATCATAATTCATCGTTATGGTTTACCTGCAGGGGAAGAATACTGGCAATAATTGCCACTACAAAGCCAATGACAAACAGAACAACTCGATTACGGAGGTGCCAAGAAGAAACGAGACTTGACAGTTTCTCCGTCTCTCGGTTTGTCGAATTGAAAATTGCTCTCCCGTTCTCAGTCTCGATTAGTTAAATATAGAAATCGAAAATTTATGTGAATGAATATACATGTATTTTATATATTCCGGTTTTGTAGGAGATTTCGTGAGAGATGAAATAAGTACTCTTCCATCGTATTTATTTTTATAATTTTTATTCCCTGTTCGATGATCGCGACGACAAGGACGAGTGACCATTACATGAAATTGATGACGAAATAGTCAAACACCCCCGACAAGGACGGTACTCAAACCCGGGAACTTTGGCGACGATATCGAATGTCAATCACTTAATGAGCTTGACCACCGAGCCTGTTTAATGTTGTTTCTGTCAGGTAATTCGTAATAATATCCCACATTCACTATCATTTGCTTCATAATTTATCTTATTGTTGTGATTAACCTGAATTCAAAGAATTAGTTGAAAGGCAAAAATGCAAGATTGAATGTCTCTGATGTTACTTCGTGCCGAATAATATGACGTGGTATTATGATATGAATTTATTAATCATATAATATGCCTATTTATTCCATTGATTGATCCCAATTGAGCACACAAAATATGGTATAATGTCCACTCCATGGAGGAGTGGTTAGCACAGCGCTCTACGATGCCATGGGTCCCTGGTTAGAATCTCGACTTGGGCGTGGGTGTCCTTGGTAAGTGTCCCTTCATCAATTTCATCATAGCATCACTCATCTTCATCGTCGCTATTTGCCAAAAGTGAAAGAATAGCAAATCTAAATAACAAACATCCAATCAAATCGAACATCTCTACCGATTTAATTCTATACGGTACCGAATTCCCACTTTATTACTGCATCTTAAGTCATTTTACAGCATCTCAATTGTTTTCCGATTCGAAAACATTTGGAATGTTATTTTGTGCAGTTGATTGTGCATTGTTTCGTTGTTTGGATTGTTTAATTAACGTCGCATTAATTAGTTTTAGACCAATCGTGACGGGGGAAGCAAGAGCACAAAGAAAGCAAAAAAGACAAGGAAGAGACCGCGGATTTCTTTAAAGATAGCATCCCGTGAATACAACTCAAGTGACTGCAGAATATTATGAATAAAATTTATTTCGCTTTTTCCTTTTATTTCTGTTTCAGTTATTTTACTTCGCTTTTCTTCTACCACTCGCGTTACTCGTGTCGGTGAGGAAGAATTATAAACTCGTGAAATGGACGATGGTACAAAAAAATATATGCCTCTCCCACGGTTCGAAACTGTCAGTACAAAATATTGTCTTATTTTTAAAATTTACGGGCAAATATGGTTTGTCACGTAGCAATTTTCGCTTATCTCTTTCTCAAGGGGTTCCATTGCCTCTCTGATGTCGTAGTGGTAACGTCTTCGCCATGTAATGAAAGGCTTCCGAATTCAATACCAAATAGAGAGGCATTTGGTTCGGATCCCATTTTAATCTGTAGGTCCAGTGCATGAACTGGACTTAACAATTAACGTGTGGCATGTGGTCTGTGATGAGAACCATCATTTCAGCGAACCTCTTGACAATGACTCTAATATCACTTGAAAGAATAGTATTTCTTTACGAGTAGGTCTTGTCAAGAAACCAGTTCCTGAAATTTTCTTCTGGAGGCATCGTAGCACCCAGCTGTTTGTTGTGGCTGGGGCACGAGTCATGTGACTCATGCTATCAAAGCTCAATCCTTCCCGAGAACTCAGAATCACCAGGCAAACTTAAGCGAATATTTTGTTATTTGGGTTGCATAAACAACAGGCTTTAAGACGTTACGAAATTCTACGTCCCGTGGCCCAGGTATTTTTTTCTAAGACTGTACATGACTGGTTATAAGAAATTTGCTTTTAAGTTCACTTTATGCACAGATAGGCTAATTGGGACTGGCCATACAGTTTAAAGTGGGATGAAACACTCCAGGAATCCAACCCCAGCCTCAGCGTTACCACTACGCTAATGGATAGGCTCGAATGGCTACCAAACGTGCTTTACATACAAACAACGAACTTATAATCTACGGTGTTCATTTCTTTCATTGGAATGCTGTTCCCGATTGTTCTCTTGTAGTCGTCCTCTGTTGTGCCGGAAGTCACCAGAGTTTTGCCTCTTACTCAGTAGCAAATATTGATATTTAAATTACAAGGCAGTTATCAAAATTTTGGAATCGAAGGACAAGTTCCCTAAAAGAACGGGCTTGTGAAAATACTTACCCAGACGCGGGTTTGGGGTTCAAATTCCCTTCTCAATAAGTGTTCTAATATTAAATCATGAAATATTAGCCTTCTCATGCCTACAGACGAGCAAAATGTTATCTAAGCAGCTGACTACACTGATGTAACAAACGTTTTCTCAAATTTCAGACCCACTGAAGTAATAAGATATAGGTAATATCGAAAACTTGAGACGAGATAGAGATACCTTGCCAAGTCTGTAATTGTCTCGATACCAGCCTTATTTCTTGATGTCTTGTTATGGATGTGAAACCAACCATTCTTATCACTGTTAATATTTTTACACTACGTGTCGTTTGTGGGTCCTGAAATTAAGCGCGGAAGTACAATATTCGCGCTTAATCAAATTCACTATTGTGCCTTTTGCCCTTAATCTATCTCGCGGTTCTTTCTTTCGCGCTTAATCCTTGTTGCTGTTTTCCTTTCGCTTAATACGTTTCGAGGTTGTTCGTTTCGTCTAGTTCCTCCCGAACATAATCCGTTTCGCGGTTGTTGTTCTCGCTCATAATCCGTTTCGAGGTTGTTCTTCTCGCTCTTAATCCGTTTCGCGGTTGTACCTCTCGCTCTTAATCCGTTTCGAAGTTGTGTTGTTCTTTTCGCTCTTAATGAGTTTCGTGGTTCTTCCATTTGAGCTTGATCAGTCTTGCGAATGTAATAACTGAGGAGTAGTAAGTGCGAAAGCGACAACCGCAAAACGGATTAAGTTCAAAAAGGAACAACCACTAAACTGATTAAGAGCGAGAAGAACAACCGCGAAACGAATTAAGTGCGAAAATTGGAAAATTTTACTTCTGCGCTTGATTTCATTCATGTTTAAACCTTTCCGCTGTAGTTTGTTTCGCCCTTAATTCGTCTCGAGGTTGTTCATTTCTTGATTTTGGTTTCTCTTTTAATGCAGTTCATGGTAATTCGTTTCGCTAATATTTGGTTTTGCGTTTTTGGCTTTCGCGCTTATTCCGTTCGCGGAAAATCCGTTTCGCTCTTATTATTTTCCCGCTTAATCTTTTATCGCGGTAATTCGACAACACCTATTATGCTCCATTTGCTTCCTGGTCATCTACATGGAGAAGAATACCATCTTGAATATGCTAAACGTTATCCTGGCAGCTGGCTTATATTTGTTGTGCATTTAACGCAAATGAATCCGCGACCAGATAGAGCTGCAAGACGCAATATATTATTCGGGGGCTGATCCTTCTCGGCATAGATCTCGGGGCGGTCATCCCTCACCCATGTTTAAAGTTGAAAACTGCGTCGCTGTGCAACTGAAAGCGTCATTAACAACAGTCGAGGGATTTGCTTCCAGGCACCTCCTGGTCATTAGTTTTGCCAAGTCCTCCTAGCCAGTAGGGATAGAGCTCACGTTTATTGCATCAAACTCTGACAAATTGGGAGACCATTTCGTAGCTGAAATATTTAGGTTATTAGTGGCCTATGAGAGTGGGGAGTGCATTGTTTGTCTTTCAGTGTCAATCTGTCTGCCATGCGTCTGCTCGTCATGCCCTGGAACTGTTGGTTACATTGTTCTAGTGCTCCAGGCGGTTGCGAAGGGTTGTTACCCTGAGAGTGTTTCATGGAGACGAGGAAGGGCGGGTTTGCTACCAAAAATATGGAAATATGGTAAAATATAGCCGAAGTTTGTTCCAAGTCCACATTATGCTCAGATAGGCTAATTAGGACTGGATCTAAGGTCCCCATTGGGATCTGAACCAGTGTGCAATGTGTCTCACCGAGGATCGAACACGAAAACCCCTGATTACTACTGCACCATCAATATCGGAATCTCACGTAGCAACAGAAAATGCAACAACTTCCTTTACATTAAATCTTGAAGACTGGCCTTAGAATAAACATCACTTCTCTACAAGCTACGAACTATTTACAATTCATTAAAAGACGCTCTGGGCTTCCATTTATCCAAGCAGATTTTCAAAACGGTGTCCATTAAGCAGCTGAAGAGTAAACAACGTTTTAGTTCGTTCTAGTTCTTAATATTCTTGTAATTTATGTATGTATGTGTGTGCGCACGCTCATGTTTCATTATTTGTTAGTTTTTTATCTGTTTATATCCTGATGTAAAATGGATTTTTCGGCATACAGGATTCTTCAAATAAATAAATCAGGGAAGTTCACATCTAATAGCAATACCAACTGTAAAAGATATAACAATCACCCTTAAGGTAATAGACTTAATCAACCAAAGTTCAAATTCTTCAAAATCCCTGGTGCAATTAAGAACACTATAATGTCCATTATTGTTTTCCATTTATCTCGAACGTTTTATAGGGGTTCTGGAATCATACAAAAATAAATACGAAAACGCAGTTAAGCAAAACAGCTACTAGTAAATGCATAATGTGTGAGGTGTAGTCAGCATAAACAATTAGTAATATTATTCATATTTTTACAATTATTAAGTGTTACAGGTGTTAAAGAAAATAGGGTAAGGTAGTTTCACGAAAAAGACAACTTCATTTTTATTAAGTAGTCAGAAGAGAGTAACAAAACAAACAATACAATAAGATTGCCAGAAACAGTTGCAATGTAAATATTTATTGTTTTACATGCAGTTAAGGGTCTGAGGCGCATTTAAATTGAAAACGCATGTCAATGTTTTGAATTTGAATTTAAAATTTTGGGTGCGTCAGCACTAAGGCTATTTTGCACCCGTCTCATTATATTGGGTCCACCCCCTTATCGTTACAAATCACAACTCTAACGTTGCAGAACTAAAATCATAAAATATTAAAATCTTCTGACTTTCGTTAAAAGCTGAGGCTGTAAAGGGGCACTCAGCACACATAAGGACAAAAGAATTTGAATTTGAATTTGATTTTAAAATTGTGGGAGCGTCTGCACTTGGGCTATTTTGCTTCGGTCACATTATACGGGGGCCAGCCCCTTATCATTACAAAGAACAACTCGAACGTTGCATAATTAAAAATCTTAAAATCTTCTGACTTTCGTTAAAAGCTGAGCCTGTGAAGGGGCACTCAGCACACATAAGGACAAAAGAACAGGACAATACAAACAAAATTATACTGGCCATGGGGCCAGTCGCCAGAGCCTCGTTAGTCTTCAGTCCAGGGTGCACTAACGTGGAAGTGAGGTTGACATTTGGGTGTACTACGTGGAAGGTCACCCCTTAAACCCCGCATGTCAATGTGTATGAGTAAATTTGAAGAAAGCAAACGTCTTTGTGTAACATGCTGGTACAGTAGGATGCAAATTTTCCATGACGATTTTCAGTAATGTTTCTCTTGCATCATACGTGTCTTTTAAGGAATAATTGTTTACGCATGTTGGTACACAAGTTGTCAGCACCTTTTTTTTTTGCTTCAATTCTTGTTGGCTAAAACAAAGAGAATCAACATGTAATGGACAATTTACTTGGCAATACTTATGCATCCCACTGTACATACACTAGTGAATATGTTCGTCTTCTTCAAGTATCTATAATAAAATCATTTAGTTCTGAAAGTTGGCATGCTATGATGATTGTAAAAGTCCACCTCTTTAATGCATACTGCTACATTTGCGGTAGGATCCAAAATTCCTGTCTAATTGATCAGAGAAGCCGAATGTACAGTCACGGACACTTTTGGGTTATAAAAATTCCATTAACTTTCAATTGAATCGTTACAACCCAGAAGTGTCCATGACTCTACCTTACGTAGATGGAACGAGAATCCTCTCAGAAAATGTACAGATATAAAAATATACGGTCGGAATGTTTGGAAGTTAAACCATCCTTTTTATGAGGCAGGGTGATGTCACACAAGCAGTCCCATCGCGCTTAAATGTGAAATGCTGCACATGGAGGAGGAGCGATGGGTATGCCGCTGCATGATAACACACTTGGTTTGACCAAGTTGCAGTTTGGGAGATTAAGAGAGAATTCAAACAAGGCATTACTTCTCTTGCTGAAATTTAGCGTTCATTGAAAACCACAACTTAAAGTCGTTTGTCTTGAGTATAGGATGAATCAATCATGGAATGTTCTTTTACTCGGTCACACTCCAGCATCATGATTCAGTACTTCCTCATTTATTTTATCTTCCAAGATGTATACAATCTATTGACAAGTCCAGGTGTTTTAATATCATTTCAAGGAAAATAACACTATTACGAAATGAAAACTTGAGAGAATATGACATCCCCACCATGGCTTTTAGATTCGATCTCGGTGGAAGCTCACATTTCACAGTAGTCCGGATTCCACTTTAAACTGTAATTCCAGTTCATTATAGTTGCTAGGGTGATTCTGTACGCACTGTTTAACTGTGCCTGGGGTATCTATCTTGAAATGAACCATCGTGAATATCTGGAACCTTCCAGTTCCGTCTCGTCATAAACAGCTGCTGTTCTTTTTTTTTTTTTTTTTAGATATTTCACAATATTTTTATTTAAGTGTGAAATAAATATTAATATTCTTTAATAGTACATATTATAGCTTATTATACATATTATACAAAAACCAAGCAACAGTGTAGTACCCACAGATACTAAATTGAAGAAGCAGGTTGGAGTACACCATTTAACGTGTATGCGAACATGGATACTATTGGCTTGACGCTCGCCCTACGAACTTTTGTGCCTAAAGGTATCCACTTGTATACCCTCTCACAGTGCCAAAGGACATCAGAGTATCGAATATGGTTACTCTTATGAGTGAGAGTGAACCCTCTTTGGTCTTTCAAGAAATAAAAACGTCTTCTTTATGAAAGGATAATAAAATATAGTACAGTCCCTATCAAAAGTTTAAGACCAACTTGTCATGTGATCTTCAGACAAACAGAAAAAGTACATATGAGAGTGATTTAAATGAAATAAACACTTTAATACAAAATTTGAATTATTATGTAATGTTATTGAAAAGTACATCAAGATCAAGAAAGTGTAAGGGCATAGATGCAAATAACGGTACAATTTGTAAAATCATTAAATCTGAACTTCGAAAATATACTTGGAAACAAACATTTCTCCTGAAATTATATGAATGAAGAGTGAAATTTTAATAGTCAATAGGTTCACCTTTAAGTTTCAAGCACATTTGCACATGTTTTCTCATGCTGCGGACCAATTTGTGGCATTCTTGGGGCGAAGTCTCATTCCATACTCCGGAGATAATCCGGTCCTCGCGTACGTTACCCTGAGGCGGCCGCAGCGTGGTTTATCAACCACTGTACCTTGCTGCTTGAATTTGTTTATTGTGTTGGCCACGCAGGTTTTACTCACATTCAATGGGACTGCATTTTCTCTATGAGACCTATTGCATCTGTACATACCAATTATTTGCCATTTCACGGCCAGGGGCACAGATTTTTTTCCCATTATCACATAGCTTGCGATTCAAACAGCCTGTTTATTATCAAGCGTAACGAAAACAGGTTTGGACTTGCACAATGCTACTACTAGAGATATGTCTTTCTGCGCCATCTATTGACACACTTTTCAACTAATGACTGATAAAATTTGTTCACTCCAGTGCAGTCGCTGAGGAAGATATTGTTATTTCCAAACCTCTCAGTTTTCGCTCCATTTTTTTCATTTTGGATTTTTTTTGCGGCAAAACCTTCGTTCATGTTCCACAATACTGGAAAAAATTCAGCACTGTCATAACGAATTCGGTTACGTGTATACACATTCATCTGTACTTCAAAATGCTGGATTTTTCAGTTGAGAAATTTGATTTTCCACTTTCGTGTCTCAAGAACTACAAGACGTATACCAATATTTTTTCGGCAATATATGCCTCACACACTATATTACTTCCATACAATTTCACTTCATATTTGTACCAAAAACGTTCGGTCAGGATTCATTTATATGAAAAAAGTTGATGGTCTTAAATTTTGGTTGGGACTGTAGTTACTACTATGGAAGGAGGTGATAATCGCATCCGTACAGTAGTAAGTCTTTTGTTAAAAAATTGCTTGGCACGTCAATTATACAATGGCGTACGCAGGGGGAGCTGATGGGCTACATCCCCCCTCGAGATTTTGAGAAAATCTAAATTTTCAAATGACAAAGTTAAGAATTCGAAAAAATCTAAAGGTGTAAATGGAAACCTCCCTTAAAATAACCACTGGTTATTATTTTTGTGTTAGAGGACAATTTTACTAGAGTCAAATGCTCAAAATATTTTACGAAATATTTTTTTGTGTATCCTTCTCCGCTACAACGAAGCAATGTACTGCCCACAATTCCAGCCCCTCCCGAAAAAAAACTTCTGTGTGCGCCACTACCAGTATTTGTACTAGTTATATCTATATGACATAAACATCTGTATTCCAAAGGATTATTTTGACTATCATTCCTAAATGACGAAGTTTTATTTTTGTTCAAAACAAATAAATAACTCGGGCGAGTGTTTCAGGATAGTAAAATTGAAAAATGCGAAAACAAAATTATGTTTGCCACCTTGTTTATGCTTTCACATCCGCTTAACCTAATTACTAATCATGGCTTTTTTAATTACACAAACGCGCCTTCCGTATCCCGCGTATTCCACGCTAATTTGGGAACCTACACACTCCTTGCATTAAATGCGCATGTAGCTATGAAATCCTCGTTTCCGTATCATTTGACAAATGGGGTTTTGGTTAGTAACATTGTTATGGGAACGGACGCTAGACTTTTATTTGCCCAGCACACAGAGGCTGCAGCTTACGAAACAGAAAATTACGAACTCAGTTGCAGCAATTAAATTCTGAGCTCCTTCGTGCGGGCATAATTAACTTCGCATCTACCTGGTAATTGGGTGAAGTACTATGTGTTAATATTTTACGCTTGTACCGTAATAGTTATTCTTCCACTTAAGAAACGTTTCCGAGTGTAATGCAAACGTTACAATTCTGTGCTTCAACGCTAAAACAGACACCCTCCCCCCGGATTCTTGGTTAAGCAATTGAAATGCCTGTGTACATTTTTGTACCAAGTTTGCAGCACCATTTCACACAACAATACAGGGTGATTCAAAAGTCCCTCAATCCCCCTATAAAATGTAAACGATTTAGGCTTGATATAATTGCTCATGAATCACCCTGCAACAGAACAAGTCATGATATCCCCCGCCCCTAACCGCCTGATAGGGAAGGTGCGAGAAGGGAACAATGGTTGTTCTCCCCTATAACTAGGAAATATTTCAATGCGAATCTGTATAAACCTAGATGTTTAATATATGTTTATGTTTATAAAATGTTTAAGATTTTGCAAGGATTTCGATTTGGTTCTTGTATAAATGAATGGGTGGGTCGTTTCTGAAGAGAGGCAAGCTCAAGAGGTCTGCAGTCTGCAATATTTAATAATTGTAGTTGCTTAAACATTATTGCAAGTCTGCCAACCGTCCCGATTAGGTCCGGGGTAGTCCATTCTTCGTAATCTCTGTCCCGACTTTCTTTCGAACTGCAGCCGTGATGCAAAAATGTCTCCACTTACTATTAGAATACTTCTGAGAATTCAATGTTAAAAGAAAAAGAAGCACCAAACTGGACGTCGTGTGATACTCTTGATCTGTTAGCGACTGTCGGGTCAGGGAGCAAGATCTGACGGCGAGTTGATTTTTTCGTAACTTGAACCTGCAACTCTTCAATCGCAGATAGGTCTAGCAGAAATACCATCATAGCGTTCCTGCTCACATCTAATAATTCAACATTTCGGATCTTCTCTTCTTTTTTTTTTCTTTTTTTACACATTCTCGATCCTCTCCACCCCCCTCAAAATACTGACGACGAGCCTGGTAGGGTCACTACGAATATAAGATGTGACAAGACAGAGCCAAAAAGGAATATAATATGGTCTTGTTAGCTTGCAGCAATGCAGTTTCCAGGATGTTCGACGCCAAAAATAGAATCGATGATAGAGTACCTTCCGAACAGGACATCCCATAATGACTGGAAGGTTTAATAATAACATTAAAATGTTAGTTTAGTATTATAGTGTTAATAATATCTTGACATCCTGTAGATCACTTTGGACATCAGGGACGGCGCCAGGGGTGGGCACGGGTGGGCAAGCGCCCACCCAAAAATTTCTGTGCCCACCCAATCAATTTCAATAAGTACATATACTTGGAGATATATGAATAATTCGATAAATAACTGTATTCTGGTGTTCATAACATGTATATTTTACTTGTAAAGATTATCTATGCTTGAAATATTCACATATTATCAACCCATATAAAGCCAATTTTGTCATTAGAAAGTGAAAGTAATTACTAGAGCTATTGAAACAAAAACTGTGATCAAATTAATACTTCCATGAATAAAAGCAGTTAGTAGCTTAGGAGGCTCAAAATTATGCAGGGTATGATCAAGATTAGATCAGAATTTAGGCTGAACTTGAGGACTGCAGCTCCGGGCTTCCACATACGTATATAAATCCCGGCCTGGGTATGGTAGTAGTATAAAAGTATATAGGATAAACCCAACTTTTAAGTGTAGAAAAGGCGAGGCTATTTGATTGAACAATCAGATTTGCTTACACTTAAAACAATGCCAAGATGGGGCCTGTACCCCAATTCTTCAGGTGTGATATGCTCTGATTTTTAAGAAATTCTGAATTTCTAGTGTAGAAAAGGCGAGGGCTCAACAGATAGATTTACCCATACTTAAGACAATGGCAAGAGGGGCTTATACCCTAATTTTTCAGGTGTGGAGGTTCGGGTTTAAGTCCTCATAAAATATGAAGCCTCCCCTGATGGCAAAATGATAATATTGTTGCCTTGTAATCGGGAGGCTCGGGTTTGAGTCCTGAGAGATTGAAATACATGTTGCAAAATAATATCTCCACACGTGAGATTTTGAGAATAATTACTGCTAGTTGATAGCCCCCAAATCTGAAACCCCCCCCCCTCCCTCCTCTGCTCAGACAGATTCGGCCATGTGTGTAAAAGCTATATCTGTGTGATTGTTGTTTATAAACTTGTCAAAAATATGGCTTTTTTGTATGAACACATACAATCCTGAATACAATTCTGGTTTTGTATTGTTCTGTTAATATAAACACAAGTGAGACTTACAGAATATTTATTGCACAGTTCAAAATCCAATTTTGAATTGTATTTAGTTGATATAGAGATGAGGTTTTAAACCTGGTGAAGTGTGTTGTACATCAGCAAAACTATCACCAAAACCTAGTTACTGCTGTTGTTTGGGTATAAAAGCACCAGCTCAGCCACTAACTGCTGAACCCAACTGATATTTTTTATTAAGTATAAAGTTTTGAATTGAAGCCCAGAAAATCTTATATAATAAACAACAAGAAAAAATGCCAAAACAAAAATATTGCAATCGGTGTAATAAAAATATATCTAGTTCTCATTGGGCTAGGCATTGCCGTATTTGTAACTCTAAGAAATGCAGAAAAGCCACAAAAATGTGTCCAAGATGCCATAAAATATTAAGCAAGGCATATTACAAATGGCATAAGTGTAATTCTTATGTACAGTCATCAGCATTGCCCTCACAACCATCCACATCTGGTCTGAAAAGGAAGCATGAAACACCTGTTAATGCTTCACCTGCAAAGCAGCCACGCCATGCACCTATCCATAGCAGTTTTAATGCCCAACTTAGGGATTATCGGTTTGTATCAGAGCCAAGATGTGGCATTGAGAATTTTTTGAACAGTAAAAAACCTGATATACAGGCAATTCTAAATGCACAAAATGGCTCTTATAAGCTGTCCCTCAAATTGTATACTCAATATAAGAAACCAAATGGCACAAAATTTGTTCCACTGGCAATTGCTTGATAGCACCTCTCAGAATCAGTACACTTGATGATGATTCTGCTGTTCCGATTGATCTGCTCTTAATTGAAGGGAATAATACATATCATTACACTCTGATACACAGTCTTGAAGCTTTAGTGAGAAAACAACAAGGCAAATCCAATACAATATTCAAGTCGTGCAGAAGATGTTTAACTGAATTTGATGGTAAAAAAATAATAAATGGGGTTCGGGAAGTGAATGCAGAAATTGCTAAAAACAAGTTAATTGAGCATCTGAAATACTGTGGCAACCATAAACCTGTTCATATGGTGATGCCCAATCCAAGTGAAAATTGCAAATTCAAAAAGTATGAAGCCTCGTTGGAACACCCAGTATATATTGTCTGTGATTTTGAATCGAACGTCAAACCTTTTGCATTCTGCAATCCAGATCCCGAAGAATCTTCAAGTACACCATACCAACAACATGAACCTTCCAGTTTTTGTTATACAGTTATACGGGATGGTGTAGCTAGTGAGCCGTGCTTATACATGGGACCAGATGCCATCAAAGAATTTGCACTTAGAATAGAAAATGATTGCCGTGACATAGCATCTAACATCTTATTAAAATCAAAGCCCATGTTGCCTTTAACAGAGGAAGAGATTGAAGATTTCAACAATGCAGAAAAATGCCCGGTATGTGATTCTGAATTTTCAGATACAAATATCAAGGTGAAACACCATTCTCATACAGATGGTAAATTCTTAATGGCCCTGTGTAATAGCTGCAATATTCAGATCAAGAGACCAAGATTTGTCCCCATATTTTGCCATGGAGCATCCAATTATGATTTCCATCATCTGATCAGGTACAAGGGGTTTGACAAGCAGAATTTAAATATTTTAGCTGAAAATGATGAGAAATATATATCTATTAGCAAGATAATTAAAGTTGATGGTGTTCCTATTCACATAAGATTTCTTGATTCTTACAGATTTTTATCTGCTAGCCTGGCTACACTGGCCTCTCAATTATCTGATGATCAATTCAAAATCACACGTGCTTTGTTTCCAAATCAGGACCTGAAATTAATTAGGCGGAAGGGTGTATATCCATATGACTATGTTACAGATTTTTCTAAATTTGATGAGTGTTCCCTGCCACCACAAGAAGAGTTTTACAGCAAAATCAGAGGATCTGGAATCACTGATGATGATTATCACCATGCCCAGTTGATGTGGAACAATTTAAATTGCAAGACATTTGGTGATTACCACATGGCATATTTAAAACTTGATGTCACCCTCTTAGCTGATATATTGCAGGCATTCAGAAAATCTTCTATGCAAAATTATAAACTGGACCCAGTGTATTTTTACAGTGCCCCGGGCCTAGCATGGGCCGCAACGTTTTTGAATACCAAAAAGCAATTGGATCTGATCCACGATCAAGATATGTATCTGTTTATGGAGCAATGTATAAGAGGAGGGATGGTGCAATGTTCCCAGAGATATGCCAGAGCAAATAACAAGCATATTATGCTGCCTGATTATGATCCAGCACGGCCATCAAATTTTATACTGTATGTAGATGCAAACAGCCTCTATGGTTATGCCATGATCAAAAAACTGCCATATGCAGGGCTTGAGTGGGTTGAAAATTACAATATTGAAGATCTTCAGGACTTTGATGACAGTAACTATGGCCTGTTCTTAGAGGTTGATCTGACAATTCCAGATAATTTGCACAACATATTTTCTGATCTGCCCCCAATTCCCGAGGTTCAGTGCTCACCTGGCTCTAAACAGAAGAAGCTCATGATGACCCTGGAGCCAAAACAGGATTATGTTACATATTACAAAAACCTCCAGTTCCTGATGAAACATGGTGTTCAAGTGACCAAAGTTGGCAAAGTTTTGAGGTTCAGGCACTCAGAATGGTTGAAACCATATATTGATACAAACACAGAGCTTCGAACATCTGCAATGAGCCAATTTGATAAGACCTTGTTTAAATTGATGGTGAATTCTGTCTATGGCAAAACTATAGAAAATGTCAGAAAACATACCGATGTTAAAATAATTACTGACCCCAGCCGGAGCAAAAAATTGGTTGCAAAGCCCAACTTCAATTATAGAAGAATTTATGATGAGCACATGGCACTTTTCAACATGAAAAAAACAAAGATCAAATTTGATAAACCTATTTATGTAGGGGCTGCGATATTGGAATTGTCCAAATTACATATGTTAACATTGTATTATGATGTGTTGAAACCTTTTTATGGTGATCGTGTAAAATTATTGTACATGGACACGGATAGTTTTATTCTTGATATTCAAACAGAAGATGTTTATCAAGATATGTCACAGCCTGAATTGTTTCAATACTTTGATACCAGTGAACATACAAAGATTCAACCCCACAACAAAAAGGTGCCTGGCAAGTTAAAAGATGAGACATGTGGTGATGTTATTGTGAAATTTGCTGGGTTAAGTGCCAAGATGTACACTTTTGAGACATGTAGTGGCACTGTTGCCAAAAAGGCCAAGGGTATTGGCAAAGTAACTGTTGAAAAAGATCTTCAATTTGAAGATTATGAAAATTGCCTCAAATCCCAGAATTCAATCAAAACATCAGAATCCAGAATCCAGAGTGTGGATCACTTATTGACTTCAAATATTGTAAGAAAAGTGGCCCTGGACCCACATGATGATAAGAGATGCATTTTATCATGTGGCATACATACTCTACCATGGGGGCATTGTGATTTGAAAAATGGGAAACAATGCCCAATTACAGAGCATGATTTGAAATAAATAAACATGCCTATGAACTTATTTGGGTTCAAAAAACAGGCTATTATGGAGCTGCCAACACCACAACCCTCTCCTGATATGCTGTCTAAACTAAGTGGCTTGTTAATTATTCATCTGAACAGCATACTTACAGATGGTGATGAAGAAACAGGTAAAACATTGTACATATTTAACAATAATTTAAATCATTACCAATTACCTGTAGGTGGGCAATTGCAATTTATTACAACCCCTGAGGGTGATGTCAAGATTTCAGTAGGGAGAAATATTTATAGAATTAAGCACTCAAACATGATTTCTGGCACTGTATATACTGTTTCTGCTGGTGACTGCTTATATATTGAGGTCCCTGGATCATATGACAAGCTTATACCCTTTTTTATAGAATTAAGAATCAGATATTCAATAATAAATAACCACTAAAACAAAAATGCCTAATGATATATTTGGCCATACAAGACATGAAGATCACAGTGATGAGATTTTGATGCTTGATGTCAGAGTCAAGAAATTAAGAAGTGATTTACAAGCTTTACAAACCACACTCAATGCCAGTCTTCAATTAGAAATTACAAATTTACAATCACAATGCATGGACCCTCTTCTTAAAATTGATTCTGAACTCAAATTGTTGCTTCAGAAATATACTGATCTTGCAACATTAGATAATTTTCAAAGTTTAGAAGAAGCTGTAGCAGCTCTTCAAGCCAAATTTAAGACCCAGGCCACCAACTCTGAGCAATTGAAACAACAATTGGAAGAGCAGATAAATAATGTCCAGGCACAGCTCCAAACAATTGTCAAAAGCATAAAATCACAAGAAGATTTTGATCTAGTCATTTCCACTCTAAAAGAACAGATTCAATCACTCCAAATACCTAATCTGGATCCTCTGCACAATGCCATAGCCGAGGTTAAAGAAAAAATTGAGACACTTGAAAATTTTATGAACAACTTGCCATCTTCTGATGCTTTGAGTGCAATAACTCGGAGTGTAGCAAATATTAAGCTGCAACTTGAAACATATGAAGATTTTGGAAAAATTCAAAGTACCATAACCCATCTTGAAGGTACAATAGCAGCAGTGCAAAGTGATTTGGCAAATGTACAAGAAACTCGCCTGCCTGGGATTGTAGATACACTTGTCAGTGTCCAGCAACAAATCACAAAGCTTGAAAACCTCAACACTGAATCTGAACTATCTCATTTTCATCATTTGATTGATGATATTCAAACAAAACTTGAAATTTTACAACAATCCACACCCACTCAGGCAGATATAGCCCTGCTCCAAAATGCTATGCAAAATGTGGCTGATGCATCTGAATTAAATAATGTGAAATTGGCACTTGAATCTTTGCAAAATACAGTATCAAATCTTCCTACATCACAGGAACTTAAAAATATTAAGAGAGCTGTGAATAGGATATTGAAATCAGAAGATATCAAGAATATCCAAGCAGAGATCAAACATCTCACTCAGACAGTGGCCACTCTACCAACCAATCAACATATTAATGAATTGCATGCCCTGTTTGAGGATATCAGAAGACAGGTCCATGATCTTACTGCTCAAAATTCAAAATTGGCAGTTGTTGAAAATTTACAGCAAATTGTAGCCAATATCAAGCAACAGCTAGGGACCATGGAATCCAATCAAGCAAATGCCCTGTCTGTTTTTGCCACCCAGCTTCAAGAGATTGTGCAACAATACAAGAAACTTGTTGTGGACATAAAAATTAAGCCAGGCCATGATGATGTTGTTAGGACCATCAATGAGCACCTTGAATCTGTAACAAGCAGATTGCTCACAGCAGAAAAGGAAATAACAGGCATAATCGAGAATCCAAAACATTCAGTAATTCTTGAATTGTACAGCATCCCCAACAAAGAATATGATTCACCATTTACACCAGGTGGCAAAATATATATGCTGTCCCCTGCACAATTTTATTACCAATTTTTTGTTGGGGGCACATTGAGACCAATCAAGATCAAATATTGGCATCAGCCACAGGCACACCACTACCCTACCTTATCAATAACAAATGCTGAGAACAAAGCAAAGGTCACCAGTGTAGAGTTAGAGGATTTTACAGACCCCAATACATTAGAAACATCTTATGCTGAAGATGATGGCTCTCTGGAATTTAATATACAAATAGGAGACAAATTATATTTAGAAAATCCTGCAGTATCAGCTGCTGAATACCCCATAGTTGCAATATTCTTGTTTACATATTATGTCTAGAGAAATTATAGTTGATGAATTACACAGACAAGCCAGACATAATTTTAAGACTCCCAGTAGTTACAAAGGGCATAGATGATTTATGGCAGAGCGACTTGATTGAGTTGTCAAGTGGACAGTTGAAAAACTTAGACAAAATCAACAAGGGCTACAAGTATCTACTCACTGTAATAGATACATTTTCAAAATTTGCCTGGGCTGTGCCACTCAAATCCAAGACTGGGGCATGTGTTACAGAAGCCATCAGGACAATCATCAATCATTCAGGAAGATCACCGCGCTATTTGCAAACAGATAATGGCAAAGAATTTTATAATTCAGTGTTTCAACAATTTATTAAAAGCCAAGCAATAAAACATTACTCGAGTTACAGTGATCTCAAAGCCTCAATTGTAGAGAGATTCAACAAAACCCTAAAAAATCTTATGTATAAACAATTTACACTTCAAGGTAATTATAAATGGATTAATATTCTTCCAGAACTTCTACATAAATATAACAACTCGGTCCATTCCACAATCAACATGAAACCCTCTGAAGTAACTTCATCTGATGAGCAAAAATTGATCAGCACTGTTTATTATCCTAAATACCAGCCAACAACAAGAAGGGCCAAATACAGGGTGGGTGATCAAGTAAGAATCAGCAAATATAAGCACTTATTCAAAAGAGGCTTTACAAGAAACTGGAGTACCGAATTATTTACAGTAGTTCAAGTTAAACCCGGGACCCTTAACACATATATAATAAAAGATCACCGAGGAGAAATTCTCAAAGGCAGGTTCTATGAACAAGAACTCAGCAAAACTAAACAGCCTGACACATATCTCATAGAAAAAATCATCCGCAGAAAAGGCAACAAGTTACTTGTCAAATGGCTGGGTCATCCGGAAAACAGCTGGATCGATTCAAACAAAGTGATAATATGAGCACCTGGGATGTTATAAAAAGGCTGCCAGAACCTGAACAGCAGATTAAGAGAAATGGCAAGTTGCTGCCTGATAATATTAGGTGTCTTATTGTTGGGCCATCAGCTTGTGGTAAAACTACACTAATGGTTGATAATTTTTTATTGGCACCCAACTGGTTAGACTGGAAAAACAGGCACTTGTATGTCTTCTCTAAGAGCTTGGAACAATTAAAATATCAGCAGCTGATGAAGCTATATGATGGATTGGATATAGCCACTTTTGAACCAGATGTTAAGCCACTTCAAGAATGTCTCGATAATTCTGTTGTTGTGTTTGATGACATTATACTGGATAATCAAAACAAGGTTAGAAATTTTTTTACACAGGGGCGGCACAAAAACATTGATTGTTTCTACCTGGCACAGACATTTTCTAAAATACCGAAGCAGCTGATCCGAGACAACAGCAATTTTATATGTGTGTTTCATCAAGATCATACCAACCTCAAACACATACATGATGAATATGTAGGTGGGGACTTGAGCTACAATGATTTTTCTAAATTTTGCAGCAAGTGCTGGAACCAGGACAGTTATGGGTTTGCCACTATTGATATGACAAGAACACCCAATAGTGGCAAATACAGAAATAAAATCAACGATTTTCTAGACGTTGAGACGTATATAAATAACCATGAAAAGGCCAATCATTGATGATCTTAAGTTAAGAGATTATCTTGTAAAAAGATTCAAGGGATGGAAATCAGAGAACCGAGGAATTTATGAAAAACACAAACAAACAGAACAGCCTGTAATTGATGCTATTAATAATTTAGGTAAGAATATCAAAACTGTTACAGAGCAAAATCAAGATTTGATCACAGAGCTTGTGCCTGTAGCTGCAAGGAACATATTAGATTATCCATTCACCCCACTTTCCAGTATTCATACACCTAGTCCTGTTGCTCCTAGAAGAATTGAAGCTACTCAGGATCCTATTGAATTGGGTCTTCTTGCTCAAAAATATTTAACCACACCTAAAGACAACAAAGATGAGGTTTTTGGCTTATATGCCGATACAGAGCTTGACGGTAGCATCATTCATAGAATTGGCAATTTCAGAGTAACATTTATGGGAGATGATATAATTGTATATTCAGAATCTCGTCTCGGAGAAAAAGGTGGTTTTGTTAAGTATCCCGGCACACCTGGATTGTGGGAACTGATGACTAGGAAAAGGCCTGGCAGCTATACAGATCAAGATTATGAGTATTACAAAGAAATATTAATAAAATCAGATGCTCTATACCAGAACAATGATCCCACACAAAAAAGGGTCAAGTCGAGCAGTGGGGCAAAATACAATAATTTAATCAAGCCCATATGGTCACAGATCAAGACTGGCAGTGGAATCAAACAATACAACACCCTGCCTAAAGAATTTGTATGGGTTGATGATGTCAGGAAACTTGTAGATAGGTTATTGGTGATAGCTGGGGAGGAAAATGCTGGGAACCACAATTTTTACAATGAAAAGGTTGGAATTATGGACATGATAAGCACAAAATTGTCTAATTTTATAGTGAATGACCCTAAGGGGATTGGATATCTCATAAAAATTATTAATACTCTACCCCCCAAATTTTGGAATATTTCTGAGGGTCGGGGCTTGGTTAATGACATTATAAACAAGTTGCCATTTGAACTACACATTCCAGGCTATCAGTATTGTGGTCCAGGTACAAAATTGGATCATAGATTAAACAGAGGGGATCCTGGTGTAAATCCTTTAGATGCTGCTTGTAGAGACCATGACATAGCATACAACACACATTCTGATCTTGACAAGAGACATGTTGCAGACAAGAAATTAGAAGAGGCTGCATTTGGTAGATTTGTAAGCAAAGATGCTTCTTTGAGTGAAAAAATAGCAGCATTGGGGACCACCATAGCTATGAGCACCAAACAAAAACTGGGGTGGGGGTTGTGAATATGTATATAATAAACCTACAATGAAGGCCAAGGGTGTTATGTATCAAATACCTTATGCAGGTCTTAAATCTCTTAAAACTATTGACAGTCTTTTGACCAAAAAGCAGCGCAAGAAAAAAAGCTCTTGTATTGCAAAGGGACATGGTATGAAATTGTTACTTAGTACCCCCCAATTAAAAAAATTACAGCAATCAAGAAAAAAATCACATGTGGGGGGATTCATATTTACTATCCCTGCCATCTTAGCTGCTCTCGGGGCTGTTGGGAGCTTGGCTGGGGGATCAGCTGCCATAGCAAAAACAGTAATAGATGCCAAGAAAAATAAGGCAGAATTAGATGAGCAGAAGCGCCATAACCTGGCCATGGAGAAAAAAGGCAAAGGTGTTAAGAGAGCCATGAGTAAGTTTAAAAAAAACAAGAGCCGCTTACAAACCAAGATATTGAAGCTTTAATCAAGCCACTGGGCATCAAAAATTTTAGAGGTGTGTACATGTCTGATTCTTTACCGGAACAACCACTCAACAAAGAGTGTGGCATTGTTAATTTGGATGAGTACAAAAATCAGGGCACTCACTGGATCTGTTATAAATATTTAAACAATGAGGCATTTGTGTTTGATTCATTTGGAGGTGTTCCACCTGAAAATTTAATAAAATATCTAAAATCAGCTAATCTTTATTACAATAATGCCCGTGTTCAAAACTTTAAAGATGTTAATTGCGGACATTTGTGTTTATCTGTTCTCAGATATATGTCTCAAATAAATAAACCATCAATTGAAGATTTTCAAAAGGCCTTGTGGTATTTAAAACATCATGGGGGTATTCCATCTCACCAGCCAAAATTCAATATTGAAACTCAAATTGCATGATGACATAGTGTATCCCAAAACAATAGCTCTCAGAGCATTTTACGGCATGTACTTGATCCCTAATATTACACACCACAACAACACAATTGCAGTTGGGGATCAAAAAATTGTCATCACTCCAGGGCAATATAATCTGTCCACTCTAAATGCTCAGTTACCCAGAGGTGTAGTGTTAAGTCAAAATTCTGTCACTCACAGAGTAGAGATTGTATCTGCCTCAGAAACAGTGGATCTGGGTACTATAGGAGAGCTGTTAGGCTTTGAGAACAACACAAAACTTGAAGCAAGCATCAAACACACTGCTATTAATATACCTAAATTCTTAGCCATAGAGACTCTGAATATTCACTGTAATGTGGCGGAGGGTATGATCACCAAATCAAATGGCATAGGCACTCACAAACAAACTGGC
This sequence comes from Lepisma saccharinum, assembly GCF_977018435.1. NCBI lineage: Eukaryota > Metazoa > Arthropoda > Insecta > Zygentoma > Lepismatidae > Lepisma > Lepisma saccharinum. The sequence continues at coordinate 62,227,980 of NC_139233.1, forward strand.
ATCATTGCAACATTTAAACCTAATTCCGAATTCATGGAGCCCATCATCTACAATCCATCCCCAACATTATATTTTCCTGTGTGTCATAATAGAATAGATAATATTGAATTGATGGTCACTAATGAAAAAGAAGAATTAGTTGATTTTGCTGGAGCCACAACAACTGCTATCATAGAGATTAACATTTAAATAAAAATACATACAATGGAAAATATTGAGAGTTATGAGCTACAATCATTCCCCCCAAACAGGAGGACATTTGCAAATTTAAATCAACCCAACACAGAAATTGAGGTTGATCTTGATGTAGGGGATGGATTTATACACCCCCACAGAGCAGATCTATACATCAAATTTGATGTTGTAAAGCTCGATGGAACAGATTATCCGGCAAATTCAAATATAAGATTGGTAGATAATTTTGTGCCGCATCTGTTCTCTGAAATTGAGATCAGAAAACATGGCGTTGTTATAAACAGAGTGGATTATCCCGGCATTACCTCCACAGCTTTGGCCACACTAAAATTATCCAAAACCGAGGCTTCTTACTACAGAATCGGTGGATTTGAGGCTGGTGATAAAATATTAACCAAGAGCCACACTGTGCTGTTCCCCATGCGCCTGTTGCCAGGATTCTTCTCGGATTACAAAGAAATTATGTGGAAAGGCGGGTTAAGAATTACATTTAGAAGAGCTGCCAATGATAATAATGCTTTGATGAGATACAGCACATTAAACTCTACAGGGGAAGCTCTGCCTAATACCTTACCTGATGCAGGCAAGTGCCTTATTCAGACTATGGAGCTAAGAATCCCTGTTGTTGAATATGAGGCCAGTTATGCTCTTAAATACAAAGCTGATATAATAAAAAATCCACAGATTCCTCTGCAATTTTACACATATCAATGTGTACAGAAGCCCGCATCTGGCACATATTATGAGTTTGATGCTACAAACTCATTCTCCAGCATTCAATTTGACATGCCTGATTTTGTGGTGGTATTGTTTCAGACTGGAAGACACAATAATCAGGAAAAAAATTCAAGTAAATTTGATAGCTGCAACATCAAGAATATATATCTTAAAAATGGCAGAAATGAGGTATTTCCTAGAGAAAATTATAATTTAGACATGTCCAAGGATGATTTTCTTAAATTATATGAGGCTTTTTCGGCTTTCGCGCGTGTCACTACTGGCAGTACTGATATGTATTACTCACCAGATGAATTCAAAACACAGAGACCCATGTTTGTAATCAACACTTCAAAAAGAAAACAAGTTGTAGTTAATGACAGGACAAACATTAAAATTATCTGTGAATTCCACGAGGCTTTACCAGATGACACCATATGTAGCGTCATTCTCATAGGTGAAAAATCATATGTTTATGATGTAAGAAATGAGAGAGTCACGGAGCAATTCTAGAGGCCCGATTCAAACACAGAAACCCCTTGATTACAAAGCAATAATACCAACACTTTGCTGTCAGAGAGGCCCCAGACACTCTACCAGCTTTGAAACCTCAACTGTATTATCAGCTAGCAGTGAATATCTTATGTGTGGGCAGTTGTATATATTTCAATCTTTTATCAGGACTCGAACCCAAAGCCCCTGATTACAATGCAACAATATTAATACTTCTCAATATGGAATATGCCCACATTTTACTGGGTTCTGAGACCCTTATACAGACAAAATTGGATTTTGAACTGCCATAATATTTTCTAAGTCTTTGCCTAGGCTCATATTATCAGAATAGAATTGCTTTCAGCATGAAGGGGGTGCAGTTCATTGCCACTGTGTGAAAATATGTATTTTTATCTCAATAATCTTTGTTACACTTTTACATGTCTGCAACATGTTACACTTTTTCCCCCTGTCGCACAGAAAGATTAATGGCCCCTTCAGTGAATCGTACAGAAAAATCATTAATGCTCCCTTCTAGCGTGTAGATTTTATCTCTTGCGTGCCGGCAGGACATGGAGGCAATTAATTATGCCTACCCACTATTCTTCTATTGTATTGAGCAAGTGGTTATAAAACATGAGAAAATAAGAAAATTGAGAAATTCAGTTTTTGTACAATATATTGTTGTAAAACATTGTTTTACCAGGGTTTCAGATTTGGGGGCTATCAACTAGCAGTAATTATTCTCAAAATCTCACTTGTGGACATATTATTTTGCCACATGTATTTCAATCTTAAATATTTTATCAGGACTCGAACCCCGAGCCTTTTGTTTACAAGGCAACAATATTATCATTTTGCCATCAGGGGAGGCTTCATATTTTATGAGGACTTAAACCCGAACCTCCACACCTGAAAAATTAGGGTATAAGCCCCTCTTGCCATTGTCTTAAGTATGGGTAAATCTATCTGTTGAGCCCTCGCCTTTTCTACACTAGAAATTCAGAATTTCTTAAAAATCAGAGCATATCACACCTGAAGAATTGGGGTACAGGCCCCATCTTGGCATTGTTTTAAGTGTAAGCAAATCTGATTGTTCAATCAAATAGCCTCGCCTTTTCTACACTTGTAAGTTGGGTTTATCCTATATACTTTTATACTACTTATGGTTAATAAATCTCCAAATAAACAAATCAAAACATCATCTTAGAGTTACTTCCTTTGGCAACACAATACATTATTTTGACTTTTTAATTAGCTCGGCATTAAAATTCCAGAAGTGTCCCTTTCTTTATTTCATTAAAATTTTTATATACTTATCTTCAAATATCAATATGGTATGCGAAATATCAACTTTATACTGTATTCATTCTACTAATAAGAAGGATTCACATTAATCACTACAATACTGCAGTGAATAAATTTTAATAAACTAGTTATGTATGGAAAAAGCTACAGAATTATTCAATTGCTAACTAGTGATAAAAAAAGGTAAAGTGCTCCCCTGTGCATAGCACCACGCCATGAAGGCGTATAGGGGGTATGGGGGTAACGCCCCACACTTTCTTGATCCGGTCGTGAGTGGGGGTGATGTGATCAGCATCACGCCCCTGACCGCCTTTACCCCCCAGGGTTTCCCCCAGGTACCCATGTTATTCGACGCTGGGTGGGCGCCGGGGCCGCTTCCATCGTTAGAAAAGTTCCCGGATTTGAACCGGCCGGGGATAGAACCCGGGACCTTTAGCATGGTAGTCAGACGCGTTACCATTGCTAACGAGTAGCTTATCCTATTTAGAAATCCTCGTCACATACATAAATTTTGCCATATGAATCAGCCGAAAATGTCAACAGAATCTGTAGATGCAGCTGAAGTAAAGAAAAAACGTTATGTCACGAAGTATCCAGAAGACGATTTTATTAGTTTGTTTTTAAATCCACTTTTATGCTCAGATAGGCTAACCGGGATTAAACCTACAGTTTAACGTGGAACCAGTGTGCATTGTGCTTCCACCAGAGGAGGGGGAGTCGAACACAGGACCTCTTCATTATAAGGCGACAGCGTTATGCCTTTGGGGGAAAATATACAGAAAGAACTCGCACCAAACGTGGCATTTTATCACCACAGAAGATGCGTCCATTTTAGGAGGGTGATTGCCTGAGACAAATATTTGAGACTTTCGGAAAACAACATCATTGTTCACGGAATTAGCTGCCTTGATCCACTAATGAAACGCTGTGCAATTGAAACTACCATCTCAACTTTCTAAGAGGTATGAACTAATGCAACTCCATTTTTGGAAGAGTAAGTTGTGGTTCATTTGTTATATTTAACCTTTAAACAACCGAGCCGGTTTTCGAAAGTAACCCCTCTCTCGCCGTGGTGTCGGGAAAAATGCGCCCGGGAAAATTGCGCTCTCGTAATAAAAGTGGGAAAAATGGGCCCTCTCAAGAGTAACCACAATGAAAAGTGGGAAAAATGCGCCCAGCACACACAACCTTCACCAATATTATAATATGTTGATTAAAACAACCTTTACGCTGCTTCCCCTCACACTTAACACAGGCTTGGGACTGTCAGGAAAGATAATTTTGTTTTTAAAGTACAGTAAAAATATTCATTTTTCTGGCGTGTTTAGAAGCTGGAGATGATGTCCGTTGTCATAATTTTTTTTTTAATTTTACTTTTGTAATTTTTATTTAATATGTTGTAATTTTTATTTTATTTTATTAAAGTTTTTATTTACATTTGTATTTCCATTTCTTGTGACCTCCGTTGACGATCTTTTAAATCCATTTTTTGGGTGTACTCCAGACTTCTCAGGCACTTGGTAAGGTCCTTGGGTGTGCTTGTTTTGTAAGTATGTAAAATTTTGCTCATCTGTTCATCCAGTTTTACGTACGTTCGTTTCCTCTTCGTTCCTTCCAAACCGATGCTAGCCCTGTCATATTTGTATCCGCTGTATTCCGCTTCCTGCTTCAGCGTCTTCAGAAGGGCGTAGAAGTTGGGATGAAGTCGGACTTTCTCCTGCAGCTTATTGTTCCATCCTTCGACAGCATTGTTCGTGCGGCGCTTTGCATCTCCACAGTACCACACATCAACTGGTAGATTTGGATTTTGCAGCCATTGTTGCACAAAGTAGTCAAGAAACGCTGTCAGTTTCTCTCCTGCTGACTGGTCATGTGTGCTGGGCGCATTTTTCCCACTTTCTAATGTGGTTGCTCTTGGGAGGGCGCATTTTCCCCACTTCTATTGCGAGAGCGCATTTGTCCCGGGCGCATTTTTCCCTGATTCCTCGCCGTGGCCTTTGCGCGCGATTTTTAAATTTTTACACTTATTTCAGAAAAACGTTATATCTCTGAGACCATTTGAGCAATCTACTTCGGATAACTTTTGTTTGAAAACAAAAACATCGGAGCACGCGACCGTGCACAATTCAGAAAGCCCAAGTGAGAAAAACGGGGTTAGGAGGGGCCAAGTCCCCAAATTTCAATGAGAAAAAAATTGCTGTTCGCTCCCTCTTCTCCCGTTATTTTGGAAAATGGGCGCAAACGTTTGCATTGTTTTCAAAGAATAGACTTTCTGCAACAAAGGGAACTTAACTTCTTTCAAGTCTCTAGTCCTCATACAGGCTGAAATATGACGCAATATGTACAATCCTGCATTTTGGTAAAAATGGCTAATTTGCATATTAGAGAATAAATTAGTATATCTCGGAGACTATTTGAGCAATCTACTTCGGATAACTTTTGTTTGAAAGCAAAAACATCGGAGCACGCGACCGTGTACAATTCAGAAAGCCCAAGTGAGAAACGGGGTTGGGAGGGGCCAAGTCCCCAAATTTTCCATTATTTTGGAAAAAGGGCGCAAACTTTTGCATTGTTTTCAAAGAGTAGAACTCTTGCAACAAAGTGAAACTTGTTTTAAGTCCCTAGTTCTCATACAGGCTGAAATATGACGCAATATGTACAATTTGCATTTTGGCTAAAAATAGCTAATTTGCATATTAGAGAAAGGGGGAGGGGTGGGTTTTTCTTCCACATGACATTTCAAAGTCTTTTCTCAACAACTGTCAGCGTTTACAACCTCACATACAAGTATGAAGGTCCTAAAAGCACGTAAATGTTGTAATCGGCACCATGAGTCATATATGACCCATTGGCTGTTTTCGCCTATACTCTCTATGGGTCGTGTATGACCCATTTGGCTGTTTAAAGGTTAGTCATTTTTCTGCTAATTTTGATAATGACGACGATAAGATTCAATGGTGATTAGATTTAAAGTTACGAAGGGGCGAAAACAAACACAAGCTGATACTCAAAATACAAACCCTCATTAATTATTACTTTGACAGTGGTTCCAAGCGCCAGGGACTCGTTGCCTGAAAGAATCAAGTTTCCAGGGTGTGCTGCACAGGATAGAGGTTGACATTCTAGTGTGTTCGAAATGGTCACGCCATGCAACCCAAATCATTATGAAAAATAGATGAATTATTACTGGCACGGTGATCAACTTCGATGAATTTCTTGTGTCCTAAATCATTTTGTTACCTCAAAAAATATGTTCATGTAACAAATCATACGTGTATTGCTTATCCCGCATTAGTAACATGACAGTTCAGAAAATGAATAGCAACTTAATTAATAATCTCTTCAATTCTGAACAGATTTTTCGATCTTACTTGTTTGTGAGTGATATTCTGTCAAAATAGCCTTTCATTAGCCTAGGAATACTTCATGGACAATGAACAAAGAATTTGATTTCCGTGTGTATTTTAAATCATTCCTAATAAGACGTTCGTTTTAATCCAAACATTCAGTGGCGGCGATTAGGAGGAGCGGGAAGTGGGGGATGCAGTTCCCCAGCCACATTTTGCCACTTTTTGCCACCGCACTATGGCCTCTTTATGCTAAGCCTTTTCTACCAAGAAAAAGTATATTGTCCTTGCCCCTCAAATGTTGGCACCCAATCGCCGCTAATACAAACATTCAGATAGATTTCTCCATTGTACAAACCTTGTAAGCTAAGAAAATTGACCCCTAAGGAGTAAGAAAACTCTTCCAGTGAAAACGCATACGATGAAAATACTATGCTCAGGAACATGCATTTAAATTACGAGAAACTTCACGATTGTCTACCATCGCACTTTTTATCATTATCGCCGAATACATAAAATCAAGTATGTGCCTTGTATTTGCAACACAAGCTTAAACCTAATATTAATTCACATTTATTTCACTGTATTAAAACATGCATGAAATAATGTGATTAGAATGTATGGCTGGGGTATGGCTGCGCATGGGTAAACACTTCCTTGAAATAATTGTGTCCTTCAGAGACAAAGCGAAAGGAAATGGAACAAGATGCGATAATAGATTAGAAAAGGATAAAGAGGAAAACAAGGAAAGGGAAAAGAAGTAAGAGGAAAATCGGGAGTGTAAGAGAGAGGGGGATACATACGTCTTACATACACATACGTATATACTATATGTGGTATTGCATTTATACTGCCCACCCTAATCTATCAATAAGGAGCTTCTGCCCACCCGGTCGAAAATTTCTGGCGCCGCCCCTGTTGGACATCAATCTCTGCACGAGCGTATTCTATAGTTAGCTTGCGATGTGAAGAATATGTAATAGCCGTGATTTATCTCCTAAATTGATCACACAAAGTGCATACAATCTACCCCCACACGGTTTTCAATCCAAGAACAGAGCGAGCAGCTTTCCTATCTAAAGAGTTGGCAGAACTGTTAGAGCGAAAGCACGACTTAGGGGAGAAATGGATTTCGAGCCCAATACGTTGAAACATGTCAATCAGCATCGCTCAAATGTAATATGTCGATCAGTAGTTTCAAAGTAATTAGTTGTTATAAACATTTCAAATACATATATTAGAGTAGGAAGTAGCCTATCAGTGTCGATTTGTGCTTCGACCAAATCTGCTTGCGGAAAGACAAGACATCATTTCGATGTGACATTCCATTAGGCACTTATTTTTAATGCGGATATGTACTCGTACGTTTAGTATGGTTTACCTTTCAGCCGGCTCCCGTGGCGGAGAGAGTCTGCCTGCAACTCTTGCAGGAAGCAGTTCGTAGTGAGCTCCGCTCTCCGCGCGAAAAGTCTAAGTTATCGAACTGGGCGACTTAGCTATGGCCATACAAGGTTTCCTAGTGTTGTTGTTTCTTTTTTTTGTGATATATTTTTGGAGTGGATTGAAGATACGATGAAATAGATCACGATGAACACACAAAGACAAAACACCTTGAAATTTGTGTTCACTGATGTCAAAACAAGGCCCACGTCTTTAGATTTTCTTCAATGGTTTCACGATACCTATCAAGTGCCGACGAACCAAGTGCTAAGTTTTGAAATAGATTACTTTCGAAAGTGTTTGTGCATGAAATTTGTGACAAGGGTGATAGGAGAACGGTTACTCAATGATTTTGGTAATGAGGTTTTCTAAAGTGACGCACACAGTGACCATAAAGTTGAAGTAGAATGGGCCCACCATAGACATGTAATCGTAAGAATCCACGTAGTACCAACTGAATTAAATGAAGAAGTTATAAGTCGAGTCTTGAGTTCTTATGGTGAAGTGTTGAAACTTAATGACGAGAAATATTCTGCTGATCACACCTATCCTACACGTACAGGTCGTGTTTTGATCAAAATTATATTACGTAAACCCATACCCTCGCATGTAACGCTGAATGGAGACAATTACTGGGTGACATATCCAGGGCAGGTGCGTACATATTTAGCTTGTTCCGAAGTGGGGCACAATGTAGCCCTGAAAACCGTCCCCGCAGGGGTTTACTCTATATACCCGCAGACAATGTACCGAGGGCATATGCACCTACAGTGTTACCAGTGCCGATGCAACCAAGAGATTCAGCACCATCAGCAGTAGACGTCACTCCGACAGAAGACATCACAGGAGAAAAAAACAGACAAACAAAGGCTAGCCAGGTCCAAACCACGAAGATAGTGTAGAGCAACCACCAACAGGAAGTGAAGAGATCGAGCGGATAACTCTGACCACATCAGAGGAGGTCAATGCTATACCTCCTCTCCCTCCCAGTGTTTTGGTCATGGATACTCAGTTTCCAGTAGTTACCTCCCCTCGAAATTCACGTTCGAGATCTCTATCAAGGCTACGGTCAATGGCGCTACGTAGAAAGAAGAAGAAAAATAATGAATGCCTAAGTTCCACAATAGTTCGGGTAGAATCTGGCAGCCTAAAGCAAGATTTTGAAAAGGTTAGTTTAACAAGTAATTCAGAAAATGCAACTATAGAAAAACCTTCAAATAGTAATAAACTTGCCCCAGATTTATTTAGTGGAAAGCATAGTTAATTTATTGTAGTCAGAAGTTGGAGATCTGTAATGTTGAAGAATTTAAGTAACTTTAGTATTCTGTTGTGGACAGTTATAATCATGCAAACATTTACTTTGACATCCATAAATTTGAATCAAATGAAAAGTTCGACAAAAATAATTGCTCTAAATGACTTTTTTAATCAAATCGTCTATTGATGTAGCCCTATTACAAAAGGTTGCAATTGACGATTTTTCTTTACTGAGAATGTTCAAAGTATACAACAATTTTACTCCCTTAGCACAAGGGACTGCCATAGCTATTAGGTGGCACTTGGAATTAAGTAATGTAGTGCCCTATCCTGATGGCACACAAATAAGTGGAAAATTAGGCTCTGTTTTTCTCTGTAATGTGCATGCTCCGTCAGGAAGCCAAAACAGACGGGCAAGAGAAGATTTTTTTTCTACAGTTGTAGGGCCAGAGTTAACATCCCACACATTAGACACTATACTAGTGGGGGATTTTAGCTGCGTAATTCTCTCACAAGACCAAAACCCTGGAATCAACTTTTCACGTACACTATATGAATTAACGCAAGGCCTACAACCTGCGTTACGCTTGGATACACACCAACGGACAAAATCCAGGTTACACACATATAACATACAATAGTGCGTCAAGAATAGATAGGTTTTATGTAGCACCGAGATTTCAGGACCATATAATTAATGTTCAAAATTTTCCAGTATGCTTTAGTGATCATAGTGTACCAATTCTCAAAATAAATTTAGATCTGATCAAACCCCGACAAGGTAGAGGATACTGGGTTTTAAATAGCACATTATTACACAATCGTAGTTACGTCCAGCTAATCAGGGAAACTTGGAATGAACTGCAAAAGACCCTAATCGAGTTGTAGGAAAGTCGAGTTAAGCCTAAATTTCGTCAGGTCAGTAAATTCTTCAGTGCAGAGGTTAATAGAGATCAATGAAACAAATATAATTTTTTGTATGCAGTCTTGAAAGATCTCCATCGTTCAGCGCTCCAAGGCAATTTCAATCGTTCTTACGACAATGAAACTTGGTCCCTTACATTGAAAGAGGAACATAAATTGAGAGTATTTGAAAATAAGATCCTTAGGAAAATATTTGGATCTAAAAGGGATGAGGGGACAGGTGACTGGAGAAGGTTACATAATTTAGAACTACATAATTTGTATTCATGTCCAGATATTATTAGAATAATTAAATCAAGAAGACTTATATGGGCAGGCCATGTGGCACGAATGGGAGAGGAAAGAGGAGTTTACAGGATTCTTGTGGGGAAACCTAATGGTAAGAGACCTGTAGGAAGGCCAAGCCGAAGATGGAGGGACAACGTTGAGATGGACCTAAGGGAAATCGGTAGGGATGGAAAAGAGTATATATATATCTTGCTCAAGATAGGGAAAGATGGAAGGCCTGTGTTGCTGCAGCCATGAACCTTCGGGTTTAAGAAGGCTAGAGAGTTAGTTAGTTAGTTAGTTAGTTACGACAATGAAATAAAAGCTTAATTACTTTCTATACATAGCAAACTGAAATCAGCAGCAATAATCAAGAGCAAGATTCTCCATATAGACCCTGACGAGCAAGCCACACTAAGTCACATACTTGAAGATCATAGACACGCCAGAAGTCACGTCATTCACAAATTAACTTTAGATTCCGGAGAAGTTGTCAGCCTTCATATTACACGACAGGGTTTTGCAATACTATAAAGATCATCTTGGTCACGCCTTTGAAACAACAGATAAGCAATGTCTTTTCTTGGACTACCTCCCTGCATCACTGGCGGAAAATGAAAGAACTGAGCTCACCCAACCGTCTAGTAAGGAGGAGGTTCATGATGCAGTATTCAAAGCTCCGAAGAATAAAACTACAGCCGAAGATGGATTACCATCAGAATTCTATCAATGTTTTCTTGGATTTGATAGGAGACGAATTAACGCAATGGGTCAATGAAGTGTTGACAACAGTGACAATAAGGAAGACCAGTAGCACGTGAGTTATAGAGTTAGTAGCAAAAAAGGCAAATCCAAAGTTAGTCACAGATTTTAGGCCAATTTCAATATTGAGTAGTGCATAAATCAGCGTTTAAATAAATATATGGATAATTTACAGCTCGCTTGTAATACATCTCAAAATATACATCACATGTTGCAAACGATAAGTTGCGTAATTCTTACCAAACAAAATAAGAAAGCAACGGAGGTAATTCTATCCTTAGATTTTTCCAAAGCATATGACAGGGTGAGCCATGAATATATGTACAAAGTCTTAGAATCATATGGTTTCGGATACACTTTTATTAATTGGATCAAGACGTTATATAATCACACGCTGCTAAAACTCAAGATAAATGTTTTTTTGACGACTAGTTTTAAAATGCGTTGAGATGTACTACAAGGTAGTTCCTTGAGAAGCACATTGTACGTCCTCACAATAGCCCTCTTTCTGTTTAGTATCCAGCATCATTTACAGGCCATTTCTATGGCAACCACAACAATACAAGTAGGAAGTTTCATGGATGACGTGACCATTTACCTCAAGGATGAAAGAGATCTGTACAGTGTTCAAAGCCAAATACATACATTTGAGCACACATCAGAAGCAAAACTTAACAGTCGAAAGTCATTCCTGATGCTCCTTGGCAAGGATAAAATATAAGGAGATCTCTCTAGGCAAGAAAATAAAAGTTTTAGGTATAAACTTCTATGCAAATATCGAAGAAACGATTGAAGCAAATAGTAAACTCACGTTCGAGAGGGCAAACAAGAAGCGTTCTGTGATTTTAAAAGCACGAGTAAGATTCATTAAAGTTTTTGATCTCTCTAAACGTTGGTATGTAACAAAAATCTTCAAACAACAGCAACAAAACTGTTGGCTCCTTTCTGTGGCATGATACGATTTGATTTTCCGAGTGGCAATGAGCGAGCTCACGTTATCAGAAGAGACAGGTGGGTTGGCACTAATACATTCGAACGCACAGGCAAGAGCATTGTTTGTACAGACTGGCCTTCAAACAACCTTCTCACTGCACCAGTTAACGACCCAAGAATGCGTACAGACGATAATACGGAACATTCCATTAGAAGCTCCCATCGATATCCAAAGTATCCCAAAAAGGTTTTTGTTTTATAAGGACATTGCTATACAAGTATGCTATCAGTTATTACGACATGAGGCAATCACACCATCTGTTAAAAAGTTATACAGTGAAATAAATAGTTCAAATAACACAGTACCACGAATAGTCAGGGATTTTCCTACCCATAATCGGACACAAATATGGGAAAATGTCTCAGCCAAACACCTTTCAAGAGCTGGCTAATCAATATGGTACAAAGTGGTCCATCGTGTTATAGTGACAAGAGATAGGACATACCAATACGGAATCAGTGACTCCCCAAACTGTATATCCTGTAACATGCCAGAGTCTTTACCCCACAGGTTAACGAAGTGTCGAAATTCCTCCACGGCATGGAATAAATTAAGAAAGATGCTCAGTCGTATATGGAGCACATCGTCGATAAAGTTCAAGGACACAGATATAGTCTTTCCAGATTTCATTTTTTTTCCAAGAACGAGCAGTATAATGGTTGATAACCCAATACTTATTATATATATTTCACAATGACGAGAGCAGTGCTCAGGGAAAATTCAGTATCTTCTTGCAAGAACACTACAAAAAAAATCATCTTCAAACAAGGAAGAAATGGTATGCAAATTTTTTAATAGTGCTTTATACTTAATTTAGGTCAAACAAAAATGTAAAAGTTCTAACCACATAGAATTAAAATTGTAAGTAGCAGTAATACACTTATGTAAATCACAATGTTATCTTACAACTTGTATATCAGAATGAGACAAATAAAAAAATAAACAAAAAAAAAAAGAGTGTTTAGCACATCGCGCTACTACATCAGAGGTTGTTTTGCTCCTTTTCTCTCTGTTAAACAATAACCTGCCTTGCCTCTACCTGTCACTTGTTCCGTTACTGCCACAGGTGAATAGGATGCAAAAACATAATAAACTAACAATACGGTTCATTCGAAATAACACATCTTAAAATAACTACCATACAATTTCTTGTTAATTTTCTGTACCATGGATAAAAGGGAAACTCTTTCTTTTCTCATAAATGAACTTCGGACGATAAGATTGAAACGATATAAAAATAGGATTTATTTCTTGTTTAAATATGCACAAGGAATTACAAATGCAACAACCCCCACATGATCCAAATTAGTTGAAATGACATTATATATATATATATATATATATATATATATATAATGTGTGTGTGTGAGAGAGAGAGAGAGAGAGAGAGAGAAAGAGAGAGAGAGAGAATAGAGGTTCGGACGTTGTACTAGACCATCAGAACTACCTCTACTTAAATAATGTTAAACAGTGACCGCTAGCCCTCTAGACTAGCCACAGCCACTACCGGCATCGAGAGAACTTTCAAGGTCCCTCCTCTTGCCCAAGCAACGAAAAAATGCTAACCCCAGCTACTCAATAGAATCCCTTATACAGGGTGTTTCTAAAGGTCGTTTACAACGCTTGGGAGGTGATTCCTCACACGAAAACAAGCAAAAAGTCTAAGTTCCATTTTTACGACTGAGGCTTCGTTTCCGAGATAGGAGCCTCGCAAAAGGTGACAAAGTGATCGTCACACCTAACTGGGACGAATACTATCACAGATAGAGAGGCGGTTCCAAGGGAATCATAAAGGAATCGTATGTGCTCAGTCCGGAAGTCACTATGAAAAGTTCACTGCACGGATGCGCAATGGAGTCCTCAAAGGAATTGGGGATTTCCAGCAAGAACAATACATGGAAAAGGTATGTAAGGCAGCAAGAAGGACCGTGACAATGAGAAATGCGTTAAAGACAACACATCCCGACCTCAAACATCAAAACATGAGCACCGAACACAAAATCCGAAAAGTTGAGCACGGTTGCATACCCCAGTTACACGCGAGGAATGAACGAATCATGTCATGTGGCATACGAGAGACACATTACTCCACCAGGAGGAGGGAAAGAAAAACACATTATCAGGTGATTGCGACAACGTGTATTTTTACACGCGACAACTACGTAATATCCCCCCCCCCCCCGACACACACACACAACAAACAACAAATGCTACAATGTCTTATGCACAGACAGTGCGTGTCACTGTACACCAACTGAAGATGTCATTTTCACCACACAAAGGGGGTGGGGAGCAATACCAAAAGTGTTCGCACGCGATCATTGTGACGTAAAAGAGACCAGTTTTGGAAGCGCTGCACAGGCAAGTCTGGCTCTCGTAGTCTACGTTTGACCTTCATGACTGCTGTTCCCGCGAGAGGAGCTCGAAGTGTTGGTTCTCTCCGGCAGTCGTTCCAGTCGTGTTGCAGGTGCTGGGATATGATCAGCAGTTCGCTCTAGGTTGTCATACGCATTGAAGAGTACTAGTATGTTGTATTGAAAGAAGTTGACGTGGTGGAGTGGACAAGTCAAGTATCGCAACAATTGGTCTGTGGTGTTCGTACGGTGATACGGCCAATTTGTGCAGTGTGCCAGTGTTAAACAAAAACAATACTTTGCAATTCCAGCTCCCTATTACACAGATGGCTGCGTATACGACCCAGCAGCTAGCAGACATGCATCTCATGTATGGGGAGGCACGTGGTAATAGCCGCGAGGCAAGGCGTCTTTATGGAGAACGCTTTCCACATAGACCTTTACCGTCTCACACCTTCTTTCAGGTAGTGGACAATCGACTGCGTGAAACAGGGTCAGTGTTACCACCGCGGCAAGAAGTTGGAAGACCCCGAAGTGTACGCACACATCAGTTTGCAGAAGATGTGTTAACAGCGGTCGCAGAACATCCTGGAACTAGTACGCGCGTGCTCGCTCGGGCACGAAACACGTCTCATGTGAATGTTTGGCGAGTGTTGTCAGAGGAAGGAATGCACCCTTTTCAACTGCAGAAAGTACAAGAACTGTTACCTCGTGACTTTCGCCCTCGTATGGAGTTTTGCCAATGGTTGTTGCGTCATCTGGACACAAACCCTCACTTCGGGGCAAACGTATTGTGGACAGATGAAGCCATTTTCACCAGGACTGATGTCTTCAATAGTAGAAACAGTCATGTATGGGACTTTGACAACCCACATGCACTTTTTGTGGCCCATCACCAGCACAGGTTTTCAGTGAATGTGTTGTGCGGGATAGTACATGATCATTTAATTGGACCATACATTCTCCCTGTTCGCCTGAATGGTCGCACATATCATGCATTTCTTAGTGACGTTCTGCCTGAACTGTTGGAGACCGTACCTTTGGCACTGCGGCAAGAAATGTGGTACCAACACGATGGTGCACCAGCTCATATCGATTGTAATGTACGACATTTCCTGCATGACGTGTTTCGCAATAGGTTCATTGGTAGGGATGAGCCTGTGCCTTGGCCACCGAGGTCGCCAGATCTCAACCCTCTCGATTTTTTCTTCTGGGGAGAAATGAAAACCCTCGTATACGACACACCTGTCACATCAGCTGAGGACCTCGTTGTCGCATCAACGTCGCCGCCGCGACGGTAGCAGATACATCTGGCTTGTTTGCTCGTACTCGACAATCCTTGAAATGTCGCTGTCATCTCTGCGTAGAAGTGAATGGCAGACATTTTGAAAACCGTCTGTGATTATTGCCCTCGGCAAATCTCAGTGAGAACGCTCTTGGTATTGCTCCCCACCCCCTTTGTGTGGTGAAAGTGACATCTTCAGTTGGTGTACAGTCATGGAAAAAAGTTCTTCCCCATAAGGCTTTAATAGGAGCAAGTAATGCAGGAGGGTAGGCAACACATATTGCACCCTTCGATGATCGGGTGATTTTGCCAATCTTAACACCGAGAAATGTGTTCCACGCGAAGGTCAACATGACAGGAAAGCAAAGAGGGTCACGTGACTATTGGTTACGTGGAGTGTTGTGCTTCTCCACGTCCCCAGTTCTTGATCCACATTGCAGAAAAAGTAGAGCTGCATGCAATATATGAAAATAGGTTGTTTTCAACTACACGCTTAATTATGATTTTCCCAATTGTAAATCTATCAGACGTGTCTCCCGATTTAGTCGGGACAGTCTTTTACTTTGAATTCCTGTTTTTTCATAGGCGTAACTTGACGGGAGCAGAAAGGGCATTTGTAACCCCCCCAAAAAATCAGGTTTCTTAAAGCTGCTAAAACAGGAATTAAATACTATGATTTGACGCGTCCAAAAAAAGTATTGTATTGAAAGATTGTTCCCAAATACGTAGATAGCAATTTAATACTTTGAAAGTGTCTCAGATTTGTTTATTATGTCACATCTTAGTGTGGCACAGGTCTACTACAAAAGTGGAATTTCGTAACAGAAATATGAACCCACTCCTTTTATTTCGTAGCCGATTTCATCTTGAAACTGAAATTAAGAATATTAGTTAACAAGGTAAAAAGGTAAAGTGTTCCCCTGTGCATAGCACCACGCCATGAAGGCGTATAGGGGGTGTGGGGGTAACGCCCCACACTTTCTTGATCCGGTCGTGAGTGGGGGTGATGTGATCAGCATCACGCCCCTGCCGCCTTTACCCCCCAGGGTTTCCCCCAGGTACCCATGTTATTCGACGCTGGGTAGACGCCGGGACCGCTTCCACCGTTAACAAGGTCATTGGTAAACAATAAAAAAATGTGTTAGACCCAATTCTTTAATACCTTATCATAATCTTTATCGCAATTTTAAATTTTGTTGTAAGTCCACTTTATGCAAAAAAAAAAGGTAAAGTTCTCACCTGTGCTTAGCGCTACGCCATGAAGGCGTATAGGGGGTGTGGGGGTAACGCCCCACACTTTCTTGATTCGTTCGTGAGTGGGGGTGATGTGATCAGCATCACGCCGCCCCATACTTTCTTGATTCGTTCGTGAGTGGGGGGTGATGTGATCAGCATCACGCCCCTGACCGCCTTTACCCCCAGGGTTTCCCCCAGGTATCCATGTCATTCGACGCTGGGTGGGCGCCGGGGCCGCTTCCAACGTTAGAAAAGTTCCCGGGCTTGAACCGGCCGGGGATCGAACCCGGGGCCTATAGCATGGTAGTCAGACGCGTTACCGACTGAGTCACCGGCACAGATAGACTAATCTGAAATGCATACAGTTTAAAGTGGGATCCGAACCACTATGTGCGATCACCTGGTATCGTACCCGAGACCCCTTGATTACAAGGCCTTACCACTACGCGATCAGTGAGGCGCACACAATCTTTGTATTTCGACCTTTTTAAACCTATATGTATCATATAAGAGGTTGTTTAACGTTGCTATGCCTCTATGGATTATATATAGCCAGTATTCGAGCACATAGCGTCAGGTTTCATAGAATATAAGCTTCTCTTGCATGTTTATGGTTTCCTGTCTGCAGTAGAAAAACTGGCAGGTTCCCGTAGCTTTTCTTTCAATAGTCTTCCAATGGTTGCATATCATATCACTCAAATTTGATTCATTCGTTGCGAACACAATCCCCGATGGCGGAGTGGGATCGTGGGCGCCTTGTAATTAAGGGATCCCGGGTTCGATACTCGGTGGAGGAACATAGTGGTTCGGATCCCCCTTTAAACTGTAGGTCCATTCACGATTAGCCTAACAGGACATAAAGTGAACTTAAGACACCAAATCAAGCAACCAACACAATCCCGTTATTGTCCAGATTATCGAATCCAGAGCCTTCGTCGCGAATAACATAAGCAGGAAGACAACATGAAATAACCGAACAGAAACAGAACCTAAAACCTACATCGGATAGATTGGATTAAGTCGACGATACAGCACGGGTTCTGAAATGAAACAGAATACGAAAGTTGAGGGACCTCTATACGCACCCACTTTTCCTCCACTCAATGGGGAAGATATCCTTCTAGCTCAGAAGCCTTTACGTAGGAGTGCCCTGAGGGAACTTCAAGGCCACTACGATAAAGTGTTCTACGTGCAGCGGCGTATACTCTGGGTCATCTAGGTAATCGCAGATGACCCGGCTGTATTTCTTTTTTTTAATATATATATATAAGGAGGCCGCGGTGGCTCAGTCGGTATCGCGTCTGACTACCATGCTCAAAGTCCCGGGTTCGATCCCCGGCCGGTTCAAATCCGGGAACTTTTCTAACGGTGGAAGCGGCCCCGGCGCCTACCCAGCGTCGAATAACATGGGTACCTGGGGGAAACCCTGGGGGGTAAAGGCGGTCAGGGGCGTGATGCTGATCACATCACCCCCACTCACGACCGGATCAAGAAAGTGTGGGGCGTTACCCCCACACCCCCTATACGCCTTCATGGCGTGGTGCTATGCACAGGGGAACACTTTACCTTTTACCTATATATATATATATATATATATATATATATATATATATATATATATATACATTTCCTCGCAATATTCTTCCAAACCAATTTCGATGCATACATTTCCTTGCTTCCAGCGCGCGAATACTTCCAATCGTTTGCCACCGAATGTCCGGGAACCTTTCTCCAGCCGGTGGAATGACTTCAGGGAATCTCACCCTGACGTCATTCCTCCCGCTTTCCTTACAACCCTTGGCGAGGAGGGAGGAGAAAGGAAAGAGGGGGAGGAAACACTGCTTTTCAGGCGCGGTGATTCCGTGCCCAGGGTAAGCTCCTTCTTGTGAGAGTCCACCGGTGGCACTCTCAACCTTGAGAGCCTTTTCCGTTCCCTCCGCTCAACTAGGGAAAACATACCCGGTAGAGTGCGAAGAACAGGAAAACTGAATAACATGGGCAAACCAATTCTACGCTAATTTTCACTTTACATTTGCTTCTGTCTTGCTGATTTCTGTTACTTGAACATAAATTTATCAAAAGGGAAAAGCTTAAATATTGAAGATGAAGCAAACTGAATTAAAATTCAAGGCTTAAGCAATTAAAGCACCTATTTGCTGACTCCCCCCATCCTTGTATTTACAAAAATAGTGATTGTTTCTCCTCTCTAATCTTCAAAAGCAGCGAGAATACTTATCTCACGGAACTGAATATTTTTTTAAAGGGAAACCCCCCTCCCCGAAATCCTACAAATATCTAATTTAAAAAGTGTATAGTGGTAATTCATTTTACTTCATTAGCAGGATTAAACACTTTGCTTAATACGTTCTAATAATCTGAGATTCATCTTCAGGACTTCTAACCCCACTGTTTCAAATTTATGTGGCGGCTGATAATAAGGGATGATCCCCATCCCGAAATAAAATTCTGACTCTGACCTGCAATGATTCGAACTTTTAAAAACCTGTCAATTCGAGCTCGGAAAGAGATTTTTTTTATTATTCATAGGGAATTTCATTCTGAGCCAGGAACACAACAACAGAAGTTTGGCGCGTGAAACTGAATGCGTGTAGTCGTTGGCTTCGTGCTGTGCTTCGTGTTTATTATTTATTTAGGTGTTAGTGTTTGTCGTGATAGTGCTGTGTTAAAGGGTAATGGATGTGATACAAGATTTGCTGGTGAAACCTTTTGGAACAAGATCTTTTCAGGAGAAGTTGCAAATTGTTAATACAGGTAGGCCAGTGTCATCGCTTGAACTTATTTCTACACACAAAGACAAAATCGGGAATATGTGAGGCATTTTCGCAAGCAAATTATGACAAAACACCATGGTTGACAGGAAGTATAAGTGTTAATAAGCTTTGCATTTTTGTTCGCCGTGCTTACTTTTCGGGGCTGAAAAGAATGTATGGACGCGTGACTGTAATCTTTGCAACACTTGTGCCAAACATGAAAAATCCAAAAGTCACATAACTTCCTTTGTTAAGCTGCAATCTTTCGCCCAGACACGTATTGACGTGCAACTGGACAAACAGCGTGCTTTGGATGTAGTACAGCACAAGTAATCGGGTCCTGGAGTAAGTTGAATTTTGCACTTAAATTAATATTGCGGGTTTTTATTTCACTAGTGCACGTCTTTCATTTTTATATTTCACAGGCTGTTTTTTTTATAGCTTTATAATACTGTCTTGTTTTATTATTTGAAATTCTACGCGTATAGTAAACTGCAATAACGAGAATTAATTGATTGTGATCGTAGCAATAAGACAAACATTCCGACACAATATTCCTAAATCCAATATGGAGCGTGACATAAATTGCACGGAAACTTTTGGAGTTTGAGGATCAAAAGGTCGGAGATTACCCACTCGTTAGAACCAGCATACGCCACTGTCTACGTGCAATGACGGGACCAAAACATACGTCAGATAGCTGTGTTCCTCCTTATTTCGTACGCCATTGATAACTGGAACACGTGACCTCGTCTTTGGTAGAGCACAACCCTGCTTGCTTGCCACCACCCTTTAGTTCAGTGACCTTCGCCCGTAGTCAGCAAGAGTGAATGACTCACCAGATACTTGTTGTCTGTGAGGCTACACAAGAATAGATATTTCGTTAGTGGCTGTAAGTATTGTTTCATCTGCAGTTATATCAGTTAACATTTCAATAGTTTCCTTCCTAATGGTTACGTTAGTGATAAACATGTAAATTAGTTCTCGAGTGTGAACGTTTTATCTATTTGAACGGGGGATTTTTATACAGTCTGCATGTATTATTTTTTCCTGAAACAAGAAGAAATTCGAAGACGCAAAAAGAGTTGTATAAGAGTAGTTAACAAAAGGAAAAAAGAAGAAGAAAACGAAAATGTAAATGCTGAAATAAATTATGGTAGAGATCGAGTGAATAACATTTTGTCATGGGGCCTCCTCGATGGAGTAGTGATAACGTCGTCGCCTTGTAATCAGTGGATCCCGGGTTTGATACACGATGGATGCACATAGTGGTTAGTATCCCACTTTAAACTGAAGGTCGAGTCCAGATTAGCATATCTGTGCACCAAACCAAAACTAAGAAAGAAATTGTCACAGTGTAAGAAAATTTCATGTTCAACCAGATACGAAACAAAAGGGAATAATATATTGCAGGTTGGAGTTCACATCTGTAGCATCTAACCAGCACAATTATGAATCGCAACATATCGTATGAGATCCATTTTTATTATACATGTATGATAATATAAGAGAAGTAGAGGAAAGAGAAAACCAAGCGAAACACGGACGCCTTCTCCAGAATTTCAAATCTCGTTACATAAGGTTCTGGGTTGGAGTCCCGAACAGGCATGACTTTCTTGTTCTTGCCCTTTTATCTGCTTCATTTCATCATAATTCATCGTTATGGTTTACCTGCAGGGGAAGAATAATGACAATAATTGCCAATACAAAGCCAATGACAAACAGAACAACTCGATTACGGAGGTGCCAAGAAGAAACGAGACTTGACAGTTTCTCCGCCTCTCGGTTTGTCGAATTGAAAATTGCTCTCCCGTTCTCGGTCTCGACTAGTTAAATATAGATATCGAAAATGTATGTGAATGAATATACATGTATTTTATATATTCCGGTTTTGTAGGAGATTTCGTGAGAGATGAAATAAGTACTCTTCCATCGTATTTATTTTTATAATTTTTATTCCCTGTTCGATGATCGCGACGATAAGGACGAGTGACCATTACACGAAATTGATGACGAAATAGTCAAACACCCCCGACAAGGACGGTACTCAAAACCGGGAACTTTGGCGACGATATCGAATGTCAATCACTTAATGAGCTTGACCACCGAGCCTGCTTAATGTTGTTTCTGTCAGGTAATTCGTAATAATATCCCACATTCACTATCATTTTCTTCATAATTTATCTTATTGTTGTGATTAACCTGAATTCAAAGAATTAGTTGAAAGGCAAAAATGCAAGATTGAATGTCTCTGATGTTACTTCGTGCCGAATAATATGACGTGGTATTATGATATGAATTTATTAATCATATAATATGCCTATTCATTCCATTGATTGATCCCAATTGAGCACACAAAATATGCTATAATGTCCACTCCATGGAGGAGTGGTTAGCACAGCGCGCTACGATGCCATGGGTCCCTGGTTAGAATCTCGACTTGGGCGTGGGTGTCCTTGGTAAGTGTCCCTTCATCAATTTCATCATAGCATCACTCATCTTCATCGTCGCTATTTGCCAAAAGTGAAAGAATAGCAAATCTAAATAACAAACATCCAATCAAATCGAACATCTCTACCGATTTAATTCTATACGGTACCGAATTCCCACTTTATTACTGCATCTTAAGTCATTTTACAGCATGTCAATTGTTTTCCGATTCGAAAACATTTGGAATGTTGTCTTGTGCAGTTGATTGTGCATTGTTTCGTTGTTTGGATTGTTTAATTAACGTCGCATTAATTAGTTTTAGACCAATCGTGACGGGGGAAGCAAGAGCACAAAGAAAGCGAAAGAGACAAGGAAGAGACCACGGCTTTCTTTAAAGATAGCATCCCGTGAATACAACTCAAGTGACTGCAGAATATTATGAATAAAATTTATTTCGCTTTTTCCTTTTATTTCTGTTTCAGTTATTTTACTTCGCTTTTCTTCTACCACTCGCGTTACTCGTGTCGGTGAGGAAGAATTATAAACTCGTGAAATGGACGATGGTACAAAAAAATATATGCCTCTCCCACGGTTCGAAACTGTCAGTACAAAATATTGTCTTATATTTAAAATTTACGGGCAAATATGGTTTGTCACGTAGCAATTTTCGCTTATCTCTTTCTCAAGGGGTTCCATTGCCTCTCTGATGTCGTAGTAGTAACGTCTTCGCCATGTAATGAAAGGCTTCCGAATTCAATACCAAGTAGAGAGGCTTTGGTTCGAATCCCATTTTAATCTGTAGGTCCAGTGCATGAACTAGACTTAAACAATTAACGTGTGGCATGTGGTCTGTGATGAGAACCATCATTTCAGCGAACCTTCTTGACAATGACTCTAATATCACTTGATAGAATAGTATTTCCTTACGAGTAGCTCTTGTCAAGAAACCAGTTCCTGAAATTTTCTTCTGGAGGCATCGTAGCACCCAGCTGTTTGTTGTGGCTGGGGCACGAGTCATGTGACTCATGCTATCAAAGCTCAATCCTTCCCGAGAAGTCAGAATCACCAGGCAAACTTAAGCGAATATTTTGTTATTTGGGTTGCATAAACAACAGGCTTTAAGACGTTACGAAATTCTACGTCCCGTGGCCCAGGTATTTTTTTCTCAGACTGTACAGTGACACGGACTGTCTGTGCGTAAGATATTGTAGCATTTGTTGTTTGTTGTGTGTGTGTGGGGGGGGGGGGATATTACGTAGTTGTCGCGTGTAAAAATACACGTTGTCGCAATCACCTGATAATGTGTTTTTCTTTCCCTCCTCCTGGTGGAGTAATGTGTCTCTAGTATGCCACATGACATGATTCGTTCATTCCTCGCGTGTAACTGGGGTATGCAACCGTGCTCAACTTTTCGGATTTTATGTTCGGTGCTCATGTTTTGATGTTTGAGGTCGGGATGTGTTGTCTTTAACGCATTTCTCATTGTCACGGTCCTTCTTGCTGCGTTACATACCCTTTCCATGTATTGTTCTTGCTGGAAATCCCCAATTCCTTTGAGGACTCCATTGCGCATGCGTGCAGTGAACTTTTCATAGTGACTTCCGGACTGAGCACATACGATTCCTTTATGATTCCCTTGGAACCGCCTCTCTATCTGTTATAGTATTCGTCCAAGTCAGGTGTGACGTTCACTTTGTCACCTTTTGCGAGGCTCCTATCTCGGAAACGAAGCCTCAGTCGTAAAAATGGAACTTAGACTTTTTGCTTGTTTTCGTGTGAGGAATCACCTCCCAAGCGTTGTAAACGACCTTTAGAAACACCCTGTATAGGCGATTCGAAAACAGCCAGTAAACGACTTCTTTTTCATCCCTTCGGGTTTTGAAAGGACAAGTTTTTAAACTACCCGCTTTCTGAGCAACTGGCTTTCCCAGACACGTAGGTCAGCTCTGTAGTAGGTTACATTAGAAACTGAATAACAAATATTACCTTCACCAACGCATGAAATTAATATTAATGAACATATACCAACATTTAATAAAGAAAATGATCATGTACTGGTTCTACCATTACAAGGTCCCGGCTTCGAATCCTGCACGGGGCATCGATGTTTGTGAGTGTCAATTCATCAATTTCAACATATCATCACTCATCCCCATTTTAGTCAAAAGTGGCAAAAGAAGCGAATTAAAATAAACCAAATCAATCAATCAATCGATTTACCTTTGACGTAGTTGATCTAAAAAAATGAATTTAGAGTCAAAATCTACGAGGTTTCTCAAGTTCAAGGAATCTGATAAAGTCATAGAATTTTGATTTGGAGTAGTACTTCTGCTATTTTGGAAAAGGGCGGATTCGTAATGAGTTTTATTTAAAATTTGGTCCATCTTCCCTATATTCTCAAATTTTGAGTCGAAGTTTGTTTAACAAATATTATTTTAAGTCTGTCTTATGAGGACTGGACTTCCAGTTTGACGTGGTATCCAAACTCTTATGGGTCTCCCCGTTGACACAGTGGTAACGTCGTCGCCTTGTAATCAAGGGGCACCGGGTTTGATACCCGATGGAGGCACATACTGGTTCGGATCCCACTTTAAACTGCAGGTCCAGCCCCGATTAGCCTTACTGTGCATAAAGTGGATTCAAAACAGCAAATCGACGAACCAACTAACCGAACTGTTATGTGGCTCCATCGCAGACGAACATTCCTTTTCTAGTCTCCTTTGTTAGAGCAACCAAGGAAATCTCGATGGGAGAAGTTAGTAGTGCTAATTAGTTGTTTCAAAGTCACACTTGGTACGAGTGCTTTTTTAGCCTCTTTTTTTATCAATTGAATACCACTTTTTGACATATATTGACAATTTTTGTCGATGTTTTAGCGCTTAGCGATGTTTTAACAAAATTTCCCATTTTTTCCCTTTTTTTTCCACTCACACTTGGTACGAGTGCTTTTTTAGCCTCTTTTTTATCAATTGAATACCACTTTTTGACATATTTTGACAATTTTTTGTGACGTTTTAGCGTTTAGCGATGTTTTAGCAAAATTTCCCATTTTTTCCCTTTTTTTCCCACTCACACTTGGTACGAGTGCCACGATCTTACGTGATATAACTTAACCTATCCTTTCTTTGTGCTAAACTACACGAGAGCCTCTACGTGCTAGTAGTGTAATCAGGCCGTTTCACCAACATCAAGTGAGGATCAAAAATACCTCAAAAACTCACTTTCTCTCCACGTTCCGCGCCTCATTTATTGCGCTGACGATGTTTCGCAGCGAAGAAAACAGCACCAAAACATGAAATACTCACTTCAATTCACTGAAGTGAGCCACAGTGTTGCAAAACCTACGAACATTTCATCAAAAAACCTCAAAAAAACTCACTTTCTCTCCACGTTGGTATGGTACGTTGACGAAGGTTGGTATGGTACGTTCTGGAACCATCCTTTTGATCTACTTTTTTTTTTATTATTTTACGATGTTTTACGGGTTAATCTAACCTACAATGAGAGAAAAGTGGACAGAAAAAAAAAAGCTCTGGCATCACTTTTTTTAAGCTCCTCCTGCTCTTATGCTCCTTTGACCTACACTTTTGAAATGACTTACGACATTTTCCTATAAGTCTGCTGTCTCCTCTTACTGTAAGGTCCCTCAGTGTAATCTACTACGACCTTGTGCTCTCAGCGTAATCTGCTACGATGTTTTTTTTTTGTTTTTTTTTAAACTCATGTGTGATCTTCTGCGGTGTGTGTGTGTGTGTGATAATCAAAATTATTTTTGTTAAGACCCTAAAAAAAAAAGAATAAAAAATAATATTCTGCCACAGAGAGAGTGGGGTGCGCGTGGTGCCCCAAACACCAAGTTCTAAATGGTCATGGCTATCGAAGCCATATGCCTCTGTAGAGAGTTTCACGAGTTATTATTATTTTTTTTTTTTGCGCACCGAACTAACTTATATTGTATTTTATATAAACTTGTTGATTTTTTTTAGTATGTGGCAATTTTTTTTACGAATTTTTTAAAACTGTTCCGTCACCCTCTCGTTCTTCACGTCGTACGCGAAGGACTTCTCTGCGATCAGGATGACGCTGCACAGAGTATCGGCAGGCAGCGCGTCGTGGAACTCGCAGACGATTTTGATGTTGGTTCGATCGTTGACCACCACCTGCTTCCTCTTCGTCGTGTTGATGACGGTCATGGGTCTGTGGGTTTTGAATTCGCTGGGCGTGTAATACATGTCCACGCTTCCCTCGGTCACGCGCTTGTAAGCCGAGAACGCTTCGTAAAGTTTGAGGTAATCGTTTTTGGTCATGTCGAGGTTGTAATTCTCGCGCGGGAACACTTCGTTCCTCCCGTTCTTCAGATAAACGTTCTTGATCTTGCAGTCGTCGAACTTGCTGGAATCTTTTTCCTGATTCTTGTCCCTCCCGGTCTGAAAGAGCACTACGACGAAATCTGGCATGTCGAACTGTATGTTGTTGAACTGCGTCGTCACGTCGAATTCCATGTGACTTCCCGACGCCATCTTCTGCACGCACTGGTAACCGTGAAAGTGAATCGGTACCTGGGGACTCTTCAAGATCTCCGCTTTGTACTTGAGGGCGTAGTTCGTTTCGTATTCCACGATCGGCATTCTCAACTCCATGCTCCGGATGACGCACTTGGCTGCTTCGGGTAAAGTGTTGGCTATCGGCGTGGTGCCGTCCGGACCCAAAGTAGCGTATCGCATCAGTGCGTCGTTGTCGTTGGCCGCTCTTCGAAATGTGACTCTCAGTCCTCCCTTCCACATGATCTCCTTGTAGTCTGAGAAGAAACCGGGCAGCAGACGTATGGGAAAAAGCACCGTGTGACTTCTCGTCGATATTTTCGTTCCCGCTTCGAAACCTCCCGCTTGATAGTATGCTGCGTCCGTTTTGGACAATTTCAATGTTCCCACTGCCGTCGACGTGATGCCTGGATAATCGATTCTGTCGATGACGGTGTTGTGTTTCCTCACCTCCACCTGCGAGAACAGGTGAGGCACGAAGTTGTCCACGAGTATCAAGTTTGGTGCTGCGGGAAACGCGTCTCCGCTTTCCTTCTTCACCACGTCGAATTGAAGGTAGAGGTCCGCTCTGTGAGGATGAACGAACCCATCCCCTACGTCCACGTCGTATTCGATCTCCCGGTTCGCTTCGTTGAGATTGGCGAACGTGCGACGGTTGGGAGGAAAAGATTGCAATTCGTAACTTTCGATTTGCTCCATGATGTGTATGGTTATTTATTATACGTTGATCTCCAGGACGGCAGTGGTCGTTGCACCTGCGAAATCCACCACGTCTCCTTTCTCGTTCGTCACCACCAACTCTATGTCGTCTATGCGGTTGCGACATACTGGAAAATAGATCGGCGAAGAGGGCGTGTAGATGATCGGTTCCATGAACTCGGAACTTGGTTTGAAAGTGGCTATGATTCCCGTCTGCTTGTGACTTCCCAGCAACCCCACGTCCGAAGATTTCGTGATCATGCCTTCCGCCACGTTGCAGTGTACGTTCAGAGTCTCTATGGCCAAGAATTTAGGAATGTTGGTTGCTACGTGCTTGATGCCAGCTTCGAGTTTTGTGTCGTTCTCGAAACCTAAAAGTTCTCCCATGGTGCCCAGGTCCACGGTCTCCGTCGCCGACACGATTTCCACTCTGTGCGTGACCGAATTTTGAGAAAAGTACGTGCCTTTGGGTAACTGAGCTTGCAAAGTAGAAAGGTTGTATTGTCCTGGCGTGACGACGATGTGTTCGCTTCCGACGTTAATTTTGTTGTTGTGCTGCGTGACGTTAGGTATGAGGTACATGCTGTAGAATGCACGCAGAGCTACGGATTTAGGATAGACGACGTCGTCGTGCAGCGTGAGTTTCAAGTTCGAAGATTCGCTCGTGAGATGGAACACGCCCATCCTGGTGATGCTGTTTCAGATTCCACAAAGCTTTCTGGAAATCTTCCACCTGCGGCTTATTTATTTTAGAGAGAAACGCGAGCATTGAGAGACAGAGATGACCGCAGTTCACGTCTCCGAAATCTTGAATGCGTTCGTCGTTGTAGTATATAGAGGTTTTGTTTGTTTTCAGATAATGGACTAAATTTGTAGGTGGAACACCTCCGAAAGAATCGAAAACGAATGCTTTGTTATTGTTGTTTTTGTGGTAACATATCCAATGCGTGCCTGGATTTTCTTGACCGTCCAAGTTGACTACGCCACATTCTCTATTTTTAACGGTTGAAGGTAACGAGTCGGACATGAAAACTCCTCTGAAGTGTTTGATTCGTAATGGCTCGATCAGAGATTCAATGTCTCGGTTGGTGAGTGCTGCTGTTTCTTTTTTTAAACTTTTTCATCACGCCCTTGCCCCCTTTCTTCTCCATGGCCAGGTTGTGACGTTTCTGTTCTTCCAATTCCGCCTTGTTCTTCTTCGAGTCGATGACGGTTTTCGCGATGGCGGCGCTTCCGCCGGCCAAACTTCCAACGGCCCCCAATGCTGCCAGGATGGCCGGGATGCTGAATATGAAACCTCCGATCTTTTGCTGTTTCCGCGAACGCTGCAAGCGTCTCAATTGAGGTGTGCTGAGAAGTAATTTAATTCCGTGTCCTTTCGACAAGCAAGAACGTTTCTTCTCGCGTTGTTTCTTGGTGAGTAACCCATCGAGGGCACCTAGATTTTTAAGATTCGAATATGGTATCTGGTACACGACACCCTTGGGCTTCATTTTTTTTTGATGCTATATGTTATCTGAGAAAGAGAACAACTTTTTTTTTTCCTGTTAGGTTTACGATGTGTGTTATTTATATATCGTCTCACTTAAAACAAACTGTGGCGATGTGTTATTTATATATATGTATTCTGGGAAAGAAAAAAAGTTTTTGCTTCGCCTAATGCTATCATGTGGTTTACAAGATCGTCAGTTTCAATGTTCGACGCGTACCATTCTTTGGTAAATCTTCTTCTCCCCTGCCTACACTCGTGCAGCTCGTCTAATTTATCGTCAATTTTTTTGTTTGCGGCTCGAAAGAGAGTCTCTGGGGATCGGAACATTTTTTTCATTCCGCTTATTTCTCGGAGGTGATCCATGAAAATCATTTTGCACGGTGAACGAAATTCTGGCGTTACTTTACACAAGTCTATAAGTTTAGTTACATCCCCGTCGAACGTGAACGTAAATATTTTGTGCAACACTTCGGGAGGAAGTTGAGTTAGACAAGTTGTCATATTTTTCATGGTATGTTATTTATATATATATTCCGGAGGTGTCTGTGATTAAACAAATTCTATTACGTGCTTCGTTTTCTTACCAAGAAGTTCCTTTGTCCCCTTGTACACGATTCGAGTTTTGTTCTCGATTAAGATAGCTAGCTTCTCGTCGGATAACATGTTAGCGTATCGATCTGGTAAAAATAGACTGTATTGTCCGTCGAGCAACACACGCACCTTGGGACCATACTGGGTAGAAACGATTGAACCGAAAGTTATCGTGTAAGGTTTGTCGACTTCCAATTCCTGAATTTTTACATACTCGACTGACAAATTTAGCATTTGTTTTAATGCTTGGAGATCACTCATTTTTTCAGTCGTCATACCGAAGAGGTGTGTGTTAGAGAATTTTAATTTTTCACAATGTGTGTTATTTATTTACCGAAGAATTTTTTTTAGATCTCGTAGATTTTTTTTCACGATGTGTGTTATTTATATATCGTTTTCTTTTCTTGTACATTTTTTTTGACAACTTTTTTTTCTGACGGTAATAATTCTTCCACGTCAACTTTTTTTTTGACGAGACAAATTTTTTTTGACGATAAAAATTTTTTACGATAAGACAACTTTTTTTTCTGACGGTAATAATTTTTCCAGGTCAACTTTTTTTGACGAGACAATTTTTTTTTGACGATAAAAAATTTTTACGATAAGGCAACTTTTTTCTGACGGTAATAATTTTTCCACGTCAACTTTTTTTGACGAGATTTTTTTTGACGATAAAAATTTTTTACGATAAGGCAACTTTTTTTCTGACGGTAATAATTTTTCCACGTCAACTTTTTCGACGAGACAAATTTTTTTTGACGATAAAAAATTTTTACGATAAGACAATTTTTTTTCTGACGATGTCCACGTCAACTTTTTTTTTTGACGACAAATTTTTTTTGACGATAAAAAATTTTTCAATGGCAATTTTTTTTTGACGTCAACTTTTTTTTTTGACGAGACAATTTTTTTTTCACGATAAAAAATTTTTCCATGGTAATTTTTTTTTGGACGAACATTTTTTTTGACGTATATTTTTTTTGACACGTATATTATTTTTTTTTTCACAGTGTGTGTAAGAGGAAGAAAGCTCGTGTTTCGGACAACGAGATGATGTGCGTTACAATATCTGCCGCCTTCTGATCAGACTTACACCAATCGTCCGTGTCCATCCTTTCGTTTAATTTTTTGCCTGCGGCCGAAAGAAGAGTGTCGAGATCGCCGCACCTCAGGCCGCTGATCTCCCGAAGATGGTCCTTGAGAACCATTTCACAAGGGATGCGAAATTCCGGCGTCGTTCTTGCTATGATTACAAGTTTATGTACATCCTCACAATCTTTGTTTACTGCGTGTTTGAATATTTTAGATAGTAGCTCGGGCGGCAAATCTGTTATACGAGACATGTTGTTTTTTTTTACTGTATGTTATTTATATACCCCACCCAAGTTTTTGTTTCGTGTTCATGGCGATGGTGGTGCCCAGTGCGGCGACCCGTTCACCCAGCGTCGCGTCTCTGCTGACGAATCTTTCGAAAGCTGCGTGCTCCAATTTCTTGTCTGCATCGTGACGTGCGTCCAGATCGGTGCGAGTGGTGTTGTAGGCGATGTCGTGATCTTTGCATGCCGCGTCCAACGGATTCACACCCTTGTCTCCTCTCTCCAATCTTTTCTCGAGTTTGGTACCCGGTCCACAGTACTGATAGCCAGGTAAATACATCTCGAAAGGTAACTTGTTGATGATGTCGTTCACGAGTCCCTTTCCTTCGGCCACGTTCCAGAATCTCGGAGGCAGCGTGTTGATGATTTTGATGAGGTAACCTATGCCCTTGTCGTCGTTCACGATGAAGTTGGAAAGTTTCGTGCTGATCATGTCCACGATGCCAACCTTCTCGTTGTAGAAATTACGATTGCCTGCATTCTCTTCGCCGGCTATCACCAACAATCTGTCGATGAGTTTCCTCACGTCGTCCACCCAAACGAATTCTTTGGGTAACGTGTTGTAGCGTTTGACGCCGCTGCCTGTTTTGACCTGGTTTCAAATCGGTTTGATGAGATTCCTGTACTTCTCGCCGCTACTCGATTTCACCCTATTCTGCGAGGCGTCGTTGTTTTGGTACAAGGCATCCGTCATGAACAGAATTTCCTTGTAACTTTGGTAATCTTCGTCGGTGTAATCTTTCGGCTGCTTTTTGGCAACGAGTTCCCACAGTCCCACCGTACCCGGATACCTGGTCCAACTATCCTTCTCGCCTAAAATAACTTTAATGTCGTTGCCTTCGAAGGTGACCTTCGATTTTTCAATCTTCCACACCACACCGCCACCTTCGTTGCTTTCCATGCTCGGATACAATCCGAACACTTCATCCTTGTCGAATTTCCCCGTGCTCAGGTAGTCTCGTGCCAACGGTCCCAACTCGATTTTTTCCGAATAGGTACTGCTTATGGCTCGACGTCGTGCCGGTGCTTCCTTCAGTTCGAACGGAGTCGAAGGAATGCTCGAAATGGGCGTGGGTACAACGTAATTTTTAGCTGCGAGTGGCACGAGTTCGTTGATCAAATTTTTATTTTGTTCCGTGACACTTTTAATTTCTTTACCTAGACCGCTGATGGCATCGATCACAGGTTGATCCTGACGTTTCTTCTCTTCGTAGAATCCGCGATTCTCGGATTTCTAACCTTTGAAGCGTTTCGCGAGGTAATCGCGAAGCTTGAGATTTTCGTCTTCGATTTTTCGTTTCGTCAGAACGTTATTTTATACACGTCGTTTCTCTCAACGTTGCAACGTTTAGAAAGACGTTGATTTTGTTTCTGTATTTTCCGTCGTTGGGTTTCCTCGTCATGTCGATCGTCGCGAATCCGAAATCGTCACTGTTCCAGCAAGAAGAGCAACAGCGTTCCGAAAATTGATTGTAGTTCATGTCTCCGCCTACGTAGTCATCGTACGCGTGCTTGAGGTTGGTGTGATCTTGACGAAACAAACATATGAAATTAGCGTTGTCGCGTAGTAACTGTTTTGGAATTTTGGAAAACGTTTGAGCTAGGTAGAAGCAATCCATTCCTTTGTGACGACCTTGCGTGAAAAAGTTGCGAATTTCATTTTGATTTTCCAGGATGACGTCGTCGAACACAACGACTGAATTTTCACGACAATCGTCGAGTGGTTTTATTTCCGAAGCGAACGTTGCAATGTCCAGACCATCGTACAGTTTCATCAGTTGCTGGTATTTGGATTGCTCCAAACTTTTCGAGAACACGTACAGGTGCCTGTTCTTCCAATCTAACCAATTCGGTGCGAGGAGAAAATTGTCCACGAGCAGTGTCGTTTTCCCACACCCCGAAGGACCTACGATCAGACAGCGGATGCTGTCGGGAAGCAACTCGCCGTTCTTTTTTTTCGTTTGACTTTCCGAATCCGGTAGACGCTTCACCACGTTCCACGTACTCACAAGATCACTTCGTTCGCGTCGATCCAACTCTTTTCCGGAAGTCCCAGCCATTTGACAAACAGTTTGTCACCTTTCCTACGCAATACTTTCTCGATGAGGTACGTGTCGGGGTGTTTTGTTTTAGAGAGTTCCTCTTCGTAAAATCTTCCTTTCAAAATCTCGCCGCTACTATCTTTTATTATATACGTGTGTCGGTTTCCGGGTAAAACTCGAACCACCGTAAAAAGTTCCGTGCTCCAATTTTTTGTGAATCCCTTCTCGAAGGTGCGTTTGAATTTGCTGATCCTCACCTGGTCTCCAATTTTGAATTTTGATTTCTTGGTAGTCGTGGGAGTGTACTTTGGACAGTAAACTGTAGAAATTAAACGCTGCTCGTCAGACTTGGTAACGTCAGCTGGCTTCATGCCTATCGTTCTGTGTACCGTATCATTATAGGTGTCAACGAGTTCCGGCAGGATGTCGACCCATTTGTAAACTCCCCGAAGCGTGAATCGTTTCCACATATGTGTTTTCAAGGTTCGATTAAATCTTTCCACGATGCTGGCTTTGATGTGACTGAAAGTCGAATAATGTCGAATGTCATGTTTTTGAATAAACTTTTGGAATACGGCGTTGTAAAATTCTTTACCGTTGGCCGTTTGCAAAAACCGTGGTCGTCTGCTGCCGCTTTCGCGAAAAATTAATTTGAATGCTTACGTGACGCATGTTCCCGTTTTGGCTTTCAAAGGTAGAGCCCATGCGAATTTCGAAAACGTGTCTATGACGGTGAGGAGGTACTTGTTGCCCTTGTTCGATTTATGTACATTTTTTAAGTTGCCGCTGCTCATCTCCACGAGGTCACTTTGCCAAAGATCGTCGATGCCCTTGGTTACCACCGCCAAACGTTCGTAGTTGCGGCGTGCAGATTTATGCAATTCTTCGACGATGGCTTGCCTAGACATTTTTTTATAGAGATTACGTTTGAAGAGAAGAACCAGCGTGATGGGATTCAAAGAGGGTGGCACGTCGCTCGTGTTTTGAACGATCAGCTTATCGCCGGCACTCACGTCGAAAACGGTAAGATCTTCGTCTTCGTGTATTTCATATATGTTGCACGTTTCGTCCCAACGTGCCAGAGGAATGTTTCCTGCTTTCTGGACGCCACGATTCGATATCAAGGTCATGGTGGGAACGCTAGCTTTTCTGCCGTGAGACCAGTACGAAAATTCGTTTACCTGAATCGTGCCATCGAGGAGAAACTTGTAGTACGGATGATAAGGATGCAACATGTACAGTTTGTTACCTTCGACGAACGTGGAGATTCTCTGTTGATTGGGTACGCTGTTGATTTAGATGGCTTGCAAGGTGAACAATTTGGCGAATTTAGTGTCGACGCCGAGCAGGTTACTGTGAACGTGTCCGAGTTTATTTTCGATGGGCAACAAATGCTCGACTATGGTATCCGTTACGGTAGAAAATGACGGTTTGATTTTCACTTCCACGTTCAACTGCTTGTAGTTTTCGTTGAGTTCTTGCAACTTGGCACCGAAAGAGGCCAGCGTCGATTCCTGCGTGGATTCCAGCACTCCAACTTGATCTCTGATGTTGACGACAATGTTCTGAAGGTTCTCAACTTTCGAGCTTTTCTTGGTAAGATCGTTCACGATGCTTCGCATCTCTGTAAACTGCGTGTGAAGGTCGGCGACGCTCTGCGAAGTGGGCAGCGTCGACACTAGCGAACTGATTTCGTCTCGAATCTGTTCCACGTTCGCCGTTTCCGTTTCTAGTCGTTTCAGCATTCGAGATATGTTCCTTTTCAAAGCGTGCAATTCTTTGGAGGTGGGGAGATTGGCCACCCTACTCTCGAGATCGCTCAACGAACTTTTGATGTCGCTCGAATCGGATAGTGCCGTCACCGCAGTTTTCAATTTTTCCAAATCTTCGCTCGAAGGCACGCTCGTCCGTAACGATTCCAAGTCACCCTGTATGTTGTCCAGTACGTGATGAAAATGAGCAAGATTGGATTCGACGTTCAAATTTTCCAGGTAGTCGATCTTCTGCTGAACCGTGCTCAACATGTCTTGTATGCTCGTCAACGCTCTTGCTTCAGCGTGAATATTTTTAATTTCTTCGTTGATCAACTCCAAAGACGCCTGAAGCGTAGCGATGGTGGTTTGAATGTGTTCGAAATCTTGATACGCCTCCAATTGAATTTTTATGTTCGCGACGCTTTTACCGATGACCTGCAGTTCGTCCGACGATGGTAGGTTCGTCATGGTATCTTCCAAAGTCTGTAACTTGGATTTGATTTCTTCCAAGGTGCCGGTGAATTCTTCTTGTAATTTGGAAACGACGACGTGCAAGCGTTCTGCATCTATATCGTTCACGACGGTTTGAAGTTCAGAGAAATTCTTTTCGATTGCGGAAGTTCGTTCTTCGATTTCAAGTTTCAATTTTTCCAAATCTTCATTTTTCGATTGAAATTGCTGTAATTTGGCCAAATCATTTTGAAGCGAATCCACGCTCAACTGTATATTTTGAACGTTGTCGTAAGAAGGTACGTCGACATAATTTTTTATGAGTGTTTTCAGTTCGGAATCGATTTTCAGAATGGGGTCGAGACATTGCGTTTGGAGCGTAGCGATCTCCGACTCTAAACTTTTGTTTAAGGTCTCCTGCAAAGCAATCAAATCGCTCCTCAACTTTTAACTCGAATATCCAACATGAGAATCTCTTCTGCGTGGTCTACACGCTTGGTGTGGCCGAAAATGTCGTTAGGCATTTTGTTAACGGTTATTTATAATAGGATAGGTGATTCGTAATTCTACGAAGAGAGGAACGAGTTTGTCGTAATCTCCTAGGAGTTCCATGTATAGGCAATCTCCTGCAGACACAACGTACGCCATGTTAGAAAGCATCTTGTCGTGCTTGATTCGAAAAATGTTCTTGCCGGTAGATATTTTGATTTCACCTGCGTTCTCCGGATTCACGGTGATCCGAAGTTTCCCGTCGATCGGAAATTCGTAGAAATGTAAATTGTTGTTGAAGACGTAAAACATTTTACCAACGTCCTCGTCCAATTTCGTCCAAATGCTGTTGAGGTGAATGATCAACAGACCGTTGAGTTTAGTTAACATGGAAGGTAGAAATTCATGATCTGTCGTCGTGCGGTGTACAGTCTCCATTGTTTGCTTTCGGAAACCAAAGAGATTCATTGTCCTTGATAGTTATTTATCGTGTATGTGAGACAGTTTAAGTTTTTTTTTTTTTCATTTGCATTGCCTACAATTTTTACTAATTTCTAAACGATAGTGCCCCCAAGGCAACGTGTGGATTCCACAAGACAAAATACATCTTTTATCGTCATGTGGATCTAATGCTACTTTCTTAACTTTGTTTGTGGTAAGCACGTGGTCTACGCTTTGTATCCTTGTCTCCAAACGTAGAATCCTCGACTGTGAATAGAGGCAATTGATGTAATCCTCGAACACAAGCTTGTTTTTCACGGTATTTTTACCAACACCTTTGGCTTTTTTGGTGATGCTGGTTTCTGTTTACACCACATACATTTTGGAACGTAAGCCTGCGAACTCCAGAATGATTTCTCCGTTGCATTCATCCTTCATTTTACCAAGCACTTTTTTATTGTGTGAAGGGAGATCAAATCTGTTTGGTTGAGGGAAGGAAGATGTGTCGAAATGATCAATCATTTTCGGTTGTTTCAAATTGTTGTAGAGGTCAGATGTCTGTACGGAATAAATAAAACTGTCCGTGTCCGTGTACAAAAGTGTTATATTTTCATTATAGAAAGATTTCATGACATTATAATGAAATTCAAACATATGCAGTTTAGATAAATCCAAAACCGTCGCCCCCACGTAGATTGGTTTGTTGAACTTGATTATTTTTTTATCCATCACAAACAGGGCCAGGTTTTCATCATATATATTTCGTGATTTGAATGTCGGCGATGCTATCAATTTTCTACATTTATTTGAATCGGGAACTAATCTCACGTCCACGTGCTTCCTGACATTCTCCATTGTTTTTCCGTAAACAGCATTATTCATGAGTTTAAAAAAATCTTTATCTAAATCAGACGTGGCACGTGTTCTATGATACGTATTTTTTTCAATGTAAGGTTTTAACCACTCGGAATGTTTGAATTTCATTATTCTTCTCACATTTATTACTTGAACTCCCTTCTCAATTAAGAATTGAAGATTTTTGTAATGGAGAACGTATCTCTCTTTCCTATCCAATGTTAACAGAAGCTTACGTTGATTTGAATCAGGCGAACATTTTAGTTCGGGTGCAGGAGGTAGATCCTTGAAGTAATCGTGTAGATGGTCGGGGAATTCGAGGTCCACCTCTATAAACAAGCCAAATTCACAGTCGTTGAAATTATTAATGTTAATGGAAGTGGTATCCACCCATTCGAACCCGCCGTAAGGAAGTTTTTGTATCATAGCATGTCCGTATAAATTATTTGCATCCACATAAAATATGTATTTCGATTGTTCGTTACGATCGTATTCTTCTGTCATGTGAACGTTATTTGCTTTTGCATGTCTCTCTACGCATTGCACCATTCCACCTCGTATCAACCTCTCGATAAAATATAACATGTCCACATCCGGTAACAATTCGAGTTTTATTTTTGTCTGTAATAACATGGCAGACCACGCTAAGCCCGAGAGACCGTAAAAATATGCAGGATCTAATTTGTAAATATTCGCCGACGTTTTCCTGAATGCTTGAAAAACATCCGCGAGTATCGTCACGTCCAGTTTTAAGTAGGCATCGTGATAATCGCCGAGTGTCCTACATCCTAATTTGTCCCACATCCTTTGCGCGTGTTCGTATTCATCGTCCGTGATTCCTTTCTCTCTGAGTCGACTGTAAAATTCTTTTTGAGGTGGAAGAGTGTCGTCGTTAAATTTAGAATTATCACTAACATATTCGTAAGGATAAATCCCTTTACGTCTAATCACTTCTATGTCTACTGTGGGAAAATTAGCTCTCGTTATTCTAAATTGTTCAGCCGAAAGTTTGCTGGCAAGAGCGTCCAAGCTCGCAGATAAAAATCTGTAAGAATCTAAAAATCTCATCTCCACAGTTTCGTTTGTTCCCGGAATCAATACTCGCTTGCTGACACTGATGTACCTTTCTTCATTCTCTGCTAGAATACTTATTTTTTGTCTATCATATCCAAGATTCCGAATTAAGAGATGGAAGTCGTAACCGCTGCCATTATGAAGGTATATGGGGACAAACGTAGGTTTTTGGATCTTTAGATTACACATGTTACAGATTCCACCGATGTAGTTTCCGGTGAAGTGATTGTGGTGAAAAACTTTCCGGTTCTCGTCGGTGAAACGTTGATCGCACACCGGACACGTTTCAATGTTATTGTGAGATTGAAGTTCATCGCTGGATAATGGAAGCATTGGTTTCGATTCGCGTAAGAGGCTGCCAATGGTCTCAACCTCTTCAACCATCTTTTCAAAAAAATGTTTGATTACGTCTGGTCCTCGGTAAACATACGATTCATCTATCCTATCCTGTCGCACGACAACATATCCGAAACTCGAGGCTTCGTGCAACTGATACGGTGTTGTGGATGAAAGTTCGGGGTCTGGTTCGCAGTACGACAACGGTTTGAGAAAAGACTCAAAATCAGCAATGATGATTGCAGGATGTTCGAACAATGCCTTGTGCATCCTAAATTCTTCGACCTCTTTTGATTTCGGCATCAACATGCAAGTCGGTCTGTTGTCACCGCAGTAAATTTTATGTTCGGCAAGTTTCTCGATAGCAATCTGACGTCCGGTGTAATTTCGATAATCGACTTGTTTTTGATCGTCGAACGTGGTCAAACACCTTGGACAAACTTCGATGTGGTTTGCATGCTTGGTTGATTGACTTCTGACTAAGCGTGATAGTGAACGAATGAGACAGTAATGGTGAACACTGTCGTTTGAAATGAGAAGAAGATTAATCACACGAGCATCGTCATCGTCGATATCGCTTATCCTGACGGGATGCACGAGATATTTACCTGACGTGAAGGAATATACATTAATAGCGATGCGTTTTCCTGCACGATTTTCGAACTTTGTTATATCCGACAATGTCACCGGGTATTCGATGCCAGACATTACACTTTCAAACTCGGTCTCGTATTGCTTGTAATGATAAATCCGTTCTGGATTATTTGACCAATGAATCGGGTGAAGTTCTGCCAACACACACCAGAGAAAACACTTTTTATCGCTGTTCTGTATATTTAACACGGCCCTCTTGTGTTGAATGTTCGGTGGAAGAGGAACGTAGCTCGAAGCGCGAAGAGGCGAGAATCGGTTCACGTAAACGGTTAACATGTGAGGACTTCCACACAGAGACCATCCCGACCCTTTAGCCTCGAAATCGTCATGTTTCTTAACCAGCTCGTTGGAAACTTTATAATAGAAGTTGTCCAAATTTTCGACGTCAGCAAAATAAAGAGTCTGGTTTTTTGTACGATGATAAAAAATACTCGTTGTGCCATCAACTTTCTCGTATTCGGAAAACAGAACAACGTATACTTTTATAGAGTTGTTTTCAAGTTTATCTTTCAAAATATTTAGTACAGATGTTTTCGTTTCATCCAAGAAACTAAGGATGTCACGGCCTGGTTCTGACTTAATTGAAAAATCCTGGAGTTGGTCGTTGAATGCAGATCTAATTGGTTTGCGTTCATTAGATAATTTAATTTGCTTGGAAGTGGAAGCTTCCGTATCTGCATTATCGATTTTCCTTTTCGATGCTTCTCCGGTCGATGGTTTGCAAATTTTGAGGTGTTTACTTAAATGTGCAATGCTAATCATCTTTCCGCATCGAGCACAAGACTTAGAAGGTAAGGAACGATTAATTCTCGAACCTGTTTCGCTACATCTTGCCCTGTGCTTGCTAATATTAGTTTTAGATATTAATTTTTTGCAAGTAACACATTCGATCAAACTGGTGGATTCCATTATGCTTTCTCAGATCACACAAACCAAAAAAAATAATTTCCAGGTATGTTATTTTATATGGAATTTCTCGGGGTGATTACAAAACTCAAAAAAATTCAATCTATACTGTGAATACAATTTTCAAGTATGTTATTTTATATAGAATTTCTTGGGGTGATTACAAAACTCAAAAAAAAAAAAAAAAATTCAATCTATACTGTGAATAGAATTTCAGGTATGTTATTTTATATAGAATTTCTCGGGGGAACAGATCGTCACGACAATTGTATGGCCCACGGCGAAGGCTTACCTGGCGTTCGTAGAAAGGCACGCAACGCAATTTGATCTGGGGAGGAAGCTCGATCTGTCAGCTCCGCTGGCTAGTTTCAAGAGCGACTGCATCAACGCTCTGGCTTGGCGTCACACGTTTTCGAGAAGGTTTTCGGAAAGGATCCGGCCAGGTACCTGCGAAAGATTTTTCCGAATACCGTCTGCAACAGCCACGTTCTCAACGAATTCACGTGGACGACCCAGCATCGTTTCCACACGCATTACTTTCTCGGCTGGGGTCTGATCTATCGATTCTGCTGCATCATCCCGACGTTCTTCATCATACACTGCAACATCAATTACCTGGTGCTGCATTATACGGTTCTGGAAAACAAGTTGAACGTCCTGAAAGATTTGTACCAGGACGTGACCGAAACC
This sequence comes from Lepisma saccharinum, assembly GCF_977018435.1. Taxonomy (NCBI): domain Eukaryota; kingdom Metazoa; phylum Arthropoda; class Insecta; order Zygentoma; family Lepismatidae; genus Lepisma; species Lepisma saccharinum. The sequence goes on from NC_139233.1 coordinate 62,268,152, forward strand.
GACGCGTTCAAAACTCAATTTCTACGCCTCCTGAGGACAGAAAAAAGAATATCGACCCAGTACAAAACTTTCGAACGGACGATCCTGCCGGATAATTTTCGTTTCCACCAGATTGTTGAGGGTTGTGGCAGCAGCAGCAGCGATCAACAGCAGCACAACGTGTGGTCTTGGGCCACGTACATCGATTCTCTCCACCTGGACGCGAGCAAAGAACGCTACTTCCCCAAAAAGGATTCCGCATTCGTTCGGGAGCGCATCGAGCGCGTGAACTGGGTAAAGATCCCCTCGCCGTGGGTCGACGTCGTGCGAACGCTCTTTTCTTATTTTCACATGAAAGATGATCGCAATTTTGGAGTTAGGCGATTATTTGGAATCGAGGCAAACAGCAACAATACCGTTAAAGCGGTCGTTTCCCCGAAGTTGGGATTCAGCTTGATCCTTGATCAGAACGATCAGCAGGAGAACGAAGCGTGCTGCTTGCTCCATTTCATCCCAGGCAACAACATTCGCATAGAATTCTCCTGCTGCGACGTACCTGACTCGTGCTGCGAATTTTGCCATACGATGTGTTTCTTGCAGACGCTGAGCAACACAACCCCGACGCTCATTTCTTCGGATTTGAAAGTTATACTCGTAGGCACAGAATCTTCCTCGTTGCAACCCACCACGAACAATTACAGAGTATGCCAAAAATGCCGCGCCTGGTTTAGATCGTCGTCCGACGTCGATGCTGCAAATTTGCAATTAATTCATCATCCCAGTGGATTAGTTTTGGATTTGCGCCAGCCCGACAAAATTGTTTTGAATCCTTTCTTGATAGAAGCCTTAACGTCCCGAGACCAACGACGAAATTGAGATGACGAGCATCGCCAGCACGATGGACACCGCATCTTCGACCACGAGTCCCTCTAATATCCCTTCGATAGCCATGACCATTTAGAACTTGGTGTTTGGGGCACCACGCGCACCCCACTCTCTCTATGGCGGAATATTATTTTTTATTCTTTTTTTTTTGAGGATCTTAACAAAAATAATTTTGATTATCACACACAAACACACACCGCAGAAGATCACACATGAGTTTAAAAAAAAAAAAAAAAAAAAAAAACATCGTAGCAGATTACGCTGAGAGCAAAAGGTCGAAGTAGATTACACTGAGGGACCTTTTACAGTAAGAGGAGACAGCAGACTTATAGGAAAATGTCGTAAGTCATTTCAAAAGTGTAGGTCAAAGGAGCATAAGAGCAGAAGGAGCTTAAAAAAAAGTGATGCCAGAGCTTTTTTTTTTTCTGTCCACTTTTCTCTCATTGTAGGTTAGATTAACCCGTAAAACATCGTAAAATAATAAAAAAAGTAGATCAAAAGGATGGTTCCAGAACGTACCATACCAACCTTCGTCAGGCACGGAACGTGGAGAGAAAGTGAGTTTTTTTGAGGTTTTTTGATGAAATTTTCGTAGGTTTTGCAACACTGTGGCTCACTTCAGTGAATTGAAGTGAGTTTTTCATGTTTTGGTGTTGTTTTCTTCGCTGCGAAACATCGTCAGCGCAATAAATGAGGCGCGGAACGTGGAGAGAAAGTGAGTTTTTGAGGTATTTTTGATCCTCACTTGATGTTGGTGAAACGGCCTGATTACACTACTAGCACGTAGAGGCTCTCGTGTAGTTTAGCACAAAGAAAGGATAGGTTAAGTTATATCACGTAAGATCGTGGCACTCGTACCAAGTGTGAGTGGGAAAAAAAAGGGAAAAAATGGGAAATTTTGCTAAAACATCGCTAAACGCTAAAACGTCACAAAAAATTGTCAAAATATGTCAAAAAGTGGTATTCAATTGATAAAAAAGAGGCTAAAAAAGCACTCGTACCAAGTGTGAGTGGAAAAAAAAGGGAAAAAATGGGAAATTTTGCTAAAACATCGCTAAGCGCTAAAACATCGACAAAAATTGTCAATATATGTCAAAAAGTGGTATTCAATTGATAAAAAAAGAGGCTAAAAAAGCACTCGTACGAAGTGTGACTTTGAAACAACTAATTAGCACTACTGAAGTTCCTAACTTAAAAGTGTCAATTTTGCAAAATTAAAGTAGCATGTGGATCGTTCCATGTCAAATCAACAAGGTCATAATAATTTGCATTATGTAAATTTGTGTTAGTTACTTCAATTAATGAATGTCAATTGGGGTTTATATTATTTTTATTGCTATTTATGTTGTCTCAAGCCCTTCAGGCATAATGTTAAATAAACCTTTTTCAATCAAACCATTACGTATTACGAGGGGGTATCGTAAAGTTTTGAAATCACCCTGTTCTAAACGAGCTAGAATTGGTGTTTTATATTGAGTGACTTAGGACTCCTCTACATAGTAATCATCCATAGTCACACATTTCTCCCATCGTTTCTTGACCTTCCGAAGGCCCTCGTTGTAGAACTCCCTGGATTGCGACGAAAACCATTGCTCAACCTCCATAATGACGTCATCTGTGGTGTCAAATCGCCGACCCCGCAACGGTTTTTCATTTCAGAGAATAAGAAAAAGTCACTTTGTGCGAGATCGGGAGAATAGGGTGGATGCGGCAAGATTTCATAGCCACATTGCCTTTCCTTCTCGATCGCAACTTGCGAAGAGTGAGAGGGTGCATTATCGGCCAGGAGACGAACGCCTTTCGTGAGCATGCCGCGCCGTTTTTCTTTCAGAGCACCTCGTAACTTGTCCAGAAGTGTGTAGTAGTAGTCGCCAGTGATGGTCTGACCCTTCGCAAGGTCAGAATACGGCCCCGCGACAATCCCAGAAAACTGAGAGCATGAACCTTCCCTGCCGACTTCTGCACCTTTGCCTTCTTGGGTGGGGGGAATGGGAGTGATTCCAATCCTTGCTCATGGTTTTGGTTTCTGGATCGTACTGGTAGACCCAACATTCGTCCATGGTTACCAGACGACCAAAGGAATCATCTTCATCCTGCTCCAAAAGGGTCAACATCCGCCTCGAAAGTTCGCACCGTGCGTGTTTTTAAAAAAGGAGTCAGCAAGCGTGGAACCCATCGTGCAGACACCTTTGTCATGTGCAATTCTTCATGAATTATTTTTGAAACACTACCATAACTAAGCCCCGTTTCGTTCATTATTGTTTGGATGGTTGCGCGTCGATCTTCCAGGATAAGACACTCCACTTTCTTCACATTGACAGCGTCGTCTGTGCATAACGGTCTCCCACTTCTTGGCTCGTCTGTCAGTGACATGTGGCCAGTTTGGAAATTTCTTTTCCACCTCGCAATAGTCTCATATGATGGACAATCATCACCATATACAGCTTTCATTTGATCATGGATCTGCCGGGCATTATTCCCCTTCTAATGCAGGAACTTTATCACACTTCGGGCTTCAATTTTGTCCATCTCACACTTTCCTCTTAACTCATGCGATTTCTGAAAAAATGAAAAAACACAATCACTTGCACCATTAGCTACATAGGGTTTAATACGTTTACTGACAAAAACTCACGTTTATAGCTAAAAAAAACTTCATGGTGATTGTCAAAACTTTACGATACCCCCTCGTATTCCTCAAAACCTACAATGTTACGGCTTAAGCCTTCCACTACATATTTAGATATATTTCTGCTACGTTATTGTACCAGCTTTCGTTGTAAGCCTTCTGTCCTACTTTAAAGGACAATATTTTTTAAGTAAGTAATTCAAAAGGACGTGCAATAAATAGCTGGTAATATGATTTGACATGGAATGTACTGTATCTGAACTGAAAATCTTCTCAGTGATAGGACGACGGGAAAAGAATCAGTAATATTTGTTGGCAAAGTTTTATGTATTACTACTTATCATTCTGCCCCGTGTCCCATAAAAACATTCTGACATAGTCAAGTTCAAGTTCCACTATGCGAGGGAAAAATACTAATAAGGTGCTATTAAATTTGTGGTTTATAATACAAATAATATATGTTTCAACTAGAGGTAAGAGTAATTTAAATCATGAAATTACATATTAGGAAAATATACATGACGCCATTGCAAAGTAAATGTTAAAATGACTAAAATTGGACTCCCTGATGGCGTAGAGATAATGTTTTCGCCTTTTAATCAAGTGGTCTCTGGTTCGATACCCGGTGGAGGCACGTTACACAGTAGTTCGGATCAAACTTTAAACTGTAGGTCCAGTCCTAAATGGACATAAGGAAACAAACTTCCACTATTAATCAATAACGAAGTTAATGATGAAGAAGATGATGATGAAGACATCTTGCACAAAAACTGAATAATGTTTATTGTGATGACGTACAAAACATCTTGTTACACAGTTTTAACAGTAAATATAATTAATGGTTCACAATCAAAATTTAAAGATGACGGAAATTTCTCAACTCTGAAACGATCCCGAGATCTTCCGCATTAAGCAACCCCCAACCTCCTGAAGGACTTGAAAATCCACACCCGGAAATTAGAGACCGCAGCTGCCCCCTCCCGGCTGTGCCTGGAAGCTCGTGAATTTAATTAGAGCGACGTACGCCAAGGACTTCTCAATTCGTGGACCCCGGCGCATCCACTTCAGAATGCTCTCTGCCTCTCCCCTCTTCCCCCTCCTGTCCCTTTCGACCGGAAAATCTATGGCTTCGGATTAATTTGACTTCTTCTCCAGACGAACGGTCTACACGCTGTTAGTTCATTCCTTGCGGACGCGGACCTCAATGAAACCAAAGGAAGAAGAAACATGTGAAAGGTAAAACATACATGAAATATTAAAGTGTGAAGAGGGTGTTCTGTACATGGCAGTAATGAGAAAAGTATGTGTAAGTACATCCTACATTTCTACTCACCATGGGGTTCGAGTGAAGATAATCACTCAAGCATTCAGATGCTATTCATCTTCGGCACTATTCATATTTGCAAGGAAACCAACGAGTGGTATTAGGTGGCGCAGATCATTTGTACTTGTGGAGAGGTACTAATGAGCTATTCATTCTTGCGGAGATGTGCTAAGGAAGTATTAATTATTAACGAGAGGAGTTTCGAGGTACTTGTTATTTGCCGAAAGGTGTAAACGGGGTATTTATACTGGTGTAAAGGCACTGTAAGGCAAATCATGCTGAATATAAGGGTGTTATGTTTTATTTATACTTGCGGTGGAACGCTGCGGGGGGAGGTATTCTTACTGGGATAGAGGTACTATTTCTACTTGTGAAGAGACGATAGCGCTATTCTAACCTGCAGAGATGCATATAATGCAAAGCTATTCATACATGCAGAGACAATAGAGCACTATTCATGTATGCAAGAAACAATAATGCACTTGCTATTCATATCGACGGAGTGACAATAAAACACTATTCATATGAACAGAGAGTCAATACAGCGAAGTTCATACATGCAGAGAAATAACAGAACACTCGCTATTCAAATCCACGGAGAAACAATACAAGACAATCGTATTCACGGAGAGACAACACAACGCTATTTATACATGCAGAGAGACAACAGAGCACTATTCATACCCAAAGAGAGACAATACAGTGCTACCCATAACTGCAGCAGAGAGGGAATACAGTGCTACCCATATTTGCAGCAGAGAGGCAATACAGTGCAATTCATAATTGCAGAGATCATTTTCATTTTAAAATTCTAGTAGAAAAGATTAAAAGAGACAATAATTCTTGCAGAAAAAACTATTGGAATTATTTACACCTGCATAGAAACCTGCTTGATTCGTCACAGTGCAATTCATATTTGTAAAGAGGCGCTACGGAACAATTCCCTGCAGAAATACACTACAGGGAATTTCCTACTAGAGTAGAAGTGCTGCGGAGTAGCTTAACGGAGAGTCCGTGCGTGTCTATGTATACTTGTGGAGAGTCTCTACATGGCTGTTCATACTTACCGAGATACACTGCTGGGATTAATTAATTAATTAATTAATACTTGTGGAGGAACTTACGGAGGTGTCGGTACGTATACTTACTAATGAGGCTCTGCACACTTTCTTTGTATTTGTAGACACGAGATAATTCACGGCAAAAAAAGAATAGCAATATTTGATTGAACTCATCATGGGAATGGCTTATTGGCTTTGAGATTCTACGGGATGTGGTAGAGTAGTGGTTAAAGCAGTGAATAAGTAAAACATCATAGATGTGTCAAAGAGTTCACCTTTTGACTGCTCCTAGAATAGGTAAGAGAAGGAAGACAACGAATAATGTATAATGAAGAACACAAGCTAACGATCGACATGCCATATCCTGGTTACACAGTGACTTCACCAATCAGTCATATTAACATCTCGTTACGAAAAGCAAGGAACAAATATAACATACCCAAATTTGTCTTCCGACATTTGCTTTCTGCCAAACACTACCCACTTCAATTTAACGCCTGGCGCTCCAGTAACTTAGTGAACCGGACGAATTTCCTTCACTGTAAAAAGTTTTGAAAATTTCCCTCCGATATTGCAGCTGCGGGTTTCTCAAGAGGATACCAATTCCAGTTAGACCATCACGTGTACTTGCTCCTCATTCAGGAAGAAAACTCATTACGTCAGGTTTAGATTAGGTTCAGACAGACGTGTAGAGAAGAAGCCAATTAGGGAAAACTTCCCTCTTCCAGAAAGTTAAAAATGGAGTTTTTCCTGAGTTCTTTGCTTTGGAAAAAAAGGAACAGCTCAAGCCTTAATCTCCTACTTTACTTCCTCATTCATATTTAATAGGATTATGCTCTACATATAATTGAGTCTGATGGATAAGAAAGATAAGAAAGGAAGGGGCGATGAGTTAAATTTACAAGTGTGTAAGATGACCCCGTGGGAACGGATGGAAAGGGTCTTGGTGCGAAGGATGGAGGGAATTTCCTCAGCCTCTTCAAGTTATTGACAATTTCAGACAGAAGGAAGTGAGAAGCAAAGACTGTGGACAGAAAGACTCCTCGACTGGCATCAGAGAGCATTGCACTGTCAAGTTCTAGCAGTCTATCGATGCACCTGTAGATGTCTCTACCACAGGCTCCTTTCTCGCATCCGCGGAATATGTAACTTTTGATATAAGAGGAAAGGAGTGATGAAAGAAAATGTGCATTTTTAAGTAAAAAGTAAACATTTCGTATAACAAAGGCACTGACTTTCCACAAGTTGCTTCTTGGAAGATATTGACGATTTCAAACAGAGGGAAGTGGGAAGAAAATACTATGGAGAACTAGACTCCTCGACTGGCATCAGAGAGCTTTGAACGTCAGGTTCTAGTAGTTTATCCGCGTACCTGTAGATGTCTCTGCCGTAGGTTCATTTTTCCCACTCACGAAATATGCTGTTTGCTACACGAAGGAAGAAATGATTAAATAAAACGTGCATTTTTAAGTAGAATGTAAGAGTGTGAAATAATAAAGACAGTGTCTTTCCACGAGTTGCTTCCAAAAGAAAATGGGAAATAAATTAGGAGTCAATGCAACGTCACTCCAGCAGGAAGACCCAGTGAAGAAAAAATAGCCAGTCAGTCCACGAATGTATTCTAGATACGTCAGGAGTTCATCAACATTGATTATCTCCTCGTATAGAGAAAATGGCTATTGCGGTTGGATATTCCTTCCTGATTCTTCTAGTGCACAAACTAACCAGAGGCGTATCTAGCGTAAACAGCGTCTAGGGCAAGTGTGGAGATTTGCCCCCGTTCTGCATGAATATGATTCCAATTACTTTTTTTATTTCTGATTCCTTGTAAAACACGCATTTGACAATAGAGAAAGGCAACAACTTCAGTGTTAAAAACATTGTATTCTTTTCACAATGTACAAACAAATTACAATGTTATTTTTCTTGTCGTCATTGCTGCAAATTTGTCTATGATGTCCTCAAAGTGACTTTTTTTCACTCCTTCTCTCTACACCCAAATTATTGTGGTAGATGTTGCAGCTTAATTTTGTTAGTGTGGTATTGGTTGGTAGGTCGTATGGTTATTACCAGGCGCAATATTCTCGTTCCATTCGTGAGTGGGCGAGCTCATGTCTGAATTTTTGGATCGTCCTCGAAATATAGATTTCTCTGGTACACGATCATAACTATCATTCGCTATTTTGGGGCGATCTTATGGAGTATTGCTGATCGCATAATTTCCACTATAGCCAAGATTGATCATGTGTGGGTCTCTACCTCCACACCACATATGTCCTCCTCAAGCGTCATGCAAAGATTTCACATACGTCACATAGACCTTAGGGGGTAGCAACGTTATTTAATCAGAGTATCGTTGTAATAGCTTATATTTACATAATATCAAGATCGACAATACTGCACTACGACTCTAAGAAATATCACAATCCTCTGTGTATAAATGGCTAAGAGATATATATATATATATATATATATATATATATATATATATATATATAATAGCTGCACAAATAGACAGCTGGTACATTTACGAGTACTTCTACTTTTTTAAAATATGTGTGTAAAGTATAATTCAAATTTATAGAAGTAAGGCAGAATTAGTATAAGCCCAAACATCACAACGTTTCCAATGAATTGAAGGCAGATGGCATTACTGTGTCGCAGGTTCTTCAATATGTCATACCCATGGTAGTTAATCAAGAATAATAGGTAGTATAAGCTACGTACTTACTTACGTACTTACAAGTCCTAGTACTGTAGGTTTTGAACTATGGTGCCCATGGCATCCACACCTACCACTACGTGGGTGATATCTCCACATGATTTAGAACGGGTGATGAGCAAAGCTGAGGGGGTGTAACGTGTAAACAGGTGGTATTGATAGAAAATAATAAAAAAATGTGGTTCGAAGAGATAAATGAAGAAACAGTTTTATATAAAAATAAACCGCAAAGAGCCTTAGAAACATTTATACCCCAACAAAGGACAAATAAACGACCAATCAAAAAGAACATATTGAATTTCACATCTGGTTGGGATTCTTCTCAAGCGCAAAGAGAAATTTTATAAGAATGTTTTGCATGTTGGATTGGATTTATTTTCTAAAAGCTTGAATCAGGATTTTTGTATTTGTTTACGAGCATGAGTGTGGGAGAAATTTCTCAAACATTTCCCACATCTCAACTTTTAATATAAGTAGTCTCAGAAATGGATCGTAGTCATTATGCTTATCTGTGGTATTTCTTACATATAGAGCTGATCGGTCTTGTGTCCTTGTAGCCGAATACCGACCTAACAGCCTCACCATTTGTCATTAGGATGCCATACTAATTTACCCAGCATATGCAAGCAGCCCAAGTGTTGATGCAACTAAGGTAATCTCAACATGAATCAATGAACAAATCGAGTGCTCCTCAACATGGGTAAAAAGTAAAGATGTGCATTGCACCGTCACATAAAGGCAAATAAGGGGTGTGGTATCTCACATTCTCCATCTTCATGCTGATGGAGTTATGTGAACGTTTACACCCAAATAGTAAGAGGTTGGGTCAGCTTCAATGCAGACCTGACATCAGCCACTCCTCGAATCGAACCCAGGTCTTCCATATGACAGACGTTTCCCTATTGACTAGACCATCGCTGTTCTTTCTCAAAACAACAACAAATCTTTGCACTAAGACAACTGTAGCTTATATCCCTCCAAAAGAAAATAATTACAAGTAGCTGAGGAAATAATGCGATGAGAACAAACCTATTTTATCCGTGAGGAAACAGTTTCTTCGAGGACCAAGTCCTCCAAGTTTTTCTCTTCTGATGACGCGTGGTATACAAATTTAGTACCATCGCCGCTGTTATTTGTGATCCGTCGCAGAAAGTATAATGTCCATGCAGTTCGCAATTAGACATCATGATGTTAGGAAAATATTAAAATATTTAGGTTTACGGAACAAACATAGCAAGATAACCATTCGACTTCGCATGTCAATTTGAAAGGAGAATGGTTAGTCATAGTTCGCTACTTTGTTTCTGTGAGAAGGTGGAAACCAATCAAAAATTTTAGAAATTATCGTCTAGAATGCTTCCTTCTTCTATTTTATTAATAAGAAACATTAAGTAATGTTTTATATACAATTATAACCCTATTCGTAATCCCAAGGACAAATATCACTTATCACTTGAACTTTTTCATATCACTACCTTCCACCTGTTGGATACGCTACCAACTTTTTTTTCATTCTGTTTTCAACAAACGATCGTGATAATTGAATATTCTTTCCTTTCTTTGCACTCAAAATGGATTTCAACGCTCTGCTCTGACTTTTGTAATTCTTAGATAAATATATTATAATCAAAATCTTACTAGGGGCATCAAAACTATGTGGAAGGGTAACTGAGTAGAGGATACTGAAGGCAAACTATATGTATGTTCATTGTTTCAATATTTCAATTATTAAACAAATTATACCTCAACAGGCAAAACCTCGTGGTGCCCCCTCTAGTTTTTTTTATTAATTATTCGTCAAAATATATTTAAAATAAAAGAAGCCTGGAGTAGGGGTGTACCTATTCCGTTATGGTCGCGTGTCACTTAGACCTGAGAGTCAAGTGGTCGAGTTTATATTTGTAGATCATTTGATATTGATATATATAATACAATATTAGATTTCATCAATACTTCAAGGTGATATCTGTACTAGATACTTCGTCTTAACAATAATCCAAAGTTTTGCCACACTTGCATTCAAGAGTCAAAGAACATTTATTTGTAGGCTATAATCGTTCCGGTGGTTGAGTGTGCCCAGTGGGTTTGTTACAATATAACCATCGAAGGTTTCAAATTCGAGTCCTTGTCTGGACAACATTCATTAAAATAATAACCCATGGCGCAATAGCTCTCGACTTGCCTTGGCCTATCTCCCGACTGCCAATCACCCTCCCACAATCCTACCTAGAGGCGTACCATTACAACCAGTAGTGGAGTCAACATCGAAACCCAAGCCGTTATAGGAGATATCCGTTACCGGATTACGCTATTCACTCGTAATTCCCCAATTACCTCACGATGGTGGGTTGCCACCGGTCCTAAACACAGGCCGAAAACCCAGAGACTGAACCCAGGCGAACTCGAACCCATGCCGTCCCGCAGTCGAAGCCCAAAGCACAGCACCTTAGACCGCACGACCACGGAGGGGAAAACAATATTCATTGCTTGACATAAATTGACATACTGCATTTTTAAAATTGTCTTTGTATTTTTCATATAACTTCGACACGTTTGATTGATCGGGACGATAAGGATGAATAACGATTAGAAGAAATACAACCATTCATAGAGCTCGGGCACAGAGTCTATAAAATTTTCCGAAATTACGTGAATTTACGTGACACTCTTGTGGTTCCGGCTTCTGTCTGCTAGATCCCTGAGTCAAATCCTTGCATCGCGCAGATAAAACAATAATATTGGCAGAACCGTGATTCAGCGAGCAGGAAAAAGAGGGGGAAAAACGTAACGAAGAAAAGGAAATGAGGTGACTTCGAAGTGTCCCATTCGTGGACGACCCTCTCTCTTTCTGCTTCGTCTTATCCCATCAGTCCCCTGCCTTTATAACGCCGCCTTTCGCTTCTCTGGAATGAATCTGTCCATCACGGGCTGTTCGCGCGTCGAGGGTTTTTGGTGGTAGCTCATGGTTGAGTGGGAAAATGGGGCGGGTTGGGGGCGCTTCAATCTCCTTCTTCTCTGCCTCAAATATGGCGAGGTCTCATCTGACAGGTAGGAGGGAGGGAAAGGGGCGAATGGAAAGAGATTCTGCAACGAAATTTCGCTGGAAACAGAATCCAATTTTGCATCTTGGAGACTGACAACTACTCACGTTTCATCTGCAATCGGACCCGAACTGTGCTGAATGTGTTCACCGCCTTCTCAGTTTCGAAGACTCCTGTTCTCCTCCAAAGATGAGGATATCTCCAAATGGCACGTGGATGACTTAATGGGTGATGTGAACAATACAGAGTACGTGTTCTCTACTCACATGGACTGGTGATGTTACCGAGGCTTTACAACTCTAGACGACAATGGGATCAAACCATTCGACACGAGTGTCTTGGATTTGCAAAAGACTTTGATAAACTGTAAAGTATAATACTTGATAAATTTTCTTTGATAAAAATTACTTCACTGCATAACTTATTCGAAATTCGGATATAACAGTTGGGCTGAAAAGTTCGTAGGCTGACTTATAGATGGCGTTACTAGAATTAAATCCATGTGATTTTTACTTAGTACTAACCTTCAAAAGATACGTATATAAATTTCACAGCTGCCGGATAATTAGTTCGTGAGATATAGAATTGTGAGTGAAGCAGCTTTTGTTATTGTGAAAAAATGGATAAAAACAGAATTTCGTGTGTTAATAAAGCATTGCTTTTTGGCGAAAAAAAATACTGTTGAAGCCAAGGCTTGGCTTGATAAACATTATTCGGACTCTGCACCAGGAAAATCAACCGTTGAGAAGTGGTTTGCTAAATTTAAACGAGGCGAAATGAGCATCGAAGACGATGCACGCAGTGGACGCCCCAAAGAGACTGTTACCGACGAAAACATCAAAAAAGTCCACAAAATAATTTTAAATGATCGTAAAGTGAAGTTGATCAAGATAGTTGAGATTATTACATAGCGTTGTTGGAGCGTTTAAAGGATGAAATCACGAAAAAACGGCCCCATTTGAAGAAGAAAAAAGTGCTGTTTCATCAAGACAATGCACCGTGTCACAAATCAATGAAAACGATAGCAAAATTATATGAATTAGACTACGAATTGCTTCCTCATCCACCATATTCTCCAGATCTGGCCCCCAGTGACTTTTTCCTGTTTGCAGACCTTCAAAGAATGCTCGCTGGAAAGAAATTTAGCACTGATGAAGAGGTAATCGCCGAAACTGAGGCCTATTTTGAGGCTAAAGAGAAACCGTACTATAAAAATGGCATCGAAAAATTGTATGACCGCTATAATCGTTGTATCGCCCTCGAAGGCAACTATATTGAATAATAAAATCGAATTTTGTCAAAAAAATATTTTTTACTATGTTAGCCTACGAACTTTTCAGCCCAACTGTTACCTAACTAATTATTTAGATATAAGATTGCACGAAGTTGTTAGTATAGCACTCTACGACGTCAGGGGCCTCAGGTTCGAATCCCGGGCTGGCATGGATATTCTTTGTGAATATCCCTTCACCAATTGCATCATATCATTACTCTATATTGGCGTCGTGATTAGCCAAAATTATCAGAAAAGCGACGCTAATTAACAAAATCAAATCAAATAAAAAAATGAAAGATGTAGTATTGTCTATTTAGGATTATTCATTTTTTATTGTTGTTCCTAAAATTTTGTAATATTTTATGTTATGTAATTTTATCAACAGGTATAATTTTCAATCAACAATAAAATTACATAATCCTATGTTGCATAAATCATTAGTTAGCTATGTCTCAATAATATATATATAAATATTGTGTTTATTGTAATTGCAAACTTAATTCATTACTGGTAAATATTATAATTTTGAAATACAAGGCGAAACACAGACAAGACCGAGAACTGCCTTCGATACACAGGTGAGAAAGAAACAGGTGTTTTTAAATCTAGACGAGACTGTGAACGACACAGGCACTTACAACGTGGGACCAGACCGAGGTAGATTACCTCACACACGGGACAAAACAAGACACCAAGTCTCGTCCTGATACCATTCCTCCGTATGATGTGAAAACAGCAGTTACAGCGTACCAGTACTTGATAGTTGCAAGAGCTTGCTCCATGCGTACTAATAACAACGTCAAAGTTTGTGATAAACTACATTTTAAGACTGGCGAATAAAAATCGCGATTTTTATTTAGGTAATAATTTTTGGTCATTTGTTTTATTCAAATATTTTTTTTATACGAAGTCATACAACCTGGTTGCTTGACCATTTTTAAAAAAGTTTATTTTTTGTGTGGTGTGAGCCTCATATATTGACAGTTCAGAACCACTCTTATTTTATTTTTACTATCACTGATTTGAAAATGGCGGGCATTTTTTTATCATGGCGCGCGTCATTTTCTCCATTTGTAAGCACCATGGACACGATTTCGATGACCTCCATCAGTTGCAGTCGCGGCCTTTCATTCCATTCTCTCACATAGCTGAAATTTCTTCACTTGGGGTTTTCTTTAAGAGCATGATAAACTCAAGATTGCACAGTACTGATGTCTACGCATTCATCCCCATATCCCCATAAAATGCCTTCAGTCTCAGATGAATGTCAATTTGTAGCACATTTTTTGCAGTTAGAAACTCGAGCAATGCACGCTACTTTAGGTGCTTCACCGACATTGCATGGTTACATGCTGCAATTTTCCTCGCTATAGTTCAGCACCTCTTGGCGATAGAAGTTTGAAACCTTCAATGGAGAAGCGGGAAAGTCTTATAAGTGCAATGTATGGTTACTCAAAATCCAAAATGCGTTTACAAGGTAACAAAGAAAATAAAAACATAGGAAGCTTTACTTTTCAGCACGTCCTCGTATATATACTTTATTGCAGAGCCATTTCAGGATTGTAATGTTGTTGATTGACATTCCAAATTACAGTTTGCAGAATTTCAACACAAAATGTTAATAAGAAATTAAATTAGACATGCCATATTTAATGCAAAATGTTGAATTTTTCACGAGTTTTGTAACTCTTAAACGAATTGAATCTCAAACTCAAAATTTTTACTGAAGTTACTTATCATGAAGTACTGTATTGTGTACAAATTTCAGATTTTTAAACAACTGCTCACCAGAGATATTTAACCCTGAACTTGGAATTTTTTAACAGAAAATACATGTTTATGACCCTGTAGAAAAAGAAATATTAAAGTCTCAAGCTTTAAATAATTTTGACATACTCTATTGGTACACAGGTACTTACACAAAACAATTCAAGTGTCAAACAAACTGCCTTCTCTCCCCAAAAAATGTCCGAAAATGTCATTTTGAGCGATTAAAATACACAATTTTAACCTTAAAATTTATTATCAAGGAATAATATTTAGAAAATTACACAGAAATATAATTGTAGCCCATAATGTGCTTAATATCACAGATTTTGTCTCATTGTCGTAGGACTTACCAGAGCTGAGAAAAAAAAGTTGCCGCTGATGCTTACAAATGGAGAAAATGACGTGCGCCATGATAAAAAAATACCCGCCATTTTCAAATCAGTGATAGTAAAAATAATATAAGAGTGGTTCTGAACTGTCAATATATGAGGCTCACACCACACAAAAAATAAACTTTTTTAAAAATGGTCAAGTAACTAGGTTGTATGACTTCGTATGGATTGACCCTATAATAAACGCTTAAAATTGCTTGTATGGTTTTTGGCACCATACATACAGATATGTTTTTTTCTGTATGAATGCTTTTACTGGTAAACTGGCTATAAAATATTTGAACATTCTAGATGTACTGTATAATTGTAACTTAAAATATTTTTTATTTTCTTTGTAGCTGAATTTTGACATTTTTTTTAGATGATAATTTGCAAAATATCAGCTGTCATGTTATTTACAGTTTAATGATAATGACACTATTTATAATTGAATATGATTAATATTTTGAATGATATTCTAAACAAAATGTTCATATTTTTGTCATAAAAATTATTGGATTTTAAATCAAGATAAATTTAAGTGTGTTTACAGTTTTCATATTACATTTCCTTTCGTATGAACTTCACCCCTTCAGTACATATATTCTGTTTCCTTTCTTTTCCTTTCTTAGAGCCCAGTAAACACCATTAAATGATTACAATATTAATTAGTCCATAAATTATATATTTAAAGTGATTTAAATCAGTGATCTACTTAAAAAAATAACTTATTTTAAATCTTGATTTCAATTAATCCACCTTGTTTTAAGCTTAGAGAGGCTAATCGGGACGATACATACAGTTTAAAGTGGGATCTAAACCTCTGTACAATGTGCCTCCACAGGGCATCCATTCAGGTACCCTTTGATTACAAGACGATACCAATACCAATACGACATCGAGGAGACTCTCAAATCAATATGTGATAGATCGAAAGGTAATTTTGTTTATCGACATGTGACGAACTCACCTTTGAAGATAAACTTTGTCGTAATAACAGTATTCGATACTAAATTCATTACGGAAATCTATGTACAAATTGTTCGTCAAGATGTTATATTATTCATTTCTGAGATATACTATAATACCGATTGTCAGTATCAACTATTTACCTCCGATAGGTAGATAGACAGATCACTCTATGTGTATTTCTTTACGTCTTATTTCTGAGCCTTCTGGCTAATCCATACGATAAGACACAATGCCGATTGGATAAAACTGATGAAGGGGCAAACATCAAGACGTGTGATCGACATATCAAATATCCTATTGGTGCACCAAATTTTATATCCCTATCTATGGTAGTTTCTGAGGTATTGAATGATTCGCTTCTCGTCCCGAACAGAAAGAGCTAATCAATCGCTAAAAATTTGTCGAATGACGTTCATTATTCACATATCTATGGGTATGCTAATTTTCATGTTTTTCCTTCAGTTGATCCTGAGCTATCAATTACTGAATTTCTTGACTTTGATTGTTTGAAAGCAACACACGTTAAAGGTCAGTGATGATAGGTATATCTTTTTTTCAATCAACAGAAAAATTGTTTCTATTGAGTTAATACCGGGACCATAATTACTGTGAGAACATGTCTGTGCGTGTAGTTCTCGGACTCATCTCAATTTATAAACACACGTGTCGGTTTCTTCTCAGTCACTTCTTCTTCTCCGTAAGAAATCACACACACACACATAAGCAAAACTACACACCCCGTGTTCCTTAGGGGAAGCAATATTGGTTGATTTAGTTTGTGTTTTAAGTCCACTTTATGCACAGAAAGGCTAATCGGGACTGGACCTACAGTTTAAAGTGGGATCCAAACCAATATGTGCCTTCACAGGAGAAGAAATATGTTTAATTTACGTAATAAGGTATTCAAGTCTCATACAAAATCTCAAACTACTAGGTACACAGGAGGTAGGTATTGATATATATACATGAGGTGGAGAGTATTAATGTAGATTTTATGTATAATTCACACACACTTGACTATTCTAACAATTACCCACTATTTAATTCTACACAGAGCACAAAAGTGTAAAATCAAGAGAAATCTCAAACAGCAAAATAAAAATATAAACTAATATATTCTAAAAAAGAAATTGGAAGAAATAAACACAACAAAATAGACCCAGATAATGATATATCATAAACGGTTTATTCTATTGACTTTGGATTTTGGTTTTAACTCCACTTTATGCACAGAAATGCTAATCGGGACTGGACATAGAGTTTAAAGTGGGGTCGGAACCACTGTGTGACTTGATTACATTACCACTACGCCATCGGAAAGACCTAGTTTATTCTATACTAGTCCATTCCTTTACTTTCTCTCAGCTTCTGATATGGTCGGCGGACATCATCCATGGAGTTGAGGAACAATGTTCCTGGTTCGAGTCTTCAACAAGTCCCTTGAAGTATTTCACCTAATCAACACTCTTCCTTATCGTCGCGATTAGCCTAAAGTGACAGAAATACAAAGAGTAGGTCCAGCCTCGATTAGCCTACCAGAGCAAAAAGTAGACTTCGACAAATTGGGGCTTTTTGTGTATTCAAATATTAATTTAGTAGATTATGACATGTCGATTTCTGAATTACATTCAATTTGCAACCTTTAAGGGTATGTTTAAAACTAGCTTGAAATTCTTTCACAAAAACAAAACAGAAAACACCTTTAAGCACGAGACAAAACGTAGCGTTGTTGACAACTTTGGCGCCACGACCCCTGTCGTAAGTTTTGATTGGGGTACGATGTCTAGGTGGTGTGGGTGGGAAGAAGACGGAAAATAGAGGGAAAAAATCTAGGAAACTTCAAAAATGGAACGATGAAATACGGAAAAAGATGGAGAAAGGATTTGACTCTCTCCTTTCTGCCTCCTTCCTGGATGATGGATGACCGAGTTTCAGATGAAGAAGCCTGCCTTGAATATCAAGCTGTGACGTATCTACGGATTCGACAGTCCATTTCCGAGTCGCATGATATTTCCCTCGTTCTGATTGCTGACTGCCTGTCACTAGATTCTTCTCTTGTTTGTAAGTGAACGAGGACAGGAAAAACCGACGCTCTTCGGTCGTGAATCACGTTCACGTGGTTTATTCGTGGAAAAGAAGTTAATGCTGCTTTTACGATCAGTAATCACAGTTTGTTCCACTTGAAGTAGCCAATTTCTTTTGGGAGATTAATTTCCCCTTTGTACTTTCATTACTTTCTCGTTTACTTTTTAAAATCTATTTATATTCTCGTGGAAATACCACCCCGTCCAACTACTTCTTGAAGAATTATATCCTATCTATACTCTATCTCGGGAATCTCTGGAGCAAGGCAGCGCATAATGGTAAAAAAATGAGAGAAAGCGAGTGGACGGAGCAAAGCAGTACACGCTGCTGCAAAGACTGGTAACTGCAGTCCCTTTTCCTCTTCACGCAATTCTGTTCCGTTACACTGTTCATTGGTCGAGTATTCTGGAGTCACTGCTTGCGCAAAAACTTGTTTTCGTTTGCTCGCTCCAGAGAATCCCGGGACAGAATATAGTTATTTTTTCGTCGAAATACACTTTCTTTGAACTTCTTCTTGAAAAATTATTTCCTGTCTAGTTAGTTTCTCGGAGAATTACTTTCATATCGAGCTACTTTCTTGTACAATTAGTTAAAGTCAATCTAATTTATTGCAGAATTACTTTCACACCGAGTTTCTTCCATAGAATTATTTAACTTCGAGTTAATTTCTGGTAGGAAGCGAGCTACCTTCCCGCGGAATTATTTATTCTCGAGTCAATTTCTTGTGGAAATATTTACTTAAACCCCGTACCAGCTAACTGTAGACCAGGCAAAAGAGAACAAGTCTCTGCGCAAGTAGTGACGCGAGACGGCTCCACCAATGATCATTGACAGAAACGGGATTGCGTAATGGGCGACTGGAGTTACCCGTTTTCTCTCCTTCGTTCTGCAGCGTTGCAAACTTTTGAAAGCGATAATACCGTACGCACACGGGCCGTATGTTTGTCACAGATCCGTTCGATTGGTTTAAGAATTTCTTAGGGAAATATTAGGGATAAAACAGCAAGTGGAAATTTTGACAAGCCGTACATTTAGTGTACAAAGGTCTAGAGCGTACGTCCGTACATGTACGACCAGGGCCCTACGGTTGGCAACGCTGCTCTTTCACCACTCGATTTCCCTCCTCCTTCTCTGCCGCTATGCGCGGCCCTGCTCGACAGTTAGCTGGAACAGGGTATACAGACTTAATGGCAAATTATTCTGCACAAAGTGGTCAATATTTTGTGATTCAACACGGAGCTTGTTGTGCCATCATATTTAATGGTGTTGTCATGTCCAGAAAAGTCTCATGTCCAATGATCGTAATCTGGACACAATTACATTTCGATTTCACATCCAAACTGTCTGGAATATTCATTCGAATTATTGAATTACCAGGTCGGATGAGACGCCCATGTTCGCTTCAAAAGGTCATGTTTTTTTTTCCTTTTGCCAATGTTTCTGCAAAACATTTTGCCGTTTATTGTTTAAAAATAACTGTCGCACAAAGTACACATGGATAAAAGCATCCAGATGCATTTTGCCAGAGATTTCGGCATTCTAGAACATCTTCAGCATTTTGCCGTTCCCTGAGAGTAGGGGAAAACAACTGGAACAAGTTAGCCTGGCGGAGACATTGCGAAACAGAAATGAAGATGGACGCAGGACAAATCCTCTGCTTCTTCCCCCATTCGTCTTATTGATGCATCGCGACAGGGTGACGGTGCGATCCTCATTGTTCCAGAAACTTTGGGAGTGAAGGGAAAAGATGTCTTGGGAGAAATTTGAGAAAATAGTTTGACTCTTGTTTTAAAGTCATGCTTGTTGAAAAGTTATGTAATCTCATTTCAGGTAGTGTTTCAAATTCATTGCGCGTCTCTAAACCATATCTAGGATTCTGATAAATCAATCAAAGCTGATTGGTCCAATAAACTGCCAGTCCTTCTAATCATTTTCCGGATCTTACAAACTCACTTTGTAGTTTAATATTTCTCGTATCTAATGGTTTGACGCCGTTTGAGAGACGATTTCTACTGATTTGAACCTCGAGAAAATCACTCTATCTGCTATAACTTTGTAACGTTGGCCCAATCAAGACATACACTCAGTACCTGGTCTAACAAAGTCAATGCAGTAACACTAAGTGACTCTCACGCAGTGACTATTCGAACCAAGGAACTGCATTCAGTGCCTGGGGTAACAAAGTAATTGCACTTGCAACTGGTCAATCCAAGTGATATCACTCAGTAACTGGTAGAACCAAGTAACTCTAGTCAATGACTTGCAGAACCAAAAAACTGCACTCAGTACCTGGTCGAACAAAGTGACTTCACTCATAAACCAGTGGTGATGATTAGGGGGGCGAGGGGGGCAGTTGTTCCTCCCCCCTTTTTGCCACTTATGCCCTCGCATTGTGCTAATCCTTATGTCGAAGGGAAATTAAACTGCCCTTGCCCCCCCCCCCCCCACTTTTTGCACCTTGTCCTCTTAGTTTTGGATCCAAATCGCCGCCACTGTCAGTAACGAGTCGAACCAAGCGACTCATTCAGTAACTAGTCGAACTAAGTGACTGCACTTAGTAACTATTCGAATCAAGTAACTGCACTTACTAACTATTCGAATCAAGTAACTGCACTCAGTAACTATTCGAATCAAGTAACTGCACTCAGTAACTATTCGAATCAAGTAACTGCACTCAGTAACTATTCGAATCAAGTAACTGCACTTAGTAACTATTCGAATCAAGCAACTGCACTCAGTAACTATTCGAATCAAGTAACTGCACTCAGTAACTATTCGAATCAAGTAACTGAACTCAGTAACAGTAGTATCGATGTGAGATAACGTCTGTCGCTATTTAATATTCGCAATTAATTTGCACGGGTGTTAATTAATTTGCACGGGTTTTAATTAATTTGCACGTACTTAGAATTTATTTGCACGTACTTAGAATACTTTACATTTATGTATTTGCATGTTTATAACTTTTTATGAATATATAATTATTTATTTTATGAAAAATATGTATATAGAAGGTAATTAGAGGTACTAAACGCTATGCATATGATTTTATATTCATTACTGCAAAGTATTTAATGTATAAATCGATAATATTAATGTTTATAGTATTGAAAATAAGTTTTCTATGGTTTATGAACCGCTATGAACGGTAGTAATGGTACAAAAGAAGACCGTCCCGGTACTCGAACCCGAGATATGTAATATTATTAATTAGTACTATGTAATAATGTATGTTATTATGGTATGAAACACGATGATCTCAGACGCTAGACAGAATACTGTCTCAGAATCTCGACTCGGCGGTGAAGGTAGACGAGAAAGGAATATGGGGAGTGTGCGTTCAAGGTCAAATGACGTCAGAACGCCGGAACAAAGAAAGAAACCCGATTGACCAATCAGAACCGGTTTTTCCAAGGTTAACCAGTACGCAATAACAGGGGAAAGGTATGCAATACTGTAGGGCAGGGGAGGGATTCAACCAGACAACAAAGGATGTCTGGAAATGCGCAGCAAGGGTCAAATTTTTTGAAGCTATGCGTCGCTTGTAGAACCGGTTTCCGCCGCCAATTAATATTCCGCTCAGGGTTGCCCCAAGTCACAGGACGCTTTAGCGCGGGTTTGGGGCTAGAACGCTTGCATGTCAGAACAGGTTTTTGTCTAAGTAAGCCAAGTTTGCCCAGAACACAAGAAAAAAGAATTTTTGGATACCGAATTAGATTGGAGCGAGAACTTTAATTTGAACAAGGAGAACGAAGCGTAAGGGTTTATTATCTGTACTAGGAAGAAGGGAGAGCTATCAGGGACTGGGCCTACAGTTTTCACTATTTGCTTTTATCACGGGGTAACAAACCTAGGACCCTTTGATTATTGATTTAGGTAGTAAATTTATGTTACTGTGTGCTATTTAACATAACATTGAGTTTATTTTTTACCAAACTTTGACTTTATGTCAAATCTTTTACAAGTATTTATGTATTTTTACCAAAATAACACTATTTATACTATTCAGGCAACATTTTTTATTAAATCTTGGACTCGCAAAGATATTTTTTCAACTTTTAACTTATTATTTTACAATTTTATGTTAATTTTTTTACCAAAACAACACTATTTGTTCTATTCAGGCAACATTTTTTATTAAATTTTGCACTCACAAAGACATTTTTCAACTTTCAACTTATTATTTTACAACTTTATATTAATTTTTTACCAAAATAACACTATTTGTAGTATTCAAGCAACATTTTTTATTAAATTTTGCACTCACAACAAACATTTTTCAATTTTTAACTTATTATTTTACAACTTTATGTTAATTTTTACCAAAATAACACTATTTGTACTATCCAGGCCACATTTTTTATTAAATTTTGCACTCACAAAAAACATTTTTCAATTTTTAACTTATTATTTTACAACTTTATGTTAATTTTTACCAAAATAACACTATTTGTACTATTCAGGCAACATTTTTTATTAAATTTTGGACTCACAAAGACATTTTTTACAACTTTTTAACTTATTATTTACAATTTTATACCTATTTTTAACCTAAATAACACTATTTATACTATTAAGGAAAGACTTTTAGTTATATTTTCGACACACAAAGTGTGTGTTCTCAACTTCTATCTGTTTATTTCACAAGTTTAGGCTTATTATTACTCAAATAACACAATTCAATCTGTTCAGGAAAGACTTTTAGTTACATTTTCGACACACTAAGTGTGTGTTCTCAACTCCTATCTGTTTATTAGGCTTATTATAACATTATTTATACTATTCAGGCAACATTTTTTTATTAAATTTTGGACTCAGAAAGATATTTTTACAACTTTTTAACTTATTATTTTACAAGTTTATACCTATTTTTAACCTAAATAACACTATTTACACTATTCAGGAAAGACTTTTAGTTACGTTTTCGGCACACAAAGTGTGTGTTCTCAACTTTTATTTGTTTATTTCTCAAATTTAGCCTAATATTTACTCAAATAGCAAGATTTGATCGTGTCTTTTATTACATTTTGGACACACACACACACACACACACACACACACACACACAGACACAGAGAGAGAGAGAGAGAGAGAGAGAGAGAGAGAGAGATTTCCAAGTTTACAGGATTATTCTCCAAGTTTACTCAAATAACACAATTTAAATGTGTTGTGAATTAGATTTTGTACACACGACTTGTGTTTTGTCAACTTTAACCCTTTCATTTTTAAGTTTATTTTACCAAAGTAAGACGGCTTAGTCTATTCAAGAAAGTTTTCAATTATATTTTGGATGCAAAAGTATATTTTGTCAAGTTCTACCCTTTTATTTTACAAGTTTAGGCTTATTTTTACTCAAATAACACAATTTCATCTATTTAGGTAACATTTTGTTTCTTATATTTTACTCACAAAGACATTTTTCTCAATTTTTAATGTATTTATTTCACAAGTTTATGTAATTTTTTATTCTAATAACACAATTTTAACTATTCAGGCAACATTTTTTATTGCGATTTGGATTTACAAAGAGATTTTTTAAATTTTTGTATTAAATTTTCTATTTATTACGTTTTGTATTTCACATTCACTAATTTTTAAAGTTTTACTTTTTATTTTTATCTAAAAACTAAAGAAAAAAGTATTTTTAACTAAAAGTTATTTTATAGTTTTCGGTTTTCAGATTTCCACAATGCTATTTTTGGTTCTGTATTTCTATATTAGGATATTACAGTTCTAAGGTGTGTATAATATTTCAAAGTATTTTCAGGGTGTATTTGTTAATGCATTTGGATGATAACTATTAGGTTTTTGGACGAACTAATGTTAAGAATATTTCAACCAATCAGAAAACACGTCGGTTTTATTTCAACCAATCAGAGAAGGCGTCAGTTTGCTTATGAGGTATAAAAACTGCGTAAAAGCGAGAAGATGTTAGTTTGAGAAGAATTTCTGAACCATTGTGTCAGAAAAGATATCAACTTGTGATTATTGTCTGAGATTTGAAGACAAAGAACTCAAAAGAAGCTATAATTAAGGTAAGTGAATTGTTACATATATGTATGGTGCTTTTAAATAATGCGTAAATGCAAATATTGAAACGAAGAAAACGTCAATGCAAACCAAAAAGAATATGCGTAATGTGAACAAGTACTACAACAAGTTTTCTATTTTTCAGGTGCTTCTAATTTTGTATGTGTGACTGAAAGGGACCATTAGTAAAAGATGGCGTCTTCAACCTCCACAAGCAAGGCTAACCACACTGCGGTGAGTACCTCGCAAGAGATTTTACCACTGGAATGTATATTTCTCCACTAGTTTTTGAAATAATATATAAATCCAGAAAACAAAGAAACGAAAAAAGTAAATACAGAAATGAATATGCGTAATATAAACAAGTACTACAGCTATGTTTCTATTTTTCAGGTGTTCTTATTTGTGTACCTGTGAGTGGAAGGATCTATTACTGGAAATAACGCCAACAAAGTAACCAACAAGGACATGAGTCAAATAATTGCATCATGTCCATGTTTTTCCAATTATATCTATAAGGACTGTGTGTTGGAGACTTTGAAGAGGTATACATCTGGCAAGTATATTATATGCTGGGGATGTTATTCTAATCAAGGCAACCAATTAGCCCACGATTGTGTAGTTAACCATTTCTACGAGTGTGAGTGCGTATGCTGTAAAGATGAAGATTTACTCTCTGAACGTTATTTTATTTGCCAAGGAGAACGCTGTTTGAATAAATGCCAACGATGTTCTAAGTGGATGTGCGAGAGAATCCAGTATTATTTACAGGACTTGGATAACACAAAACATATTTTTGATTTTTATATTACTAACCATGAGGATGTTGCGGATGCTTTGACGGCACACGAGGTACAGACAGAATACAAAGCTTTTTATAGTGTATTATGTGAAATTTCAAACAATATCGAACTAGTGAAAACTCTTATAGATCCTATACGCTCAGCAGAGCTTACTTATGGTAGCACAGGATTTTTGTGAGAGTTGAATAGAGACTGACTAATAACACCGAAAATGGTGCAATACATTATTGATGTACAAGGATTTATTTATAACAGAAAATTTATATTGCGTGAGATTTGTGTGAGTTCTACAAATTTGGACACTGTGTATTATGCGCTTGTGAGTGTTCCCGATTATTTCAAAGAGAACAAAGAATCGCGCTGGGTTAAAGACAATCTCCATGCATTAATGTATGATATTCCTTGTGGATGTGAAATATACTATGTCCGGAGGGCAGTTAGGAACTTGAACTGTCAAGTTGGTACATTTTTCTGCAAAGGAAAATCCCAAATTATCAATGATTTGTTTAATATTGATAACATTGTTGATTTACAAACTGTAAACTGTCCATCCCTTAAGAATTTGTATATGTTTCAAGGAGGATTGTGCAAGTATCATTCTGATACTTCTCCCCCAACTGAACAAGGTTGCGCATTCAGAAATGTTCAAAGACTTGTATGTTGGTACAATAATAAAAATATTAATGTGTAATGTATTTAGTGCAAATAATAAAGATTTGTGAAAAATAAATGTTTTCTATGTTGTTATTTAGTTTTAAAGCCTTTATTCAAGGTATTTTCAAGTATTACTGGTTTTTTGGCTGCATCAACACATGGGTTATTTCTATTTGGTTTATTATACGAGGCTACAATCACTATATGTCTATGAGGACTAAAATCCACTGATTGAACCTTAAAGCTTAGGTTTACTATGTATATTGATTAAACACAGGACAACACGAATCTTACAGAGGATTGTAGGAGGCATAGGCTCACACGCCAGAGCCTTATTAGCCTGCAAGAACAACTTGTGTGTTGAATTGTGACTGTTTAGCAATAATATTTATAAAGTTTAAATCATTTTCATTAGATTACATATATATTTTGGATTCAAATAAAACACTCAAGTTAAGTTTTTTAAGTTTACTTTTATTTAATATACAAATATAGAATATATCAAATTTACATATATGAAAAGTACTCTACCAAAGAGCAAAAGTCACATAGGGATTACGATTTAGCCGATGCTGAAATTCTTCCATGAGGGATTTGTAGTAAGAGAGAAATTTTTGCCACTGTTTAAAGTTGAGGGTGACTCCACCAGAGATGCTGGTGATTTCCACTTTTATATTTTCTCCACTGCCCTCGAAGGTGAAGTAAGGTTCTCCTATAATGTCTATAGATCTGAATCTGTCTTTTTGTGTGGGGAATCTGTTTTTGTAAGTGTCGAAGATCACATCTGATTTGTAGACGCATGATGGGTACTCTTCTTTATTTAGGACAATGTATTTTTTTTCATGTTTCAAAATCAATTCAGTGTCTGCGAAAGTACCTCGAATAATGATATCCATGTTGGCATCGATGATGAATCTGGTTTCTGGTTTTATGTTGTCCATTT
Source organism: Lepisma saccharinum (assembly GCF_977018435.1). Classification (NCBI taxonomy): domain Eukaryota; kingdom Metazoa; phylum Arthropoda; class Insecta; order Zygentoma; family Lepismatidae; genus Lepisma; species Lepisma saccharinum. The sequence goes on from NC_139233.1 coordinate 62,294,697, forward strand.
GGTGTGTGCCTCTGATAGACTGCATTTTGGTTTGGTATCAATAAAAAGTTTTAAAAATATGCAACTAGTGCTACAAAAGGAACGGAAATGATCGACAATTTCTGGATTATAACTAAAATTCAGTTTGCCTTTTACATATCCAATATTTACATACCAACACTAACTAGACTTCGATTTATATAAATGTAGCAGGAACTATATTTCTGAGAATCAAACTATATTAGGATTATATGTTAAACTTATACAAAACCAGATTATTCTATGTAAGTATATTTATATTGACTGGATTATTTAACAGATCAAACAGAAAGAAGGCAAATTCCACTAAACGTAGGTGATTGCATGAAAATAACTAGGTCAAGGAGTGACCAACAGTGAGCCGAGGTTATATATAGAGGGTCGCTCTTTATAATTCTTACCTTCGCTGGATCGGCGAAGGAACGCACTTGTGGGCGGTAGAACCTGAATGGGCTCCACCAAGACATCGGAGACTCGAAGCAGATGTCTTGGTGGATGAACCCAAGTAGGGTCATAGGCGCTAGGGTCAATTTGGTTATTTCTTCTTGCATGAGGAACCAATTTTGCCAACTCCCCACATTAACTTACATTGCTTATAACTAATTAAATTTGAAGAAAAATTATAATCTTTTAGACTGTAAACATATTTTATATTTAGGCTGCACAAGATCCAATGATAAAATTAAAAGATGGTAACCACCCAGACAGGGACTCGAACCCTGGACAGATAGGTTAAAACCCATCTGAGCACAAGGTATTCTTTTTTTGAAAAGTTAGTTATGTTAAGAAATATCGTTTGAGAACTCTTTTGGTCTGGGTCGACAGAGAAGGAGACAGCATTTCCAAAATTTTACAGACTGGATGTATTTTACCATCACTATAGAGGTCTTTACTATATGTAATTCGAAACGCTAGAGTTCAGTTAGCTTTCAAAATTGAAGTTACATAGTACAATATGTTGAAGTTTTTGTGTTTGGCACACTTAACAAGTTACACTTATATCCATTTCAGGACAAATAATGCTAAAACTCTCAAATTTACTGTCATCTCATCAACTACTAGCAAAGTTTTAGTATTATATGTCCGTAATTAGATATAGTGTAACTTGTTAAGTGTGCCAAACACAAAAACTTCAACATATTGTACTATGTAACTTCAATTTTGAAAGCTAACTGAACTCTAGCGTTTCGAATTACATATAGTAAAGACCTCTATAGTGATGGTAAAATACATCCAGTCTGTAAAATTTTGGAAATGCTGTCTCCTTCTCTGTCGACCCAGACCAAAAGAGTTCTCAAACGATATTTCTTAACATAACTAACTTTTCAAAAAAAGAATACCTTGTGCTCAGATGGGTTTTAACCTATCTGTCCAGGGTTCGAGTCCCTGTCTGGGTGGTTACCATCTTTTAATTTTATCATTGGATCTTGTGCAGCCTAAATATAAAATATGTTTACAGTCTAAAAGATTATAATTTTTCTTCAAATTTAATTAGTTATAAGCAATGTAAGTTAATGTGGGGAGTTGGCAAAATTGGTTCCTCATGCAAGAAGAAATAACCAAATTGACCCTAGCGCCTATGACCCTACTTGGGTTCATCCACCAAGACATCTGCTTCGAGTCTCCGATGTCTTGGTGGAGCCCATTCAGGTTCTACCGCCCACAAGTGCGTTCCTTCGCCGATCCAGCGAAGGTAAGAATTATAAAGAGCGACCCTCTATATATAACCTCGGCTCACTGTTGGTCACTCCTTGACCTAGTTATTTTCATGCAATCACCTACGTTTAGTGGAATTTGCCTTCTTTCTGTTTGATCTGTTAAATAATCCAGTCAATATAAATATACTTACATAGAATAATCTGGTTTTGTATAAGTTTAACATATAATCCTAATATAGTTTGATTCTCAGAAATATAGTTCCTGCTACATTTATATAAATCGAAGTCTAGTTAGTGTTGGTATGTAAATATTGGATATGTAAAAGGCAAACTGAATTTTAGTTATAATCCAGAAATTGTCGATCATTTCCGTTCCTTTTGTAGCACTAGTTGCATATTTTTAAAACTTTTTATTGATACCAAACCAAAATGCAGTCTATCAGAGGCACACACCAAATGGACAACATAAAACCAGAAACCAGATTCATCATCGATGCCAACATGGATATCATTATTCGAGGTACTTTCGCAGACACTGAATTGATTTTGAAACATGAAAAAAAATACATTGTCCTAAATAAAGAAGAGTACCCATCATGCGTCTACAAATCAGATGTGATCTTCGACACTTACAAAAACAGATTCCCCACACAAAAAGACAGATTCAGATCTATAGACATTATAGGAGAACCTTACTTCACCTTCGAGGGCAGTGGAGAAAATATAAAAGTGGAAATCACCAGCATCTCTGGTGGAGTCACCCTCAACTTTAAACAGTGGCAAAAATTTCTCTCTTACTACAAATCCCTCATGGAAGAATTTCAGCATCGGCTAAATCGTAATCCCTATGTGACTTTTGCTCTTTGGTAGAGTACTTTTCATATATGTAAATTTGATATATTCTATATTTGTATATTAAATAAAAGTAAACTTAAAAAACTTAACTTGAGTGTTTTATTTGAATCCAAAATATATATGTAATCTAATGAAAATGATTTAAACTTTATAAATATTATTGCTAAACAGTCACAATTCAACACACAAGTTGTTCTTGCAGGCTAATAAGGCTCTGGCGTGTGAGCCTATGCCTCCTACAATCCTCTGTAAGATTCGTGTTGTCCTGTGTTTAATCAATATACATAGTAAACCTAAGCTTTAAGGTTCAATCAGTGGATTTTAGTCCTCATAGACATATAGTGATTGTAGCCTCGTATAATAAACCAAATAGAAATAACCCATGTGTTGATGCAGCCAAAAAACCAGTAATACTTGAAAATACCTTGAATAAAGGCTTTAAAACTAAATAACAACATAGAAAACATTTATTTTTCACAAATCTTTATTATTTGCACTAAATACATTACACATTAATATTTTTATTATTGTACCAACATACAAGTCTTTGAACATTTCTGAATGCGCAACCTTGTTCAGTTGGGGGAGAAGTATCAGAATGATACTTGCACAATCTTCCTTGAAACATATACAAATTCTTAAGGGATGGACAGTTTACAGTTTGTAAATCAACAATGTTATCAATATTAAACAAATCTTTGATAATTTGGGATTTTCCTTTGCAGAAAAATGTACCACCTTGATAGTTCAAGTTCCTAACTGCCCTCCGGACATAGTATATTTCACATCCACAAGGAATATCATACATTAATGCATGGAGATTGTCTTTAACCCAGCGCGATTCTTTGTTCTCTTTGAAATAATCGGGAACACTCACAAGCGCATAATACACAGTGTCCAAATTTGTAGAACTCACACAAATCTCACGCAATATAAATTTTCTGTTATAAATAAATCCTTGTACATCAATAATGTATTGCACCATTTTCGGTGTTATTAGTCAGTCTCTATTCAACTCTCACAAAAATCCTGTGCTACCATAAGTAAGCTCTGCTGAGCGTATAGGATCTATAAGAGTTTTCACTAGTTCGATATTGTTTGAAATTTCACATAATACACTATAAAAAGCTTTGTATTCTGTCTGTACCTCGTGTGCCGTCAAAGCATCCGCAACATCCTCATGGTTAGTAATATAAAAATCAAAAATATGTTTTGTGTTATCCAAGTCCTGTAAATAATACTGGATTCTCTCGCACATCCACTTAGAACATCGTTGGCATTTATTCAAACAGCGTTCTGCTTGGTAAATAAAATAACGTTCAGAGAGTAAATCTTCATCTTTACAGCATACGCACTCACACTCGTAGAAATGGTTAACTACACAATCGTGGGCTAATTGGTTGCCTTGATTAGAATAACATCCCCAGCATATAATATACTTGCCAGATGTATACCTCTTCAGTGTCTCCAACACACAGTCCTTATAGATATAATTGGAAGAACATGGACATGATGCAATTATTTGACTCATGTCCTTGTTGGTTACTTTGTTGGCGTTATTTCCAGTAATAGATCCTTCCACTCACAGGTACACAAATAAGAACACCTGAAAAATAGAAACATAGTTGTAGTACTTGTTTATATTACGCATATTCATTTCTGTATTTACTTTTTTCGTTTCTTTGTTTTCTGGATTTATATATTATTTCAAAAACTAGTGGAGAAATATACATTCCAGTGGTAAAATCTCTTGCGAGGTACTCACCGCAGTGTGGTTAGCCTTGCTTGTGGAGGTTGAAGACGCCATCTTTTACTAATGGTCCCTTTCAGTCACACATACAAAATTAGAAGCACCTGAAAAATAGAAAACTTGTTGTAGTACTTGTTCACATTACGCATATTCTTTTTGGTTTGCATTGACGTTTTCTTCGTTTCAATATTTGCATTTACGCATTATTTAAAAGCACCATACATATATGTAACAATTCACTTACCTTAATTATAGCTTCTTTTGAGTTCTTTGTCTTCAAATCTCAGACAATAATCACAAGTTGATATCTTTTCTGACACAATGGTTCAGAAATTCTTCTCAAACTAACATCTTCTCGCTTTTACGCAGTTTTTATACCTCATAAGCAAACTGACGCCTTCTCTGATTGGTTGAAATAAAACCGACGTGTTTTCTGATTGGTTGAAATATTCTTAACATTAGTTCGTCCAAAAACCTAATAGTTATCATCCAAATGCATTAACAAATACACCCTGAAAATACTTTGAAATATTATACACACCTTAGAACTGTAATATCCTAATATAGAAATACAGAACCAAAAATAGCATTGTGGAAATCTGAAAACCGAAAACTATAAAATAACTTTTAGTTAAAAATACTTTTTTCTTTAGTTTTTAGATAAAAATAAAAAGTAAAACTTTAAAAATTAGTGAATGTGAAATACAAAACGTAATAAATAGAAAATTTAATACAAAAATTTAAAAAATCTCTTTGTAAATCCAAATCGCAATAAAAAATGTTGCCTGAATAGTTAAAATTGTGTTATTAGAATAAAAAATTACATAAACTTGTGAAATAAATACATTAAAAATTGAGAAAAATGTCTTTGTGAGTAAAATATAAGAAACAAAATGTTACCTAAATAGATGAAATTGTGTTATTTGAGTAAAAATAAGCCTAAACTTGTAAAATAAAAGGGTAGAACTTGACAAAATATACTTTTGCATCCAAAATATAATTGAAAACTTTCTTGAATAGACTAAGCCGTCTTACTTTGGTAAAATAAACTTAAAAATGAAAGGGTTAAAGTTGACAAAACACAAGTCGTGTGTACAAAATCTAATTCACAACACATTTAAATTGTGTTATTTGAGTAAACTTGGAGAATAATCCTTAAACTTGGAAATCTCTCTCTCTCTCTCTCTCTCTCTCTCTGTGTCTGTGTGTGTGTGTGTGTGTGTGTGTGTGTGTGTCCAAAATGTAATAAAAGACACGATCAAATCGTGCTATTTGAGTAAATATTAGGCTAAATTTGAGAAATAAACAAATAAAAGTTGAGAACACACACTTTGTGTGCCGAAACCGTAACTAAAAGTCTTTCCTGAATAGTGTAAATAGTGTTATTTAGGTTAAAAATAGGTATTGTTGTGAGTGCAAAATTTAATAAAAAATGTTGCTTGAATAGTACAAATAGTGTTATTTTGGTAAAAAATTAATATAAAGTTGTAAAATAATAAGTTAAAAGTTGAAAAATGTCTTTGTGAGTGCAAAATTTAATAAAAAATGTTGCCTGAATAGTACAAATAGTGTTATTTTGGTAAGAAAATTAACATAAAATTGTAAAATAATAAGTTAAAAGTTGAAAAAATATCTTTGCGAGTCCAAGATTTAATAAAAAATGTTGCCTGAATAGTATAAATAGTGTTATTTTGGTAAAAATACATAAAAACTTGTAAAAGATTTGACATAAAGTCAAAGTTTGGTAAAAAATAAACTCAATGTTATGTTAAATAGCACACAGTAACATAAATTTACTACCTAAATCAATAATCAAAGGGTCCTAGGTTTGTTACCCCGTGATAAAAGCAAATAGTGAAAACTGTAGGCCCAGTCCCTGATAGCTCTCCCTTCTTCCTAGTACAGATAATAAACCCTTACGCTTCGTTCTCCTTGTTCAAATTAAAGTTCTCGCTCCAATCTAATTCGGTATCCAAAAATTCTTTTTTCTTGTGTTCTGGGCAAACTTGGCTTACTTAGACAAAAACCTGTTCTGACATGCAAGCGTTCTAGCCCCAAACCCGCGCTAAAGCGTCCTGTGCCTTGGGGCAACCCTGAGCGGAATATTAATTGGCGGCGGAAACCGGTTCTACAAGCGACGCATAGCTTCAAAAAATTTGACCCTTGCTGCGCATTTCCAGACATCCTTTGTTGTCTGGTTGAATCCCTCCCCTGCCCTACAGTATTGCATACCTTTCCCCTGTTATTGCGTACTGGTTAACCTTGGAAAAACCGGTTCTGATTGGTCAATCGGGTTTCTTTCTTTGTTCCGGCGTTCTGACGTCATTTGACCTTGAACGCACACTCCCCATATTCCTTTCTCGTCTACCTTCACCGCCGAGTCGAGATTCTGAGACAGTATTCTGTCTAGCGTCTGAGATCATCGTGTTTCATACCATAATAACATACATTATTACATAGTACTAATTAATAATATTACATATCTCGGGTTCGAGTACCGGGACCGTCTTCTTTTGTACCATTACCACCGTTCATAGCGGTTCATAAACCATAGAAAACTTATTTTCAATACTATAAACTTTAATATTATCGATTTATACATTAAATACTTTGCAGTAATGAATATAAAATCATATGCATAGCGTTTAGTACCTCTAATTACCTTCTATATACATATTTTTCATAAAATAAATAATTATATATTCATAAAAAGTTATAAACATGCAAATACATAAATCTAAAGTATTCTAAGTACGTGCAAATAAATTCTAAGTACGTGCAAATTCATTAAAACCCGTGCAAATTAATTAACACCCGTGCAAATTAATTGCGAATATTAAATAGCGACAGACGTTATCTCACATCGATAGTACTAGTAACTATTCGAATCAAGTAACTGCACTCAGTAACTATTCGAATCAAGTAACTGCACTCAGTAACTATTCGAATCAAGTAACTGTACTTAGTTACTATTCGAATCAAGTAACTGCACTCAGTAACTATTCGAATCAAATAACTGTACTTAGTAACTATTCGAATCAAGTAACTGCACTTAGTAACTATTCGAATCAAGTAACTGCACTTAGTAACTATTCGAATCAAGTAACTGCACTCAGTAGCTGGTCAAACCTAGAAACTGCGCTCAGTAACTAGTCAAACCAAGTGATTGAACTCATTAATCTAATGACTCTACTAAATAACTTGTCGAACCTCGTTATTGCATTCAGCAACCAGTCAAACTTGTAAAACTAATAGATTTCTCTTGAATAACTGGTCAAGCCAAGTGACTTCATGTGTAACTGGTCGAACCAAATGACTGCACTCAGTATCTGGTTTAAAAAAGGTTATTGCACTTGGTACCCGATCGAACAGCGTGACTGAGTTGATTAAAATTTGCAGCCTAGTATCAGTAACGAAGTAACCTTTTCAACCAGGTAACATTAAGTAAACAACTCTGAGTATCACGCAAATGAAGCTGAGTAAATTGTACACCCAAGTAACATTAAGTGGGTAACTTTTCACCCAAGTAACTGCAAGACCAATTACCTTTTCAACCGAGTAACTTTCCACTCAAGAAGCAACTTTTCGTAGACTGGTCTTCGAGATGTTTCCCCCTTGTACTTCTCCACGCTCGCTGTAGTATGGCATGCAGTTAGATTCAGGGCTTTGCTTCGTTATTCATTTTAGTAATTATATTAGCAATTACCTTGCCTGACCTTCCAAGCCAGACTCTAAACAAAGCGGGCTCTTGCTGAAAGAAAGCTCGCTGGCTCCATTACGAGTTTATCGAGAAAGCGGAGTCAATTTGCATATTCAAATATCCTCACAAAGAGAAAGTTTAGCTAACAGGAATCTGGAGAAGACAATCTGGAGAGAAAGTAATTGAATTACGCTCATGAAAATTTCCCGCGAGCTGAGGATGAATTAAGGGTCAAGAATTTATTCAGGGGTTCTCTGGATTTGACCCTGTATTGTAGGAAAAATCGAAAATTTCGTTTATTAAACTACTATCAATCTTATTGTACATATTATGAATTATTACCACAGAGTATTTAATTACGACGCGTGTCTACCGAAAGTAACTTTTCTCTCAGCTTTACTGAACACACTTGATCTTCCCCTCCTCCAAACACAGGGGTGATCATCACTCAAGACCGACCGTAAAATCGTTCATCATAATCCCCACAAAATATTTTGGTTGAATACGTAATGAATTATGTTTATTTGAATGAAACACCATGTTAATTAAACTGTCCATATTTTGTTATTGTTTGATTTTCGAAAGAAACGTAAAGCTAGCACATTGATTGGTTAAATATAGTAAATTAAATTATGTAAATATGCATATAAATAGTGTTTGTGAGTGTGTTTATATAATTCACAATTTGAGTATTTGACACAAGTTGTTCCACAACTTAAGATAAAGATAGAAAATTCAACCTTGGCAAACCAAATAACATGCTCCAGCCGCATGACCAAATCTGTTTCGGGAGACATTACAGAAACCTAGATAGAAATTCTTAAGCTCAGGGCAATAACATAATAAGATTTTTCTTTCAAAGAACTCATCACCCCCCCCCCCCCCCCCACGTTTCCTTGGGGTAAATATATTTTAGTATCTCATAACAATAATTAAGTGGATTTTATCTTCAGTGCAAATGTAACTTGTTAAAGTAAAAATTTCCTGTGACATGAAGTTAGAAATGCGGATTCGATGAAGAAAATTTTTACATCCATTTCCTTTTCAGGCTTTCAAGAATATTAATTTAATGGGATGTCAATACTTGCTTAGGATCTTACCATCAGGTTGTGACGTTCCTTTCTGGTGTTCGCCACTGGATCACGCATCACTACGTCACGGTAGCTACCCATTCTCCTTGTGCGGCGGAGTTATGAGACTCTCCTTAATGTTATGCTACAATGAGCATTCTCAGGACGTAACGATTTGAAAAAGAAATAGCTTCTTGTCATTTACAAATTTAATAACACATTTTACCTTTAAACATTACTGCAAAATAACAACAATATTCACAAACACAATCAACTTTCAATTAAGCTGCGACATTTCCTTTATAACCGTGTTTTTCACTAAATTAACATCATCTCAACGCAACTCAACTTACTTTTTCATCTTTACGCACTGTTGTCCCGGCAACGGAATCAATAAAAGATTGGAGAGTTCTACAAATGTTTATAAACCGGAAATGACTTCCGCTTCCGATATTGCGTGTAACAAATATACATCAAAAATTACAAATTTAAATCAACACAAACAACAGCATTGAAATTAACAAATAAATCAAACAGATTTCTGTGAAATTAACAGAAAACAAATAACATATTTCATATGGCCAAAATAAACAAGGCGTATCAAGGTATACCAACAAGATTCCTGTAAACTCCTTTTTCCTCTCTCATCTGTGCCATACGGCTTGCCCACCTAAGTCTTCTTGATTTAACCATTCTAATAATATCTGGAGATGAATACAAATTATGTAGTTCTAAATTATGTAACCTTCTCCACTCACCTGCCCCCTCATCCCTTCCAGGTCCAAATATCGTAATGAGTCATACAGTTTTTTCCTTTAAACAATATTTATACAAATAATGGTTCAGTTTAGTTATATTTTGTTACTATTTTAATAAGACTGTCAAGTTCACACTTTGCTTTATCCCACACATATCCAGTAACTTGCAAACAAAGGTCTTGGAAATAAACACTACATCGACAGTGGTGGGAAATCCCAATAAAAGAACAATTTTACATCCTAGCCAAAATTATTATGCTTAGAGGCTGAAACCAAGTGTTAGGTAATAATCAAAATCTAATTATTGATAACAACTCGATTCAACCAGTTTCCATATTCAAGTACTTCGGAGTAATACTAATAAATGCAAATTATATTAAGGGGGTTCTAAAGCCATGTTAGAGAATAGGCCCAAATTTCCAAACACAACTGTACCACTAATATAGATTCCATAAGGAAGAAATTTTCTGATATGAAAGATTGTTTTATTCACTAGAACCTCGAATACCTATAATTTTGTTACGATTAAAGGAATTTAAGTAAATAACAGAAAATATAAGGTCTCCGTCATGTTCAAACTCCTGCGTGCAGATGGCGCTGAAGTCAATAAAGGTGCATTTTTTCCTTTTGTGACTAGTGAAGAAGTTTTTGTTGTGAAACGACGACTCCAGTGTGTAGCCGCAAATATCCGAAATACTATGTGAAAAGGTGAAAACATTTCGTACATTCAGAATGTAGTGGTTATGTTTATGGTTTTTGAAGTGGCATATCGTCGCAATGTACTCCGTGGTGTAGATTTTAGCAAACACTGTTGTTGTAATTTCGCTCCGTTTTTCCTTGATCAGTGCGAGTGCTTGATTGGATAGGGACATGTAAGCACTTGAACAAGATAGATGGTGTGGTCCAGTGAATGAGAAAACCGAGAATAATGAGAGAAAACTGATATGTATGAATGTTGAGATAAAATGTGAATGATGGGGAGATACCACCGAATAGGGTCATTCCTTTTTTTAAAAAACGAAGAAAAAGTGACTATGATGCTTGCCCACCACACAAATGCTTCCCGGTTCGAATCTCCACTACAAAACTTCTTTTAAACGATAAAATGCAAACTAATGTTAGTCTGTGAAATATTAATTGCAAATTTGATGACAAATGATTTTATTTTTTATTATAATTGCAAATAATTTTGAAACTGCTGAATACCAAATTACTGCAATAAAGTTGAAGCCATGAATTGAGACGTAAATAAAATAAATGCTAAGTGTAGTCCATGATTTGAATCTAGTGTTTTGCATGGAATTGATATCACTCGATTATTTGCTTATATTAGGCTATAGCTATGCTATTAAAACTGGCCTCTGAATCTATACACAGACGCAAACGGTAATGTTGGAATTGTTTGTAACCTCGTGGCTGCTCTCATTTCATAAAGTGATTTGTCTTGCAATTTGCCATTTATATTCTTTCTATTAAAATGATATATGATTTATGTTGTTTTACACCTTGAAAAATTGTGTGATTTTAGGCGTTGTGTAATGCCTAATGAGAGAAGATATCGACCTTGCTTTATTACATTTATCAGTCCGTAACTACACACAAACATTCCATAAAAATTGAAAGAAAATAATCACTCCCTCCCTCCTCTTCTTTAATAATATTTTTTTCAGAAGTGAAAGTGGGCAATGAAATGCTGTGGAAATATGACTTTATTGTCAAGACGGTATGATAAGTTGCCAACATGCCAAATGGTCCCGGGTTCGCTTCTTATCAAAGGTAGATTTTTTTACAGTGCAATGCCAACTAGTGTATCCCTAGAATGGGATTATTTACACATTTCGTAACGACTGCTATTTTTAATAAAAATGTAATGGTTTTGAGAGTATCTGCTTGATATTAAATCTCTTACAAAATGTGGAAATGTATGTGGACGAGCCATAAATGAAAAAAAGACTGAGTCGATACGAGCATATTGTTGTGTATGGAATTGATTCCACTATAGTTTTTGCTTTGTGTGGAAACCTAAATCCGAAAATCCTTAACAACCACGTCATTATAATTTTGTTTTGGCTATGTATAAGAATAGCGAAATGAATGGTCTTACAACCCCCTTTAGCACATCGCTTTTCGGTCAATTAGTATCGTCCTGATTTACATTTGTAGTATGCATACGTTGTGTAAAAGTATAAACATCTGTTCCAATCTGTTTCATTCTTATTCTAGGATTCCAGAACAATCTCTCTTTAGATGCAGACTGAATTAAACATATTAACAGGTGACAATGCAAACTTGTGTAAACAAACTCGAAATGATCTTTAGTTTCAAATGTAGAGGCATGTGATTTCCAGTCACGCTGAAAGTGGGTATGATCTGAAAGTTCCATGATTGGTCCTCAAGTGTAAAATGATTTTGTGAAGAAGGAAAAATGTAAGACGTTTTTATAAATTAGCAGGTCAAATCATGGATTCAAAATGCATGTCGTATGCACTTCCCACATTCCATGTATTCGAGAATCTGCATAGTTACACAATATTAAAAAAGAAATACGCTGTCAAAATGCGGATTCGAACACACACATGTTGGAGTTTCATTGGTATAGTTAACTTCGAAGAACAAAGAAAACGGTCGCCACAAACGTGCGTGGGGATAAATAGCGGGTGAGTTGTTTTTGTCCAATCACACTTAACCTTCAGCCAATGGGAGCAGCTGTCATTGTACTCGTCTACTCCACGTGGAATCTTTGAGCCAATGGGCGCAGCTGTCATTGTGCTCGTCTACTCCACGTGGAGTCTCAGTCACATTGTTGGAGCTGGTGAACGCGCTCCGTCGACTTCAAAGCCAGCCGGTCGTTAACGTAGCTAGCGCGTGGACTATAACTACAAAATAATTAAAGCTTCTTTAACCGGACTCGAGCACGCATCCTTCAGAACGTGAAGCCGCCGTAACACTGACCACTCGCCTACATCTCCAACTGGTAGCTATGTGAGCATTTACTTATAATGTAAGTTGTTTCGATTGTTTCATCACCGCCAACCGCTTATGAAACTACAAGACCATCCAGACATAGACCAGATCATAGCTTATGCGGATGACATTATCATGCTCACTTCCGGTAACTCAAGAAGGGAAATCGAAGATAAAGCATCCACTGCAATCAATATATTATCCAATTGGTGTGATCATGCTAAACTCAAAATAGCTTCGGAAAAGACTCATTATATTATCCTTAAGGGGAAGTTACAAAGAAACCCTCAAATCAAACTCAGAGAAAGAAATTTAAAAAGAGTAAGAGAAGCTAAATACCTTGGCATTACTCTTCAAGAGAAGATGTTTTTTAACAGACACATAGCCCTGGCAACAACCCAGGCCGAAACAACTATAAACAGTCTAGCCACATTGAGTTCAGCAAACTACAACCTTCCACTATCACACATAAAAACATATCTCATTACCATATATAATTCTATTATTTCCTATGGCTCGCCCCTGTGGGCCATGGAAACCAGTAAACAGTACATTAAAAACAGATTGAGATCTTCACAACGCAAAGTGATACTTCGCCTAACGGGTACATTCAGAACAACCTCAACCCTGGCTCTTCTCATGATTGCGGGCCTACAGCCTATTGAAATCGTTATTAAAACTAGAGCATCAAAGTATTACTTTAGAAATGGACAAGAGGACGAAATCTATAAACTAATTGGAATACGCCCTGCCACGGTACCAGAAATTTACAACCACTTGTTTAGCGTCTGGCAACAGGAATGGACACAAGCCACGCAAGGAAGGAGACTTCACAGCTTCCTTCCAAACATAAAAGAACGACTTTCGATGGACCATTTCCATCCCACGAGAGGTCTCATACATTTCCTAACGGGACACGGTCCCTACGGTCAACACCTAAATAAGCACAACCTCAGACAGACTGATAAATGCCTGAAATGTAAAACCGAGACGGACACACCGGAACATAAAGCCTTCTTTTGCCAGACATCAAACAAACAAATCGAAGATTTAAGACAAAAGCTACCAAACTTCAACACGTACCAGTTAATAAGAAATCCCGAGCACTTTACGTTACTAAACGACTTAACAAACCTGGTGTCGAAAGAGGAACATTCCCTCTTCAAATCCGGCATCACTCACCTCCCCATTCAACCCCTACCTCCGGAATGTAATATACCCCCCAGAAGATCACAAAGAATCCACCTTCGACAAACTCAACAACAGGACATCCCTCCTTAGGACTAAGATCACCAAGAGGATAATGAAGCAGAACCTCCCACAGGAACATCAAGAAGGAGACACTAATACAGAAGACAGTGATACGCCAAAACGAAAAAAGGTTACGTCTCCCCGGAGAAAGGCAAAGGATAACACTGCAAGGACTCGACCTAGGAACCAACCGAATTTAACCAAGATTCTTCTTTTTCGTTTCTTTCTTAAATTGTAATCTTACACCCCCTTCTTTATTCTCGTTACTAAACACACTGCAAACTTCTCTCACTGATTCTTGACAATTCTCTATATTTCCACTACCGAACGTACTAATGTACCCGATACTTCCCAGGAAATCCCTCCCTACTTCTTCCCTTCCTGATGATGTCCCGGGTACCAACCGTCGTACCGATGTTCATCCCAGTCCGACCAACTCTTGCTGGTCTCCCGCAAGTCTCCTTGCATCAGGTACCACTCGTTCTTTCATATCTCTTCCTACTATTAATACGTACATCTCAAAGCCAATAATACTCTCACTATCTCAAACATAACATACTAGAACATAGACCCTGCTTAACATTCATAGAATCGTGTTAATGTCCATTCCTCATCTCATCCATCAACACTAATGCACACGACACACAATAAAACTTATCCTAAGAAAACATAACCCACCCAATTACACACTTATGTAATTTCGTATATGTGATCATAAATAATATTAATGTTAAACACTAACACTTATTTACTTCCTACTATTTCTAACCTTTATCTTAATCTTCTTACCTTGTAGAATGATGTGAAACCAACTTTGTTCAGGAAAACCGAACAAATTTGGTTCTTCACACTGGGACGTTCTTGCCAATGTCACAGTGAATTATTGTAATTAAAAAATAATGGAAATCAAGGATGAATCAAAGAAAAGCGGGGGAATCCGTAAAAAATTCACGGAACTGACGCCCTGGGTTAATTTTCAGGTACCAGGGCATAAGCACATACCTCCGAAAGTAGCTTGACTACTTTTATCCGTATACATAAAAAAAAAAATAATCGTTCTATGTAACCATATATTGTATACTGTTTAGGAAATAAAAATTCTTTGTATCTAAAAAAAAAAATCACCGCCAACGTGTATCTCTTCTCGCTCATTATCTTTCAGATGTAGTTCTTTTTTTCAGACCGCTATAATTTTTAACCTTCTGCCACCCATGTAAATATTTTTGCAATGCATTATTGGGACGCAACTCCGATAAAGAGAATATCATAGTTTCAAGGAACTTGAGGTGGTACTGATGTGTTCGGTCACACATTTTGCCTTCAAATGTTTAATATTTGAAGTTCTGCTTGCAACGTCACTAAGGTCCAAGCATAAACTTTCTAGACAAAGAGTACCTACCCTTGATTCACAAGTAGATCTGGCAACATGGCACTCGGTTGCCATGACAAACGGTGCTGCCATCTGTTATCGAAAATTTCTGCAAAATTGCCTTTAGTTCCCCCTTAAAGAGGAAATAAATAGCAAGCTTAATTCTGGAAATGCATGTTACTTTTCTCTTCATAAACTTTTGTCTTCTCGTTTAATACGTATCTAAGAAACTAAAAGTTAAAATATACAAAACAGTAATTTTGCCTGTAATATTATATGGATGCGAAACGTGGTTCCTTACATTGAAAGAGGAACATAAATTGATAGTATTAGAAAATAAGATCCTTAGGAAAATATTTGGGCCTAAAAGGGGATGAGGAGACAGATGAGTGGAAAAGGTTACATAATTTAGAAGTACATAATTTGTATTCATGTCAAGATATTAGAATGATTAAATCAAGAAGACTTAGCATAGTTTTGTTTCTGCGCGCACTTCATTGCGCGGAAGGGTACTGCTACCATAAACATCCTGTTGTGTACGCTAAATTAACGGAACGATCGCGTCATGCAATTTTTTTCACAACCGAACCGCATACAAGAAGATGTGCTTAAGGTAATTAAATCCTTGAAGAAGATAAGATTGCATTTTGTGGGGAACGACTTTGGATAATATTCTGTGAATTTAGAACGTAAGTATATTTCGATATCGAAATCTTTGTTTGTCTTGTACTACTCGAATATGGCCGCCACTTTATTTCGATCAGGGCTACTTAAGTCAAGTGTATTTTAATATGCATTAATAAAATTTTAATAATTTACAAATGACTTGTAAAACTCGACGAAAAATCAAACGCTATTTTTTAGAAATTACATTTGTACAATTTTTGCTGGTTTGCTGCACAGAAAAGTGAACTTCTTCAAACGTAGCAACAGGAGCATAACAGTCATGCTCGAAAATATTTTCCTCTATTTCACCTCGTTTTTATTATTATTATTTTATGGTAGATTTTCTACGTAGGTAATTCTCAGGAAGATTGCCGTGATTAAGCAGGTTGCATGTGTATTTCGTTTTCAATAAGTTCAGATTTAAAAATATCCTGAAACGATGGATTTTACGCTTAGAGTATACTCTAAGATTTTACGAATGTTTATCGTGTGTGCACGATTTGTGTGTTAATAACTTTTCACTGCCTTTACGCACTACACAATTTTGTCACAAACATACTGCACAACATTATCCATAATTTTTGTTTTTGTGGGGAAATTGTCACCAAAGGCATTTCATTTAATATAATTCGTGCAGCAAAACAGCACAAATTGACAAATATTTATTTAGCACAGAGGCTATATGCGCGTAACCTATTCGCTGTGATGGTCAAATATCAAACACAGTCCACTCGATTTCGGACATTATTATATGAAAAATAGAATGTTATTACCACTTGGAGCATTATTGGAGCTCTTCATTTTAAAAGACATATTGGTTGAGAAATATGAGTTGTATAGAAAATATTAAAGTTTAGCATAACTTGCTATGAAGCAAGAATCCGAGGTACTAACACTGGGTACCACATGTATACACTACCAACTTTCCATGCTATCATTATGAACACGCATAAATTATAAGGAAAATGTTTCTGCTTCTTAGTATTGCAAAGAGTTTCCATCAGTATAGTTTTTCCCCTGAGTTATTTTGCTATGCAAGGAGAGGGATATGTATTCTAACCTGGAATATGCATATTTAATAAACGAGGAGCTTTGTGTGTGTTTTATGCTATCTGCACTATACAAATTTAAATAACAATGGCTGACCTAACTGGGTTTGGATATCTGCATATGAAAAGTGTGTATATATATCTAAGCTTTATTGATTTATTTTTTAATTTGATGTCATTACAATAATGAAGAGGTAATTTGTGAGCAATTTCTTCTGCACTGTACCTATTTGCTATTATATTCATGTTCTTCACCATTATACTTATCAAGAAGCAAGTTTTGTTCATGTACTATACAAGATCATACATTGTTTAATTTTACTCATATCATTAGTGTTAATCAAGGCGTTGACCTGTATGGAAAGTTTGTCTTTTAGCAGAACATGCTATGAATCAAGAATCCCAGGTACGAACACTGGGTACCACATGTATACACCACCAACTTTCCATGCTATCGTTATGAACATGTATAATTTTTTAAAGAACATGCTTCTGTTTCTAACTAGGTATTGTAAAGAGTTTCCATCAGTATAGTTTCTTTCCCTGAGTGTTTTGTTATGGAAGTGCAGTAATATATATTCTAATCTGGAATATGCATATTTAGTAAACGAGGGGCTTTGTGTGTGTGTTTTATGCTATTTGCACTATACAAATTTAAATAACAATGGCTGGCCTAACTGTGTTTGGATATCTACATACTGAAAAGTGTGTATTTGTCTAAGTTTTGTTGATTTATTTGTTAATTTTTATGCCATTATAATAATGAGGAGCTACTTTGTGCACAGTTTCATCTGCACTGCAACAATTTTCATTATACTTATCAAGGAAGACGTTTTTGTTCATGCACTGTACAATATCATACATTGTTTTATTTTACTAATATTATTAATGTTAATCATGTTTTTGATATGTAGGGAAAGTTGGTCCAAATATGTACATTCCATTCACTTGCAGCTTATTTCTTGTGCCAACTTAATTTGAAGAACATATTGTACTTTTCCCTTTTTACTTTATTTTGTGCTTTGCTCCAGTCTGTTGCCTTTACATTTAATTAAAAATGAAATAGTGTTTATGTTTAGAATATAATTTAATATGTTAGCATGTTCCTTAAAATTTATGCATGTTCAAAATGCTAGCATGGAAATTTGATGCCCAATTTTCCAATATGGAAAGCTGGCTTCACAGCCTGTTATGCTACCACTTCCACGAGGAGGCCAATTTCACAGATATAATCAGGTATACTTTTCTTATTTCCTGTACTGTAACAAACTCAGAAGTTAAAGTAACCACACAAACACTTATGTAATCGTAGTTAGGTGCAATGTAGTAAATAATATGTATTTACACTTTTAGCATAAAAACAAACTCAAATGGGAGCAAACCAGCAAAGTAGGTTTATAGTAAACAAAGAAAAGTATACATCAATTTTACAAAATCTTCATGCATCTTTACACATACTTTTCGGTGTATACAATGTGTTTTCTGTATATACAGAGGTGACTTTGTAAAGGCAGGATTGACCATATTTGATAATTCCTTATCAATTATAAATAAGAAGTATATTTAATTAAGATGTTCTTTATCATCCAAGTAATAGTTTACGTTAGGCTCCTGCTTGGCTAAATGGTTATGAATTTAATTCAAACAGTCCCAGGATCAATTTCCATTAGAGGCTTCCAGATAGTTAATGTTGGTGCCAGCATTGTGAGGACAATTAGGAGCTACTTGAAATGAAATAGCAGACTCCATTTGCGAAAGCTATGTAACAATATGATTGGAACGCGATGAACACACCATGTAAAACCCGATGAAATTCAACAGACAGGCTCTCGCAGGGCTCCAACATTGCATGTTGTGCATGTTAGTGAATATCTAGGTTACTGAGTTTAGTGTTGATTTATTTGGGTAAAGTATTATTATATTTTAAAACATGTTTATTTTTCTTATTTATCAAGTGAAAGCGTTTCATGGTATAGGAATTGGTAACATTGAATTGAAAAATAATAGGGTTATATTAACGGTCTTTCAAAATCCTGCGGCAGAATTAAATTTCAAAATATGTGTGTGTGGGTGTGTGTGTGTGTGTGTGTGTGTGTGTGTGTGTGTGTGTGTGTGTGTGTTCCTGAGCAAGAGAACTAAGCAGTTAACATTAGATGCGTAAGTTAGTAGTTGAGGAATACGATAACGTCGGTCGCTATTTAATATTCGCAATTCATTTGCATGTACTTATAACTAATTTGCACGGGTTTTAATTAATTCGCATGTACTTAGAATTCATTAGCAAGTACTTAGAGTACTTTACATTTATGTATTAGCATGTTTATAACTTTTATAAATATATAATTATTTATTTTATGAAATATATGTATATAGAAGGTAATTAGAGGTATTAAACGCTATGCATATGTTTTTATATTCATTACTGCAAAGTATGTAATGTATAAATCGATAATATTAATGTTTATAATATTGAAAATAAGTTTTCTATGGTTTATGAACCGCTATGAACGGTGGTAATGGTACGAAAGAAGACGGTCCCGGTACTTGAACCCGCGATATGTAACGTTATTAATTAGTACTATGTAATTTTGTATGTTATTATGGTATGAAACACGATGGTACGACACGCCAGACAGAATACTGTCTCAGAATTTCGACTCGGCGGTGAAGGTAGAGGAGAAAGGAATTTGGGGGAAGTGCGTTCAAGGTCAAATGACGTCACAACGTCAGAACAAACAAAGAACCCGATTGACCAATCAGAACCGGTTTTTTCAAGGTTAACCAGTACGCAAGAACAGGGGAAAGCTATGCAATACTGTAGGGCTGGGGAGGGATTCAACCAGACAACAAAGGATGTCTGAGAATTCGCAGCAAGGGTCAAATCTCTGAAGCTATGCGTCGCTTGTAGAACCGGTTTCCGCCGCCAATTAATATTCCGCTCAGGTTTGCCTTAAAGGCACAGGACGCTTTAGCGCAGGTTTTTTTTATCTGTACTATGAAGAAGGGAGAGCTATTAGGGACGGGGCCTACAGTTTTCACCATTTGCTTTTATCACGGGGTAACGAACCTAGGACCCTTTGATTATTGATTTAGGTAGTAAATTTATGTTACTGTGTGCTATTTAACTTAATTTTGAGTTTATTTTTTACCAAAATGTTTGACATAAAGTCAAAGTTTAGAAAATGTCTTTTTGTGAGTCCAAAATTTAATAAAAAATGTTGCCTGAACAGCTGAAATTGTGTTATTTGAGTAATAATCAGCCTAATAAACAGATAGAAGTTGAGAACACACACTTAGTGTGTCGAAAATGTAACTAAAAGTCTTTCCTGAATAGTACAAATAGTGTTATTTTTGTAAAAAATTAATATCAAGTTGTAAAATAATAAGTTAAAAATTGAAAAATTGTCTTTGTGAGTCCAAAATTTAATAAAAAAATGTTGCCTGAATAGTATAAATAATGTTATTTTGGTAAAAAATTAACATAAAATTGTAAAGTAATAAGTTAAAAGTTGACTAAGCGCACTTTATGTATCGAAAATGTAACTAAACATGTTGCCTGAATAGTATAAATAGTGTTATTTTGGTAAAAAATTAACATAAAATTGTAAAATAATAAATTAAAAGTTGAAAAAATGTCTTTGCGAGTCCAAAATTTAATAAAAAATGTTGCCTGAATAGTACAAATAGTGTTATTTTTGTAAAAATAAGGATAAGCTGTGAAAATGTTTGACATAAAGTCAAAGTTTGGGAAAAAATAAACTCAAAATTAAGTTAAATAGCACACAGTAACATAAATTTACTACCTAAATCAATAATCAAAGGGTCCTAGGTTCGTTACCCCGTGATAAAAGCAAATGGTGAAAACTGTAGGCCCCGTCCCTAATAGCTCTCCCTTCTTCATAGTACAGATAAAAAAAACCTGCGCTAAAGCGTCCTGTGCCTTTAAGGCAAACCTGAGCGGAATATTAATTGGCGGCGGAAACCGGTTCTACAAGCGACGCATAGCTTCAGAGATTTGACCCTTGCTGCGCATTCTCAGACATCCTTTGTTGTCTGGTTGAATCCCTCCCCAGCCCTACAGTATTGCATAGCTTTCCCCTGTTCTTGCGTACTGGTTAACCTTGAAAAAACCGGTTCTGATTGGTCAATCGGGTTCTTTGTTTGTTCTGACGTTGTGACGTCATTTGACCTTGAACGCACTTCCCCCAAATTCCTTTCTCCTCTACCTTCACCGCCGAGTCGAAATTCTGAGACAGTATTCTGTCTGGCGTGTCGTACCATCGTGTTTCATACCATAATAACATACAAAATTACATAGTACTAATTAATAACGTTACATATCGCGGGTTCAAGTACCGGGACCGTCTTCTTTCGTACCATTACCACCGTTCATAGCGGTTCATAAACCATAGAAAACTTATTTTCAATATTATAAACATTAATATTATCGATTTATACATTACATACTTTGCAGTAATGAATATAAAAACATATGCATAGCGTTTAATACCTCTAATTACCTTCTATATACATATTTTTCATAAAATAAATAATTATATATTTATAAAAGTTATAAACATGCTAATACATAAATGTAAAGTACTCTAAGTACTTGCTAATGAATTCTAAGTACATGCGAATTAATTAAAACCCGTGCAAATTAGTTATAAGTACGTGCAAATGAATTGCGAATATTAAATAGCGACCGACGTTATCGTATTCCTCAACTACTTAAGTTCACTTTCAGTTTCAATTATGCTTCGTGCATAATGTAGATAATGACTGTTAATAAACAGAACTGGAATATGTTAGTTAAATTGACAACTGATAAATGGTGTGAAAATGTAGTCTAGAATCATGGAATTCAGTGACAGTATTCTAAATTATGAAGATGTATATAATAACTTTTTTCTTTCAATATCAAACCACAAATGTCATTATTTTTGTCACCATCTACTTTCTATGCTGTTGACAAAAGTTCATTGAACTCTGATTTTAAGGCTAATTCGAATTGACCATGTAGTTTAAATTACAATTCTTTAAACAACACTGTACCATGCTGGGGATAAAATCCAGAAACAATGTGGGATCGAAACATTATGTAGCCCGATGGGGGAGTTATAATTAGTGAATTTGATAATACTGAATATGATTGATTTGTGAATCACTTGATGTTCAATATTGCTTTTTTAAGGTCAAATAAAACTACGTGCATTTATTGTTCCTGAAAATGAAACAGCAATGCAAGTTATGCTGAATAGTGTGTTACAAATTAAATTATGTAGGAAGCAATGTCAAGCTTTTCACTTTACTAGAGAAAAGTAGTTCAAACGAATGTTCTTTACGGTTATCAAAAGTCTGTCAAACAGTCTTGCATGTTTTGAAACTGACAGTTATAATTCATTATACTTATACATAGGTATATATTGTGAGTAAAAATGGTTCGAAAAACTTTCTTGCTGATTTAGAGTACTGCATATATCTACTGCAGCATTCAAACCGGAGATTTAGGGGGAAAAAATTGAACTATCTTGTATTCAGGTATTGAGGGTTTCTAATTTAGGGTTCTGTGTCTTAAAAAGTAAGACACACATTTTTTTCAGCAATTATTATACATGTTAGATGTCAATTACAAGTATTATTTTTATAAGCAATAGAAAGCAGCTTCATGTGGTATACTGTATTTCGCGTTTTGCTCTTTCTCTGGGAAATGGCAGCAAAGTTGAGAAAATGTCTCATTTACAGGTGATCATGACCATGTTCTTACTGGATATTGTTTTGTTGTAATCCTTTAAAAATATATGCTTAATGCCCTATTATCATGAATAAGGAGTACGGTTAATTAACAAGAAATATTTGCAATATACATAAACATGTTATACACCTACCATAGTTTGGTTTTAGTTGGTGTTTTAAGTCCACTTTATGCACAGTAAGGCTAATCGGGACTGGACCTACAGTTTAAAGTGGAATCCGAACCACTTGTGCCTCCACCGGGTATCGAACCCGGGACCCCTTGATTACAAGGCAATGGCGCTACCACTGCGCCATGGGGGAGGCCCTACATACCATAGTAAACATTGTTTTAATATTCACTAAATGTTTCTTCATG
This sequence comes from Lepisma saccharinum, assembly GCF_977018435.1. Lineage (NCBI taxonomy): Eukaryota > Metazoa > Arthropoda > Insecta > Zygentoma > Lepismatidae > Lepisma > Lepisma saccharinum. The sequence goes on from NC_139233.1 coordinate 62,317,917, forward strand.
TCGTATGTTTTTCTGTTTTTCAGGATGGAGATGTCTGGGAAATCGTAAGTTTAAATACAATGGACTTATCCAGTCACCTGAGAAGAACCTGTGTTGGGATGAAAACTGAATGAATAAGAAAGAACCTAAAGTGATTGCTAACTGCTTTTTTATTTGAAATATTGACATGACATAAGTGGCCAGGCATTGGCACATCTCTTGTGGAGGTGAATCTTTGAACCAATGATTACAAGGATGACTAAGATTTTATTTTGCTATAGAACTTTTATAAGGGTGATGTGGAGTGTGTGGGTACCCTCCAACACGTATTTTCTTCTATTTTAACATCTGAAAAATGTACTAAGGTAATAATAGACTTTGCATAGGCATTCATTTTGTTATAGAAACTATACCACACAGCTTGCAATTAGCTTACCCGAGGGGGTGGCGGGACTGCAGGCCCACCCAGTGGCGGATCTAGAAGTTACAGTTCGAGGAGCAAATTTCAGTCGGGTACCTCACCTCACCGACAATCAATTCTAACAAACACTTGCACTGTTTTAATAAATAATATAGAATACTGTGGACAGGAAACCAAGCAGACTTCCATGGTTTAGTGATTAGCATTTTGTTTTGCAAAACCAGGGGTCCAGGGTTGGGAAAGATGATTATTGAGATTGCTTTATTAATGTTTTTAAGTCCACGTTATGCACAAACATGCTTATAGGGACTGGAGTTGCAGTTCAAAGTTGAATGCAAACCAGAATGTTCATCCATCAGGTATCGAACCTGGGACCTCTTGATTACCCCATGGACGATTATTATTGTTTTTTTATATATAATTCCTCCCATTGTCATAGTAAACTGAATAATCAGACATGAGAAGCAAAGTGAATAAGCAGTGAACCTATTTTCTCAAGGGGTCTTGGGTTTGGTCCAAATTTAAACTGTATGTCCAGTTCCGATTAGCATTTGAGCAAAATGTAGGCTTAAACTTTGTGATGGAAGGAAGAAAGAACATTTGAGTCTTCAAAAATATTAGAAATTATAATATCGAAAAACCTGGCAATTGGGAGGGGTCCTCCCTCTGGATCTGTGTCTGGACCCATCACCTCTTGTTTTTCTATTTCTCTAATGTGAGCATTTTTAGTAAAAATTGAAAATACATTGTTCCCTAGGTTCCAATGGTTATGTATTACTTATGTTCATAAAATCATAAAGTAACTCACACAGCAGAAAAAAATGAAGTGGTGGGCCTGTGAATCCCTGTCCCCTTGGGACATGTGTTCTGACATGATATACATGGCAGTAACAGTGTACAAATGGTTGGTAATTTTTGGATTTATTACAGTTACCTTATATATATAAAAATGTATTGATGCAACATTGACATGTTCTTTTTTTTAGGTTTAGTGAATGATAAAATATTTGTACACTCGTGCAATGACAGGATTCTGTTTTTTATTCATGATAGTGCTTTCTGTAATTCTTTAATTATTACATAACAGCATATATATTAACAACAATGGAATCAGTGATTCAATAATATAATAGCTTGAATTTTAGGGATCAAAAAAGAAGTGTGGGTCTCTGATTCTCCACCTCAGGTAACTAAGTTTCATGTATGGCAAGAAAATGTGATACTTTAAAAAGAGAAATGGAAATACAGTAAACGTCTGACATAACCTGGCCTGCTAAGGGTTACAAATGCAATTGTGTGTAGGGAAGAATCATAATGATATCCACAGCAGGAAACAGGCTTTTAAGTCCAGGCCAGCACCGTTTCCGTGCTCTTAGCGAACACCTGAAGGAAAGTATTTGCAGGTGCGTGCTGTTAGCGAACACACAAACTTGTCCTGTCTTGTTTATCCTTGAAAGTGGTCGACATGCAAGTGTTGCCAGTGATACCATATAATCATTTTGTGTTTGAAATTAGCTAAATGAAGAATCCTCAACAATTTAGGTTAAATACATGAACGTTTTTGTTAAAATATCGATATACAGTATTTCATCTTCCTTAAAATAAAATCTTACATAGGAAATGTAAATGTTAATAAACCTAGGTTACTTTCCGTAGAAAGGACAACTTCCTAAGACATTTGTAAATGTTATTATCAATTTTCAGTGGTTCCAAAGCTGTTTTTATCCGGGTGTCGATGTACATGTAAGTCTTCTTCCTTTTACCGCTAGAAACTCCAAGTTCTACGTGCCTGCCTAATTTGGAACATGGCATGTACCACTTCCTCTTTTAGTTTGATTATTAACTGGAATATATTCGGACAAACACAAATTCCTGAACATCGTTTTAATGAATTCCATTTCACTCATCTTGGTGGTTTCACAGTCGATTGAAGAATGATCAGAGGTGAGGCAAGGGGTCTCACTTATCGCACAACACTTGAGCAGCCTTGTGTTCTGACGCCACGGAAGAAAGCTTCTTTTTAATTTTAGGCTAAATGCCTACGTTGTTAGGTTAGGCTAGCTATGTTTAGTTCTCTTAGCCTAAATATGATTTTTTCATTGTATTTATGCTAATGGAACCTAACCTAACATGCCTAACCTAACCTCGTAGGCATTCCTCGTCTGACGTCAGAACACAAGGTAGCAAAACTGTTGTGCGACAAGGAAGACCCGAGTCAGGTCAGGTCAAGAGTCACAGCCAATGAGGTGTTTCTCCACGCAAGTTGGCTTATCACTGGCAACAGTTGCATGCTGATCAGTTTCAAGGACAGGACAAGTTTGCGTGTTCGCTAACAGCACGCAGCAGCAAATCCTTCCCTAACTGTGTTCGCTAAGAGCACGTGTTCGATATGCGCACGTTCGCTAACAGCACGGCACCCCAGCACCACAGCATGGCCAGTGAGAGTCACAAACTAAATCATTAAAGTATTTTCTTGCTCTAACTAGTTGCAGGCCAAGATTTTTCCATTTTCTCAGAGAGTATATAATAATTTTGATTTGTTTTTGCCTACTTGCACAATTATATTTTAGCCTGTTTTTGCATTAAAATTATTTTGTCTTATTTTTCCTAATTTTTATTTATCTATACTTTTCAGTGTGTCCTACATAGACATTTAATCATAAGCACCCTTCTTGAGTTCTTTAAATGTAGCATACCTATTAGTAAGAAAATATACTTTTTATCCATGAGGACATTTTCAACTTCCTTCATGTCACATTGCTTCTTTTACATGTTTTAACCATTTGAAACTATAAAATGAAACATATTGTAGCTGGGTATAGAATATATTGGAAAATAATATGTGTTTTGTTCAGTCTTATATGTTTGAATTGAGAATTGGTGGTTTGCTTTGTTACTAATTCAGCAGTTCGTTATGTGTGAGTTCAAATAAACACATTTCAAAATGAATTGTTCATTTGTTTTGATTCACAGTTTTTTACTTCCAATCCTTCATTTATTCATGTAATGATTATAATGTATTTTTAATTCCAATGATATTTCCAGAATATACTTAGTTTGTTATTTTTAAGTCATGAATAATGATAGTGTCTGCATGAGCAGAGATTCTCTTTTTTTAACAAATGAAGCACAATATTTTTATGTCGTTTTATACCTCTTGGGTTAAGGTAGATGAGGATGAAGGGTGGATTAATGAAATCTATGAGCCATGTAATTCTGTGTTAAAATTGATTAACCGCTGTGACTATATTCTCTGCAAATGCTTCTTCTACATGTATTTCTATCTGAGGAAAAGGGATTTCTTCAATAACTGCAAAGTTGTCCATTAACCCATTTCGTTCAGCTTGAAAAACAAATATTCTTCTTATTATAGACTTGCTAAAGAAGAAACTGTTTCTTAGTGGCATGATGAGGCATCTATACTTTTTTCGTGTTCTTTTGTTTAGTCTCAATCTTGAAAAAAACTTGTCACTTTTCAAGCAACTGGTCTGGATTACAGGTAACTTGAGAAAGAAATTTATTTCAATCTTGGGAAGTAGCTTCTCTTCAGTTTTTGACCAAATATGTCAAAAAATGACCTCAAGCTTGAGAAACAGTAATTTTTCAATTTTGAATACATTTTAGTCAAAAGTGACTAACTCCAGGTCAGATATGAGAAGCAATAATTATTCAATTTTGACTAAATTTTAGTCAAGAAATGAATAAATCCACCTCAGGCTTGAGAAGAGGTGATTATTCAATTTTGACTACATTTTAGTCAAAAAGTGATTAAATCCTGGTCAGGTTTGAGAAGCAATAATTATTCAATTTTGACTACATTTTAGTCAAAAAGTGACTAAATTGATTTCTTACATGAGACTATATTACTCACTGAAATGAAATGACCAAATGCATGTAGTCAGTTTTGACAAAAATCGGGTCGGTGCTATTCTGAGTACTGGATTTAGTCAAAAGTGACTAAATTTTGCTCGTTTTTGACTAAGTCGTTTTTACAGTGTACTTGTGGTGGGGTTACATTGAAACAACTAATCAATGAAGAACATATTAGAAGTACTTATTTCATTACGTCTCCCAATCTATTGCCACACAGACTTCATTTGCTGTTTCTTATCAGCCAATGCACACTGCGTGACAAACAACGACGATAGGTTCGTATAGGGTGTTCATTGAACAGAAGTCAAGTGATTTAGACATTTCGAGCTCACGCGGCTTATAGGAACAAAACCATGAGTCAAAGCAATCGGGATTTTCACATAAAGTATGCTTGCAGTTCGTGCATGTACTTAGACCAACAACAAAAAGTTCTAGGTAAAGTCTTCTTCGCACGTTGCAACAAACCATGATGATGTGGAGGTAGGGGCTTCATACATTCACGATCTCAGCCATTGTAGAAATGATGTTATCAGCACAACACTCCGGCCATCTCTACCCCGCATGGTTTCACCCAGATACCTCCCCTTTAGTTACACCGTGGGTGAACCTCAGACTAGAGACATGGCCTGAAAAATTCCTACCTCCCCCTAACTCTGTATCTATGGTAGCAGTCATACGCCCTACCGATTGGCCCACTTAGGCTCCAATGAAACTAAAATGGCAACATGCTACCTGAAGCTTTTAACTTCACAGAAACCTATTTCTAAATATTGTATTACCTATTTCATCAATCTATTTGACGGAAGAGAGGGCGAGATGTAACTAAAATGTCTCACTCGTTCCATGCCATTTTTAGCGTGAGTTTGTGGCGGGCAGAAGCAAATCCATTATTTAAAGCACCCTTACTCGGGATCGCGCCCACTAATTACGATGTATGAGAGTGTCAAAGTAACGTCTGCCTGTCCCTCCTACAGTCGGTGAACCGCAGGGAACCGCCGCCCGCCCTGCCTGCTCTCTCCCTACTCTTTTCGTGAACCAGTCAATGTTGCCATTGGCTGGAATATGTCTCTACGTGCAGTTTTTTGTACCATGTTGTGCCAGCGTGGAGATGATATTTACTCTAAAACTCACGACGTCGAGACAATTTTAAAATAATCGACGGAAAACTTGATCATATCCCGATCGTAAATATTTACCTACTGTATTAATTATATCATTATTATTATTTTATTATTATTTATTGTCTCAAAATGGTGATTTTGTTTCAATATATCTATTTAACCTTCGTAAGCTGCTGATAGCCGTAACGAGGGAGATGTGACCGCGTTTTCGACTATCATATGTAGCACGCGCTGTGGTTTTGGCAAGAAGGGAGAATATGACAAGGGCGTTTATTTGTGACACAGACTATACCTTATCATGAGACTTACCATCCATGTATAAATAAATATATCTTTTCATCATCTTGTTACAAACTTACAAAGAGGTATAATACCATTATACTTTGATACATCATATATCACCCGCCCCCACCCCCGTTAAGAATATGCCCTTCTTCCGATGAATGACAGCTTTCTCTCTGGTTGCCTTCTGACCTTTGATGTTCTTCGCAAAAATGTATTTTCTTCCCCTACCTCCATTCCAAGGTTAGCAGCTATACCTGAGATGGTAGTAACTAAAGTTGTGTAGATTCGCTATTACACTGTTTCTCAGATGAACAGGGAGCGTAGATTTCGACCATTTAATGTTCTAAAAATTGTAGTTCCTCTACATCAGTGGTTCTCACTTCCTGACCCTGGTAAATTCGATATTGAAAGTCAATGTAACGATCCCAACTAATTTACTAGTAAACAGCTTTCTATTTTATAAACTTTATTCGTTAATTAATATGTACACGTGAAATGTAATACAGTAAAACCTTGTTAATGCGGACCCGATAAGCCAGACTTCACTTAATCCGGACAGGCAAAAGGTAAAAAGAAAAAAAAGCAGAATGCAAGGTTTTAAATGTGGCTGGAAGTCAATAATTGCATTCGTCATATTGCTCTGTAACGGACCTCCTTGCTTTAAGCTCACTGTATAGTGTACTTAGGCCTATATCCTTTAAATACACCATAATAAACGTGTTTTGTTGCTATAAACGGAGTTTTAATGCACTTTCTACTGTTCTTTTAGGTTATTTCAGTTAATCCGGACTTTCGTTAAACCGGTGAACTTATACCCCCCATTAGTTCGGATTAACGATGTTTTACTGTATTAATAAATAATGGGATAATAATAGAGAGTATTAGTTCGATTATGTCTAGGCTCGTTGACAAATATAATATTTGTGTTGGTTGACAATGACAGGATTTAACGGACTCCTTAAGCTCCCTCTTGCCATTATTGTTAAATTTTTTGGATAAGTCCTGATATTCATTGACCGGTCCCATTTCGTACACCGAAAAATTACAAGTGATAAGAATATTTCTACTTCAATATATTTGATAATGAAAATTGGTTCGCAAACTAAATTGACACTGTGCCCGTTCGTGAACCTCCAAGTTTGGGGGAAGCAACGCGCCCCCTCGGTTAGATCGTTTGATCGCCCACTTCCACTGTTGCAAGGGCATTTCCTGTTATCCCAGTCGAAACCCGAATGAAAGGCTATCTTTCCAGGTGGTTGCCAGATCGGGCTGCAAGTCGCAAACCTTAGGAGAACCCCCCTCGCGGCCCGATATAATTGACGCCAGGCATTCTTATTCTATTACACAGCTTCATTGCTTCAGAACTCAGATAAGTTTGTAATGCAAATACTTACAATCTTACGCCTACCGTAATTTTTCACGAAATGAGTTGGCTACATTGGAATGTATTCACACTGGCATGCTAGTTAAATATCCACTCAGCAGGATACAGTCGGAATCATTGTCGCCGATCTGAAATGCAGATGAGGGAGGTGATAAGGCACAATACAAATAGACTGACACGAACAGTCGATTTTTCTACGCAGAATTGAACTTTACAATTGAGCCCCATAAATTGATTCTCTCGTTGTAATTCGAGTTTTTCGATCTGGACAAAATCACTGTCGCCATTCCAATGTTTGCATTGCGTTGCAATGATCCTCATTACAATGTGGTAGTAGGTTAAATAAGGGGCTTACGTGCACTGCTGTAACCTTTTCAGGGACGTAGGTGGGCTGTAGCCCATCGTGGAATATACTTAACCCACTCTCCTGTACAACCTACTCTTGGGTTAATCGCAACGATGAGGATTAAGGATGAAATGGATGATGGGACACGCACCATGATGTGTCTATGCCTTACCGAGGATGTGATTATTTGAATTCTGGCTTCGTATCGCTTTAAGCTGACCACAGAGGCCGGGAATCAGAGAGATAAAGAAAGAAAGAGAGAGAAATAAAGATGGGGAAATAATAGAAATAGATGGAGGGAGAGAGAGGGAAAATTGAAAGAAAAATAAATAAATAATGATAGAGGCCTAGAGAAAAAACAAAGAAAATGAGAAAATGAAAAAGAGAGAAATGAGCAAGAAAGACAGAGAGAAGCCTGGGTAGAAAGAGAAACAGAGAAGGGAAATAAAAATACAAAGGGACAGAGAAAGAAAGAATGATAGAATTAGGGAAAAACGGAGAAAGAATGAAGAACTGAGAAAGGTTGATTGATTGATAGGGTGACCATAATATTTTCACCTAAAAACGTCTCAAGGAAGTCAGTTTACCCCCTCCTGAAAAATCGGTAATCAAAAAACTATTACTATTATTAGTTAAACTAGAAAATATGTTGGCATTCGCCAATTCATTAGGAATTTTAATTTGAGTTTGTGTCGACAGGCAGACTTTAAATGCGTCGTGCAGGCCTACATTGCAACATGTACACATCTTGGTCATACTTATTCACTGCTCTAGAAATAATGGAACCCATAGAGAACAATTAAAACCGCGACGCGAGCTAACTTAACAGTAAACTAATGCCTGCTCCAATCTTCGCAAATAAATTCTAGCATTTGGATTGTTACGCGCAAGTAACCAAAAAGTGGCAAAAAGCGATGTTAAATAAAAAAAATAACAAATTTCAACGACTAATTTGATACAGTGTTCCCGTGACACTAGTTTAGAAAATGCCTTCGACTTTATTTTAGCAGTTTTGCTTTTTACTTGTAGATTTTCATAGAACAAGACTGTTGCCCGCTACGCTTTCTCTCAAAACTTGCACATCTGAGAGAGATCATTGATCTGTAATACATGTCAAGTTCAGAAGTCCACAGTCAGTGGCGTATCCTGGATTTTCATAAAGGGCATGTTGTACACATTTTTTTAAAAACATATATATTATGGAATGGGGGATAGCATTATACGTATTCAATAGTTGACGATTTGCACATTAACATTACTAATATTGCATAACGTATAAAGTAATGATATATGGTAATAAAGTTCAAAATTCACCAGGTTTGATATCTGATGTGGAAGTCTTCATAAAATTATAAATTCACTTGATATTTATAAACAGTTTATATTTACATTGGAGATTCACAATTTAGGTTTGTTTGGTTTATGCAATTAACATTATAGTAGAGGCCTAAATACAATCAGATATTCAGGAACAAAAGACCAGATTTAATTAAAATAATTTAAATGTAAATTCTGCTCTTCTGTTTTGAGTGGTAAATTCCCTTATAACATATTCGTAAAATGAGGGCAATGCTTCAATTCTCAGAACCACCTCTTATTCAATGGATAATTATCCAATATACCAATCTTTCTTGTGATTGGGTTGCTATAATATGCAGTAATTATTAATTCTTCTTAACGCTGAAAAAGATCGTTACACTGATGCAGTTGAAGCTGGTATTGACAAAATGAGTGTAGCCAACTTTCAAGTTTCACTCATAATGTTATGAATATTGTTCGTGTTCATATATGGTACTAGTTCATGTATAGGTTTATTGTCAAGCTCGGAGGAAGAATAGAGAGCAATCAACTCATTCTTTAGCTTTACAAAGTCAAATAATAATAATAAATCTGTATCACACCTCTGTTTCACTTTCCGTCATTCTTTAAAAATATTTCGGGAAAATACTGCACTAAGCCATGTGGAACTTTGAAAGAGTCCCAGAAATAAAATAAACCAAACTTTAAACTAAATGTGCATTGCACTGTACCTCCAAAGAAAAAATCAATCGCTGCCACCTCTTTGTTCAACGAAACAACACGTATACTCTTCTCTGTAGCTGTCACCACACAGCATGCAGCGAACGCGATATTCACGCATTGTGAAGGGGAAGAAGAGGAAAGGGGAGGGAAGAAGCACGGGAGCACCGCTTGCCCACGTTAAAATCTTCCTTGGATGATGCGGTACATTGGACAGCTTGCTCTGCGACGACATTAATCAGCATTTCTACATTCTAATTTCTTCATTCATTCATTCATTGTTTTCTGCCTAATTGGCAGGTTTTTCACTGCGATCTCCAGCTTTCCCTATTCTCTGCCTTACGCTTCGTAATAGCATACGACCCAGTTAATTTAATATCATCCATAAGCTGATATCTCTTTCTTCCACGGACTTTTCTTCCTTCAACCATTCCCTCCAAGGCATCTCTTAGCAGGCAGTTCCTTCTTAGACAGTGTCCTAACCAGTTTCTTTTCCTCTTCTTGATGGTCTCCACTATAGATCTTTTTTCACCAACTCTTTTCAGTACGGATTCGTTTCTTACCTTGTCCGTCCATTTTACACGCTCCATTTTTCGCCATGTCCACATTTCAAAAGCTTCGAGTCGTTTCTCTTCATTTCTTCTCAACGTCCAGGTTTCTGCACCATATAGTGCTACACTCCACACAAAACATTTCACTAATCTCTTCCTTAGACCTATGTCCATGGGTCCACAAAAAACATTTTTTCTTCTATTCAAAGCTTCTTTTGCTATTGCGATTCTCATTTTCACTTCTTGGTTGCAGCTCATGTCACTGCTTATAGTCCATCCGAGGTACTTGAAGCTATCCACTTGCTGGATTCTTTCACTGTTTGCTCTCACATTAATATTCCCTGGTTTCCGTCCTATAACCATTGCCTTTGTCTTCTTTACATTAATCTTCATCCCATACTGCTCACAGCTGCTGTATAACTCTTCTAACATACTATTTATGGTTATTTCATCCTCAGCGAATAATGCCATGTCATCAGCAAATCTTATTAAGTTTATTCTTCTTCCTCCCAATTTGACACCTCCTGTGCCCTGGAAACAAGTTTTCACTATATCTTCTAAATAGATATTAAACAAAGTAGGCGTACTCCTCTTCCAATTTCACAGCCTTCTGTCATTTCGTCTCCTGTTCTCACTTTAACTCGTTGATTCATGTATAAGTTGCTTAGAAGTCTTCTCTCTTTCCAATCTACACCAATTTTCTTCAGAATTTCTAAAAGTTTAACCCAATTCACTCTATCAAAGGCTTTCTCCAGGTCTACAAATACTACAAACACCTCCTTTCCTTTCTCTAAATATCTTTCCCCAATGGTCCTCAGTAAACCAATTGCATCCCTTGTACCTCTTCCTTTCCTGAAACCAAACTGTTCTTCCTCTAACTCGCCACTGACCTTCGAGTATAGGCGTCTGTTCAGAATTCTTAGAAGAATTTTTGCCGAGTGAGATATCAAGCTGATTGTCCTGTACTCAGAACATTTTCTGGCATTGCTTTTCTTCTGCAGAGGTACCAAAACAGTCTCCGTGAAATCTTGTGGCCAATCCCCTTTCTCATAGATTTCATTGCACAAGTGCAGTATTTCTCTTTTTCCATCTCCCAGGCATTTGATAAGTTCAACAGGAATTTCATCAGTGCCCGTTGCTTTCCCATTCCTCATTTCTTTGAGTGCTTGCTCAAATTCTTCATTCAGGATATAGTATCCCTTCTCATCATCAGGCACTTCGTCTTCATTTTCTACATTCAGACTGTCTGGGCGATTCTCTTTCTGGTAGAGCTCTTCAACGTACTTTCCCCACACATTCGATATTCCTTTCTTGTCTGTGATTTCACATCCTTCCTCGTCTTCTATCATCCACATTGTTTTCCATTTCTTCTTTTGGAAGCCCAAGCAGTTTACTTCACGATACATCAAGTCATACCTTCCTCTTTTTTCCAGTTCTTCAATTTCTTCACATTTTTGTTTCATCCATTGTTCTTTTGCCCTGTCAGTTTCTCTTCTTAGCTGGTTATTCAGTATCTTGTAATTATGTCTTCCCTCTTCTGTATTTACATTCTTCCATTTTCTCCGTTCCTCCATTTTTTCCAGCATACTTTCAGTAATCCATGGTTTCTTTGCACTTTTCCTTTCCCTGTAGCCTATTGTTTCATCCACTGCATTCTGTAAGCAGCTTTTTATTCCATCCCACATCTCATCCTTATTGTTACAACTAGCTTTAAACTTATTATAGTTTCCTTGGAAATGTTCTGCAAATTTTTGTCTTTCGTTTTCTTCCCTTAGCTTCTCTAAGTGGGGTTTCTTGCTCACCTGGTTTTGGGTTATCTTCTTCAATGTAAGATTGATTTCTCCTATTAGCAAGATGTGGTCTGAATTAATATCAGCTCCTGGCAATGTCTTCGCGAGAAATATTTATTTTACACGAGAGCGCTCAACTAAGCTTATATTACATTTCTTGGATCTCAAGTGAAAGAAAGTAATAATTATTTTCCCACAATTGACGCATGCGCCAAAAATACGCCTCTGTCCACAGTATTGATACGCTTGCATTCGTTTCGTTCAAATGGCACAGTAGGTACTTTGCTGCTATGAAAGTTATAGATCAGAATACCTAATTTTATGGATCCAACTTTAAACTCTAAGCCCACTGCTCATAAAGTGGGCCTAAAGACAAACTCAATGAGTATATATGTATTTGTGTGTGTGTGTTTGTGCTTGTGTATGAACGCAGGTGTGTATGTGCGTGTGCCATGGTGTGCATGTGTGGCTGCGTGTATTTATAAATCTTGACTAGTGATCTACAGTATAGAGAAGAGTAATGGGGCATTCCATATAAAAGTGCCTCTGAGTCTCAATTTTTAAAATTAAATGCAATGGTGTACTCGTAATTTTATTCTATCTTATGGTCAACAACCTAAAGTTATTGTTTGTATAGAAATTCAAGTATTATACATAATGTAGTTAATAGTGGAAGGTATTTTGCATATTACGTGTTTACATTAACTTCTTGATTGTTTGTGTTTTGTATTGTTTCCCACCCGTGACACCAAACAACAATTAATTTTCCCTTTAACTGTTACAACTCCACTAGAATATTCAAAGGCAATTACTTTATTTCTTTGCCTTAAATAATTTCATTTTTCATCATTTGAAAATTCCCAGAAATGTAAATAAAGTTGTTATTAAGTAGACAGAGAAGTCTATTATTCAGTGACAAAATATTCTTCACCTATAGTTAGCTATACCCATGTAATTCTATGAAACTATTCTGAGGGTAATTATTAATCAACAGTGTTTAGTTTCATAATTCATTGCATAGAAACTTCAAAAAAATGTTGCTTAACTATTAGTAGAAATGTCAAAAATGTAGTCAGGGCTATAGGCGGCAACTTAAATAAATTTGAGGGGCAAGGTTGATATAACCAATGTTTTACATATGTAAATATATATGTATAATATTCGGTCATGTACGTGAATTTTTTTTGGGGGGGGGTTGCAGAAAGTGCCTTGTCCCCCCCCCCCAAAAATGGGCGCTTATAGTCTGTGCGTTCTACATGTGGCACTGAAATTGCCCTAATATACGTATTTGTATTTGTATTTTCCTTGATTGAGTGAGTGATATTCGGCGCGAGCCTGAATACCAGCTGACATTGATAATCACTACAGTGCATCATTCATGAAGACTCGCGTTATACTTAGCTGGGAAGGCGTTCAAAGTTCAATTCTCTTACGCAATACTCCAATTACGGGATGTTTGAGAGCTGGTCCTTTGGCCCTGCTTGATGTTCTCCCGGGGGTTGCTTCGGGAAGCGAGATTCCAGAATCACTTTTCTGTGCATGAATAATAAACACGCGCGTCGATTCCAGCTCTTACGTAAGTGTGTGGAAAAAGCCAGTATTTGTTATTCATGCAGCACGCCTCAGGTTTGCTCCGTAACGGAAGCCTTTAACAGTGTGTTATTTCCTCGCTCTGTTTGGGTTTTAATTGGTCGGTAGATTTAAATAACGTCGGTTATGTGAGCTATTGAAAGGAACACCAGTGTTGGAACCGATGCGGCTGTGATTATGATATCGAGACCAGGTCCTTCGATACTTGTCGAGACGAGACTTGGAACGAGACACTTCAGCAAAATCGAGACTGATTCAGTTTCGGGACTCTCTCTATCGTTAGAGATGGATGTAGTATTTGCAAAGTGCACCTATATCAACTTTACTACTATGCAACTTCAGAGATACCAAGTGGATATCGACATGATCATTTGTCAATACTTATGTGCCTTGTTGTCACATTCAAGTTTTTGTTCCAAAAAATGAATTTCTATATAAATGTTCCGATCATCATCATCGTCAATATTAATATTATTATAAAAAATAAATGTAATATGTTCTTTAACAGGTGTGGTTAAACAGCATTTTGACGGCCATTGTGACTGCCACGTGGTCTTTCAATTGATGCGTGGGTTGTCACAACGAGTTCCATTTGTTTTCTGGTATTTTAAACCTCCGGTTCTTCCTCTCGATGCTGGGTAAACACCAAAATGTTGGGATTCCAACAAGGGATCGAACCTGGAGCTCTAACCATTCGTCTACGAAACAGTTCTGTATTTGTAATAAAGTAGTTAAATTTTATATTCCATGCTTAAAAAGCACGTTCTTATTCTGCTTAATTCATATTTCCCAATATGGAATTTATATTAACTTGTAATATTACGAAATGAAATATTGATATTGCAGTTAAAAATACTAATTAATTCCTCTTAAACAAATATATTTTCGTGATTTCAAAGAACCACTCTTTATAAATGTATGTGCCTCCATCAATTAATTCATTTCACATCGTCAGATCTAATATAATATTCACTCATAACAAATGGACTTTTAATGAACAATCCAGAAGATAATTAAAGAAATTGTGAGGGGATAGTTGGTTCAATTTCAATTTCAATGGTCTTTATTCTTTGGCGAGGTTCAGCAAATGCTGATCCACCACCTACGATTTGAAGAATGGATAGGTGGTAGTTGCTGTGCAGCAAGATACTTTTGACGCTTGGTGTACGAGAGAGATAGAATACCTGGTCTCAGCAGTGTGACTGAGAATCGTTTGAGAGATTATTGCTTATAAAAGTGATCATCTAAATGCAACTGATCAAACGTTATAGAATGTGTCGCAGCGCACAAGCACTTCCAAGGAAGGGTTGGCAGAAGTGGATAAAATCCGAGTTACAGCCTGGGTCCTATTTCCAGCAATCAAACTGAACTCCTTCCGAAAAGAATGAAGATATAAAACTCTGTTTACTGCCCCTCTCTTTTCGGATGGAACCGGGGGAGAATGTCCAGCTGAAAAACTTTACTCTTAATTTTATTCTCGTTGTCTGACGCTTCGATAAAAAAAAAAGCGAATCGGAAGAGAATGGCTCCGCTGTGTCTGGATTCGTAATTTGAGAAGACCGGCTCCAGTTTCAATCTCAGATGTCTGCCATCTAGCTCTTGATTCTCTTTAAGGAAACGCGTCTTTTATGTTCGGAGTAGTGATCACCAGGGGGTCTCACTCATTGCACAAGCAACAACCAACATAGTGTTCTCACGTAAGCTAGAAATGCATTCGTTGTTAGGTTAGGTTATCTTAGCATACACTGACACTTTATCTTGGCTGGACCAGAAAGGTTTTATTTATGCTAAACCTAACAACAAAGGCATTCCACACTGACGTCAAACCGCGATGTTGTTTGCTGCTTGTGCTATTAGTGAAACCCGATCACCAGGTAGCAAAGATGCTGCTCTCTAGCCAACTATCGTGCCCACCCAAACAGCCTACTTGAGAAAGCTTACGAAGCATTTATATACTAAAGCAGGAATCAAACACACAGAATGAAAGAAAGAAGAAAGAGAAGTAAACGGATGAACGAACAGGGAATAAATGAAATTGGAAAAAAAGAATAAAACGCGAGACATATGTACAGAAGAAGAAAAGTACAGAGAAATAATTAAAACACACACGGAGATTAAAAAGTATAAGTATAAGGAAAGAAAGAAAAACAGATGAAAGAACTGCCTGAAACAAACATAGGAAAAGGAAGGAAAAAGAGAGAGATGAATAACGGAATAACAATGTAGAAAGAAATATGGAGAATGAAGGAAAGACGACAGTGAGAGAGAGAGAGAGAGAGAGAGAGAGAGAGAGAGAGAGAGAGAGAGAGAGATAAACAGAGAAAGGAGCATAAAACCAATACAGAGAAAAATACACAGGAAAGAAAAGATAGAAAGAACTAAGAGAAAAGGAAAAGGAACAGAGGAAGAAATATTGGGAAAGAAAGGAAAAGACAGAGCAAGATAAACAGAGTAAGAAAAGTAGAAACAAATACGAAAAAAGAGAGAACGGAAAGATGGAAATAAATATAGAGAAAGAAAGAAGACAGGAAAGTAAGCAGAGGAAGGAAAATATAGAACAACATACAGAGAATAAGAAAAGAGAAAAAGTGTATGTGTGTGTGTGTGTGTGAGGTGTGTGTGTGTGTGTGTGTGTGTGTGTGTGTGTGCGTGTGTGTGTGTGTGTGTGAGAGAGAGAGAGAGAGAGAGAGAGAGAGAGAGAGAGAGATATAAAGAGACACGGGAAAAGATAGAACACTGAGGAGGATTACATAACGTGAAAGCTAATTTGGAGAAATGTTCCTTTATTTTTAAGCAGGTCGAATATTTGGTGCATATCATAAGTGATGAAGTAATCACCCCGTCACTTTAGAACGTAGAAGCTATAGTATGTTATCCAGAGGCAGAAGAAGTGACCCAACTTAGATCATTTATGGGTACGGTATTTATTCCCCAGAGATCCAACAATGGTCTCCCTTTGACAGGATAGGTTGAATATATCATTCTCTACCGATTCTTTAAACTAATGCAATTGTATGAAGTTGTGCATAAAAAACCGTAAATTGAAAGCCTCAGATGACATATTTAGAACTATAGTTTAAATTTTTGTAAATTTGTGAATGAATTAATTTTGTTAACTGAACATTCTTGTAACGTGAGGCAGTGTCCACGTTACAAAAATATATAAACTCAATTTTAAACTGTAGGTCCAGTCCCGATTAGCCTTACTGTGCACTAAGTGGACTTAAAACACTAAATCAATCAATCAATCCTACTACTGTGGAACATACCTCGTATATTAACTATATATGCTGGTGTAGGTCATAAGTTTCAAGAGTTGTTCTTTCTGCCAGCAAGCTGAGCTGGAAGTTGTTATCGGTAGCAACAATTACTGTTATTGTGTAAACACCAGACAGCCACGATCTTACGAAAACGGTAACACAGGGAAAAGACGAAAGATTAGACTGCCTTTCCCACTCAATATCTGTCCGTTTCCCTTGGCGGGCAGTAATTAGACTTATATCATAATAATCCATGATTCTTTAGCTGCGAGACAGTATTTTCAGAATTCAGATGCAAAAGAAAATTATGCCCGTGCGAAACAAAACCTGTATAATTTATTTTACTTAACATTTCTCACGTTGTAATTATTTTTTCTTTTTTACCATATCGCTAGGCCGTTGTAGGGAGAAGAGGGGAGTTGAAACAAGCCATACTCCCTGGTGAAATTAAATACAGTGTATAATGTTTAAAATTCCATTATATATTTAATAATCACAAAAGGGTAAAAGTAATTATTTATACGTGTAACTAATTATGTTTCTCATTGATATTTCATTAATTTGTATAAGTTTGTAAATCCATCACGGCATCGAGAAATCAGATATAAGCAGCGAAGCTCGGTGGCCCGTGGCCTTTGTACTCGAAACTTTGATAAATGCGGAACTCGTATAACCGTCTTTTCTTTAAACGCCCGAACTTCTGACTTTGCATCCACTTCGATCTTAGAAATTAGATTATTCTGGGATTACCTTAGGGCAGTTACTTAGCTCTTCTGGTCAGAAGGCGTATGTTCTCTCTGTTATATGCTCATGGTCAGGAGATACAATTGAGAGAGTTGTGATTGTCCTGGGATATCCCGGAATTTGGGATCGGCCGATAGATTGTTGGTAGACAACGTTTGTAACCCTGGTCAGGGTACACCTTTTCTTATTCCGTGGTCACGGAAGAATCTTTAGTTCTCTGGTCAGAGGCTGGGAGAGAAAAGGAAGTTGGATACTTAACTGGATATCGACAGAACCTAGTGGGAAGAAGGATTGTCGACTGCTTGTAGGATCTTGGTCAAGATCTATAAGTAGATTGATAACCTTTGACCCAGAATTACGACGGACCTTTGATTGAGAACCAATTCGGATTACCCGAAACCTGGGACAAGGAGTTCAAGCTCCGGAGGGTTACTGAGTGAGAAGCAGAGGCTAAATAGACCCATCAACCAAGTACGCTCCAGGGGCGGACCTTGCATTCTTATTATATTAATCGAATATATATACACACACAAAACTCAAGACTCAAACCTTGTGTATTATAAAAAAATAACATGTATTTACTTTCTTTCAGGAAGAGGTTGGATGTTGATATTTTCAAATCGTAATGCCGGCCCCCGTGGCGGAGCGGTTAAAACAACGGGCCTCGGCGACAGGTTTCATGTATTCGAATCTCGGCTGCACATTGGTGTTTGTGCTCGTCCCTTCATCAATTTCATCATATCATCACTCGTCATCATCTCCACGACTAGCCAGAAGTGGCAGAAAAGCGAAATAAAATAAACCAAATCAATCGATTTGTAATGCTCGATATTAATGTCATTTACGTTATTAATGTTTGTGACTTACACATACATGTTACAAATATTGCTAAATTGTTCTTCTTACGCTGTATAAAAAGAATTGTGTAGAAAAAATGAAGGAAATAAATTGATGCAACCATAGCAACAAAATCTATAAGCTAAACAATAGATGATGAAATCTATATGGTTTCATGTGCGGTATCCTTTATTTTATTTTGCTCCATGCATATTTTCCCTCTCATGATTCAGTCTATTATGCTTGTATGTGTCGTCGCTTCCATTTTCTTTACCCGACAAACCTGTACATGAAAGAGCAGCGGATATTATGAAAATAGTCATGCTCCACGAAGATTATGTTATCAACATACAGTATGTGTATGTATGGTGATACATGCATAACTTAAGATGTCTATAGCTCCATCCTGACAGCACATTTGTAGCACGACTATCTTTCCATAGCGTACTATCAATTGTAGAATACTTTGAAACAAATCAGTTAACGACAGAGCCAACCTTGAATCTCTTGAGCATGGTTGCATATGTGCAATACAGTTTTTCGAGTGTTTGTAGCGTGAAAACGAGACCTCGACTAGCAAAATATGATTTTGAATAATTGTTAAATTGAATTATAAATTGAAGTTTCTAAAGTTATTAGAAACAATTGTGCGTGTATATAATACAGGGTGTCCGGGGTAGAGTACATAAAAATAACTGCTTATAATGCTAAAAGTACTCCTTGTATTGTCACCTAGTGAAGCTCAGTCGATAGACCATTGACCCCAGATTTCAGTTGTGCACCTTTACGATAAATCGTGCTGTTGAGTCACGCAGCGCAGAAACTGCCTGGCCACCGAGATCCCCAGATTTGTCACCATTAGACTGTCTTGCATCTGGCTTTATGAAAGATGTTCTGTACAAGAGGAAAGTTCACGATTTGGGTGACTTGAGACAGCGTATCGTTGAAGCGGTTGCGCTAACAACGCCGCAAATGCTGGTTAACACTTGGCACGAGCTTGAGTATCGCTTGGATATCTATCGAGCTACAATGGTGGCCACATTGAAGTGCACAAGCTTACATACGAGAAAACTTTCTGAGTTACTTTATACAAAACCGGGACAAGAAAGTTAATAAACTTTGATATACAAATATATGTGATATTTGTATACCTGTAGTCAGGTTTAGGCTTGGGAATGTACATTTCCTTAAAATGGAATGTTTTTGAAAATTGATAGTGAACATATTTTTACAATGGATGCGCGATTTTAATTATTGCTATAATATCCATGTGAAATGCAGCGTATATTTTCTCATACCCTATTCATCAATATCGCAATAATAGAAGTATTCAATAGTTCAAAGTCTTCGTTACTACCTCAGAGATCATCGTTCCAAATAGAACATTAATTTTCATATTCACAAAGAGTTACAAGGAAAATATTCAGACCCTACAAGGAAACTCAGATTTAAGAGCACAGAAATATGACGAATTCTTGGAACACGGACGCCACTGAGGATTTCATCCAGAAGTCGAACCAGCAGATACATACACTGGAATATGCAGTACAATGCCAACGGTTCCTGTAATATTCTTTTACCTTTATTATCATGGTATGGCACCTTTGTCGACCGTGCTGGACAAGGAGGAAGCAACAATGCTTCCATTGTTGAAGTTCGAGCAGAAGAATATTATTGAAGAACTAAATTCAAATGCCTTTTGGTTTCCAACAATGGAAAGTCCTGAGTGGTGGATGGGTCGTTCTTTTCCCATCATGTCTGGCCATTGTGATTTACTTTTCGGCCTCGTCGAACTCTTTTGGCGCCCTTAGTGTTTCTTTTCTTTCTCCGAAAGGGGGTCGCGGAAGGGTTAGAGAAAAAGTTGTCCCTCAACCAGTTCACAAAAATCACCAACTACTTCCCCTCCGCCTTACTCGTTCATTTCTCTCGTTTTAGATGAAATTAAATCGAAATGAAGGTCTGAGGAACGTGTTAGGAAAAGTTTCCTCAGAAGTTTAAATTACCCACTTAGGAAAAAAAAAAAAGTAGTGGAAAAAAAATTGGAAAAAGGCACACCGCGGCTTCGAGGAATGCTGTTCTTTGGGATGAATTAAGTTTATTAAGTATGCTAAGGGAGAAGTTTTCCAAGAATGGAAGAAAGGATTTAAGGACTTATTTGTAATTAGAGAGAAAATACAAATAGAGGCTACTGAAAGAGATTTCTCTACACGTAAATATAGCAATAAAGGTGAAGAGAGGAGTAGAATTTCAGAATACCTGCCCGTACAACTTCATGACAATAATGTAAAATTTCATGAGAATTTTTCAACAGTTGTTAGGTGTGGTAACAAGAGAAGATAAGGTGTGTCTCGATCGCCTTCTCGCCTAGAATTGTAAGTGCCTGCCTCGTGCTCGGTCTCGTCTCGATTTGGTCTTGTTCTCGTTTCCTAGTAAGCAATTTGCACAATATATACATCGCAAGAACTTTTGCAGTGTTTATAGTGATCATTAAAGTAATAACATTTCGCTACTTGACGCAGAGTGTAAGAGGTGAACTTCGCTCAAGGCATTCAAATCTCAATTTCTCTTCCCGAAGTACCCAAGACTACTTCTTGGAAGGTTAAAGTATTCTCTGGCGCCTGGACCCACAACAAGTGTTATCCATCTGTTGAGGTTTGTGCTGTGTTGTCCAAATGTGTTTTTGATTGTAACGTCATCCATCTCACTTCATTTAATTCATTCTCATCCAGGTTGAATTTTCTATCTTAAGTTGTGTAACAATTTATGTTAAATACTCAAATTGTGGGTTTTATAAATCTTATTCTCCACTCACAAACACTGTTTAAGTGCATATTTATATAATTTAATTTATTACATTTAACCAAACAATGTTCGCTTTCGGAAATTGATCAATTAAAAAAATATCCACAGTTTAACATAGTATTCTATTCAAGTAAATATCAATTATTACATATTCATCGAAACTGTTTTGGGAAGATCATGATGAACGATTTTGGGGTGGATCCACGTTCTTGTGGTGATGGGCAACCTTGCTTAGGGAGAGTGAGCAAGAATGGTGTTTAGTAAAGCTAAGAAAAAAGTTACCTTCAGTAGACACGTTGTCTTAATTAAATACTTTATGGGGATATATGATATGATTTGAGAGGACGAATGACATGACTTGAGGAAGGGCACATGACATGATTTGGGTGGAAACCCATTTTGATAACAGTCAACATTTACCTAGAATGCTCCAAAAAATACTTCTGACTAGCAATGTTTGTTTTCCAGTAATCATTGTGAAACATAAATTCATATGCAAATTCGCCGCTTGGATACTTGCATGTAGGTAATGAGTCAGGTCATTAAGTGAACAACACATTTACGCTCTCGATAATCTGTATTCCTTAATGTGTCATTTCGTGCGTTCATTTCCACGCATTTGTCTTTCTGTAACAGTCTTGGAATGCCCTTGCACTCGGCTAGCGTGTTTCTTGACGCCAATCTAATGGTGCCATAATGTCTATGTAGCAGATGTTTCTACGCCATATAGATTTCCCGATAGGATATGCGACCCCTTTCCCTTAATATTTGTTCAACTCGAGGCGTTCCGGTCGATAGACATGTTAGATTTTTGCTAGAACGTTAGCAGGTCTTCGAGCCAGGAAGGGAAAAAAAACAGAAGAGAAAGAAGTTTGTAGAACCAAGATTAGGTCTGGAACAGACCTCGGCAACATTCTACAAATGGCGATGTGCTTCCTGAGCTTTTATAGCTCACAGTTTCGACGTTGGGGTCTCTATTGAACTGATGTTTGGCTTTATTAGGAAGGTTCCTTATCAGCTGACTTGAATACTCATCTTCCTTATGGCTTCTTTAGGGAAAATACATATAAACAGCTGTTATTATTTGTATGTTCTGTTATCATAATTGTTGTTATGTACTACAATGTTAATCTGTATTAAAATATAATAATGTAATAAAAGAAAATATTGAAGGAAAATGTACTATATAATCAAGAGAGCCCGCAGGATTTTTTTCCAGGGGGTATACTTGGGGTGATGCTTTCCCCCAGTTAAGAAAGTTCTCACTAGGATAATTTGCATAAGCACTTAATCTGCTGTCTGTCTTTGACGGCACCCCTTGTCCATGTTTACAGGCTACAATTTCACCGTTAGAATTGCATGAAGTCTTTCCAGATTTCTCGGGAGGGAGGGAGGCAAGTGCACCCCATTGTCCCACTCCTTGGGCGCCCTTGCTTATAACTCCATTATATCCACAACTTTCACCATTTTTACTATGATCAGAAAAAATAACTTAGTGAACTGCAAACATGTACATGAGATGGAAAATGTATATTAAAATGATACATGTAAATTGACGTAAATTACACAACACAAATAGCTCGAAATGTTGTAAGCACTTGTGAAGTACCCTTCAAGTAATTTTCTTTTCTCTTATTTTGGTGGTTATCGGTAATACGGGGAACTACTGCTTTCTTGGCAATGAAAGTAACAGTTGTTTTTGGGTCTAATATGCAACTGACAGAAACAATTCCTTCCGTATCTCTCGTCTTCCACCGATATATGTTTTCTTCCTCCCCACGTATCCCTCCCATCTCCTTCTGCTACCTATTGTTCATAGCACGAAAAAACTCAACCACATCTGTTTTCACGTTCTACAAGACAAATAAGTGTGACTTGTTCAAATACCAGCGATAACCACATAGATCCTTCCTGGCCAGAGACCATGGTAACTTAAAACTAACAAGTAAACGTGAAATATTTCAGTTTGAAGGAAGCCACCAGTAGCATACATTTGCCGTAATAAGATTACACAGGCCTGCGTTTCGAGACTTTTTGAAAATTGTCTTAACCGCAATAACTGATTTCAATGTTTTTAGGTGCACTGAATCTCAAAATATCCCCCGCTTATCTCCATCACAAAATGGAGTTAAAAATTCAGAAAAATTGGTAAAAACGTGTATTTGGACCTGACATAAAAAATAAAATATCCAGCGTTATACCTATAAATTTTGAGTTTCAGTCATTTATCGTGTTGCTACAAGTCCTTGCAATACAATTTTTTTATCCCTTCAAAGCTTCTTCGAGAGCGTTTCCTCTTGTAAGTCATCTGCGACAGGTCCCTGTGAAGCGTCCAGCAATAGTCCGCCATCATGGTGATGCTCCAGCTGCCTTGATACCGTCGTTCCATCTCTTTGTCGTCTTGGGAGAACCTTTCACCCTGTTTTTCGCTGACAACACCACTAGAATGATGATCCGGGGCCCAACAAGTTATTTTGCTTCAATCTGGAGCCAAGGAGTTCTGCTGACTCTTTGGATAGGCCCAAATCTCTGACCAAGTCGTTTAACTCCATTTTGGTGAAGAGGAAATCATCACCTGAGTCTTCACACTCGCCCTCAGAATCTGCTGGGGTTTCTGGAGGGGAAGGAACCGGAATCTCGGGTCCATGAGGCACTGGACACATTGCAGAGGGTAGGTTGGATATTAGATTTCCTTCCAATTTTTCAGATTGAACCCTTGTATGTTGCAAGAGTAAAAATAACAATCATTACTATGGTTGTGGGGCAAGGAACAGAATGATTCATGGAGTGCCGTGGAGGAGTGGTTGAACGGGGATTTTTGGATGAGGCGTCAGGGAAAACCCGCCCTCAGGGGAAAACTGGACGTTTGACAGTAGGTTATTCACTCATATATTCTTGCCTCAATAGTATAAATTGAAAGTTATAAGGAACAGCTTATTTTAAGTTACGGAAGATGCTACTAACTGCTCACTTACCATATAAGGCGATAAGTGGGGTGTCAAATCCAAAAATCACGTTTTGCGCAAAAATGGTACGTGACGGAATATTTTTACTATTTTTCCTTTAATCAGAGCGAAAACATACATAGGAATCAGCCATTCAAGTTGAAGCAATTTTTTCATCGTAGCAATGACGGTATGAAAATTGAATCTCCCAGTTTAAAGTTTTGGCATCATTCTATATATGTTACGGGGTAGGATAATATCCAGGTCTCAAATTTTGATCTACTTGCCCTTTATTTTGATTGCTTGCTGTAGATTTTGGTAATAAGAATGTATCCTGGAAGTGAAGAGAGAAAACATTGGAACGACGGACTCAGTTTTGATGCTTCGGTAATACTTAACCCCTCGTATAATTACATAAATTTAAGATTCATAATACCTCTAATACTTCAGCCGCGAAAAGTGCATTTTGCGAACTAATTTTGTTAAATATTGATACCAGAAAAATCTTTCACAGTAGCGTATCTAGATTCTACAGAAATTTCAGTTTTAAAATTCGGAATGCATAGCCACAAATTTACAATTTAGCCTCTGCTCACCTGCAAAGCTTTACACCATATTTCAAATGTTTTACTTTGAAGTTATAATGAAAGTAACACCCGGCACTCGGAGTATAGTTCGATAATATATATAGAGTTACTCAGGACATTTTGAAAGGGGTATATTTGTATTATATGCCTCAAGATCGACGCATAAATATTGAGTTTCCGCAACATGGTGTTTTCCTTTTGGGAAATACACTAATAGACATTTACTAATACTAGGCAGTTTCCCGAAATGGATCTAAATACACAGACATACATTTGTGTATGCATAGAGTGTAGCTTCGTATGAAGAAAAATATCAGTAATGCAAAAAGTCGACATGTAATTTAATTATCACTTGGTTTGCTAACATTAATACAGCGTGTCTCTAAAGCAAGTCCAACTTTAAACATGTTAATATATAGAAACGACTGTACATATTATGAGTCCTTTTGTGTGTCTTTTTATGCATTGGCCCTTAAGGTTTTGTGCTAGAACGAAGACATTAAATGGACTCAATCGTGAGCGCCGTGTGTGACGCAAGAAACTTCAATGCATCTTGCCAGACTCTGGTTAGCATGTCTGGTGTGACCGTAGCTGCAACTTCTTCAATCCTCATTCGCAGGTCATGAAGGTCTCGTGGAAGAAGAGGCTCGTAAACATGGTCCATAATGTAACCTAACAAGAAAAAATACAGTGGAGTTAAATCTGGATATCTTGGAGGCCATTTCAGAAGAGCATTATCCGAAGGGCCTGTTCGTCCTATCCAACGTTCTGGAAGCCCTTCATTCAGGTACGCACGAACTGCACAGTGATAAGGAGGCAACGCTTCATCCTGTTGGAACAGATAATCATCTGAATCCTCATTCAGTTGTGTCATCAACCAAAGCTGGAGCATGTTAAGATAGGTCATGCCTTTAACAGTGTCCTCCGCGAGGACAAACTGGCCGTACAGCCTCCGATGTGACATGGCACAAAACACATTGAGTTTGGGGAATTTCATTCTTGTTTAATGACTCAGGATGAATTTTCTGTTCCCCAAATTCGACAGTTGTGTTGATTAACCTTTCCACTGAAGTGGAATGTGGATTCATCACTAAAAATGATTAACAGCGCCTCATGCGGTCAACTTTGCAACTACAGGAACCTGCATTTGTCACGTGCCAGTTTCGATGACACAATGAAAGTTGCAAGGAGGAATGGTTTCTCGGAATCGACGAGAAACGGCAGCACGCTATATAAAGAGGAGAAAAGGAAGTTATAAAAAACTTAGAGCGGAGAAGAGGGATTATATATATTATAGTAAATTGAGAAATATATATAAAAGAAGAGTTCAAATACTATAAAAGAAATAAATAGAATGTTGTATATAGTAAATTAAAATAATTAAGAATATGGCCGCATATGAAACGATTAGGAAAGTTATTAAGTAAGCGAACGAATTCAGAAATCTATCTCTTTTTGATTCTCTGGCGAGGAGAACGTCGCCATGTTTTGGTTGTTTGTCCCCGGTGGCGCTGTGTCAAATTAGACGCCCCGAAGCACTTTTCGGTTGCGCTCTTTATTAGTCGCACTGGGCCATTGGTAGCGCTTGTTATTAGCGATCCTGGTTATTTCCCTTTGGTCGTTAAATAGGAGGTGGCGCTATTGTCAGTTTAGTCGACCCTACTCTTTCTACAAGTATAGCTTGTAATGTTTGCCAAAGAAGCGGGGAAAGCGAGCGCATAAATAAGATTACGCTTTAAAAAAGAAAGATAATAAATTAAAAGAAGAATAGAAGAAGATGCCTTTTTCTATATTAAAAGAAGAAGAAGTATTTTTGATTATCAAAGAAGAAGAAGCCTTTTTGATAATAAAAGAAGAAGGAGCCTTTTTCATATTAAAAGAAGAAGAAGCCTTTTTGATAATAAAAGAAGAAGAAGCCTTTTCCATATTAAAAGAAGAAGAAGCCTTTTGATAATAAAAGAAGAAGAAGCCTTACGATAATAAAAGAAGAAGAAGCCTTGTTGATAGTCAAAGAAGAAGAAGCCTTTTCGATAATCAAAGAAGAAGAAGCCTTTTGATAACCAAAGGAGAAGAAGCCTTTACGATTATACATATATATATATATATATATTCTCTGTAGTTTTTATAGTTCTCAGAATATAGATCCGCATTTAACTACATCCTCTTGGCTATAAAACGCTTTCTTATTTAGAATTCTCAAATAAAGAACCTATCCCCCTGAGGTTAAGATATCTGTAGCCGTGGTAAATAACATTTAAGTACGTACCCCCAAGGGGCGTAGCATTAGTGGCGACCAACGTTGCGGCTAGCAGAATTATGAATAAGAAAGCAAAGAGAGAGAAAGCCAAGATGGTGGAAGCAAATAAAGTCGAGGACGAGAAAGGAGAAACTACAGTGGAAGAAAAAGAAGAGAAAATAGAAGAAATGACCGTGATGGAAATGTGCCAGAAGTTATTGATGATGATGGATAAGTACAATAAAACATGCGAAGAGTTGAATAGAATTAGGCACAGAAGGATCTTGAGAGAAGAAATTGAACGAAGAAATGAAAGTCCGGGAAGGAAAATTGGGGAAAGCGATTCTCAGATAGAAGTGGTTGTCTCAAGAACAGAAGAAAATGACAGCAAGACAGAAGTAGATGTTTCCAGAATAGAAGAAAACGAAAGCAAAACAGAAGTAGCTGTTTCAAGAACAGAAGAAAATGACAGCAAGACACAAGTAGATGTTTCCAGAATAGAAGAAAACGAAAGCAAGACAGAAGTAGCTGTTTCAAGAACAGAAGAAAATGACAGCAAGACAGAAGTAGATGTTTCCAGAATAGCAGAAAACGAAAAAGAGATAGAAGAAGCGAAGGTCCTGATAGAAGATAGAAGTTGGAATATGAAAGAAGAAAGTTCCAATGACGAGCATGACAGCAAAATAGAAGAAATAGCTATAAAGTTAGGAGAATAAAACACTCAGGAACTTAAAGAGGTCAAACAAGAGGAAGATGACTAAATAGAAGAAGAAGAAAGAGGAATAGAAAGGGATGAAAAATTTAGTTTTCAATGCAGTAATGAAGAGATCCATGTCGAAATGAAGATGAAAGAAGAAAGTTCCGGTGACGAGTCTCTGACGGAGGAAGAAAAGAAGCATACGCCGCCTAACCGAAGATATAAACAAAGAAGGATGAAAAGTAAAATTAATTTAGATATATTCACGTAAAGACATGGAAGAAGAAGAAGAGAAAGAAATTAAAAATAGAAAGGAACCTGAAGAAAGTTAATAATATGCTAAAAAGGGTCGGCATAGATCGAATGGATTTTGATGCTACTTCGCCAAAGAGAAGGAAGAAGAAGACGATACGGAAAAGACAAAGAGAGCATGCATTTAATGAAGATGTAGAACATAAGAAGTATTGGCAGAAACCAGATTGGAAGAAGAGATAAATGAAAGTAATTTCTTTACTGGAAGAAAGTTGGAAGAGGAGGAAGAAGGATCTTGAGAAGAATAGAAAAGAAAATGGAAGAAAGAGAAGAAAAAGAGGAAGAGAAAAATAAAACAAGATAGTGACAAGCAACGGGTATTTGAAAGAATTGGAAGAAAGAAATAAAACTGACTAGTGCAAAGGAAGGTGATGTTTTGATTTACAGACTGGCAAGCGTAGGTTTCTAAAATTATTAAAGTTCTCTGAAAAAGTTCCAGTTCACCAGAAGAAAAATTCGTGGAATTATTAGTTTGGGTAAATATTAATGATATGTTTGAAAGGAAGAAAATGTTAGTTCTTTAATGTTAGTTCCTGTAAAAAGATATATAATACGCATCGTTGGAGGAAAATCAAATTCAGCAAATGATATCTTAGGAAAGAATAATATGTGCTAATTTATACTACCACTCAATCTAACAATGAGACCGATAGTGGAAGATCAAACTTGTAAAAGGAAAGATGCCAAAGAAAGTAATATGAAAAATGGAAGTAAACTTTTCAATTGTACGAACAGAAGAACGAAGAAGATAGAACAGTTAGGCACATAAGGAAGTTAATTACGAATTACGAAGAAAACTCTCAGGAAAAGGGAGAAGACAATATGAAAGAAGATCGAATAGTATCAGTAAATTGAATTCTTTGTAAGCTTAGACGATTAAAGTCATCGTGTATTTAGAAAAGTGCAAATGAAATAGGTTGTAATCCCAGAAGTTAAAGAAGAATCGGTTGTATTCCGAGAATTGGGTTGTAATCCCAGAAAATAAATATATCCAGATACATGCTGATATGAAATTCAGGCTGATGTGATGGAAACACTTAGATGGTCAACTTAGAAAAGAGAGAGAGAGTTCTTTGAAACGTAGAAATCTGAGCTAACTGATAATCTGTAGAGAGATTGCTGAAAGAAGAAAAGTGAAACAAAAATTACTTTTTTTGGCAGGACATCGTCAGGTAAAAACTATCTTCGAGAAATTAGACGAGTCGATTTGCAGGAGGTGAACTATTAAAGAATTATATTTTGTATTTAAAAATAACTTGGGAGGTCACGAATATTTCCGGAACGTGGTGATATCTAGAAACGAAAATAGAAAGAAGAGGGTAATAGAGAGATGAGGAAAAATGCTGCATGCCAGGAGATATAATTGCACAGAGAAAGTGAAAAGTAATGTAAGCAGTAGAATTGAGAGCCAATGAGAAGAGTCAAACGAGATGTAGAGAAAGTGGAAAATTTCATCTATTTCCAAAAAGATTTCTTCCAATAGAGAAATTATTCATCCTCAAGGAGGGGGATATTGTGTCACGTGCCACTTTCGATGACACAATGAAAGTTGCAAGGAGGAATAGTTTCTCGGAATCGACGAGAAACGGCAGCACGCTATATAAAGAGGAGAAAAGGAAGTTATAAAAAACTTAGAGCGGAGAAGAGGGATTATATATATTATAGTAAATTGAGAAATATATATAAAAGAAGAGTTCAAATACTATAAAAGAAATAAATAGAATGTTGTATATAGTAAATTAAAATAATTAAAAATATGGCCGCATATGAAACGTTTAGGAAAGTTATTAAGTAAGCGAACGAATTCAGAAATCTATCTCTTTTTGATTCTCTGGCGAGGAGAACGTCGCCATGTTTTGGTTGTTTGTCCCCGGTGGCGCTGTGTCAAATTAGACGCCCCGAAGCACTTTTCGGTTGCGCTCTTTATTAGTCGCACTGGGCCATTGGTAGCGCTTGTTATTAGCGATCCTGGTTATTTCCCTTTGGTCGTTAAATAGGAGGTGGCGCTATTGTCAGTTTAGTCGACCCTACTCTTTCTACAAGTATAGCTTGTATTGTTTGCCAAAGAAGCGGGGAAAGCGAGCGCATAAATAAGATTACGCTTTAAAAAAGAAAGATAATAAATTAAAAGAAGAATAGAAGAAGAAGCCTTTTTCTATATTAAAAGAAGAAGAAGTATTTTCGATTATCAAAGAAGAAGAAGCCTTTTTGATAATAAAAGAAGAAGGAGCCTTTTTCATATTAAAAGAAGAAGAAGCCTTTTTGATAATAAAAGAAGAAGAAGCCTTTTCCATATTAAAAGAAGAAGAAGCCTTTTGATAATAAAAGAAGAAGAAGCCTTACGATAATAAAAGAAGAAGAAGCCTTGTTGATAGTCAAAGAAGAAGAAGCCTTTTCGATAATCAAAGAAGAAGAAGCCTTTTGATAACCAAAGGAGAAGAAGCCTTTTGATAACCAAAGGAGAAGAAGCCTTTTCGATTATACATATATATATATTTTCTCTGTAGTTTTTATAGTTCTCAGAATATAGATCCGCATTTAACTACATCCTCTTGGCTGTAAAACGCTTTCTTATTTAGAATTCTCAAATAAAGAACCTATCCCCTGAGGTTAAGATATCTGTAGCCGTGGTAAATAACATTTAAGTACGTACCCCCAAGGGGCGTAGCAATTGAAACGAAAAAAACCTTATGGATCTGTGCATCATATGCAACTAACAACATAAACTACAGTAGAAGAGTTTTCTAATAATAAAGCTTTTGAGACACGCTGTATTCACCACGTAATTCTTCTATGTGCAGTCTAAATTATGCAAGACCTTGGTTGATTTCTCGAAAGAACTTTTCAAATCAAAAAGTTTAAAGTCTGCCAATTCTAGCTGCACAGTTCGATGTTCAATAGCCATTAATGCTTAACACAGTTTTAAAAAGTGTGTAAATTATTTTTAAAAAAAGTGTAAATCAGGTTGCGTTATAGCCTGTAGGTTTTATAGCTAAGATCCACCATGCATGCATTATCATGTAAAGTGAAAACTTGACGATTTGTTCGTGCGGAACGGTTGTGACTTTTTGGTTCTCATTTGTAGAACATTGTAATTAGCACCTCGAGGGAGAAACACGAAAGCATGACTTGTTTTGTTTGTTTTCCATGCGTGACATGTGTGAGTATGGGAGTTGTACAAAGAAGCGTGACAAATTGCATGCGAACGAGTTAGCGATAGCATGCAGATTGTACTATTTCGTCATGAAATATTAAAGAGGGCAGGACGGTCTTATCATAACTTGTCAAAATAGGGACTGATGGAAGTCTTCTGTTGTTGCAGCCATTAACCTTCGGCTTTAAGACGGCTAGAAAGTTGGTTAGTTAGATCAATCGGTTTCTATGTGCTGATGCTATTAAAGTATAAGGTGAAATAGTAAAGGGTAAAACGGTAAGAAACGTTCTAAACATCACCTGTAAATCACCAAGAGCTGCAGACAAATTAGATTTAACATACCGTTCCTAAGGTTTGAAAACCGACAAAAGACAAGGGTGCTTCTCGAGCATCCACCATTACAAAAATGGCGGCTGTACATGTCCCATGACCTTCAGGGCTAACTAATAAACAATTGACAACTGTCATCACTGGAGTGCAGATGCGTGTTCTTCAGATATTGTTGTGTTCCATATTTTCAGCAGATTTACATATCACCACCATTTTATGTACAGTCGAACGGTTTCGCAGATTTTAAAAATATATCGATTCAAAATTGTCGATTGCAGTTTTTGACAATCATAGAGAGGTGAGCTGGCCAATGAAAACTAATTTATACATGAATCTAGCAATAGGCAATTTTTGTATAAATTACAAATCTTCACATTAGAAAATTATCTTCTGGGATATAGATAGCTCACTTTTGATAGATTATTTTCTCTCGCTGCCAGGCAGAGACGAGCAGTAAAGTTACTTTATGTTGCATTGAGATATTACTCGGTAGGTCTATCCGTCTACCACTTCCTTCTATCCGTTTATCTGTAAAACTTTATAGCTAGGGAGCGGAAGTTGATGACCTAAAAAATATACGTATATGACCTATAGAATGTCCTAAAAAATGCGAAAAAAGTACGTAAAAATGCAAAAAAATGACCATAAATTTGTTAGTTTCAGGTTTAAAATTGAAATGAAAAGGAAATTAAACAAAATTCAATCTTGCCTTAAAAAAAAAGCACCAAATGGTACCACATGAACATTCAATTAAAATATGCAACGAGGATTTCCAATGGAAACAGCCGAATAATTTTAAAACAATTTTATGAAAAAGTCATAGATATACACTGAATGAATTGGTGTAAAATGTGTTAATTTCCCACATCTTTGCCTAGTGATGTAGTGTGGTGTGTTTCTGTGGCACTGTAAAGAAAAATAAATCCTGCGAGATATATATAGGCCTATGTTCGTTCACCTTGGTGAAAAGACTCAAGAATATTACCAAAATGAAAGAAGTGACAAAATATGACGAAACAATACACCGAATATTGCGAAAAATGACGGGAAATACCGAAAATCGGGGAAAATGACCTATAACCTGAAAATTGGAAAAAAATGCAAAAAAATGCACTTTGAAATTACCTTGTTTAGGTTCTAGACGAAGTGTAATATTGTGTATATTTAATGGGCATCGTGTCCGAGATATCAGAAAAAATATGACATTTCATCAACTTCCGCTCCCTATTCATAACGTACCGATAGTCGCCACAAGCGGACGGAGAAACAGTCATGTGTAACCGTCTCACATTGTTACTTTTATCAGCCTTTGATAATTGGTTGGTTGTTTTGGTGTTTAAAGTCCACTTTATGCACAGTAAGGCTGATTGGGACTGGACCTACAGTTTAAAGTGGAATCCAAACCACTATGTGCTTCCACCGGGTATCTAACCCGGGATCCCTTGATTACAAGGCGACGACGCTACCACTGCGCCACACCCTTTGATGATGGACACCTTAATAGCCCCATTTAGTTCGCTGCACTTTTTGACTGTCTGCACCCACGCGTTTAGTTCGTAACACGGTGCAACACCGACTCGTCTACTTCGTTGATTTGGCGTCAAGTAGTAGTGTCTTTTTTGTCTGCACCGTATGCACTATGTTCTCGAGCGGTGTAAAGTATGATGCATGGTCACGTACGTAGTGCGTGCTAACTAATGAAAGCAGCAGGCAGGCACGCATTTGTTGAATCTTCTGAACTTGAACGCCGTTTTTCGTCTACTTGATTGAACGTCATTTCCTTGCACCAGCCTGACACCAGGATACACCTGCACTACACCTAGTGTCAAAAAGTGTATAGCGGACTAGATGGGGTTAATATCAATGGAAATAGCTTAGAGTGATCAAGTATTTGAAGTAAGGGTATCGGGCGACCCCTGAGGAACCACGTAACGTTGGTTTTTCCATACTTGAAGTAGTTACGTTACCCTCTCCCTTATGTATTATTTACCACAGCAATAACTTTCTATTTAAAAAACCAAACAAAAAAGCCAACATGCAAGAAATTGACTTAGTGCATAACATGTACTTTTGCATTCAGATCACTTGAAAAAAAATCCCCATTGGTTTTAGTACCCAAAATAAATTCGAACGGTGAACGTGACTGATGACAGACAATCAGAGGCGGAGGGGGACTTATGGAATGAATAGAAGAGAGGGAAAGTCCCATATAAAGTGACGTCATTACTCAAATAAGTAGGCCAATGGGAAGAGAGCACTGTGCTTTGCATTTTAAATGAGAGTCCCGGAATTTTTCAGCGGCGATAGAAGGGAGAGCGAGGGAAGAAAATGTTTGGGAAAGTTCGAGAGAACCATCATTGCGGATACTGATTACGCCATCTTGCGTTGCTCCGATAAGAAAAAGTAGCTCCTTTTTCACCAAACGCTGACTGATCAAAAACCGGAAGATCCCCAGAGCCACCTGGGGTCCTCCTTCGGAACTACCAAATGGAGAGCTTGTGATAGGTGGTTGGGAAGTCAAATGGAAAAAGGAAATGGCCGGGGAGTTGGTAAAATAGCAACTAATCCAGAAGGAGAAATCGAATTGGAACTCTTCTTCGCGAGGAAACAAACACAAGGATTCCGAGAATTTGCAGAAATATATTTCCGCGATTCACTTCGATTGGAATAGCGTCGTACAAACATCTTTACTTGTAAATTCCAATGCAGTATTTTTCCAATTGCACGCTCTAAACAATAACAGGTCAAGAGACTGCAGATCAGTGCCGGATCCACACACACACACACACACACACACACACCCCACACACACACACACACACACACACACACCCCCCACACACACACACACACATATATATATATATATATATATATACGGTTGCCGAGAGGTGTCAACTGTCGTCATTTAACATCGCTATCGAGATTGCTTATATTACAAAGCTAACCGCCTATGAACAAATGGATTGCGGCGTTTTTAAGAGTTCACTGGAATTTTTTTCCCCGGTTAGTCTTCTAAATTACATATTTATTTTTCTAGAATGAAGTATGTAATTTGTATAAGCTAGCGTGAAAGATGGCTTCTTAAAGTACTCGATGTTAGCAAACAATAAGATTTTATACTCGGTGCACAACCCTACAAGTAATTCTGCCGGCGGTCATGCTTATGGGTCCCATGAAGTGTAATATCCTTCAAGGTGGGTCCCGGACAGAAAAAGGTTGAGAACCACTGTCTTAGGGGGAAGCACATTGGTGTGTTCCAAGTAGACGCCCGCCATATTGGTGGCCGCCATATTGAATTCAACTCATTTTTTTTAAATGGAAAGCGGGTGATGTGGTATATACTTGACACTGTTTTCTCACACCTGAAAAAGTATACATTTGTTACAATCATGCAGTCGTAACGTTTTCCTGATCAAAGATAGCTTGAAGAAACCTTCAACTCTGCATTTCTCGTGAAATTCTAACCTCATTGGATTCTAGTCTGACTGCCACACTGGAAATCCGGGGTGGGTGTCTAAGATCGGAATTTATCCAGCCTTGTCCCCACATAGAACGGCTCTAGGGCCTACCCAGCCTTAAATCAAATGGTACCCGGGGGGATAAACGCGGCCGCAGCGTGGTGCTGATCTCGTCTCCTCCAAGATGGCAGACATCGAAAATGTGTAGATGCCCTAAATGTGCCTTCATGGAACGGTGCTATATGCACAGGGAACTGTAAATTTACCTTTACCTGTATATATTGTATTCGTTTCTGCACCCCTGAGTAACTGAGTTTATTTTTTACATACGCATTGTACGAACCCTCTATTATGTCAAAGACTGAAGGCCCCCTAAGTGTTTTCTTGTCTCCGGACCCCCCGCACTGCGGGTTTTGCCGCTTGTAGATCCGGTACTGCTGAAGATTTATATTAACTGGAAAGTAAAACGAGAAAGTTTTCTGTTGTTTTTTTCTATTAACCTGCAAAGAATTGGGGAGTAACATTATTCCAATAAAGCCCTACAAACAGTACGTTGGTATCGAGTTAACAAAGCTATATCAATAAGTTTAACGATCGTCGTATTTTTTTGTTAGCTCGTCTAATTCGTAACACGCTAACTTCTACCCCACAATAAACCTAAATTTTGTAGAACTTTTTACCAAAATTTCTAACGTGCGACAAACACGTTACCATATTTTTGTGCAGTAACGCTAACATGTTACTACCCCCAAGAAAAGTAGAGTAATTTGTAATGGATTACTTCCTCATATACCTTCGCAAACTCTGAACACATATTCGGTGTGTGCATTCAAAAATATCCTCTAAGAAAGCGAAATTAATTATAATAGACGACAAAATTAAAATATTCCTATATTTTTATAATTGTTGTGTAGTGTAGGTTACATGCGTGTGTGTGTGTGATTATAATATTAGGTTTCTGTTAACTATGACTTCATAGTTGAAGCACCAGTATTGCCAGATCAATCTGTGGAGCGCAGGGACGATTCAACGATAAATCGAAGTGTTTAAAGTGAGTGTCTAAAGTGAGTGGTTTACTCTTAATGAGCAATAATGAGTCAGTGCCCGGTGTGTAAGAATTCGGTTGCCAGACAAGACGTAGAATCAAAAATACAATGTGTCCAATGCTTAAAATACTATCACACACAATGTGTAAATCTGACAGAACCTGATATTGAATATATGAATAAACAAAACAAGAAATGGCGTTGTAATACTTGTGAAAGGGAAAGAAGAAACAGTCTTTATGAAGACAATTTACCAGCTGGTAGCAGTGAGGGAAGTATTTCTATGCAAGATGTTTATAAGATGTTGAGAAACTTACAGAAAGACTTCGAGGATTTGAAAAGAAGTAATCGAAATATTGAAAAAGAACTTGGTAAATCTCTAGATCTTGTACATGAAAAGTTAGATGAAAATAATGACATGTTAAAAAAACAAAATGAAGTAATAAGAGAATGTAAAGTGCAAATCGAAAAACTTAATGATGATAATTTGCGATTAAAGAAGCAGCTTAAAGAAACGCAAACTCAAATTGAAGAACTAGAACAGTACGGTAGGAGGAATATGGTAGAAATATATGGTATTCCTGAAACACAGAATGAAAATGTGTATGATATTGTAAAAGATATTGGTAGAGCCTTGGATGTTGAAATTAAGAATGAAGATATTGATATATGTCATAGACTAAAAAAATCTCCTCATCAACATGATAGTGGCATCATTGTGAAATTTGTTAGGAGAAGTGTAAAGGATAAATTTGTAGAGAAAAGGAAAGTTAAAAGAAATCTAAATATAAATCAAATAGGTTTTACTCATAATGGTAAAATTTATGTAAATCATAGTATAACATACAGTAGGAGAAAGATATTTAATGAAGCACGTAAGATAAAAACTGAAAAAAGATATGCGTTTTTGTGGATAGACAATTCGGGTAGAATTAGACTAAGGAAAAGTAAGGATAGTACAGTAATACATTTAAAATCCATGGATGATGTAATAGCTATCCAGTAAAACTGGAAATTCTTGTTGGTTATGATTTCTCATGGAGAGATTAAAAACACTATATATTTACTACCAAAATGTACGTGGTTTGAATACTAAAACTCATGAATTCTATACTAATAGTATTCAATGCGAATATGATATAGTGGTATTGACAGAAACTTGGCTACAGAATGGAGTGTATAATCAAGAATTATTTAATGACAATTATGTGGTATATAGAAAAGATAGGGATAATAATAAAAGAGGGGGAGGAGTAATAATAGCTGTTCATCACAACATAGATTCCTGTATTATAGACATATGTAGCCAGGTAGAGTTTATATGTGTAAAGGTGACACTGGGTATCAATATATATTATATTTTTTCAGTATATTTTACTCCCCAAGAAAATTTGGAAACATATCGGTCTTTTTACAAAATATTCGAACAATATACATATCTTCAAAATAGTAATATTCTCATTATAGGAGATTTCAATTTATCTTTAATAAGTGATGCGTCATAAAACCTATTAAATGGGGATAATACATGCATCAATCTAGCTAACTTTATAAATCTCTATGACTTATGTTCCATTAATAACATTAAAAATCAGAATAATAAAACCCTTGACTTGGTACTTACTAATAGCAATAATAACATATTAATACATAGAGAAGAATATCCCTTTCTAAAGGAAGATTTACATCACCCAGCTTTAAACATCACACTTCATCTGGGTTCTATTCATGATAGAGTTTCAAAGGAGAAAGTGAATGTCTATAATTTTCAAAAAGCTGACTTTTTAAAACTATATCAAATGCTCAACTTAATAGATTGGACAGAATTAAAGAATTACAATAATGTAGATGATGCAGTAAAATGGTTTTACGATAAGTTTAATATAGTATTGAATAGTACCATACCAAGAAAGGAACGCACCTTCAATAGTAAATATCCTTACTGGTTTAATGCAGAAATTATTAATATTATAAAGGAGAAAGAATACTATAGGAAACGGAAGAAACATGATAGCAATAGTGAACATAGGTATAAAGAATTATGGAAGCGATCGAAAACTTTAATTACAAATGCTTATAATAATTATATTAAAAAATTAGAGGAAGATATTAAGATTGATATGAAAGGATTTTGGCAATTTGCAAAAAGTAAGAGGAACACTAAAAAAATTAATAATCAGAAAATGAAATCAGGTAAGAATATATTAGATTCAAATAAAAGTATCGCAGATGAATTTGCGAATTTTTTTAGCAATGTATATAGACAAAATGAACAAAATGAAGATAATTCTAGTGTAGTTGTAAATACAAAAGCTAATACACTTCTAACATTATCATTGAATAAAATTCATAAAGACGAATATTATAATGCAGTAAAGAATCTTAAAGCAAAGAAGTCATGTGGACCAGATGGGATTCCGCCGTATATCGTTAAGGCGTGTTCGGAAATATTAGAATATCCTTTATGCACAATTTACAATTTAATATTGAAGACGCAAACATTTCCTAGTATTTGGAAACT
The DNA here is from genome assembly GCF_977018435.1 of Lepisma saccharinum. Lineage (NCBI taxonomy): Eukaryota > Metazoa > Arthropoda > Insecta > Zygentoma > Lepismatidae > Lepisma > Lepisma saccharinum. The sequence continues at coordinate 62,356,208 of NC_139233.1, forward strand.
AACCAAGGTGTGTCCTATACCAAAAACGAATAAAATATCCGAAATAGAAAATTACAGACCAATCTCAATTTTATGCTCCCCTGTGAAGGTACTTGAACAAATTCTCTACACTAGAATATATAATCATGTCAAATGCTGGATAACAGATTGTCAACATGGTTTTACAGTAAAAAAGATAGACCATCACGAATCTATTAAATTATACACAAGAAGTTCATTTAATGTTACATAATAGATCCACAGTACAAAGCATTTGATAAAATCAATCATAAAGTGCTTCTTCATAAACTAACATGGTATGGATTATCAGATGACTGGAGTAGTGTAATTGATGCTATAGCTGGGACGAGAAAGTATGAGCCCCCCCTCAGGCAGATTTGGCTACACTTAAAACAAGCTCAAGATGCGCATATGAGCTTATTGCTCAAGTGTGGTACTCTGTCTAATCCAAGATTTTTGTAAAAATGCCCTCGGGAATTTTCTGTGAAAGTATGACCCCCCTCAGATTGATTTGCCTACACTTACAAAAGCTACATCTGTGAGATTGTTGTCCATAAGCTTGTCAAAAATATGCCCCTCTTGATATTTTTTTGGCCACACCTAAAACTAAGCCAAAAAGCCACCCACACCCACCCACATACACACCCACAACCCACCCACACCCGCACACACACACACACACCCCTCACACACACACACACACATGTTTACTTCTGGTTTATTTCTCCTGCATCATGTTGTGCAACAAATTATTATCCAATATTATGCAACAAATTATGATGCAAGAGCTTTTGCATTATGTTGTGCAACAAATTATTACCCAATATTATGCAACAAATTATGATGCAAGAGCTTTTGCATTATGTTGTGCAACAAATTATTACCCAATATTATGCAACAAATTATGATGCAAGAGCTTTTGCATTACATATCAGTTAGTATTGTGAGAGTGGCTGAGGAGTACAGATGTGTTGTTGCATTGCTCCTCATACAGGTCTGATATTTGACACATCTAGCATGTTTGTTGTAATCCACTCATATTTGGAATCAGGCTTATATCTGCCCCAGTTTGTTATACATGACACATGGTATTAGGTCATTGTTTTTCTAGGACATGCCTGTGTAGACATGCATTTGTGCTAGGGCAGTGCTTCTGTACTTATTCTACCTTTGTGCATGTAGGCTATCAGCTTTATACAACCTGTCATAGGTTTATTAAGTATAGAGTTTTGATTTGAACCCCAAGAAATTTTATATAAATACCAAAGCCAAAAATATTAACACACACACACACACACGCATATACACACACTAGGTATACAAAGCACACTGTTGAACCCAACTGATATTTTTTATTAAGCATAGAGTTTTGATTTGAATCCCAAGAAATTTTATATAATAAACAACAAAAATGCCAAATCAAAAATATAGTAATCAATGCAATAAGAATATATCCAGCCCTAATTGGGCTAAGCACCAAAGGAATTGTAATCCAGACAAATACAGAACTCCCACTAAAATATGCCCTAAATGCCATAGAAAATATAGCATGGAATACTTCACTTATAAACATAAGGGTACTTGTTCTGCACAGTCATCAACATTGCCCCCACAACCATCTACATCTGGTCTGAAAAGGAAGCATGAAGCACCTGTTAATGCTAGAGCAGCAAAGCAGCCACGCTATGAACCCATCCATAGCAGTTTTAATGGCCAACTTAGGGATTACCGGTTTGTATCAGAGCAAAAATGTGATATTAAGAATTTTTTGAACAGTATAAATCCTGATGTGCAGGCAATTCTAAATGCACAAAATGGCTCTTATAAGCTATCCCTCAAATTGTTTACACAATATAAGAAACCAAATGGCACAAAATTTACACAGCCCCACATAACAGAAACTGTAGCTGTATATTCAAATGCAAATTTAGACAAAATAATAAGCAGTTTGATAGAGCAATTGAATATTAAACACTCTGAATTTGCAGCAAAAGAGTCAGGATGGAGCCTATGCGGATCTCCACACAAGCTCTATGTTAATATTTCTGAATTCAGCCCATTACAAGGATCTACATATGTGTCTTTACCTGACAATATCAAAAACAAAAAAGCTGTGGTTAACATAAAAAATAATGATGAGAAATGCTTTCTGTGGTGTATTTTAGCTGTTTGTTTCCAGTTTTAGATCATCCAGAGAGAATAAATTATTATATACAGCATGAACATGATTTTGATGAAGCAATAAAGGGCTTAGAATATCCAATGTCAGTTCAGAATTTTGATAAATTTGAAAAAAAAGGCCAGGGATATCAATGGTAAACAATTATCTATTAATGTATTTATTTGTTCTACTGGCCGTGGCAATTGCTTGATAGATCCTCTCAGAATCAGTACACTTGATGATGATTCTGCTGTTCCGATTGATCTGCTCTTAATTGAAGGGGATGGCACATACCATTACACTCTGATACATAATCTAGAAGCTTTGGTAAGAAAACAAATAGACAAATTTAATACAATATTTAAGTTGTGCCGAAGATGTTTAACTGTATTTGATGGTCAAAAAATGGTAAATGGGGTTCGTGAAAAAAATGCAGAAATTGCTAAAAACAAGTTAATTGAACATTTAAAATACTGTGGCAACCATAAACCTGTTCATATGCTTATGCCTAATCTAAGTGAAAATGCCAAATTCAAAAAATTTGAAGCCTTGTTGGAACACCCAGCATATATAGTCTGTGATTTTGAATCAAACCTCAAACCCCTTGCATTCTGCAGCCCAGATCCTGATGAATCTTCAATTACATCATACCAGTTACATGAACCTTCTAGTTTTTATTATGTTGTTGTACAGGATGGTCTTGTTAGTAAAGAATATTTATACATGGGATCAGATGCCATCAAAAAATTTGCAGATAGAATAGAAAATGAGTGCCATGACATAGCATTTAATGTCTTATTAAAATCAAAACCCATTTTGCCTTTAACAAAGGATCAGATTGAAGATTTCAACAATGCAGAAAAATGCCCGGTATGTGATTCTGAATTTTCAGATACAAATATCAAGGTGAAACACAATTCTCATACAGATGGTGGTTCTTAATGGCCCTGTGTAATAGCTGTAATATTAAGATCCAGAGACCAAAATTTATCCCTATATTTTGCCATGGTGCATCCAATTATGATTTTCATCATTTGATCAGGTATGAGGGGTTTGACAAGCAGAATTTAAATATTTAACAGAAAATAATGAGAAATATATTGCTATTAGCAAGATAATTAAAGTTAATGGTGTTCCTGTTCACTTAAGATTTCTTGATTCATACAGAATTCTGTCTGCTAGCCTGGCTACACTGGCCAGTCAATTATCTGATGATCAATTCAAAATCACATGTGCTATGTTTCCACATCAGGACCTGAAATTAATTAGGCGGAAGGGTGTATATCCATATGATTATGTTACAGATTTTTCTAAATTTGATGAGTGTTCTCTGCCACCACAACAAGAGTTCTACAGCAAAATCAGAGCATCTGGAATCACTGATGATGATTATCACCATGCTCAGTTGATGTGGAACAATTTAAAATGCCAGACATTTGGTGATTATCACAAGGCATATTTAAAACTTGATGTCACTCTCTTAGCTGATATACTTCAGGCATTTAGAAAATCTTCCATGAAAAATTATAAGCTGGATCCAATGTATTTTTACAGTGCACCAGGCCTAGCATGGTCCGCAATGTTTTTGAACACTAAAATGCAATTGGATCTGATCCAAGATCAAGATATGTATCTGTTTATAGAGCAATGTATAAGAGGGGGCATGGTGCAATGTTCTCAGAGATATGCCAGAGCAAATAACAAGTATATTCCCAATTATGATCCAGCACTGCCATCAAATTATATACTGTATGTGAATGCCAACAGCATCTATGGTTATGCTATGATTGATAAATTGCCATATGCAGGGCTTGAGTGGGTTGAAGATTTCAATATTGAAGATCTTCAGGATTTTGATGACAGTAACTATGGCCTGTTCTTAGAGGTTGATCTGACAATTCCTGATGATTTACACAACACATTTTCTGATCTGCCCCCAATTCCTGAGGTTAAGTGTTCACCTGGCTCTAAACAGAAGAAGCTCATGATGACTCTAGAGCCGAAACAGGATTATGTCATATATTACAAAAACCTCCAGTTCCTAATGAATCATGGTGTTCAAGTGACCAAAGTTGGCAAAGTTTTGAGGTTCAGGCACTCAAGATGGTTGAAGCCATATATTGATACAAACACAGAGCTTCGAACATCTGCAATGAGCCAATTTGATAAGACTTTGTTTAAATTGATGGTAAATTCAGTGTATGGCAAAACCATAGAAAATGTCAGAAAACATACTGATGTTAAATTAATTACTGACCCCAGCCTGAGCAAAAAATTGATTGCAAAGCCTAATTTCAATTATAGAAGAATTTATGATGAGAATATGGCACTATTCAACATGAAAAAAAAATTAAGTTTGATAAGCCTATTTATGTAGGGGCTGTGATATTGGAATTGGCCAAATTACACATGCTGGAGCTCTATTATGATGTGTTGAAACCTTTTTATAAGGATCGTGTAAAACTGATGTACATGGATACAGATAGTTTTATTCTTGATATTCAAACAGAAGATGTTTATCAATATATGTCACAGCCTGCATTGCTTGAATATTTTGATACCAGTGAACATACAAAGATTCAACCCCACAACAAAAAAGTGCCAGGCAAGTTAAAAGATGAGACACTTGGTGATGTTATTGTGGCATTTGCTGGGTTAAGGGCCAAGATGTACCGCTTTGAAACATGTAGTGGTGCTGTTGCAAAAAAAGCCAAGGGCATTGGCAGAGTAACTGTGGACAAAGAGCTTGAATTTAAAGATTACAAAAATTGTCTCAAATCATGTAGCACAATCAGAACATCAGAATGCAGAATTCAGAGTGAGGATCACTTGTTGACTACAAATATTGTAAGAAAAGTGGCTCTGGACCCACATGATGATAAGAGATGCATTTTGTCATGTGGCATACATACTCTACCATGGGGTCATTGTGATTTGAAAAATGGTAATCAATGCTCAATTACAGAGCATGATTTGAAATAAATAAACATGCCTATGAACTTATTTGGGTTAAAAAAACAGGCTATTATGGACCTGCCAACACCAGCACCCTCTTCTGATATAATATCTAAACTAAGTGCTTTGTTAATTATTCATCTGAACAGCATACTTACAGATGTTGATGATGAAACAGGTAAAACATTGTACATATTTAACAATAATTTAAATCACTACCAGTTACCTGTAGGTGGTCAATTACAATTTATTACAACCCCCGAGGGTAATGTCAAGATTTCAATAGGCAAAAATATTTACAGGATAAAGCACTCAAACATGGTTTCTGGCACTGTATATACTGTTTCTGCTGGTGACTGCTTATATATTGAGGTCCCGGGATCCTATGACAAGCTTATACCTTTTTTTATAGAATTAAGAATTAGATATTCAATAATAAATAACCACTAAATCAAAATGCCTAATGATATATTTGGCCATACAAGGCATGAAGATCAGAGTGATGAGATTCTGATGCTTGATGTCAGAGTCAAAAAATTAAGAAGTGATTTACAAGCTTTACAAACCACACTCAATGCCAGTCTTCAACTAGAAATTACAAATTTACAATCACAATGCATGGACCCTCTTCTTAAAATTGATTCAGAACTCAAAGTGCTGCTTCAAAAATATACTGACTTGGCCACATTGGATAATTTTCAAAGTTTAGAGGAGGCTGTAGCAGCTCTTCAAGCCAAATTTAAGACCCAGGCCACCAACTCTGAGCAATTGAAACAACAATTGGAAGAGCAGATAAATAATGTCCAGACACAGCTCCAGACAATTGTCAAAAGCATAAAATCACAAGAAGATTTTGATCTAGTGATTTCCACTCTAAAAGAACAGATTCAATCACTCCAAATACCTAATCTGGACCCCTTGAACAATGTCATAGCCGAGGTTAAAGAAAAAATTGAGACACTTGAAAATTTTATGAACAACTTGCCATCTTCTGATGCTTTGAGTGCAATAACTCGGAGTGTTGCCAACATTAAGCTGCAACTTGAAACATATGAAGATTTTGGAAAAATTCAAAGTACCATAACCCATCTTGAGGGTACAATAGCAGCAGTGCAAAGTGATTTGACAAATGTACAAGAATCTCTAGAATCCCGCTTGCCTGGTATTGTAGACACCCTTGTCAGTGTCCAGCAACAGATCACAAAACTTGAAAACCTCAACACTGAATCTGAGCTATCTCATTTTCATCACTTGATCGATGATATCCAAACAAAGCTTGAAATTTTACAACAATCAACACCTACTCAGGCAGACATAGCCCTGCTCCAAGATGCTATGCGTGGTGTGGTTGATGCTTCTGAATTAAATGATGTGAAATTGGCACTTGAATATTTGCAGAATACTGTATCAAATCTGCCTACATCACAGGAACTTAAAAACATAAAGAGAGCAGTGAATCGCATATTGAAATCAGAAGATATCAAGAATATCCAGACAGAGATCAAACAACTTATTCAGACAGTGGCCACTCTACCAACTAATCAACATATTAATGAACTGCATGCCCTGTTTGAGGATATCAGAAGACAAGTCCATGATCTTACTGCTCAAAATTCAAAATTGGCAGTTGTTGAAAATTTACAGCAAATTGTAGCTAATATCAAGCAACAGCTAGGGACCATGGAATCCAATCAAGCAAATGCTTTGTCTGTTTTTGCCACCCAGCTACAAGAGATTGTGCAACAATACAAGAAACTTGTTGTGGACATAAAGATCAAGCCAGGCCATGATGATGTTGTTAGGACTATCAATGAGCACCTTGAATCTGTAACAAGTAGATTGCTTACAGCAGAAAAAGAAATAACTGGCATAATCGAGAATCCTAAACATACAGTAATTCTTGAATTGTACAGTATCCCCAACAAAGAATATGATTCACCATTTACACCAGGTGGCCAAATATATATGCTGTCTCCTGCTCAATTTTATTACCAGTTTTTTGTTGGGGGCACACTGAGACCAATCAAGATCAAATATTGGCTACAACCACAGGCACACCACTACCCCACCTTATCAATAACAAATGCTGACAACAAACCAAAAATCACCAGTGTAGAGTTAGAGGATTTTACAGACCCCAATACATTAGAAACATCTTATGCTGAAGATGATGGCTCTTTAGAATTTCATATACAAATAGGAGACAAACTGTATTTAGAAAATCCTGTAGTATCAGCTGCTGAACACCCTATAGTTGCAATATTCTTGTTTACATACTATGTCTAGACAAATTATTGTTGATGAATTACACAGACAAGCCAGACATAATTATAAGAGACGGCCAGTAGTCACAAAGGGCATAGATGATTTATGGCAGTGTGACTTGGTTGAAATGGCAAGTGGACAGCTGAAAAATTTAGACAAAATCAACAAGGGCTACAAGTATCTACTCACTGTCATAGATACATTTTCAAAATTTGCCTGGGCTGTGCCACTCAAATCCAAGACTGGAGCATGTGTTACAGAAGCCTTCAGGACAATCATCAATCAGAGTGGAAGATCACCGCGCTATTTGCAAACAGATAATGGCAAAGAATTCTATAATTCTGTGTTCCAACAATTTATTAAAAACCAGTCAATACAACATTACTCGAGTTACAGTGATCTCAAGGCCTCAATTGTAGAAAGATTCAACAAAACCCTAAAGAATCATATGTATAAACAATTTACACTTCAAGGCAATTTTAAATGGCTTAATATTCTTCCAGAACTTCTACATAAATATAACAACTCGGTCCATTCCACAATCAACATGAAACCCTCTGAGGTAACTTCATCTGATGAGCAAAAATTGATCAGCACTGTTTATTATCCTAGATACCAGCCAACAACAAGAAAAGCCAAATACAAGGTGGGTGATCATGTAAGAATCAGCAAATATAAGCACTTATTCAAAAGAGGCTTTACCAGAAATTGGAGCACTGAATTATTTACAGTGGTTCAAGTTAAACCTGTGACCCGATACACATATATAATAAAAGATCACCGAGGAGAAATTCTCAAAGGCAGGTTTTATGAAGAAGAACTCAGCAAAACTAAGCAGCCTGACACATATCTTATAGAGAAAATCATCCGCAGAAAAGGCAACAGGATACTGGTGAAATGGCTAGGACTTCCAGAACACAGCTGGATCGAGGCAGACAAAGTGATACTATGAACACCTGGGATGTTATAAAAAGACTGCCAGATCCTGAACAGCAGAATAAGAGAAATGGAATGCTGCTGCCTGATAATATTAGATGTCTTATTGTTGGGCCATCAGCTTGTGGTAAAACTACACTAATGATTGATATTTTTTTATTGGCACCTAACTGGTTAGATTGGGAAAACAGGCACTTGTATGTCTTCTCTAAGAGCTTAGAGCAATTAAAATATCAGCAGCTGATGAGGCTATATGATGGACTGAATATAGCCACTTTTGAATCAGATGTTAAGCCACTCCATGAATGTCTCGATAATTCTGTTGTTGTGTTTGATGAAATTATACTGGATAATCAAAACAAGGTTAGAAATTTTTTTACACAGGGGCGGCACAAAAACATAGATTGTTTCTACCTGGCACAGACTTTTTCTAAAATACCGAAGCAGCTGATCCGAGACAACAGCAATTTTATATATGTGTTTCATCAAGATCATACCAACCTCAAACACATACATAATGAATATGTAGGTGGTGACTTGAGCTACAATGATTTTTCCAAGTTTTGCAGTAGGTGCTGGAATCAGGACAGCTATGGGTTTGTCACAATTGATATGAAAAAGAAACCCAATAGTGGTAAATACAGAAATAAAATCAACAATTTTCTAGACATTGAAACATATATAAATAACCATGAAAAGGCCAATTATTGATGATCTTAAATTAAGAGATTATCTTGTAAAAAGATTTAAGGGATGGAAATCAGAGAACCGAGGAATCTATGAAAAACACAAGCAAACAGAACAGCCTATTATTGATGCTATTAGTGAATTAGGTAAAAATATCAAAACTGTTACAGAGCAAAATCAAAATTTGATCACAGAGCTTGTACCTGTAGCTGCTAGGAACATATTAGATTATCCAATCACCCCACTTTCCAGTATTCATACACCTAGTCCTGTTGCTCCTCGAAGAATTGAAGCTACTCAGGATCGTATTGAATTGGGTCTTCTTGCTCAAAAATATTTAAGCACACCTAAAGACAACAAAGATGAGGTATTTGGTTTATATGCTGACACAGAGCATGATGGTAGCATCATACATAGAATTGTCAATTTCAGAGTAACATTTATGGGAGATGATCTAATTTGAATATTCAGAATCTCATCTTGGAGAAAAAGGTGGTTTTGTTAAGTATCCTGGCACACCTGGATTGTGGGAACTGATGACTAAGAAGAGACCTGGCAGCTATACAGATCAAGATTATGAGCATTACAAAGAAATATTAATAAAATCAGATGCTCTATACCAGAACAATGATCCCACACAAAAAAGAGTCAAGTCTAGCAGTGGAGCAAAATACAACAACTTAATCAAGCCCATATGGTCACAGATCAAGACAGGTAGTGGAATCGAACAATACAACACCCTGCCTAAAGAATTTGTCTGGGTTGATGATGTCAGGAAACTTGTAGATAGGTTGCTGGTGATAGCTGGGGAAGAAATTGCTGGCAACCACAATTTTTACAATGAAAAGGTTGGAATTATGGACATGATAAGCACCAAATTGTCTAATTTTATAGTGAATGACACTAAGGGGATTGGATATCTTATAAAAATTATTAATACTCTACCACCTAAATTTTGGAATATCTCTGAGGGTCGGGGGCTGGTTAATGACATCATAAACAAGCTGCCATTTGAACTACACATTCCAGGCTATCAGTATTGTGGTCCAGGCACAAAATTGGACCATAGATTAAACAGAGGGGATCCTGGTGTTAATCCCCTAGATGCTGCTTGTAGAGACCATGACAAAGCATACAACACACATTCTGATCTTGACAAGAGACATGTTGCAGACAAGAAATTAGAAGAGGCTGCATTTGGTAGATTTGTAAGCAAAGATGCTTCTTTAAGTGAGAGAATAGCAGCATTGGGTACCACCATAACTATGAACACCAAACAAAAACTGGGGTGGGGGTTGTGAATATGTATACAATAAACCTACAATGAAGGCCAAGGGTGTTATGTATCAGATACCTTATGCAGGTCTTAAATCTCTTAAAACTATTGATAGTCTTTTAACCAAAAAGCAGCGCAAGAAAAAAAATTCTTGTCTTGCCAAGGGCCATGGTATGAAATTATTACTTAGTACCCCTCAATTAAAAAAATTACAGCAATCTAGAAAAAATCACATGTGGGTGGCTTCATATTTACTATCCCGGCCATCTTAGCAGCTTTGGGGGCTGTTGGGAGCTTGGCTGGGGGATCAGCTGCTATAGCAAAAACAGTAATAGATGCCAAGAAGAATAAGGCAGAATTAGATGAATTGAAGCGCCATAATCTGGCCATGGAGAAACAAGGCAAAGGTGTTAAGAGAGTCATGAATAAGTTTAAAAAAAACAAGAGCCGCTTACAAACCAAGATATTGAAGCTTTAATCAAGAGGTGTGTACATGTCTGATTCTTTACCAGAACAACCACTCAACAAAGAGTGTGGCATAGTTAATTTGGATAAGTACAAAAATCAGGGCACTCACTGGATCTGTTATCTTAAATATTTAAAAAATGAGGCATTTGTGTTTGATTCATTTGGAGGTGTTCCACCTGAAAATTTAGTAAAATATCTAAAATCAACTAATCTTTATTAAAATAATGCCAGTGTTCAAAATTTCAAAGATGTTAATTGTGGACATCTGTGTTTATCTGTTCTTAGATATATGTCTCAAATAAATAAACCATCAATTGAAAATTTTCAAAAAGCCCTGTGGTATTTAAAACATCATGGGGGTATTCCATCTCACCAGCCAAAATTCAATATTGAAACTTAGATTACATGATGATATAGTGTATCCCAAAACAATAGCTCTCAGAGCATTTTATGGCATGTACTTGATCCCTAATATTACACACCAGAACAATACAATTGCAGTTGGTGATCAAACAATTGTTATCACTCCAGGGCAATATAGTCTATCTACTCTAAATGCTCAGTTACCCAGAGGTATAGTATTAACTCAAAATTCTGTCACTCACAGAGTAGAGATTGTGTCTGCTACAGAAACAGTGGATCTGGATACTATAGGAGAGCTGTTAGGCTTTGAGAACAACATAAAAGTTGAACCAGCCATCAAACACACTGCTATTAATATACCTAAATTCTTAGCCATAGAGACTCTGAATATTCACTGTAATGTGGTCGAGGGTATGATCACCAAATCAAATTGCATAGGCACTCACAAACAAACTGGCATCATTGCAACATTCAAACCGAACTCTGAATTTATGGAGCCCATCATCTACACTCCATCACCAATATTATATTTTCCTGTGTGCCATCATAGAATAGATTACATTGAGTTGATGGTCACTATTGAAAAAGAAGAATTAGTTGATTTTGCTGGAGCCACAACAACTGCTATCATAGAGATTAATATTTAAATAAAAATACATACAAATAAAAATGGAAAATATTGAGAGTTATGAGCTACAATCATCCCCCCCAAACAGGAGGACCTTTCCAAATTTAAATCAACCCAACACAGAGATTGAGGTTGATCTTGATGTAGGGGATGGCTTTATACACCCCCACAGAGCAGATCTATACATCAAATTTGATGTTGTAAAGCTCGATGGTACAGATTATCCTGGAAAATTCAAATGTAAGGCTGGTAGACAATTTTGTGCCACATCTGTTCTCTGAAATTGAGATCAGAAAACATGGTGTTGTTATAAACAGAGTGGATTACCCTGACATTACGTCTACAGCTTTGGCCACACTAAAATTATCCAAAACCGAGGCATCATACTACAAAATAGGTGGATTTGAGGCTGGTGATAAAATATTATCTAAAAGCCACACTGTGCTATTCCCCATGCGCCTGTTGCCAGGATTCTTCTCAGATTAGAAAGATATTATGTGGAAGGGTGGTTTAAGAATTACATTTAGAAGAGCTGCCAATGATAATAATGCTTTGATGAGATACAGTACCTTAAACTCTACCGGGGAAGCTCTGCCTAATACCCTACCTGATGAGGGCAAGTGCCTTATTCAGACTATGGAGCTAAGAATGCCAGTTGTTGAATATGAAGCCAGTTATGCTCTTAAATACAAAGCTGATATCCTAAAGAATCCACAGATTCCTTTACAATTTTATACATATCAATGTGTACAGAAGCCTGCCACTGGTACCTATTATGAGTTTGATGCTACAAATTCATTCTCCAGTATACAATATGACATGCCGGATTTTGTGGTGGTCCTGTTTCAGACTGGAAGACACAACAACCAAGAAAAAAATTCAAGTAAGTTTGATAGCTGCAACATCAAGAACATATATCTTAAAAATGGCAGAAATGAGGTGTTTCCTAGAGAAAATTATAATTTAGACATGTCCAAGGATGATTTTCTTAAATTATATGAAGCATTTACAGCATACAAAAGGGTCACTACTGGCAATACTGACATGTATTACACACCAGATGAATTCAAAGCACAGAGACCCATGTTTGTCATCAACACTTCAAAAAGGAAACAAGTTGTGGTTAATGACAGGACAAACATTAAAATTATCTGTGAATTCCATGATACAATCCCTGATGACACCATATGTAGTGTTATTCTTATAGATGAAAAATCATATGTTTATGATGTAAGAAATGAGTGAGTCACAGAGCAATTCTAGAGGGCCTCTGCATATTGCACAAGTTGAGCCTGGTGCCCAATTGAACTTAAACCGGAAGTAAATATGTGTGGGTGTGGGTGTGTATGTGGGTGGGTGTGGGTGGCTTTTTGGCTTAGTTTTAGGTGTAGCCAAAAAAAATATCAAGAGGGGCATATTTTTGACAAGCTTATGGACAACAATCTCACAGATGTAGCTTTTGTAAGTGTAGGCAAATCAATCTGAGGGGGGTCATACTTTCACAGAAAATTCCCGAGGGGAATCTTGGATTAGACAGAGCACCACACTTGAGCAATAAGCACATATGCACATCTTGAGCTTGTTTTAAGTGTAGCCAAATCTGCCTGAGGGGGGCTCATACTTTCCCCTCCCAGCTATAGCATCAATTACACTACTGACTGGATATCACTGATTGAATCATATTTGAAAGATAGAAGACGATATGTAGATTTTAGGTTGACAAAATCTTTTGAATATGATGTAAACTCTGGAGTACCGCAAGGATCAAACTTAGGGCCTCTTTTTTTTGTACTGTATGTGAATGACCTACCATTAAGTATTAATAAATCTAGTTGTCTAATGTATGCAGATGACATCAAAATATATAAAGAAATTACAAAATTGCAAGATACTTGTCAATTGCAGGAAGATTTAAAGCGTGTTTATCAATGGAGTATTCAAAATAAACTTGATCTCAATATAAAAAAATGTTATTACATGGTATTATCTGGAAATAAATCGAACGTGCAATGTGAATACTTCATAAACAACCAAAAATTGGAAAGAGTCAATACTATGAAGGATCTTGGTATAATAATTGACAAGGATCTCTCGTACTCAACTCATATAATACAAATGGTAAATATTGCATACAAAAAATTAGGTTTTGTAATTAGAATGTCAAAATATTTAAAGGATTTGGACGCAATCACGTTATTATACAATGCAATGGTTAGGAGTACCTTGGAATATGCATCTATAATCTGGTCACCAATGGCAAAAATATATATAGAAAAAATAGAACAAATACAAAAACGCTTTCAACGTTATTTGTATTCCAAAAAACATGGTAAGAATTGTAATGTTAAAATGTTATCTACCAATACACTTCAACGAGAAATCGACATGCCATCATTAAGGTCAAGGAGAATTTTTATGCAACAGCTATTTTTGTATAAAATAATTAATGGCCTTATTGATAATGCTCAAATTTTAAGCAAAATATCTTTTAATACTACATGTTGTCATCTTCGAAATAGAAACTTGCTGAATTGTCAAATGGCTAAAACTAAGAAGTATCAAAACTCTCCGTTACAGCAAATGTTAGATTTCTACAATAAGTTATCAATAATAGATAATGAGTTAGACTTTTCCTATTCCCTGAATATTTATAGAACAAAGTTGCAATCATTATGTTTTACACAAGAAATTATACAAATTATTGTCTTATAAGTGCAAATATTTGGGATTTCTGAATATAAATATATGTTATAGGTGAGGTATTTATTTGTTATCATTTACTATGAGTGTATGTAGGGCTTTGTATTGTTTTGTATTCCCTGAATGTTTGCAAGACAAAATTTCAATCATTATGGTTTGCGCAAGAAATTATAGAAATTATTGTCTTGTAAGTGCAGACATTTAGGGATTTCTAAACATGTATATATGTCATGAGTGAGGTATATTATTACCATTTACTATGAGTGTAGGTATGGCTTTGTATTGTTTTGTCTTGTAAATATCTATTTGTGTGAAGTATCTCTTTATTTGTGTGTATTTGTGTTTTTATATATTATTAATTATGTATGTATATTTAAACTGTATGCAAGTCTCCCATAATTGGAGAAGCTTTCTCTGTTGGAGACAACTACAATTAAATAAATAAATAAATATTCACTAATTTCGATATATTAATTTTTTCTATAATTTCGATACCTTAATTTTTCTCTACAGTTTCAAAATGTGATTGAGAAAATACTTATGCCTTAATTCCGCCACAATAAAAATGCTGACATTTTGCACTTTCAACAAGTACTGTAATATAGTTAATCGACCTGTTTCGAGACATGTTAGAAAATCAAAAATGTGAAGGTTATGACAAAGAGCCGATGAACTATACATGTGATATAACTAATCATAGCATGAACATTGATAACATAAGTTTCAGGGCTTAAATATTTTAGCTGTTGAATCATTGACGTGTGCAATGTTCTTCACGGCAAGTCAGGACAAGTAGCCATGTGCTATCACAATGTTGAGACAATAATTGTCCTTTCATATATTTTCCTTTTATCAGTTATATTCAAGTATGGATTTATACTGATAAATAAATGTGTGGTTAGTTCTAACGACATACCAGTGCGATAAACATATTTAATTCTAGACGTATCAGGCTTCAGTCATTATAATTTTCAAAAACTTTAACATTTATCCATATTAACGTAATAATAAACATTTATTTCGAATACAATGATTTGTACTTAAACTCTACTTCTTCTGCGTAACAAAATCTATTCAAAACTTAAACCAATAATTAATTTTCAACTGATACAAAAAACAATTTTGCTAACGGAAGGAACCAGATTGAAAAAAATTAGACTTCGCTCTGTTCTCAACAAGCACTTTCATTCCAGAAATAGTTTATCCAGGCCAGTATTTTGAAAAGCAAACAATTGGTGTGTGTTCAAGAGACAGAAGAATCTACATTTTCTTAATAATACACGTATAAATAGGCGAAGAGACGTAGAGTTCATTGCTTTCAAAATCCAAGTACAGTGCGTTCAATATGCCGACGATCATTCCATTGGTTTCTGGTGAACTATTATATATATATAAGTGTATATATATATATATATATATATATATATATATATATATATATATATATATATATATATATATATATATATAAATATCAAAGAGCTTCCCTATGACGCAGTGTTATCGCCGTCGGTTCGATGCATGGTCGAGGCACATAATGGTTCGGATCCCACTGTCTTGTGGGTCCAGTACCGATGTGTAACCGATAATGTAACCTTGATTCAAAGTTCTATTCAGATACACTAGTACACTAGTAATTTCAACTCATATACAGTACACATTCATGTTCAAGAAATAACTAATATTTGCTCTATTCATTTTTTGTGAACTTTTTAAATCTTCCTGTTTGACTGCCTCACCCTATATATATAATATATGTGTGTGTGTGTGTGCATGTATATATAAAATTCATAGCTACATTGGTTTTATCTGCACAACTTGTCTTTCTATCGCCAGAGTTTCTTCCTCATGCACAATGCTGTTTTAACACAGAATCCGAGGCTCTTCAGTCACAACTCATTTCGAAAAGCAACTTCACAAAAATTGGTCCCGACGCCATTCAGAAGTTGAGAAAACTGAAAAAAATACAAGGGGTAGTGCGAGAGGGTGCAATAAAAATTCTCGGTAGGGCTTCAGGTCCTGGAATACCTCAAAAAGGACATAAACATATACTTCCAGGAATGTCTAATTAGGTGAAATTTCAACCAGCCCGAGAGTTTCAACCAAAGGGCACTTCGGTGTTGGAACTGAAGTTCAAACGTTTGCAACGAGCAATACGATTTGTAGAAAGGACAGGGATCCAGAACTTTTAAAGCAAGTTGGAAATGTTTCTGCTTTTGTGTGAATGGATCTATGGTTTAATGGATGATTGATTCATTTTACTTCACGTTTCTACAACTTTTGGCTGATTGCGAAGACGGGATGAATGGTGTAAAAGATGAAGTTGATGAAGGGACAATCGCAAACGCATAAAGACAACACAATTTCTAAGAAGGATTATTTTGGCTGGAGATCCCGGCGCCAGCGCCTCGTTGGTCTGAAACAATGCAGTCCAGGATATACAACTTGGAAGTGAGGTTCACATTTGGGTGTCTCTGGAAGGGGTCACCACGTACGTCCCCTAGGTTCAATCTTTCCTTGTGATGCGTAAGTCTACACGTTGAGGAGTTCTCTTTCAAATATTCAACACAACTTCCTCGTCAGACATCTGATTAAAAATTTTAGCACAGCCTCTCTTTATTGACGCTAGGCTACTGTTCTTCGTTAGGAAAGTATGGAAAGGAGCTTCTTCCTTTTCAGAAAGAGGAAAATTAACTCGTTCCATTTTCAAAAATCATCAAGAAGAACTCGTTATTTTTTTTAGGACGAAAGGAACAAAGAGCTTCGTTTTGGAAAAGAATGAATTTTGTGAAGTCTTTTACGAATCGTGGAATTTGAACTGATTCTACATTATGATGCATTTCAAAGCTATACCTTACATTATTGGAAGGTTCTGTGACTATATAAATTCGCAGTTTTGAGTAGAAGTCGAAATAAAAGTACACGATGTAAAACACCTGGGGATGTATTTTCTTGGAAATCCTTCTTTCACAAACCCTCATTGTTTACTTCATAAGCTCATTTTTATATTGTTTTCTCTGTCAATTTCACCCACTCGAATCAAATTTCACCGAAACACACAACACTTTCCTTTCAACCCCCTTTGATCAAGGGCAGAAGCAATCCATTGCTTACCCTCTAAGAGATTCTATATGAAATTATCTTCGGTGAAGGGTTCCTGACTCCTTCCACTTTTGCAAAGCTTTCAAAACCCCTGGAGAAATCAACCAACATATTCCCTCCCTCAAAAACCACTCCCTGGGCTAAAGCGGGCGGAACTTGGAAAGTGGATTTTGTTTCCCTAGTTTCCGTGTTGTGTTTACGTATCGACAAGTCTTGTACGGAACTTTAGAGGATGGAAACTTTTATCAAAAATTGTGATAGAACCAAGCCACAGCAAAGGATTCTTAACATTTTATTTTCACTGATACCTGCTCGTTAACTGGAAGGGTGAAAGTAGGACTGTAATGGTGTGTATACTATATCTCGGGTATCTCTGGAGCAAGAGAACGAAAACAAGTCTCTGTGCAAGTAGTGACGCGAGACGGCTCCAACAATGAACACGTGAGAGGGAACGGGATTGCATGGTGAGGGAAAGCGACTGCAGTTCCCAGCCTTCGCAGCAGCATGTTGTGCTTCGTTCTGCCTCCCACTCGACCCCCCCCCCCCTTCTTTGCCACTATGCGCGGGCTTGCTCCACAGACTCCAGAATAGAGTACAAGTTGACAGAAGTCAGTGTAACGTGGTACAAAGTCAGACGTTCCAGAATCTAAACCTGTTACATTGGTAGCAACGCCTTCAAAACCTTATTTCTCAAAGTGCGAATAAAGTGTACCTGTTCTACAAGTTTTCTATTATGCCTGAAGGTCACAAAACTTCATATACCAACTGCATTGCTATCCTCCTCAATCAATGGTGAGGATTGAAAGTATACAGAAAGATAGAGAGTTTGTGTGTGTGTGTTTGTGTGTGTTTTCTTCTTCTTCGGTAATAACTGCATTTTCAAAGCTAGTCTCATGACTAGATTTTGATATCAGAGTTTTCCGTTACGTGGCAAGTAATATTTTTTCAGCTTTGTAGAATTCTAATCAGCACAATTATAGTAGCCATTGAATTTAAACTCATAATGAATGCCGAAGAATTTGGCCTCTAGAACAAAAAATATAGACATTTTCTTGAAGTTTGCCGATGATGATTTATTTTACAGTCTGACAGTTCCAAATTTTAGATTTTAAAGGATTGACACATTCTATAAACAGCTCTTAGGAAACTATAAGGTAGCCAAAAAGCTCTGTCGGTTTCTGATGAGGTCAAACTTCACACACTCCGCTTGTTCTGAGGCTAAACGCCCAAGATAATAGTCACTTGTTGGTGGGCATACACACGTTGCAAACATAGGATAGCTGAAGGAAGGGTACTCCAAACATAGTGATAAGAGCCTTATACTATAATTGGGGACAACAGGGGAAAATAAAATATGTCAGGATTTCGGCAATGATGTAGTGAATGAGCGGACGGTGGGTTCCAAAAATTGAAGGATGGCAATGAATCCCTGGAAGATGCACCACATGCTGGAAGACCAACAGCCGTAGACGAGGGCGCTCTGCAGATGGCCCTTAGGGCGAACAATGGTCTAACATGTGGCGACTTGTGAGAAGACTTCTGCGTGCAGACACTATTCAACAGCACCTCCATCAACTTAGAAAACGGAATAAGATGGGTCGATGTGTGGTTCAGTGTGCCTTGCCTGCGAGGCCACATGTGGCTATGGTCACCCGAAGCATCATTGTTTGCCTTGTTTGGGGAACACTATCGCACCCACCTTATTTCCCAAATAATAACCCATTCGATTACTGTCCGTTACATTCCATGGACAACCACCTTAGAGGAAGACGGTTTCGAAACTCTGACGAGGTGAACATCGCATTTGATAATTTCAATAAGTTCACGTTCCGCAGAGTTCTATCACAACGTGTTCCGTGGTCTTCTAGAACGTTGGAGGCAGGTCATTGATGCTGATGGGGACTTTGTATGACCTGCCATGTCCGTTACACGTTCCGTTTTGACGTTATAAGGTGTCGGGTAAAAATCCGAAATAACTTTCTTGGTTACCTAATATATAGGAATACAAAAATACCGACAAAGTACTATCATAAGTTTGTAGTAAGAAGAGAAACTAATGATGCTCTATATTATAAATACTCTATTGATTGATTGAGTTTGTGTTTTAAGTCCACTTTATGCACAGTAAGGCTAATCAGAACTGGACCTACAGTTTAAAGTGGAATCCGAAAACACTGTGCCATGTGGCTCCACCGGGTATCGAACCCAGGACACCTTGATTACAAGGCGACGACGCTACCACTGCGCCATCGGGGAGGCCATAAATACTCTATTAACCTAGATTTATAAAATATAGCTCATAAACATCCAATCATGACAATACGTCAAAATTTAATCAAGTGCAATCGTTTTGCTTAACTTCAACATCTATTCTGGCACAGATAGAGGCTTATAACGTAAGCCTTTTGCTAAACGGATCAGTGGAACCATCTACGTAGTTGACTAAAGAGAATTTGATAGACAGTTCTTCGACTACGCTCGGTAAAGTAGGTCACAGTTCGTATAAAGCTCCTTTACATAAGTTAACAACTTGTTTCTCGGAAAGTAGATATTTTTCTGGCTTTCTGTAACACATACACAGGTCTAGAACTCTCTGAAACACACGCACACACACACTTTCGCATGCGCAGATGAGTTAAAGCTAGCCAAACGCTGGCACGTAGGTGGACAAGGCTAACGAAGTTCTGGAAACATGTTTCGGAGTTAGGTGCCGCAAGCAAAGAAGGATTTTTGTTCCAACATCAAAAGCTACTTCCATCTGTAGGCCAGGTTTTCTTCCTCAATGACTGAAACTAAAAATGCAAAGCGAGGTGCGTCTACAAAGTTCCAGAACTGGTATAATAAATCAGAGTCAAAAGAGCAAGTTTATTTCATCGTCCATGATAACAAAGTCGGTATCTAAACCGACTCAACTCTCACAACTGATTGCTGGGTACCATAACATTTCAGCGTCGTTTCGGATGAAAGAACTGATTAGCAGGATATAACTGTTTGCAAGATATAACTTTTGCAACTATTTTCCAACGTAATCGTCGTCGGTCGAAAACTACCAATATGAGGCAGAATAAGAGAGGTTACAGAATCCTGCTTTGCTATTCTGTAATTCATATACATAGGCGGAGAATTGACCTCGTCTACATAACTTGCACGTGTCAGTCATGTTTAAGTGCAGGCAAATATGTTGTTCAGTTTTTAGCAAAAAAAAATCGAGTTTGCGTTTGATTTGGTGGAAAATTTACGTATTTTACGACAGTTATGTTGCCAAAAACATCTTTGTCTACTAGAGAAACCAGGAGACACGCAGTAAAATCCAGCGCTCATTGACTTGCGTATTTGTCAACAAGGTATGCAAATAAAAGTAGTTAGGGAAATATAATTGCAAGAGCGGTATGGTGTAACACACCTAGTTGAGTGTTGAAGGAATCTATACTTGGTGTAACAATGATACCAAAGATGTTGATGATTATTGGGCATCTACACCGAATTCTCAAGAGAAGTAGGAAGAAGGAAGACAATTGGTTCAGGTTGGATGCGTAGAAATTTGACCTTGAACCGCCTCTACGTGCATAGCATGGTATAGTTAACGTTGTGACCAGCATATTTGCTCTGGTCAACAGGACTTCTGTTTTTGTTACACTTTGCAAGGGTAACTTGAGAGAACAGTGTTGCAAGAGAATGTAAAAGTTCTCTGTGTGATTTAGAACCACTGCAGCCTCTCGGCGCATACACAATCCATTCTTTCGCCACCACAGCGCACTCAAAATCCAGAAAAGACAAATATTGATTGCAAGACTTGGTTCAATGAAGCCTGCAGTTTCGCTGACCACTAAATCACAAGCCCCATGCGGAGCCGCGACTTTATTTGATTTTGTTTCGTTGCTTCGACAACAATCAACTACGTCCTTGTTGGATGCGTGTCCCCTCCCCGCCCTGTCCACCAGGGGGTTCTCGCCCCCCTTCCCTTTTAGCTGCAAGTCCTTCTCGTAAACAAGAAAAAACAATCTAGACTTTGACAACCCCGCAAGAGGCGAGGACCACCCTTGGAGATGAGCGTTGTTGGTTAAGTGTTGATAAGCGAAAATAGATTTTTCTCTTCTGTTGTTTTTTCTTTTTTGTCGAAAAGGGGAGCGAAATTTTCGATCTGCTTCCAACACTCGATTCATGAGATCCCGAAAGCTGATCTCTCAGCTTCTACTGATTTTGAGCCTTCGGATTCTATCTCTAAATATATACGGAACATTCCTATAATATTGGAATCACTTATTACGATTCTTTTATTAACACTCCTACAAAGAGCATTTGGTCTTTCCGATGGCTTGGTTGGAACGTCGTCGCCTTGTAATGAAAAGGTCTCGGGTTCGTTACCCGGTGGAGGCACATAGTGATTGATAACACCAACAAGCCTTGTTTCCATGATATCCAAAAACTAAAAATGCTGACCAAGGCAGAATTTATATTATTTTAAAACGTAAACTAAACGTTATGTTTCAACCTTCACGCAAGGTCTTCTTCAGATTGTGTACCAAATACAAATGTATTTTGTACATACATATATTTTACACATTTGTATTTGGTGCAGAGTTTGAAGAAGACTTTGCTAGAAGGTTGAAACGTAACGTTTATGTTTTAAAATAAAATAAATTCTACCTTGGTCAGCATATTGAGTTTTTGACATAGTTATTGGTTTATAGAATGGCACATTTAGCTAATCGTGAAGATGGGGATGGGTGATGATATGATCAAGTAGACAAAAGGACTCTCACAAAAAACACATATGATCATGCCATGATAGGAACCCGGTAAACCGGGCATCGACGCGCTGTGCTGACTACTCCGCCACGAAGGCCTGTGCATAGCGATTGGGATCCAACTTTAACCCTAGCTTACCCGGGAGGTGTTGTCAGGCCTACCACCTCTATTTTTTCAATTTTTTAACTGTGGAAATTTTCGTAAAAACTTAAAAATAAATTGCCTTGTTCCTTGGTGTGTTTCCAATAGTTCTCTATTACTTTTGGTTATAACAACATAAATGTAATAAAAATATTGGCAAAAAGCACTAATTTAGCCTATCAGGTGTCATCATTGAATACGTGTCATTCCCCCATGCCAGTAAGAGTATAAAATTGGTTGGCAATGATTGTAATTTTTGTAATTATTATAATTAATAAACAACTGAAAAAAAAAGTAAAGTAAAGTGTTCCCCTGTGCACAGCACCACGCCATGAAGGCGTATAGGGGGTGTGGGGGTAACGCCCCACACTTTCTTGATCCGGCCGTGAATGGGGGTGATGTGATCAGCATCACGCCCCTGACCGCCTTTACCCCCCATGTTATTCGACGCTGGGTAGGCGCCGGGGCCGCTTCCATCGTTAGAAAAATTCCCGGATTTGAACCGGCCGGGGATCGAACCCGGGACCTTTAGCATGGTAGTCAGACGGGTTACCGACTGAACCACCGCGGCCAATAAATATCGGTCGCTTTCGATTATTTTTACATGTCACCCACCTTCTCACCCCCACTCCTAGAGGTGTCAAGGATGTCTTGGAGTTGAACGGCATTGGGAGTATCCCCATTCATCTTATCGACCCCGAAAAATATGGATTCCACACTAATATCGGTCATTTTTAAATATTTTTACATGTCACCCCCTTCCCACAGCCACCCCTAGGGATGCTAGGGGTGTCTTAGAGTTGAACGTCTTTGGTTGAGTCACTTTTCATCTTAGCGACCCCGAAAACTATGGATTCCACACTAATTTCGGTCGTTTTCGATTATTTTTACATGTCACCCCTCCCACCTCAAACCCAAGAGGTGCCAGAGGTGTCTTACCCCCACAGTATTTCTTTCGAGATTGCAAGTGATACGTGTTCCAAGTTTGGTTGAATTCGCTCCAGGCGTTCGATAGTTATCCCGGAACAAATATATATATATATATATACACACATACATCCATTTTTATATATAATAGAGAAGAGATTGTGTAACTGAATTAAAAAATAACCCCAGTTTTGTCCTATCACATACAAATTAATTACAAATTAATAATTTGTATATGTATATTTAATAATAAGATTAAAACATACACCATATCCCAATGAAATAGCAATACAAATATTGATGTGAATGTCAAAAATCACTCAAGAGTTATTTTTTATGTGCAAATAAAATGATTCAATACAAATAACAAAAAGGGATTTTTTTTTCGGACTTGGATACTGCTAGAACCCTGTACCACATGGCTCTGATGTTCCTGTATCGAACCCTCCGAAAAACCTTGGGACACTGCAATCTGAATCAAGTTCTACGCCAGTCGAGTCATCTGATGATGGCAGACACATTTGGTCAGACACACAAGGCACACCCCAACCATTCAGATAAAATATACTCAATGATTTGGTCAGAGATTTTAATATACTAAAGGATGCTGAAGAACTTCTGGCTTCAAGGCTGAAAAGAAACTGCTAGCTGCAGGAACATATGTAACAGTTTACAGACATTGCGAGAAAGAAATAACTAGAAGAGTATTTTACTCAGGAAAGCTCTTTAGTATATTGCATACATATTCCAAACCTCATAAATAAGGTAGGAGAAGAGTATAACATAGATGAATGGAGGCTCATCATCGATTCAAGCAGTAGAAGTTTAAAACGTGTGTTGCTAGCATCAGTCCCAGTTGCTCATTCTCCATCTGAAGGAGACATGTGACAATCTTGAGTAGAAAAAGTAAAGTCCAACTAAAATGGAAAATGAAAAGACGGTACCAGGGACACTGGAATACATGAATGATGGCTTACTACTGTTTGCTGCCGAAACATTATGATCCTGCCACAGTGCACCAGCGGCGCAACCACAGGAGAGGCAGGGGACGATCCCCCCAACTTTGGATGAAAATGAGTTCTAGGAGGGGCAAGGGGGACAAACATTGACGGCCAAGTGTACCTGCAGGGGGCAAGTATCACCCACAACTTCAAATTTTATGCAAATAATTTTTTTGTAAAATTTACTTGCTTGCAATACCTGCTTTTCTTAGTCTTATCAAGTTCAGAACCGTAGCTAGGGGCCGATAGGATTGATTTCTGGTTTGAAGTCCACTTTAAGCACAGAAAGACTAATTGGGACTGGACATACAGTTTAAAGTGGGATCCGAACCACTGTGCCATGTGCCTCCACCGGGTATCGAACCCGGGATCCCTTGATCACAAGGCGACGATGTTACCAGTACACCATTGGGGAGGCACAGAAGTTGTAAAAAGAGAATGCATTGGCATCCCGTGAAATGATTTGCGCCATATTTAATCAATATTAATTTCAGCCTGCAAAAAAATTAGATCCAAAAATGTTCTTACTCGCTTCGCTCGCAATGTATGATTATTCTCTGTAACGCATTGTAAATTTCCAGACAGAGAAATAATCCTTGTCTTAATTGATTTTTTAAATGCATGGAGAATTGTTTTGAGGAAAGGGAGCGTGCACATTTGAGAGACAATTTATATTTTTTGATGTTGGTCTATTGTGAGATGGATGATTTGGTTGTGTAATGTATTTAAATAATATATGATGTATATAATGTGTATTAAACAAAGTTTGAATACGTACACAATTTAGTGTCCACGTCGTTCCATGTTGCATATGTGTGAAATATATATCGTGCATGAAAGTTATACAGTACATGTTAATGTAAAAAATAATTATATTTAATTGATTTGGTGTTTAAGTCCACTTTATGCACAGAAAGGCTGATCGGGACTGGACCTACAGTTTAAAGTGGAATCCAAACCACTATGAGCCTCCACCTGGTATCGAACCCCTTGATTTCAAGACGACGACGCTACCCCTGCGCCATCGGGGAGGCCCTAGAATTATATTTGGAATGCATATATCAAGCATTTTCTGTCTTTCAAAAAAAGTTTGTGTTTGTTTTCCATTATTAATGTGAAATTGAACGTGTTGAAGAAATAATTCAAATTGTTTGTTCGAACACAAATGCTTTAGCACCAACTTCTATCTCCTTTTTGCATAATTTAAGAGGATAATAACGTCTTTGATACTACTACTACTACTAATAATAATAATAATAATAATAATTTTATAATAATATTTTATTATTATTATTATTGGTACGTTTATCCTGGTACTTGTCCCCCCCAGAAAAACAAATCGTGGTAGCGCCTCTGCAGTGCACAAGGGAATATGTCGTACAAGAAGTTTTTCATGGTTCTGTTGACAGATCACGTTTGTGACCATTAGTGGTTTTAGTACTGCTTTTCCTTTGGACCTTACAATAGGCAATGTGACATGTTTTTATGAATATCATGCACTAATCTATATCTGTAGTAAAGACACAATATAATGTAATATGTATTTCATTAATGTTTAGTACATTACGTTGATTGTATGATTCACGTGTAATACAGAATTGCAATTTCAAACATGTACATATTACGTGTAATTTTTAAGAAACCTGATGTGATACAGCAAAATGGCAATATATTCTCTAATCCATACTGCTTGAAGATCCAAAATAAATTATTGGATGGAAAAAAGGTCTCAACGACTTTTTTTGTTGACCTGTGTTACTAGTTAGTTTTAGTGAATTATAAAATAATGTATGCGACACGCATGCAATAATTGGTTATTATTTCTTATTAATTATGGTAATTTTTGTAGTTATTATAATTAATGAAGGACTGCACATATAAAGTCAACAAAGGAAGCCGAGATTCAATAATAAAATGGTTTCTTTAATTTTTCATGATAAAAAAAGTGTGGGACTGTGAGCCTCCCGTCCCGAGGTAAGGAAGTTTCTCGTACGTCACGTGTAAGCTAGGGTTAAACCTTATGTGCAGCCCGATTAGCCTATCTGTGCATAAATTGGACTTAAGACAAACATCAATAGGAGAGGAGAGCCCTTGAAATTAAATTTGGGAAATTTTAGCCAACAAGGAAGCATCTCTGCAGAACAACTAGTTTCTTGTTTGTCAGGCCGTGTGCAAGGACTGAAAATAAGTTTGCCGTGACATCTGATAACTACGGACTATCTTCTTTGTGTGCGGGTGTACTTGAAACAGCGGCAGCTATTCCTTCTGTTAGGGCACACATGAAGTAAATATTTGAATTACCACTCGAGAAAAGCAACTGTTATTTGTAATGAATTACATCCGTACACGATTTTTAAGCCGATCCAGCCAGAGACTAGAAATGATGGATTATAACGATGTAGAGACGCATTAGGAGTCAAATACATAGTTACAAGATACGATATGCAATGTAAAGGGAGCTTCCATAAGGAAGGGATACGCGACAAAAGAGAGGTGTCAACGATACGATTCACACTGAAGCTGCAAGTGAGAACCGACACGGTCTAAAGAAAAACATTCATCGCGCATGCGCGAAAAATCAGATCGACGAGACGCGATGCTTGGTATTCAGAAAACGACCCACCGCTAGCGACACACAAGAGATACGTGCAGCTTGTGTCGTTTCGGTTTGAAATATTGCATTGTTTGCTGAGGGTTGGCTTCTAAAGCTAATCGCACACCGGATCTGACACGACACGACGAGTCATTTTTGTCGCAAACGGTCTCAGGGAAGGTTTTACCATAGTCCCACCGGACGAGACATTTGACTCGAGTCACATTGCTACAGGTTGCGACGGTTTGCGACAAAACAACGAAAGCCCTTCGAATTTGGTCTCCCGTGGAGCAGCATGCGACAAAACGACTGCGCATGCGACAATCAATTCACTTCATATACAGACATCGTTATATGCTTCCAAAATTAATAAAAGATAGACCTATACCTACTGCGTACATGGACAAAATCTGCTATCAGATTTTAGCTATCAAATTGACTCTCGTCTTGCCGTGCCGCGGTGTGACTCGTCATGTAGCGTTTCGTCGTATCGTGGCTGGGCAAAGTGCAATGTCTTGCTTGTCGCGTGTCGCTTTGGTCTGTAATCTCCCTCAGAGTTACAACGAAATCGTGCATCATGCTTCCAAGGACCATTTAGTGTACATTTGCCGCATTGAAATGTGAAATCGCTCATGATAAATTTCCAGACGACACGAGTTAGGTGCAGTTACGTCTGTCTCGTTGTCGAAAATTGTGAATAATTACTTCGCAAAAAAGTTGTGTGTAGAATCTTTTCCCAATTTCATGTTATTTTACTTCTATGCTAAAGTTAATGTTACATTCTCAATCACATTAGTTGTACAAACAAACATTTCTTTGTTTTCAGCTGCTGGCTGCAAGAATCCTAGAAACACTTTGTCTTCTCATGTTGCTACGAAAAGCAATGTTTACGGAGAGAAAAGGAAGAAAAGTTGCTCCAAAGAGGAAAAAAAAAGTGTCACGCTTCAATTCTTTTGTCACATTCCGCGTCACATTATTTTCTGAAACAACATCAGCGAACCACGTCACATATAACCAGTTATTTTCGCCCGCTCTAAAACTAATTTATTGCCATTCTTCGGAACTTTGGAACAACAAACAAGCAGCGAAAGAGAGGCGCAAGGAAAAATGAGAGACGAACTTCGCAGCTGTTGCCCATGCATTATTCAGTGCTCAAAGTCGAAAAGTCATTCACTTTCAAGGAATTATTAATAGTTAAAAAGTTCTTCCTTTCGTCGCCAATTTGAAAACAAATTGGCAAGGGCAGACACACACATGAAATCTATGACTGTGTGTTATGACCATTCGGGGATTGGTGCCAATTCTAGGGAAAACTTAGGGCTATATTTGAGGCTGAATTAGTAATATAAATCTCTAAGCTGCCATTCGTGCTTCGGATTTCAAATGCATTGCTGCAATTGTGTGTAGAAAGTGGTCGCAGGAGACACCATTCATATACACGGATCATAGAAAGCAGCTGCTACGTCCATGCAGTGGGGTGATGAGTGATGAGAAAGGGCCTTCAACACCGAAAAATGATAATTGCTGCAAAAACGTGTTTATGTAAGTGCAGTGACATGACCTTACCACATTTTCACATACATTCCAAATACCAGAATAACGCGAATCTGCCGCAAAATTCCAATTGTGGCCTTTTCGCGAATTTCATCACATTTTGTGCTTTAGAAACAAAATGCACTGCAAACAATCCATCGTTCTTGCTTATTAAGCTGAGAAAAGTAATAAAATGCTCCATACTTACACATGAATAACGTGCACGATTTCCAAAAATGTATCCAAAATAAAACTATAATGCATGTTGTAATAATAAAAAAATAACCCGTGGCACAACAGCTCGTGAGAGCCAGGGCGTGCTTACCCACTACCGCCCTCACTTCCACCAGAGGTTGGAGATCATTAAAACAGTTACGGGGTGGTGTGGTCAGCACGACGAACCCGCAGTCGTAGTTGTATGTTACCATGACTGGGTTACGCTACTCATTTGTAGCTTCTCAATTTCTTCATGATGATGGGTGGCCACCGGTCCCATACACGGGCCGAAAGCTCAGGAGAAAAGTTGAGATGGTTCTGGAAATAATGTATTTGTGGTACAAAATTTTATTACAATATTGGGGACGAGGAATAAAATAATCGCTGAGAGGTAAAGAAATCCCCTTTGACCCTCTCGTTAACTTGCACCCTGAATGTTATCACTAGGGCCGGAAGTTGAGGAAAAATCATTTTTTTTCCTAGTGTCCGAAGACGGGGCCCAACATAATATATGTTCATTTTCGATCATTGTAGGCCAGAAAAAGGTTGGTTTTATTTGTCCTTTTTTGCCTTTTTCGGTGATTTTTGGCTTATTGGTTCTTTTTTAGCCTCTTTTTCTAGGTCTTAATGTTTTTTTTTTTCGCAACTTCACCTTCTTTCGATTACGTTTTTACTGTCCATTCTCAATTCGAATCATCATCATCATCATCATCATCATCATCTCTTAAATATCCTTTCTGTAGTAAAGAAATAAAAAAACAAAGAAATAAATATATCTGAACCATCCCTGAAACGAGAGAAAAACACTTTTGGATGACTGAAATAGGATCCGAAGTCCAATTTCTGTAACCCTAGTGTGGTTAGGCCAAATATGATTCTTCAAATATGATTTTCAAATTATGTTAATGTAAAAAATATATAATGTCTGAAAGAAGATGCATTTCATTCATGTAGTTTTTTTTCACTGTGTGTTCCATACCACCAGATTTTTAATTTTTTTTAATCATTAAATATGTAATTAAAACTGAAGTTATTAATTAATTTGGATCATATTTATACGTACTTTGTTCCTTTTTTAGGTCCTTTTTTGATATTTTTAGGTCTTTTTATAGGTCTTTTTATAGGTCTTCAACTTCCGAGCCCCAGTTATCACCCAACCCTGTCACTTTGAACAGGTAGCTAAAAGTCGATGAAAAATAATAGCCTTTATGCTTTTTACTTGTCCTCATGTAAGTAGGGATATCATTCAGCAAGTTTTTAGCAAAACGTCCTACAGGAATCAAGACTGACTTCCATTTGATATTTCCAAAGAAACAATTGGCATCAGTCTGTACAAACATTGGAAGCTGGATCGCAAAGTTTCGAGTTTACTCTATCACACAGCTGAGTGCATGAAAATAAAATGACTACATGAAGAAACAAACAATCTTCTTGTTCTGGCTGCGCAACGAAGGCTGACGAGGAACTAAGGATAAACAGTTTCCTCTCTCCCCGTCTCGATTCTCCTTTTATTCAAGAGGAAATTTTCATTTTGTGTCTTCCATACTGAATATTTGCCAAGGGCTCCTTCCACCCTGTTCTTCCGCTAGTCATGGTGCGCGGTTTCTTTTCTCTTCCTGCCTCCTGGAAACATTGTATACCTTTTGCCAAGTAAAACATTCATCGTGGAGCAACGGTAAATCGTATCACCATTGATATGCAAATCTGAAGAGGGACTTCTAGCTTTTGCGTCACTCGCCGTTTCTTCTTCTTTTTTTTAGCTGGAGCGAAAAGAGGAAACGAAAGTAAAAATTGAAAAATAAAATAAAAAGAATTCTGTTGCTCCCACCTCTGTCTCTTAATCTCCATCTCTCTCTATCTTTATCTTCCACATATCCTTCTTTCGCAGCATCTCTCTCTCTCTGTCTCCTTTTCATTCCATCATTTCTCTCTCTCTCTCTCTCGCTCTCTCTCCTTCACAAGTACAATGCGTCTAGACCTTTGCCTCCATGTCTTTTTACGGGATTTGTTCTTCGTTCCGCCTTCCTCTTCCTTTATTTCCGCAGGTCTTACAGATTCCTTTACAAAAGTGTTTCGTTGTCACGCTGAAGAAAAATAACAGTAGTTATATCTGTAGGGTTTTTTCAACTCTCCGTGTGTTTTA
Organism: Lepisma saccharinum; assembly: GCF_977018435.1. NCBI lineage: Eukaryota > Metazoa > Arthropoda > Insecta > Zygentoma > Lepismatidae > Lepisma > Lepisma saccharinum. The sequence goes on from NC_139233.1 coordinate 62,387,052, forward strand.
CATGATTTCGCCATCCATCCACGACCAGCGCATTATCATTACACGGCCATAAGAAAATAAGGTGATTTGTGGCTGCGTGAGAAATATAGATACAAGAAAAGTACCTACCACCATTTTGTCTTTAATACAACCACTAAAATATTCATAACAAAGGAAAACTTTCGTGGATTTTACACACACGAAATGTTATAGCCAAATGTTTTGAATCGGTTTCTGTACGCGCCCGCTTACCAACGGAAGCATCTCTTCTTGATTTGGGACGCAATCTGCAGCTTTCCAGAAATGGGTGTGAAGCTGTAGACAATTACACGTAATAGAAATACCAGATGAACATTTTAAGGTGTATTTCGTCGCTTCTTATACAACATTTACAAACAGCTGCGATACGTTCTGTTGTAGCGTCGCTTCGCGGGTCTTTCACAGACTACTACTTCGTTTTATGGAACACAAAGTGTTGCAGTATTGAGGCGGCCATCTTGGCTCCAAACTTATAACTCACTAAACAGTTTCCCTCTATATCTATAATAAAGTATTTTTCCTAGAAACAAAACAATATGTTTTCATATACAAATTCCGTAGCGGAATTAAATACTCTTTAGTAATACGTATATCCGTGACAGTGTCTAGGCTAAGTGGAGTTATGGCGGAATCCGCCTCTCCACGACACCCCTCCCTAGATTTTAGGGAAAATTCAGGGCATCCTTAAGGTTATATCACACAAAAATAGCATGAATTGCAATTGACATACAAAAGTGTACTGCGGTTCATATGATGCAGATGTATCAAATTCTCTTACAAAACGATGCTCGACAACATTGGTCGAAGAGTGTGAGAAATGTCCTGAGCACAACATTTCCAGCACGTTGGATCTGTAGAGTTGGTTCAATTGCCTTCCCCCTCCCAATTCCACCGTGATTTTTTTGGGAGGTAAACTAAGCAAAAGTGTGCCAAACTCTTGTTATTAATCGTAATGACTTGAGAATCAGAGTAATCAATACCATTAACCACTACTGATGGAAACATGCTACGGCGAGTATGAACAGTTGGAATGTTGTACGTGCAACCAGTGGTGCACATGCCCAAGTGAAGTGAACAGCAAAAATCTTGTGGGTGCATCATATGAAGAGATTTCACATGGCGCACCGTACTGCACGGGACAAGTGTTGTGCAGAATGAATCATATGCCTCTGTTGCACGTTCACGAGATGCTTTACATATTGGCGGTCTAACGACGCAAGGGGACAGACGTACAAAGTTTACCTGTGAAACACGATCCCTTCTTGATTTTTCCTGCTTCTAGCAATGGCTCCCTCTTTCTCACCCCCTTCCACTTCTTAAAGTGATGCTGTGCCTAAGAATAAGATTTCACCAACTCAGCCTTTCTTTAGCACAAAATAGAACTTCACGCCATTGACCAATAACAAATCTCTACGAGTGGAGAGGCACTCTCATCTCCAGACCATGTGATTGTCATTCTCCTCGACGACTTCGTCAACTGCGGCCCACGTTGCCATCCTTCGAGGCATCCCTCTGCCCCGCCCGACAACTTTTCACAAGCACGCCGCCCCTTCCGGCCTGGAGGTAATTTAGTAAGGCTTACGCGCGAATTTTGCCCACCGTAAATTCTGTTAAACGCTCTCATAAATCGCGAGAAAACTATTTTCGCCATCATTAGGCCTGCCTTCGCGCACAGATTGCTACGTGGTAAGCCAGCGCCTGGGAAAGATTTCTCTCTCTCTCTCTCTCTCTCTCTCTCTCTCTCTCTCTCTCTCTCTCTCTCTCTCTCTCTCTCTCTCTCTCTCTCTCTCTCTTCTGTCTCTCCCTCTCTTTACTAAACAATGATTTCCTGTTGTCTTCCCTTAATTGAAGATAGCAAAAAAATGGGTTAATTTGTAGTTCAGACTTGCAGCCAATCTTCTTCTTGTTTTTTATTTTGCGTTGCATTGTTCTGGTCATTGAAATTTTAAGCTACAGTTTAATGTGACATGGGACCACTGCGTACTTTGCAGCACAATTAGGGTTTCATTTGTTTTCGTACAATGGCGATAGTACCAACCCAATGTTATTTGAAAAGTAACTTTTACAATCACAGGGTGTCTGGAAACAATTGTGCCTATTTCTTCGATGGGGACCACTGCGTAGTTGGCAGCGCTCTTTGGGTTTCATTTGTTTTCGTACAATGACGATGGAGTAACGTTTAAAATTACAGGGCGTATGGAGAAGATTGTATTGTACCTATTTCTTATCTTTCGTTCCAAGTAACCAGTGTGCGGAGAGACATGCAAAATGCACTGATTGCAACTAGAGTGAAGAAGTGTCACTCGAAATACCCGCCGTGCACAAGCGAACTGTTTGTGCAAAATGATGCTGACCAAAACACAGAAAAGCTTTTCTGTTTTAGAATATACTAAATCGACGTCTTTGATCCCAGTTCAGCACAGTTTTTGGCGTCAGTTTGAGTTTGATGCACCTGATAAGGATGCCATTAAGCGTTGTTGAAAATGTACAACTCTACGGTATGGGCTGTTCTTTATAAGAAACTGAAGGCTTACAACGTGTGCAAGCACTCACTTCGCTCGGCCTTCGGTGTGAACATGCAGAAATAACCACTCAGTCACACAGGTCGCAAGAAAATAAACCTGTAAACTTCTAACATACGTTGGCAGAATTTGGAGAGATTATCATTCATTTGTATGTTCATACTGTTACATGGGGTTGAGAATGATTGTTTTGGAAAGGGTTCCGTTTGCTTCCTTTCAAATCAATTTTATGCTACTCGGAAGTGGAACCCTGAACCTCTTGATTACAGAGCAACGGCGTTACCATTACGCCATCGGTAAGATCGGCTATTACGTTCTATTATCTAAATCGTTCAAGGTATTGATAAACGTCTAATAACAAGTTAATATTACGTAATTCAATTTATTTGTTATCGCACAGTTGGATTTACTGCCAAATGTCTCCTGAAAATACTGTAGAAAGAACATAGGCCGAATCATCAATAGATTTTCCGTCAGAGTGATTGATTGATTGATTTGGTGTTTTAAGTCAACTTTATGAACAGTAAGACTGACTGGGGCTGGACCTACAGTTTAAAGTGGGATCCGAACCACTATGTGCCTCCACCAGGTATCGAACTCGGGTAGAGTGAGATTCGTAAGTATTACCAAGCACATTGAATTGAATTATTGTTTTAAGTCCACTTTATGCACATATAGGCAAATCGGAACTGGACCTACAGTTTAAAGTGTGCTCCGAACCACCATGCAATGTGCCTCCACCTGTTATCAAATCAGGGACTTCTTGATTACAAGGCGACGACGTTACCACTACGCCATCAGGGAGATCAACCAAGCAAATTATCGTTCATTGTTTGCACCATGAGTGCTTCAAATTTCAAGCGAAACGCCAAAGAAGTTGTTGATCCATTCCTTATACACACGTAGGACGTAAGAGCCAATTTAATGAAAATAGTCATGAAAAATTTGCCAAGCAATATTTCTCCTTCCCACTGTACTATCATTTTGCGCTGGACCATGTAGAGCATAAGGCACTAATTTATTTGTGAACCGCGATAGTGTTTCGTCAAATGAATCAGATTATAAGTGATTGTAATCACGAATAAACTGCGGTTACTTGAAGCCTGCCTCTCGACTAGAATGAAATCTTAAACTTGACATTCACATTAAGGACACTGCATCATCATCACTATTCATTCTGCATATCCTCTCGCAACCACTCTATCGCATCCGCTACAGAGCACTTAACCACCTTTATGCTTCGAAACGGATCTGCAAAGCGACATAAAATGGAAGTTCCGATGCATATGAAAGCAGTTATGGATGGAATTCTGCAAATCTCCTAGGATAACAGCCGAGACTGATGTGAATTCTAATCAATGATCGTTCAACCTCCACAAACAATCAGAGAGGGCTTTTATCTGTTTTCATCTTCATTCTGCGTTGTGAAATCTCTAATATGAGTGTAATTTCATTCGTCCGCCTACTGGTGATGAAATAAATTCCCGTTGACTGTGGGGAAAAAAATCTGAAAAGTACAGCACGCATCAAACTCGAGTGATGTGTCCGAAATATTTGCTTTTCGATTCAGATTCCAGCGTTTCGAATTTGTAGACTGCATGTTCATATTGTGAACTCTCGATATTTTTATTTTCGTTTTTCAGCGTCACTTACCTGCCACATTTGGCAAATCGTGACGATAAGGCTATGGTGAACATATGATGGAATTGATAAATGGACCCTCAGAGAGAACACCAACAATGCCTAAGTTGGGATTCTAACCCGAGACCATGGGGGTTCATTAATGGGAGTTTCAATTTTCTATCTTGACGATGTTAAACTAGAACTGTAACTTCACGTTCCACTTTTGTATTAGATATACGAAGATGGAATTTTAAAATTATAGTCCCTTAGAGGTGACGAGCTGTATCTTTGCGGGTGGCCTTGGCTACTCCGGGCAGTGTGAGAGAGATATACGTTTATGTAGTTGCCACCTACTCGCCCTTTGGGTGGTCGAAAACAAGGACAGAACGCAAGGATCATGACGCGCAGCCGGTAGCTCCTCCCCCTTGCTACTGCGCAGCCGAGCGTGGACAGGGTTCACCCGCAAAGATACAGCTCGTCAACTCTACTGTTCGTTATCACTTTAGCACTAGGTTTCTCTACCATTGTAACGATGTTTACATTATTTAAGTAATGCCGTTCCCCGTGGCGGAGTGGTTGGAACATCGCTCTACGACGCAAGGGGTACCAGATTCGAATCCCGGCCTGAACATGGATGTTTTTGAGTGTCCATCCATCAATTTCATCATATCATCACTCATCCCCATCTTCGCATATTAGCCAAAAGTCGCACAAAAAGCGAAGTAACATAAAGCAAATCAATCAATCATTAATAAAATAATGAAAGTAAAGAATTGAAAATCAAAATTTTTACAGAATAGCTACGCAACTGTAGCAAATGTAATATAATGCCAGTTTATATCTCTACGGGTAATATAACAAATACTGTACGTATAAAGTGTAGTATAACAGATGTAACAGGTAATGTAAGTAGAAAAAGCCTTGTGACTTGAAGGTTACATAAGCAATCGAGACTGTGCTCGGAGGAGGGACGAGTGCGGACCCATTCGTGGAGGAGCTTTGGGCAATTTATAAAGTGAAGAACATCTTCTTTACTATCACTGATTATTATTGTAAACAATATGACATTGTTTGGGAAGAGAGAGAGAGAAAGACGAGGCATCTCAAATGAAGCTATACTCCTTACCTGCGTTAAACACCGACATTATTTTCATTATTTCAATGGTAGTTTCTACATGATTTTGTCATTTGAGGATACATTACGGAGGTGCCCAGAGGTGCAAATCCCTTGTGTGCACGCCTTTGGCCACGAACCTTGGCGTCGTATCGCGCTGTGCTAACCAATACGCCACTGAGGTCAGCGCGACTCGTTGTTCTGAACACTCGTCTATGGTAAAACTCAATGTTGAATTGTTGTTTCAAGTCCAATTTATGCACAGATAGGCTAATCGTAACTGAACCACATTTTAAGCGTGATCCGAACCGCTGTGCTATGTACCTCCACCGGATATCGAACCCGGGACCCCTTGATTACAAGGCGAAGACGTTACCACTACGTCATCCGGCAGGTCTATAAAAAATCTGAATCACAGACCTTCACAAATATATTAAATGTCAACAGCTCTCTACTTCTGTTATGGTGAACTTAAAAAATGAAATGTGAGTCAGCAATTATTAGCATTCTTAGCACGCCAGTACAGTATAGTATTTCAAATAAAACTTTCTTCTATTAACTAGAAAATTGTTTGGTTGATTGAACTGGCGTTTGAAGTCCACTTTAAGCATAGTAAGGCTAATCGGGACTGAATCCACAGTTTAAAGTGGGATCCGAACCACTATGTGCCTTCACCAGGAATCGAACTCGGGACCACTTCATTACAAGGCTACGACGCTACCATTGGACCATAGGTGAGGCCCAACTGGAAGATTGGTTTTTATCTTATGTTAACTTGAAAACTGTCTTTTTGTTTGAAACTGTGATCTAGTTGAAATTTAGTTTCGTTAGTAGTGGAGTAGTTGCGCACTGGATTTATAGTATTAACTGGCGCATATAGAAAAGCTGTTGGGGCAACAGCCTATCCGGAAAGTTGGAGAAAATCAGAAAAGGACTCCGGAGAAACCAATGTAGTAAATGCAAAGCCCCCATAAAATGAACCCCCATTTGCATTTTTCTTGCTCCGAACAACTTTTAAATCAAAAGTTTAAAATGGCAATTATGAAATGATTTTATTGTGCGTTCAGAAAGCAGTTATGTAATATCCACATTTACAATTCCAGCCCCATCCGAAAGAAAAAAATCCTGCGGACGCTAGTGGTAGTCTCTGTAATCTCACTTCTGTCAGATTCGACCTACAGAACCGGCAGAATGAGACCACATTGGCAGCGTAGGGTGGAGAATATCAAACATATTAATTGATGTGAATAGCTTTCGTTTGCTTTACTTTACTTCGCCATCTTGCAACTTATGGCTAATTGCGAAGACGAGGCTGAATGTTGAATGGATGGATGAAGGGAAAACATACATATGGACAGAACACGATATGAGCTGTACAGAACAGTAAGCATCGCCAGAGCATCGTTAGTCTGCAGTCAAGGATGCACTGTACGTGGAAGAGAGGTTGCCAAACTAGTGCATTCTAAAACAGTCGCACATAGAGGTGTGAACTGAGAAGGCCACAGAGAAATGAAGATACTAGCACAAGACAGGAGCATATGGAGAAGTGCAACGAAGCAAAAACAACATAATAATAGATATGGACGTTCCACAGATCCTTTCTGTAAATACGAAGGCAAAGGAACACAGCAGAAAGAAGAGAAAACGCGAAGAGAGAAATAACGGTCGATTAAAATTTTCGAATAAAAAATCAACCTCCGGGTTGAATACTTAAGAATAATTGAGTTCGAGCTCGTCCACACACGACTATCACAATTTCATATTTCGACTGAAATTTTGCTATTTGGTTTGACAAACTGCGTATAGTTCCGTAATGCAACATACGAAAGTTATTTCTCTTGTTTGTTTTATTCGAACACACAAAACTAAACAACACACCACAAATTGAGGTCACATCAAGTGAGAGTTGCATGTATTTCCGAGACAGCTCTTTGTATCCAACTAACTAACCTAATAAGGGAGTGTGCAAATGTTGATTTACAACTGTAAGAACACGGGGTATAATTTCAAAATTGTTCACGAAACATCTCTGACTTCCGCCGTTGTTGTTCACGTATCTACCGTAATGCCTCTCATTAATGTTGTTTGGTTAAGTGAAATTGTAGCAATCGTTCGTTATAGTCGACGCGCTAGCTACGTTAAAGACTGGCTGGCTTTGTAGTCCACGGAGCTCGCCCACCAGCTGCAATATACACTCTCAACCCACAGTGTTGCCACACATTTACTCTCCACATCTACTCTACACCACCTTGTCCCTCCGCCTTCCCACGGTCTCCACATTGAAGTTGCAAAAGTACGGTAACAGCGTATCCGCAATCGTGTTACTGAGACTCCACGTGGAGTAGACGAGCAGAATGATAGCTGCGCCCATTGGCTGAAGGTTGAGTGTGATTGGACGAAAACAACTCGCCCGCTGTTTATCCGGACCCACATTCGTGGCGGAAGCTCTCTTCAGATCTTGGACGTTACCCAAGTAAACGCGTCATCTATACGGGCACTGTTCATGAACATCCCAAACGATCCTTATGGGGGAGCAAAGCAAAACAATGGTGCTCCCCTATTTTAATTTGAAGTTATGGCTTTCTTGAAACGACCCTAGTCTGGTGATGCTGTTCTCAACAAATTAGTTATGAAATCAGTGTAAATTATGATCATGCATGGTAGTTCCCCATAGCCAATTTTATGCCCAGTCAACATTACGCGTCAATTATGCAAATTCGCTACGATGCCAGGGGTTCGGGTTCGAATACCGGCCTGCGCATGAGTGTTCTTTGTGTGTGTGTCCCTTCATCAGTTTCATCCCATCATCAATGGTCCTCATCTTCGCGATTAGCCAAAAGTGGCAGAAAGCAAAGTTTATGCAAATGCGTGGTATAAGGGGTGAACCTTTCTAAAGACACTCAAAAGTCAATTCTCTTCCACGTAGTACAAGGCTTATTGTACGTACACCCTGGACTGCTTTTGGAGACTATAGCGAGGCTCTATATTCGCAACCAGTATAATCCTCGTTTGGGCTCGTTTTTCTGTTGTCCTTTTTTCTTTGTGATTGCATCCATTTCATTCTATGACCATGCACACTCATCTTCGCGTTTAAAAAAAAGAAAAGTGAAGTAATATAAACGAAATCAATCAGTCAGTCAGTTACACAAATGCACCAACATTTTTAAGTATGCTTATCATATAACTTTACTTGGGAATCCACTACAACCTTACCAGAGGAATGGAACAGTCATCCTAATAGCATGCCTGGTCTCCCCGATGGTGCAGTGGTCGCGTCGTCGCCTTGTCATCAAGGGGTCCCAGGTTCGATACCCGGTGGAGGCACATAGTGGTTTGGATTCTACTTTAAACTGTAGCCTTACTGTGCCTCCTGATTAGCCATAAAGTGGACTTAAAACACCAAATCAATCAATCAATCAATTCTGCCCCTCGGAGCAAGAAAATGGCAACCCACAAGAATGTACTTTTAAGAAAAAGGAGATTGAATATTTGGAAAAATTCATTAATTTCAAAAATATCTTTCAAATGTCTTGAAACTATGATTTTGATATAAAATATACTTTCAATGATCACATAACACATAATCTGTGTATTGCAGTAACAAAATATTTTTCACAATAAAATAATTTTGGAGACAAGTTGTGGAAAAAATTGATGTGGCGTACCATTGTATTGCACCCAACTGTTGTTTGCTATTGTTTTTTAAAACTTTAATAGAATAATTATGCATGATCAGGTGAAGTGCAGTACACACAAATGAATAATTTAGGATAGTGGCGTAGCAACATATCGCGAGGCACTGGGGGAGATTAGAATGCGAGGCCCCCATCCGTTCTATAAATTTGAAATCTCAATGTGAATCGATACGAAGTCTTCAGGGATACGTCAGCAGATTATCATTTTTTAATAATAAAAATAAATTAATTACGAAAATTATATTTAATAATATGCGATGGAGAAATTTACACTTGACAGAAGCAGCACACTGCTGGAATTTTCTTTAACCAAAGTAGTAGTAAAGTACCACGTTCTTCAGGCACTAAGACATAACTGAGATATCCTTAAATATGCTAAATATTATGGTCCTAATAAGGGAGTTGAAGGTGCTTTATTGTTAACAAATCAGAATCGGGAATGCAAGGTCAAGAAAAGACAAGACAAAGTGCTTTTTATTCAAGAAAAGAATAAATGGATAAAAATGTCTAATCAAGTTATCGTCAAGTTTTGGGTAAATGTTTCATATGAGAAATACGACAATCGTTTTTACTTAAGTCCCCTTAGGCTTAGAACCCACCCGCCTGTATATTACACCTCTGATTTCCTGATTTGACGTATTAATTCAAATTATAACGTAAAACTGAAATTTATCAAAGCCACGTTAAAACACGAGTGTTTTAAATGTATTATCCACAAAAATTAGCCTTTCCCATCTACAATTCTCACTTACATCGACCTCATGGGACGCGAGGCCCCGGGCTGTTGCCCACTTCGCCAACCCCTTGCTACGTCACTGATTTAGGTTTTATTTAAAAAATGCTTAATGCAACAAAAATGCTTTATCTTACAATTTAGGGAATTAGTGTAAATCAGTCTCATACAGGCGTTGCCGTATTCTACGTGATTCACTTTGAAAATTGGCAGCACCGAAATATTTTTCAGAGAATATAGTAGCAAGATAATGGCATTCAGCACACAAGTTGTTTTTTTTCGGTGCAACATAATTGTACACAACAATGAATGAAAACAAAAGAAACAAAAACTTACACTTTCGTCACTGAGGAATTTCTACTGCTTGGTGATTTTTACGATGAATCACTACTTCAAAATCAATTTCTTCTCCCAAAAAGTTCACTTTCCAATTGCTCCGATAGACCTTCACGCTTCCCCAGCAAGGCTGCCATCTTGGCTTGATCACATAACATAAGGCTGTCATCTTGCCTTGTGGGCTACCACTCTGTTGCTACGAATATGTGGTGACGGTATGAATTCGCTCACGCCAGAAAACATACATGGCAGCAACACATGCGAACTCTTACAAAACAGGATTTAAGATAAGTATATGCAGGCTCGAGGAACTACTGTAATTCAGTTGCGGTCAAACCGTGAGTTTATCTTGCACCGAGGGGCAGAATTATAGCATGCCTGGTGTGTATAAGACAAATGTGGAAAACTTCACTCCTGGGTTTCGAATGTACGTACGACCTAACCTAAAATGTTCGTGTTGTAAGAAAGGAGACCAAACCTAAATCAACCGGAGAGGAAATCCAACTTGTGATTTGTTTACCAAAGACCAAATTGCCTACGTTTCGTCTACGAGATAAGAAAGTTTTTCGACATATGAATTTTCACTACTCTGGAAAATTATGTTCCAGAAGATAAATTTTCCCGTTCCTTCGGTTCCCCCGTTTTCCCAGGACCATTCTTGAGGAAGAAGATGACTGAAAGGGGAAAGACGTAGAGGAAGGGAACCAAAGAGGGGGAGAAAAGAAGACAGAAAACTTCGTCAAGGTAAATTTGTGAGTAAAATGTTGTTTCATATTATTCAAATCAATACCACCCTTGAAATATTCTTGTCAGCAACGTTATCACAATCCAGCTCTGTGAAACTTCGTGAATCTGAAATTCGGGAGGAGAATTTCGACTCGGCAACCATCGACGTCCACAAGCTGCTTTCCCATTTATTCACTCCATGTGAAATATGATTACCAACATTGGCGTGGAACTCCATGCTAATTTTTATGCGAAATAGGAACGAGGGGAAAAAGAAGCACGTAGGGAGGAAGGAGAAAAAAAGTTAAATAATAAGCTTTCTCTCTCAACAAGTAAAGTATTTTGAAAAAAGTTTCGGTTCGAGTTAATTTGGTTTTCTTTTCGCATTGAATCCCCTTCCGCCTTTTGTACTTACGAGGAATATAAAAGATGGCGTTTGAGTTCAAAGATGTTAAAACTCCTTTGAAACTCTCTAGCTTTCAATGCGCTAATAAAACTACAGTAAGAAATCATTGCAAAGATAATAATTTCTTACTTCTTTATAATATTTTTTCACATGTATGAGATATTTATAAATGCCTGCATATATCCTGTTAAGTATTGCATGTAATCATATAAAGAGTAGGAATTAATTAATAGTCTAAACAATTGGGTAGTTAATTTTGTTAGATTTAGATTTCTGCAGCATTTTGGAGGACTATTGCTTTGAAAATGTCAGGAAGAAGCTCACCATTTCCTGCATGTTGTGTATTTTACCTTACCTTGTAATCGGGCACCAGAACATTTGGTACTGAACTAATTTCAATTCATTTATTCCCATCGATAACTTCATCCCTCCATCTCAATTCTGGTGTCGTCTTCATTGACTTCAGTTTTTCCTTCATTATTTTATTTGAGAATCTTTCTTTTCCCATTCTTTCTATTATGTCCCAACCATTTGCATTTATACCGAAGCGACAAGTGGCATAAGTTTTACACTGAAGTGACAAGCAAAAAGGACCGCAGTCTGTACGAAAACATTCACTGCGCATGCACGATTAACACACCGAGGCGACACGATGCGGCTGTTAAAAAAGCGGCCCAGTCGAGTGACACGCAAGCGACATGTCGTCTCACTCCGATATGAAAGGTTTCATTTTTCCCTGAAGGTTCGTTTACAAGTGAAAGCTGCCAAAGCGTTCGTGATTTTCAAGTATTTCTTATATTTCCCTATTATTTACACTTCATTCTGCGTTAATGTTCATAGGTTCTTTCTTAACAAATACCAACCTTCTTTCAAGAACTATCAGAATGTAAAGGTGTAAATAGAATTGTTATGGAAACTTTCTCGCCATACAGTGGCGGACTAAGTACACACAGAAGAAGCAGAAAACCATATTTATCTCAGGACCGTAGCCAGGGGTAGGCTGGGGGGAGGGACTAAGCCTAGGGCGCCATGCACAGAGGGCGCCGTTCGTTCAAAGCTTTTTTATTTTCTTCTTAAATACTCTCAAATTAGAATTTGATTGATTTTGTTTATAGTTCACTTTATGCACAGTAAGGCTAATCGGGAATGGACCTAGTGGGATCCGAACCACTAATGTGCCTCCCCCAGGTATCGAACCCGATACCCTTTGCTTACAAGGCAACGGCGCTACCACTGCGCCATCGGGGAGGCCCTCCCAAATGAGAAGTAATGGTACGTTTTTAAAGATGTTCTTACACTAAAAGATAATTAAAGCATTTAAAATGTGCTAAACGTATTTCTTAAAACAGAAATACAAACTACAAATTTTTCAATATAACCTTATATTATTTTTGTAGTGAGTTTTCTTTCTTTTCTTTTTTTGTGAAAACGTATTACCATAAAACAATATACGTGACAATAGTTAGGACAGGAAGACACACAAGAGAGCTGGATGAGAAAAAATACAAAGAAAATTATGTTGAAAGCAGATATCCCACGGAGTGAGGCAGATAACTTGCTTTGGCTCTAAGCACTGGCGTAAGCAAGGGCGAGCTGATGGGACTGCAGCCTCATCCGATTTTTTTAGAAAATCAAAAATTTCAAATGAAAGCAGTAAATAACTCGGGATGAAAACAAATTATGAGATACAGTAAAACCTCGTTAATCCGAATTAAAGGGGGGATAAGTTGTACGGTTTAACGAAAATCCGGATTAACTGAAATAACATAAAAGAATAGTAGAAAGTGTATTAAAACTCCGTTTATAACAACAAAACACGTTTATTATGGTGTATTTAAAGGGCATAGGCCTAAATACACTATCCAGTAGAGTACAATCAACAGCAAATGAATTAGGAGAAAGAAGATTTTCTCGATGAAAAATGAGTTGGCAATGCTGCGAACACCGAGGCATTTGTATTAAGACGCTTGAGGAGCCTCAAGCAAAGTTTTCTCAACGCACAACTTCAGTACCGAAGGTCATGTCGATTGGCAACTTTCGGGATCATGTTGTCTGTCTACCTCTACACATTTCTCCCCAAATGCCTGTTTGAAAATGATCTGGTGTTCACTTTTTTTTGCCAACGTAGTTCTGACATTGCAGTAATGTTACAATTTTTTTTCTTATTTTGCTTTGTTATTACCATGACACATTAATAATTTGTCGCAACTATGAGGATGGATGATAATTAGATTAAATTGATAAGGAAACACTGCAGAGATAGAACTCCATGCTGAGACCAGGCCTCGAACTCGGAAGCAAGAGCGGGGAAGTTTAGTCACATCGTTCTAACTCTCGGCCACGAGTTAGCTTATAATTATTTGTAATTGCTAAGGAGTATTTTATCGTATATTCATGCTTAATATCTGTTTCTGGACACTTAATTTATGAGTGGTATTAAATCCAAAATGTGTTCGACGGGGAGAATCCGCTTTTTGTTTGACACGGCGTTTGGGGAGGCACATCTCGTTAATATCCGAGAAACAATTAGAGTAAAAATTGACAGTATGAAAGTTTGAGAAATGTGCGAATGACGGGGGATACTACCGAATAGGTGTATTCCTTTTTTTAAAAAAAATACCGGCCTGGTTATTGTTTTTTTGTGTGCTTTTATCATATCATGACTCCTCCTCATCGTCGTGATTATTTCAACCAGAGGTGTTCACCCTCATGAGGGCAGACCTCACCCTCACCCTCCGGAAGACTTGTGAGGGTGAGGGCGGTGGAGGGTGAGGGCTTCTGCGATCTCGGAGGGTGAGGGATTTTGATTCCAAATAAACACCTCTGCTTTCAACACGTCTAGTATCCGCATATTCTGCAACAATGCAACTTGCGATCAGTAACTAACTGTCACAAATTTTGACTAAGTATTTTTTTCAATCCACGTTTTGCATAGAAAAGCTAATCGGGACTTGACATACGTTGTAAAGTGAGATCCGAACCACTATGTGCTTCCACCGGGTATGGAACCCCGGACCGAAAGAAGTAAATAAAAGAAACGTGGCTATACAGCCCTGGAAGGGCCTTGGCCTATCTCCCGGCTGCCAGTCTCCCTCCCACAATGAAAGAAGTAAATAGATGAATAAATAGTTCAAAATTGAAATTATATACACAAGTATTGCTTTCAGTTATCTTCACATGCTCTAGAGCAAATTATGGATCTGCATTACAGGGAAGATTCACTAAGACCCATACTTATTTGATATGCAATGATCGAGATGGAAATTTCTGTGAGGTGGATGCTGGATCGATCCTTGAAAACAGGTCGGGGGAGGGGATGTTTAGTGTATTGTTTCGCATAATTTGTAGTAGGTAATTACAAGAGATCTGAGATACAAAAGTAAGTAAGTAATCTCCATAGGTATAAAATACAAATCTATCATATTCGAATTTTACGATATCACGTGTATCATCAGAAAACCAAACATACCAAATTTTGGAAAGTAGTAGCTAGTAATTAAATATATTTCAAGTTGATGATTTATATTTGATAGAAATTCTATTAAGATGTCAAACCTGAAGCCCATAGTCAAGTTGTATGATGAAAGGATAGAGGATAAGCTTCAATCATACTAGTATATGCTCACAAACAAAAATGGCGACTGAGTGACCTAGATCAACGCAAAGCAAAGAAAGCACTCGATAATTGGAAGAAACAATGAGTTACATGGGCGAAAAAATGTATTTGCTTTTGCAAACTCGACTTTAGTTTGCCTGTTCCAAACTGAAATGCCATAATTTGAAACCATTGTGTCACATGCTAAATTAATGCAGCTTTGTAAAAATCAGAGTTCAAAATGTTTCAAAGAAAATAAATATATTGTCTCTAGGGAAAACAGAAAGAAAGAAAGGACATGCTCATTCAAACAAACAAAAAATAAACTTGATTTTCAATGTTTCAAATAACGTTGACGTGTGTTCAGTAATGAGTCCACCAGCCATTGTTGTCGATTACCTCACGTAATCTTCTGGGCATAGATTCAACAAGTCTATGACAAATACGTGGCCTGTTCTGTATAGTTCTCCATACGTCATACACATGGCCACGTAATTGTTCTCTTGTTCTTTCATAGCCAGGTTCCCATTCTCTCACCATAATGGACCATACGTTTTCAATTGGATTGAGGTCTGGTGATTTTGCTGGCCATTCGAATTGCTGAATGTCAGGGTGATGTGCAAGCCATTCCTTCGTTCTTTTGGACGTATGGATACTGCAATTATCATGAACGAAGTTGATGATGAGCATTTCCTCCCAAGGATAAATAACGCGAACTGTCGGTAGCGTATGTTCTTCAAGCACTGTAATATACTCTTCGGAATCCATCCTCGAGGATATTTCTACGATATCTCATGCACCAGCTGCACTGATCCACGCCCAAAATGCCACTGAAATTCTTCCACTTCTTCGATTGCTACGAACATATCTTGGATCATAACGAGTTCTGTCCGGTTGCCACAAATTAATTTGGCCATTTTCATCAGAACAAAACACTTTCTCGTCAGTCCAAATTACTGTTTCCCAAAAGTCATTTGTCATGGGTAGATATTGTAAATCGAACCCAAGACGAGCATTTACGTGTTGCGCTGTGAGTTGCACTTTCTTCGCTGGTGTTCTGCGCCGTATCCCCGCAGCTTGTAGACGCCTTTGTATTGTATCACTTGAACACTGCAGTTGTAAATGTCTGGCAACAATACTGGCTGGAGAAAATGGATGATGAAAATGACAATAACAGCATCTTGCTCTCCCGATGTCACTCTGCGGCGCCCTGTTTTCCTTCTTGTTTTCAGGCCCTCTTCTCCTTCATGTTGAAAACGCTCTATCCAATGACGAACAACATTTTCATGCCTTCCAATGGCTATTGCGATATCGGAAATTATGCAGCCGCATTCGAACATGCCAATTATACGGCCACGAGTAGCTTCAGACGTTTGATTTGATTTGTTGTTTTAAGTCCACTTTATGCACAGTAAGACTAATTGGGACTGGACCTACAGTTTAAAGTGGGATCCGAACCACTTGTGCAGCTTCAGACGTGTATGGCATCTTGACTCCGTAGCTCCAATGAACGATTGCTCGTCCAGGCCAGGTTTCCGACTACCACCTCGCAAGGCATTCACTTCGTCTTCAATTAAGGGTTGCTAACCCTATTTTCAAAAAAAATATTGTTGATATGCAAGGAAAATATCAGGGATGGTCACGACATTACGATCCAACAATTCAAAAACGGAATTTTTCATATCTTGCGAAAGTTAAGGTAAACTAATGCTACTGAATTTCTACTTACGAAATTTCATCGCCGATTCTTGTCATACGAAGTGAAATGTGTATTTGTTTTGGAAAACTTACAGGTGTAAATTATCTTCCCAGTAGAGTAATCAGAGTGCTAGGCACGATAATTGTCATTATTATTGTTTATACTGTATAACCAATAGCATAGTTAGTTAAGTTTCAATGAATGATGTAACCCCTTATCACCTTACCAATAATGATAACCAATATTAACACTCGAATCTAAGTCAATCGAATATACAGCTTGGCGAGGGGGTGGGGGCGGATATGACAATTTTTCCATCCTACGAATAAACTATAGCGTCCCTGGGCTAGTGTGCTGCATCATTTCTACATTTAATTTGAGAAATCATTTTAAAAGATCTATATTTTTGTTCCTCAGGTCCAGCTTAACAAAAATATCCTTAACTAGTAAATGTTAACAAACCTGAAACTTTTGGGGCCAAGTGTCCCTCTTTCAGATGCCAGAATTTGAACCCTAAAATAATAATTCTGAATTTACGAATAGTAGCGCGTGTTGAATGGCAGTGGATAATTAGAGGTGCTGTGCGTATTATTGCTTTACGAATTCATTTTCGTTCTGAAGAAAAGTCGAAAAGTCCTTAATCATTCTGAGTCTGAGTTTTATGCACAAATAGGCAAACCGGGACGAGATCTACAGTTTAAACTAGAATCCGAATCACTATGTGCCTCCACCGGGCATCGAACCGTGAACTCCTTGATTACAATGCGGCGACGATTTCCTTGCGCCATCGTGGAGGCTCTCTTAATCAGTTGCATATGCATAAATTAGTATAAATTAATTTAAAGTATATTTCTCTTACTACACAGAATTCATTATCACCACAGTCGGGGAAAATAGTTTTAGAGAAAATTGAAAATAGAGGAATATCTATCGCTCTTCTCGTTTTACTATTTCTCATAAAATCAGAAGCATTTCACATCACTGTCACAATCTAGAGCCGCTATTGAATGCAGAAACAGCAATACTTCAAACTTTGAAATCGACACCGAGGGTGATATTTTTGTTATTTCACGTCACTGTTCTACCAGTCTAGGATAATCGCGATGATGAAGGTTGAAGATGTGATAGATGGAAGTGGGATGCAGACAATGACACATCCTCACCTTACTTCGAAGCGCGTGCGCTAACCAATTAGCCACGGGGTTGGCTTTTTTGTGTTTATCAGTTCACCAAATTAATATATTCGTCATTCAAGATACAGAGGTAGAAACGCAACGTAAAATAACGAAAACAGAAAAAATACCATTCACTTATCATCACCCAACAATTTCATGCTGACCAAATCCACACACGAACCTCTTTTGGCATTCGTTTTGCAGAATGGCCTTGGGGATTAAACATCGCCCATTTACTGGTTCAGCTCGAGACAATCCAGGTGACCATGTTATCGAAGCTTATCTTCAATCCTTCACACAACTTCGCTATTTTCTTCTTACAGGTTTGACATCTTAAGAGAACTTCTATCGAACATCGCTCATAGAGTATATTTTACCTATCAGCTTTTAATTAACCTTCTAATTTTCACATATATTTTTTATTTTTATTTAGCTCGCTTTTCTTCCACTTTTGGCAATCGCGACAACGAAGATGAGTGAAGATAAAATAAATAGAACATTCAGAAACAACACCAATGCCCAGACCGGTATTCGAACCTAGGATCCCTGACATAAAATCGTCTAGTGCTACCACTCAGTCAATTTTCACATATAAACTTACACTTACACACCTCTTCCTTACATATGTGTTTTGTTTTACCTGCTGCACTTCTCTTCAGGTGAATTCTAATCCCTCATTTCAGGTTTATCTCATGTTTATAGCTATTGCTTTGTAGTGAATGATAATCCTATTACGCCATGTGAATCTTACTCCAACAAAAACCCTGTTAGAGGATGGAAACGTTACGTGTGTAATGTTGTTAAAAGTCTGCTTTGGTTAGCTTTTTTAGTGCATTGAATGAATATTGCATTTTCATTTCGTGTTGAGGCATATTTTCGTCACCTAGATTTTGCATTTAAAATATGTAGGTCCAGTATATATTAGTCATTGTGAATTCGAGTCAATTAAAACATTTTGCGTTGTTGCGAGATTATCTATAAGGCAATGCAACTTGTATATCAAAATTGCTATGTCCAACTGATCTCCGAAAGTATTGTTTAGCACGTCACATTTCAAGTATAGTCCATGATTGTATCTAGTAGTATATGAACGAGATGTGTCCCTCCTCTCAAACAATACGTGGCTTGTCCCCACCGAACGAAGTGTGTCACTTATAAATTAAGTGTCCGAAAGCAGGTATTAGTCATGAACAGAACAAAAAATACTCGTGAGCAATTACAAATTTTATACTCCAGTTCATGGCCGGGAGTTATTGACGGTCTCCCCACCTTATCCGCTTTAGGTTCCGGGCTCGAGTCCTGGTCTGGTAATCTCTTTTTTAAGTGTCTCTTCATCAATTTAATCTCATTATCATCCATCTTCATAGTTTCGATTAATTGTAAAGGTGACATACAAGCAAAGCAAAATAAGAACAAATACAAATAATTGTAAAATGACTACAACGTCAGAACTACATTTGAAAAATAAAATGCGAGCAGAAGGTTCATCTTCAAACAGGCATTTGGGGAGAATTGTGTAGACAGACAGCATGCTCCCGAAAGTTGCCAATCCACGTGTAGCATGACCTTCGATACTGGAGTTGAGTTGTGCTTTTCAGGAAAGTTTGCTCGACGCTCCTCAAGCGTCTTATCAAGATTGTCTCGGTGTTCGCAGCATTGCCAACTCATTTTTCGTCGAGAAAATCTTTTTTCTCCTAATTCATTTGCTGTTGATTGTACAAAGTCTGTGGGAAACAGAATTTCATCAGTGGTTGACTTCCTTTTCTTTGGAAAGTTCTCTTGTCGACTTCTAGTCACATTTAAAACCTTGCAGTCTGCTCTTTTTTTTTGGCCTATCCGGATTAAGCGAAGTCCAGCTTATCGGGGTCCGGATTAACGAGGTTTTACTGTAAATAGAGTTCCGCCTAAAATGACCCCCGATTACCAATTTTGTCTATGAACAACTTTTGGAACGAAGGTTGAAAATGGCAATTACGGAATATTTTAATGTGTATCCCGCCCTCTCTAGAAGGTAGCTATATAGGATGAACCTTTACAATTACTGCCCCCCCCCCCCTTTCCGAAAAAAAATCCTGCATACGTCAGTGACTCTATGTTACCAATTCTTGCGAATTAAATTATGTGAAACAGAATCTCAAATTCGAATAAATGGTAACCTCTTCGCTGTATTGAAGAAATAATTATACTCAAGTGCAAAATGGTGTTCTTTCGTGACCTTCTTTAGGAGTATAATTACAAATCAATTCTAATTACAGTTTCTTTGCCTTCTACGTAGATACTGTAGTTAAATTTTACAATAATAAAGCTTTATATTTCAGTCCAATGAAGAAAGAATTTCAAAATTTTACAAATATTATATTCCAATAAATCTCACCTCTCACTCCAATTCATCACTAATTTATTTTATGCGCCACAATCAAACAAAGCTTTCCAAAGCTCGTATTGAACGCCTACGAAGCGGGTTCGAATTCCGTTCTATCCTATGGATGTTTGTGAGTATACATTAATCAATTTGATCACATCGCCACTTATCCCCATCTTTCCAAATTAGCCAAAAGTGGGACAAAAACGACGTAAATTAAAGCAAATCAATCACTCAATGGTATTGAACGCTAACTCCAATTTTAGGAACTGAAGAATTAGTTTTATTGAACCCTAATATACCGGTTGTAACCTCTATCCTGTTTCTTATATACTCCATAAAAATAAGGTGTAACACCAGGAGACCAGGGCGACGTGGAATGTTGGCACTCACAATTTCTACTGCGCCAACCCCCTAAACCTTGCACCTTGGTACCTACACTTTCCACCACCCTCAATAGAAATAAAATATGACCATATTATTTATTTACAGTTTTATTCAGAAAAAAATGTAGCTCCCAAAACGCCAAATTGTATTCCTCTACACCACCCTTAATTCATAAGACAAGTGCGGCGAAATACACTTTGGAGAATTAGGCAAGAATCAGGTCAGAATTTAGCAATGTCGAAGGGAGTCATTTTTAAAGGGGGAGAATTGGTTTGAGAAAGGGACACGAGGTGGTAAGGACATATAAAAAATAAGCTAACCGTTTTACATATGGCCTAGATGCTACAACTGAAATTGTATAGCGGAGGATAACACTGGAGCAATTAAAGAAAATATCACAACTTTAATTGTATGTTGGGCATGTGTAAAGATACTAAGCAGTGATGATCGAGCATGTACAGGGAGGTTATTTCAGTCGTTCACCGCCAGAGTGACGGCCGTTCCGCGGACTCTTCATGCAACAGGTCCCGGCAAATTGCGTTCAGGAAGTCCGTAACAGAAACCGCTTGTTTTGTAATGTTTCCACTTTTCACAATTACAGTTACAATTACAATTGAAATAAGCACGTACCTTGTCGCACGGATGCAGGAAAAGGTGTCCTCCCAAATACAAATATTTCTGGCACCTTATTTCTGACGTCTAATCTTAGATTAGTCATCGCTACTTTATTCTCAGTTGTCGCGACAGCGCCTGCAGCTTATCGGGGGTTGGGTGAGTTGTCAGCCGCGAGATGGCGCTTCATACTGCACGTGTTGGCAGTGATGCCAACCGTAGGGACATGTCCCTACGCATAGGGACTTTTCACTAAATTTCGCCCGCGTAGGAACTTAGGGACAGATTTTGCCAAATGAGGGAAAACGTAGGTACTTTTTTCAATCTTGGTAAATTACATTTTATGAATTAGTTTATCTGGATACTTTAGCGAGGAGGAGAAAAAAGAACTAACTAACAGATCTCCATCAGAATTTTGGAACATGTTATCGGTTACCAAAAACTTTCAAGGCAAGTTCCTTTTTGAAAACATTTCCACTCTCGCGAAAATAGTGCTAACATTGCCGCATTCTAACGCGGAAACGGAAAGAATATTTTCAATGTTAAGTGATACAAAAACAAAAAAGGGAAATAAAATGGGACCAAAATTGTTAAATAATGCAGGAAATACAGCATCACCAACCAACATCTATCTCTTCACAGCAGCAGCATGTATGACTTCAAATAACATAATCAACAGTAAACGACTCAACGTTATTCATTAGGGGTGTGCTGGATTCTTTACTTTAAAAAGTCGTTAATTCTCGACGTTTTCTGCCTTGTAAGTTTCTGGAACTTATCGAAAGTTGTAAGTTTTTATTCTAGAAATGCAAAAACAATCACTTAAAGTGAAAATGACTTGTAAAATTCGAGATTTCCAGTGCTTCGGGAAATTTCGAACATTTCCCGTCCAGAAAATTTTCCGACTTGGTCGGGAAATTGCAAATTTTTCAGTCCCGAATGTCGGGATTTAAAAAAATTACCGTCCCGATCCCGTCCCGACCCAAAAAATTCTGTCCAGCACACCCCTATTATTCATTAAGGCAAGAATTTACAATACCGGACCCTTCTGTAATGTCTATGCTACGTCTTATACTCACGAAATAATTATTCGTGATTATTTATCTCAAGTTAACATGTTGGGGTGAGGGGGAAAAAATGTTCATTAACGTGTAGAAGTTGTAAAATAAGCTTTTCAATTCTCGCAATGATTCTCCGTATACAAGTATGGTAGCCATATTTGTTGATATGAACAAATTAAAATTAGTTACGCTGTCTACAGCGTTGCCACACTGTTGATTTCATACTTGGAGAGCATGGATCGTGTAAGAATGGCGGAAGATTGATTGATTGATTGATTGATTTAGTTTATTTTACTTCGCGTTTTGTGCCTCTTGGCTAATTTGCGAAGATGGGGATGAGTGATGAAATGATGAAATTGATGATGGACATTCACAAACAACCAAGCCCGACCGGGATTCGAACCCGGGACCCTTGGCGTCGCAGCGCGATGTGCTAACCACTCGGCAGAATGGCGGAAGAGAACAGTAAAAAAGTTGTTAATGTTGTACAGATTGTTAGGTGGAGTGTGCAGGAGGATGGCTGTGGGCTAATTAATAAACTTATGGATTTCAGTATATTGCCCAAAGAACGTGCTTACATGTGACAGCGACAATCACGATGTAGAAGAACTGATTTGATTACAGGTAAATTTGGCAACAGTACATCAATCATAAAATTGCAGGATACGAAAATGGCGTCTTCGATGATGAACGTTTGCCGTTAAAGTGCTACGAAAATAATATTTTTTATCGGTTCGTAATCACAATTACCGCAAAACCATTCAGGAATAGCCCCACTGACCATTCTTGGTAAGTTTAGGTTAAGTTAGGTTAGGCAAACATAGTTAAAATTTGGGCTCGAAAAAAACATGCACGGGTAGCCCAACAAACCATTGACGGATAGCCCCACGAACCATTCAGGTACGGTTAGGTTAGGATAGGATAGGCAAACATAGTTAAAATTTGGGGTCGTAGTAATATCAGGAATGTATATTTCGTTTTTTAAGTATTGGAAACACAAAATCTTCCGGTAAATAATAAGCAATCGTGCCGATCGCGGACCACTCAATGTCACTTATTTTGCAATTTCTACACGTGACCCCCAAAATTTTAACTTCAAATTCGTGATTAGGAGGCCTCAATTAGTGAGTATGCGAAATATTACAAAAAATCGGGGAGAGGTCCTGTATTGTAAATTCGCTCCTTCATTAATTGTGGAAGCACCGAGCAGAAAGATTTGGTAAGTAAATGTGTATATTTTATCTTCTGTTTGCATGCTAATGAGGTGTTTTTTTTTTAGTCACTTTACTTGGCGTAGGGACATTTGGTCAGTTGTAGGGACATTTTGACTACGTCTGTAGGGACATTGCCGAAAAATGGTTAGCAACACTGTCGGCTACCAGACAGTGAGTCTACGCTCATTCATGTTCACTTCTGTTCGCGTTTATCAGTACGCGTTTTGTTTATACTGTGTTATTGAGTTGGTGTGCTAGTGCTTTATTGTGTGTTAATTGTTATTCATTCATTACTTATGTCGTTAAACAAATATAGTCTTGAACATAGAGTTTTTATGTACGATAATTACGTGAAAACGAATTCTTGCAGAAAAGTGGTCAGGGATTACGATAGACAGGATCTCTTGAACCTAAGAAACGTGTTGTATTGCTGTTGAAGGAAGTCATTTTCAACATCTCTTATAACACAGGAGGTTAGTGATCATCATTATTATTACTTTTAAATATCATTTTACGCTTTCGGTTTGCTTTATGCGCCGGGATGCTGTCTTCCCTTTCTGTCAACTGAGGATAAAGTAGCGATGTCTAATCTAAGATTAGATGTCAGAAATAAGGTGCCGGAAATATTTGTATTTGGGAGGACACCTTTTCCTGCATCCGTGCGACAAGGTACGTGCTTATTTCAATTGTAATTGTAACTGTAATTGTGAAAAGTGGAAACATTACAAAACAAGCGGTTTCTGTTACGGACTTCCTGAACGCAATTTGCCGGGACCTGTTGCATGAAGAGTCCGCGGAACGGCCGTCACGCTGGCGGTGAACGACTGAAATAACCTCCCTGTATATCATGTACGTAATGTTTCTATGAAAGAAATAACCTAACTGTCTGCTGTAAAATTGCATTTTTTTGACTGATCTGGTTTTTCACGAACAGGCTAGACTCATATTACTGCTCGTAGATTTTTGTTTTCTACTTGTGTTTGGAGCATACATGACAGCTGTACATTTAATCTGACGACATGCTCTTACATACAATCAAGAAATCTACAATGTGCATAAATGAAAAAAAACAACTTACCTTAAAAAGACGAGATACTTGATCCGAATTCTGCTCTACCTCATAACTCACTTGAAGACCGGAATGTTGAAAACCTGGAGACCTTGAATTATCCGGAGTTACTTTTAGCGTCATTGACACGGACTTATTAATTTAACGGCAGGTATTCAACCTTGTCACACATAATTATGCTACGGCAGTGGATCTCGAACTGTCAATACAAGGACCAAGGCAGAGATAGCCGTGGTGTAACGAAACACATTCACTGCAGTTCCTTCGCAAACACAACAAAAACAAAAAGTAACAGTGGTTGAGCAGCTTGAAGGATAAAGAGCGCCACCTAGTGTTGAAGCATATTGTAGCTTCGCACAGTACCCTCAGATCAAGGCCAATCACATCGAACTAGGCAAACAGTAAGTTGCTCAAGTTGATCTTGTCAACTGATAAGACTTAATTTCGAGGAAAATGAGCTTTTGATGACGTAAGGGAGTGGTGAAGAACCACGCACATAAAATGGACAATAAAGGAAGTTAAAACAGTGTTTACGTGAGTGTGGAAAAACAGTCGTGGATGTGACATGGCTCCTGTAAACACAGCAGGCATAATTACGTGGGAGTACAATTTTACATATACTTTTGTCTGAATAAAATTAAGACAAAGTTAACATACCTTTTCTTCACTTCTAAAAGTACAGTCACATGGAGTGAAATTTTATAAACACATAACCCACTGGCGGAAGCAGGAATTCCTTTTGGGAGGTGCTCTAAATGTGAATAGTACACAGCTACTTTGTAAGAAGACGGTATATACAATAAGAAATTTTGTATATTTAGAGCTGTCTATTCTCCAAAACGGCAATCGGCGATCATTTAAAGGGGAGTTTGCATTTACCACTCTGGTTCTTCAAGAGTTCCTCACTGCGTGTATTTGAAAATGTTGATTTTCTTAAATTTTCGGAGAGGGCTGTAAGCCTCATCAGAACCCTCAGTGATATAAACAGATGATTGGTATCATGGTCGCAGTATGGACGTTTAACCTTTCACTTCACCTATTAATGTCACGTGTAACAAGAGTGATAGAAATTCGACATGAAATTACAAATGAAACGTATATAGTGAAAAAGTTATATAACTTAAATAATTTTGAAAATACAATTAAAGAAACTCGAATATTTGTAAAAGTTTGTTATTTATATCATAGCCTAAACGATGGCGTAGTGGTAACGGTGTCGCCTTGTAGTCAAGGGATACCCGGTTTGATCCTCGGTGCACACACATTGTTGTTCTGATCCCACATTAAACTGTAGGCCCAGTCCTTATTAGCCTATCTGAGCATAATGTGAACTTGACAAAAACAAATCTAGTTAATTGTTGTAGACACTGATAAAGAGACACTGACTAAGAAACACTCGAGCACATTCGATGGCGATTAATTAACTTGGCGTTTGTATAAAAAAAAAAACTAACAAACTCTCTAGCCATCTCAAACCCGAAGGTCCATGACTACAGCAACAAAGGCCTTCCATATGTCCCTACCTTGAGCAAGATCTATATACTCTTTTCCATCCCTACCGATTTTCTTTAGGTCCATCTTAACGTTGTCCCTCCATCTTCGTCTTGGCCTACCTACAGGTCTCTCACCATCAGGTTTCCCAACAAGAATCCTGTAAACTCTTTTTTTGTCTCCCATTCGTGCCACATGGCCTGCCCACATAACTCTTCTTCATTTAATCATTCTAATAATATCTGGACATGAATACAAATTATGTAGTTCTAAATTATGTAACCTTCTCCACTCACCTGTCTCCTCATCCCTTTTAGGTCCAAATATTTTCCTAAGGATCTTATTTTCAAATACTCTCAATTTATGTTCCTCTTTCAATGTAAGGGACCAAGTTTCGCATCCATATAATAATACAGGCAAAATTACTGTTCTGTATATTTTAACTTTTAGTTTCTTAGATATTAAACGAGAAGACAAAAGTTTATGAATAGAAAAGTAACATGAATTTCCTGAATTAAGCCTACATTTTATTTCCTCTTTAATATAATTTTCATTTGTTAATGTTACTCCTAAGTACTTAAATTTGGAAACTGGTTCAAAAGAGTTGTTATCAATAATTAGATTTTGATTATTACCTAACACTTGGTTTCGGCTTGTAAACAAATATTTAGTTTTCTCTTTGTTAACTTCCAAACCTATCTCTTTAGCTGCTTTGAAAAATATATTAGCATTATTCTTAATTGCATTTATATCATCCTCTAATAAGTCTACATCATCTGCATATGCTAACAATTACGTCACACCGTTTAATTTTAGTCCTTCTTTAGTTTATTTTACCTTACTAACAGCATATTCTAAGGCAAAATTAAAGAGCAATGGAGATAATGCATCTCCTTGTTTTAACCCATCATGAATTGTAAATTTGTCAGACACATTAATACCCACACGGATTTTACTTTCTGTTTCACTGGTGCATACTTTTATCATATTAACAAGCTTCTTAGGTATTCCAAACTCTACTAATATATTATATAATTTATCTCTTTTGACTGAATCATATGCTTTCTTGAAATCAATGAATAGCTGATGGACACTTTGATTATATTCCCACTCTTTCTCAAGTGTCTGTCTGATGAGAAAAAATTGATCTGTAATTGATCTGTTACGTTTAAATCCACATTGATAATCACCTATAATTTCATTAGCATATGAGGTTAGTCTTGTGCATATAAAAAAACACTGTAATGAAATTTTCAACTGTGAATGACATGCGTTTTTGTAAAACCAAAAATCTCAGGTTCGAACCCCAGTCAGGGCATTGTGTTTGACCTCTTTATGTATTTAATTTATTCATCTGTTCTGTTCTGATGCATCTCATGAACGATCTGTTCATTTTTCATTCTCATCGGCACTATTAACCCAAGTGGTAGAAAAGCAGCGTAAGGTAATCGAAAGAGACATAAAATTTTCCACGTCTAACCACAGGAAATAACACAATATCTCCCCCGTGATATGCAGATGTCAAACCTACTGGCTGAAAAATTTCGAACACTGGACAAGCTTGCAAGCAAACAACCAATTCTCTTTGATTCTGTTTAATGAACTTCAATTACTCAACTCTATTTTGTTATTCTGTAGTCAGGAGTGACATCTACTATGTGAACTAATAACATCACCATGGAAACCCTAAAATGATTTCTCCCACCTGCTGTTTACTTTTCATTAGATAATTGAGCGGAAGTGAGATCACACAAAGTGGCTCCCTCCATTGTCTCCTCCGTCAACCTGTGAGTGTGGATGGACGCCTTCAGAGGCAAAAGGTCATCGCTTCTTGTATTTCTAAAGTTCTTGAACGGACAAGGAAACACGACAACAAACGGAGATGAAATTAGAACGAGGAAGTGTCAGCACAGCACTCCTCTTGAAAATGTCAACCAGGAAAATGGAAAGAAACAGAATCAAGTTTAGATGTAATTAATTACAAAGTGTGCAAACATCTTGTGAGAATTTCTCTAGCAACAGAGCTACAAAGCCGGGAGCAATTTGTTTGATTGCTGTGTTGCTTTAGGGTAAGTCAATATATAAGTCGCAAAATGGAATAGAAAGAAAAGTTGGAATAGTTACGTGATGAAATATGGTTTATTTTTCAACGTAATCTCCATGAACATTTAGGCACTTGCCCCAGCATTTCACGAGTCCCTCAAAGCCAGCAGAAAAGAAGGTTTGTGGTTGGTGTCGTAGCCAGCTGGTTACCTCCCGATGGACTTCATCCATATCCTGGAACCGGTGACCACCCAGGTGATTCTTCAGAGGGACAACATATGAAAGTAGGATGGTGCCAAATCCGGACTATAGGCTAGATGTTCCAGTCGTTCTCAACCTAGGGATCGTATGTGAGCCACTGTGGTATTGGCACTGTGTGGACGAGAGTTGTCATCCAACACAAGAACTTCATCTCTCAAAGCACCTGGACGTTTCCTCCGAATGGCTGACCGTAACTTCTTCAGGGTTCTGAAATACGTGGCTGCAGTGACAGTGTGACCCTGGGGCAGAAATTCCACTATTGCACGTCACCAAATTCCATCCACTAAACACTGCAAAGCCTATGCTTCTGAAAATGCTTCAGGAAATTCACTTTCATCTCGCATAACAAGAAGCACTCAACTTTCCGCTTGTCAGAAGTCAAGACTATGCCTCATCCAGCATTCCCTGTTCTACAGACTAACCAGCGACCCAGCCAATAAAATAATCTAACAAGCCAAATAGACATTTTTGAAAATCAGGCATGTTTTAAAAGGCTGTTGTGCTAAAATGTTGAAAGCTCTTTATATATAAGCTCTTTATATAATTTTTGTTCATGTTGTTAATTTTTATTGTTCTTCTTCTACTGTTATACATTCCAATATAAAATGGCTAACGCTGTAAATTGAATTATTTATGTATGTATACATATATATTATGTAGATAAATATAATCAAATAGAGAAGAGAGCAAGATACATCCAATGGACCGAGAGCTTACAAAATATATTTACAAAGTATTCACCACATTATATGGGTAACTACGGTGTTTTTTATTCACCTACTGCAAAATAGATAGATAATGACGGACTCACTAATTAAACATTAGAAACTTAGAGAGCCAACGCCTTCCTAACAAACATTCTGAAACTAATTTTGTAGCTCACAACACTCTTTTCTATAGTAACTTAAGAAAATTAGGAGAGCTAACGCATATCTTCCTCTCAACGGGTCAGCGACAGTCGCTATTAAAATTACAGTTTTCATATTGTGTGCTAACCTTGACTAGAGAAGGTGTTGAAAATGATGTCCCTCTGCTGCAGCACATTCCTGGCATCTCCGATGGAAATTGGCATTTACACGTGCAAGTTCGTCTACTGTAATTCTCCTGTTTTTTCTTACAATGCTCTCTTTTAACTCACGGATGCTGTGCGGATTGTCTTTGTATACTTTATTTACCCATTTTTCTTTCCACTTTTATTCAGAACTGACCCTGTTACTATAAACCTTTTTACGAGGTTTAATATAAACGACTGTCGCCAACCCGTTCACCGGGAAAGACAAGCGCTGATGCCGGGCAGCTTGCCGGCGAGTCTCGTAGCGAATGTCAGGGAATGCTCTGTATATAGGGTGAATCACCAAAATTTACCATTGGAAATATTTCGTGAACAACAGTAAATATTGAAAAACTACTTTCGCAGATATAAATCATATGAGAGGGGCTCATGAAATTAGTGGACACAATACGTTCAACTACGTAAGGAAGTACGATTTTCAACACAAACTTACGTTTCTTAACATGGAAACCCCATATTATTTTTAGTGCAATTGAAAGTAGGAAAAAATGCATTAAGAATGGCGTTTGCTACATTGTAATACATCAAGTAGTTCTCAATTAATTGTAACGTGAAGTTGAGGCTTGAAACAAACATCTCAGAAGTAGGGCTGTGCTATATTCCGATATATCGATGTCGACGTCGATATTTTTACTCACTCTGTATATTATACATATCTCTCTCATTTTCTCCTTTCTATTTGTAGCAGCTATTTTATATAATATTATTTAAAAAAAATCATGTAGTGTATAGTTTTTCTGTATAATCATGCAATGTAATGTGTTTTTCTTGTATGACGTTAGGTGCTAGATCAACACTAGCTGGACCTCGTCCAAAAATAAAGCGTACCGAACTGAAGTAATCTAAATGTCTTTATTATTACAATTACGTTTATTACAATAAAAGCCAATTAATTATAACACTTAATACTGCAGTTTTGTGAATATAAATAACCTCTCTTATCGTCAAATAAGATAATATAAACAACTTTATAATGAACATATCAACAACCAATACGAAATTTTACAACGAAGTAGCATTATACTGTTTCACTTACTTTATACACTAATGAAAATTCCAATATATGGCTATTACTACCCATAAGAATTTTGTAATGCTATTTTTTGCAATACTATCTTCACCATAAGTCCCAGTTGCTTTCACATGAAGGAATATTATAAGTAGTATGCAACGAATTTTATATTCAAATCACATTACTTTCCTACTTGAAACAAACATTGGAGGTAGAGCTTTCTTATTAACAATGTCACTAAAAGTACATTTGCCACAAGGAAATAAGGTTAATGAACACAATATGTTGGTTTCTTATTCGACTGTATTGATTTGTTGAGAGTCAAGTTCACTTTATAATCACACTTTATCTGCTCCACAGAAACAAAACGTCTTTTGTTTTTCGATAAAGATTCACTCAAGGATTTCGTAACGAACTAGAACGAAACACATCATCGTTGTTTCTTCCCGACACTTTCGTACTTCACTTACCGTTCTTTGAGAAAATATATTGAAGTCTTGATGTGTAAACTTGAAACGTTGTCTTGTACAACTTTCGTCGGTTTCTTGGAAACTGTTTCCACCTTGTGTTCCCAATGAGCTATGAATTTCACGTTACCGCCATGGATATCAGAATCCATAAAAACACTAATGTTGTTTTCGTGAAGGTGTCTGTCTTCAGTGAAGATGATGAACTATTATTTATATCTCTCTGCATTGCTTCTGTGTGTTCGCCTGAAATATAATAAAAGTTATTACAAATGAAGAACGGTCGTTAAGGAGCAATTTATCTGTATCAATACGTTTATACGTGCGCCTCTCAGATGGCTTAGTCGTAATGTCGCCACCTTGTACTCAAGGGGTACATAGTTCGATAACCGGTGAAGTTCGGATACCAGTTTAATCTGTAGGTTCAGTTCCGATTAGCTACGACACCAATGGTCTCGAGTTCGAATCCTGAATAAGGCATGTATGTGCGTTTGTCTGTCCTGAATGAAAAAGGAAAGAAGTAAGTGAAATTATTATGAAAAAAATGAGAAAGAATTATGTGAGTTTTTTTTAGAAAAAGCGCGTTTAGTGGTCAATGTTCTGACTCGCCTCCATGTTCGAATACCGGCCTGAGCATGGTTATTATATGTGTGTGTCCTACATCAATTTAATATAATCATGACTCATCGTTGCGATTAGCCAAAAGTGGCAGAAACGTGACGTTAAATAACAGGTATGTAAATTACTACAATGCAGATAAAATTCGAAGCAACTCGTTATCAATATTTAAATTTTGATTTTTCAGCCCGTGAGTGTTGTAATATTTATGACTTTGAGACATCAAAAACATCAAAATTACGAGTCGTTCAACAAGGAATTAATTCCGGAACACCAGGGCTTAGGGCATTGTATCTCTCCCACCCTGTGCCCCGAAGGCAAGAAACTCATGAATACGAAAGAAAATTGAGGCAATGATAAGGGAAAAAAGCACACTCGGTGAAAGAAGAAAGTAGGAAGACTCATATATCACGCGGAAAATTGCTGCGCGCATGCGTAAAACCATTAAGAATATTTTATGACATCCCCTGTCAGATCTGTTGAGCTCCTCGCAGTCCCTGCCTAATTTATGACTTAATCAGGTCAGAATATACGCCGCCTTCCGAAAAGACAACAGTGCATAAATTTGGCCGGCTCAGAAGGAAAGCTTCTTTGTAGTACGTGGCAATAAAAAAAAAAAGGCTGTGCGGAGGGGAATGGATTTGCAAGAAATACAAAACAGCAGCTTTCTTCTTTTGTTACCAAGTTTGACTATGTTTGTCGTCCTGAAGATACAGCTGGTCTAATCTGAAGAACGAGGTTTTTGGATTGAATTTGTATTCTTCCCTGAACAGGCGCTGGCTGGAGAGGAACAAGGAGTTTAAGTAATATGTTCTCCCTCCTTCTGCACCGCTACCAAGAGAAGACTTGAATTAATGGCGGAGTTTCTGCGTTTAGTTTATCGTTTCGCCTCCAGGAGCGTTGTGACTGCTGTTCAGCTATAATGGCGGTTTGCTTACAGGCCACTGAAGGCGAATATTAAAACCAAGAATTTCAATTACTGATCTGCCCCGCTAAGCCAAAAGCCTTAATTTCACTTACATGAAGTTTTATTTAAATTCAAAATCAAAAAGCGACGTCCGTGGCGGAGTGGTTAGCACTGCGCGCTACGACGCCAGAGGTCCCGGATTTGAATCCCGGCCTGGGCATGGATATCTGTGAGTGAACATGCATCAATTTCATCATCATTCATCCCCATCTTCGCAAATGAGCCAAAAGTGGCACAAAAAGCAAAGTAAAACAAAGCAAATCAATAAATTAATCAATCATCATATCCTCATTCTGTTCTTCCCCTGTGCCCTTCAATTGTTTAAAAATACACAGAATGTTCTTTCCGATAAACTGAATTCCAGAGGAAGACAGAAATGTTAGTCCAGGTAAATTTATATTGCAATTAAATAATATTAGTCAGTATTTTTTTAAAATTACATACGTGTAGCTTTAGTATCTAACTACATCCTGAGTTATCAAGAGGTCACAGAAACTAAAGATCTACTACTCTCTCTCTCTCTCTCTCTATTCATTTAGCCACATAGATGAGCTGATCGAGTTGTTGTACATTGAATTTAACTATCAAAAAGAAAACAAATTTTCTTTCTTTAACTATTGTTTCAAGAAATCTGTATCTGACATGGACGAAAAACCACCGTCACGCAAGTGAACTTTCCTTGATTAGTACATTAAAAGCTTAGAATATTCTGAAGCAATTTGTTTTAAGTTCACTTCATGCTTAACTTGACTAACTAGGAATGGATCTACAGTTTAAAGTGGGATACTAACAACTTTGCTATGTCCCCCCAGCGGTAATCGATCTATGGATCCCTTGATTACATTGTGACAGCGTGATGTGCTATCGGAGAGCCCCGCCTTAAAACGCCCCCAATTTTCCTGAAAAAATTGTATTTCAAAGAACGCTTTGAAGAGAAGAAGCTCTGTCCTCATACCTCGTGAAGAAACATCAATTTACTAAGACATTTGCCTTTAAAATACAACAGCCTTGCAAATTACTCATCAATATCTGTAATAAAACTTTCAAATTACCTTCAATTACATAAAGCGACACAGTAGCATTCTTGGAGTTGTCCGGAGCACAGGTGTAAGTCCCAGAATCCTCTACTGTGACGGAGGAAACGGTAAGTTTGCTGGTGGTCTGGGAGTCGGTCATGACGGACTCCTGGTTGATGCCTCCCCTGGCGGAGTTGAAGGTCGTCAGGCTGGGTCCGTGGAACCAGTTCACTATCTTCGGCGGCTTCGTTTGATTCGGGATCAAACACGTAAAGCTGACCGTGCTGCCCTGCTTGTAGTACTGGTCCTTGGGGCCAAGAATCCTTGGGTCGTCAGGACCTGCGGAATAAATAAGAAATGTACGTTGCTTTGTATTTAAGAGATTTATACCGTTTTTTTTTACACTAATCGTTACTCGCAGAGACAGGTCATAGAATACGGACTTCACAGAGAATTTTTAGTATCTTACAGATTTTTAGAAAAATATCTCGCTGTTGTTTCAAATTTGACCAGGGTTGTTAAAGATCCAGGAACGCATAAATTCTAATGGGTTCTATTGGGTTCCGTAACATGACCAGAAACATTTCTCTCGCACAATTTAAATTCGGTTCAATTTGCGTATTGTTTCATTTCAATACGGAACTTGGATCTTATTTAAACTGATCCGGGAAAAAGGTTCCTGGACCGAATTTAAATTAATACGGAAAAAATGTTCCTGGGCCTCATTTAAATTGATCCGAAAAAAAAAAAAGGATCCTGGACCGAATTTAAATTGATTCGGAAAAAATGATCCTGGACCGAATTTAAATTGATTCGGAAAAAATGATCCTGGACCGAATTTAAATTAATCCGGAAAAAAGGATCCTGGAACGAATTTATATTGATCCGGAAAAAATATTCCTGGATCGAATTTAAATTGATTCGGAAAAAAGATCCTGGGCCGCATTTAAATTGATCAGGAATAAAGGATCCTGGACCTAATTTAAATTGATTCGGAAAAAAGGATCCTGGACCGAATTTAAATTAATCCGGAAAAAAGGATCCTGGAACGAATTTATATTGATTCGGAAAAAATAATCCTGGGCCGCATTTAAATTAATCCGGAAAAAAGGTGCATGGACCGAATTTAAATTGATTCGGAAAAAAGGTTTCTGAACCGAATTTAAATTGATCCGGAAAAAAGGTTTCTGGACCGAATTTAAATTGATTCGGAAAAAAGGTTCCTGGACCGAATTTAAATTGATTCGAAAAAAAGGATCCTGGACCGAATTTAAATTGATCCGAAAAAAAACCAACATAAAAACGTTCTTTACGGTCTAGAACCCATTTACACTTGCTGAGTTTTTCTTCCGGAAGGGAATTAATTTATTTACAATTCCCGGACCTTTAATAATCCTGAATTTGACTGCTTGTCCACCAATATCCGGCGACTAGAATTCTTACCTTCTATTGTTTGTTCCTGGGTGCAGCTGTGAATTTAATAGAATGATTGATGCAATAGTGAATGTATGAGGAAATGAATATAGTGTTTAGAAATACTCATCTGATTATTGTTAACATTAATACTCTCTCTTACATAAATTGTAGATATGCTAACACAATGTAGTACAGTGTGTTCGTGCCAAACAATACTCCACTACAATATATTACTGAAAAATTAATGTTCTTGTGGTTGTAGAGATACAAAAACAACTACTACATTTATTGAAAAAAATATCACTACGCGTCGGTGCCTCGAAGATTTTCAGCCGGTGTGTCGTGCACGTTTCACACAAGGCATAATTCGAATCGTTTGACACCAAAGGTCCATGTGCCGAAATGTACTGATTTTTTTCGACACATGCATTGGTCTATTTATTCGAGTTCGTTTTCAAGTCCACTTTAAGGACAGAAAGGCTAATCGGGACTGAACCTTCAATTTAAAGTAGGATCCGAACCATCAACCGGGTATCGAACTCGGAACCCCTTGTTTACCATGCGACGACGTTACCACTACGCCATCGGGTACGCCTCACATTCATCGGCCTACTATTCTGATGATTCATTTTTCATATAATTTGATGTTCATTCTTGTCGATTCATTCTTCATACGAGTTGAGTTATCTGGCGATTCACTTTTCATGTCGACTTTTCATCTGCTAATTCATTTTTCTGGTGGTTTATGCGCGTTACTAATACTATCTAATGATTCATTTGACAGCATCGAAACTAGGAATTATGTGCCGACTCAATTTCTATGCAACTTACTATTACTATCTTTTGAATCGTATTTCGTATGAGTTGATGCATTATCTTGTGCTTCATTTTTCATCAGTTCATATTACAATCTCCTCATTCATTTTTCATGATAGTTGTTATTACAAACTTCTAATTTATTTTTCATTTAAACTGCTTGGACTATTTCCTAATTAATTTCTCTACGAGTTGTTATTGCTGCCTGTTAATTCATTCTTCAACTTTACATGCATAATTATGACAGTAGCAACCAATTAATAAAGCAGAGTTTTCACGGGATGCATTTCCTGTTTACACCTATATCCAGTCCCCTCGTCTCCAAAGCAAGAACTTTAGTTCTCCCACTGCGAATGAGTCTCGTAATGAATTGATCAGAAACTTGCATGGATCCTTCACGAACCGAAATAAACCTTGTCCCCCAATTATATAATCTTGCCCAAAAATCCAACGCAGCCATTTGTATTCATTTGGCATTTATAGCGTGGCCCAGCGCACCCCAGCGGCCAGAAATGGAGAAACTATTTAGTCAGACCAAATCCAAGCATTAGGACTGTTGATTTAAATCTCATCCGACGCCCAACGAGGGAACAACGCTACAAATTCACGCCCGAATGGCTGGCGCAAATCGGCTGCCAAAGCCAATGCTTATTGGAGAGGTCAGATGGGGCGCGGAGGAAGGGGGGCAGAAATGCCCAACAAATTACCTTACGGACTAGAAAATTGCTATCCGTGAAATCTGTTTCGCAATTCGGACCGGATTATGATGTGGTAAACGGAAACTGGCCATAATTGATGTGGTTTTACCATTTCCCGTATGCGACAATGATGATTCAGCGCGCAATGCATGCTGGGGGAATGCCAATAACGAGGTCTCCCTTTAACGCTACGCCCGGAACTTACACGGTATTGTTCCATCGTATCGAGACAGACAATTATAAAGGTTAATCAAGAATTTCCTGTGTATTTTTCTCGACAATCGTTAGCGTATGAAAGTAGAGCAAGTTCTAGTTAATGTTTAAAGCTGCAACTATTCTGCAGTCCTAGTTGCAGTTCCCTTTCAAGTAAATGCTAGGAATTCTCATTTATACAGCATGTATACTCTATTCCAGGAATTTCTGGAGTAACGCCGCGGATAACGGTAGAGATGGGAAAAAAGCAAGTGGGCGGAGCGAAGCAGCGCAAATGGCTGTAGCGTTGGCCCCTCTCATGATTTCATTGGCCAAGAACTCTTGCGTCGCAACTTGCGCAAAGGACTAGTTTTCGTTCACGTGCTCCGTAGATTCCTGGGACAGAGTATAGTTAATATCAGCAAGAAATCGCGTAGCAGGAATAATAGGTTATGTAAGTATTCTGCAGTAGCAGATTGATGCTTGCCAAAAACCTAATAGTGAAATATCACTCCCAGATTATGTTTAACGAGTCTATCACGCGCCCGCTCGTGTGTGTAATATTTTACATATATTTGCGCATTCAAAACTCAATGCATAATGTTTTGGAGCTTATGGAACAACATTCATAAAAACATAAGAGCATCACTTGCGTGGTTCAGGATGGGGCAAATGGTAAAGTTGCCACTATTTGACCATGACAATTTCTGCACATTTAAAAATTTTAGGGCTGAAATTGTTGTAGCTTTGGTATAAACCTTGGAGGATTTGCCTCAATGATACTTTGCGAAACATTACTGACCATATATCAAAACGGCGTCCCTACTGTAACATAACTATTGAAAATACACTTGCCGTAGTTAGAGAACGGGAAGACCTTCCTTTTATTAGTCTGCCAAACTTTCCCTTTAACATGATCACAATTATGCCAATACAAGACGAAGCACCTATTAGAAATTTATTTGGACCATTGCTATCCTTTAGTTTAATTGTTTCATTTCATGTTTCAACTGACATGGAAAATTTATCATAAATTATCATGAACTAAATTAATTTTAAGTAAATTAAAAAAGAGGAAAAAGTAAATGTTCTTAATTGTAGCTTTGGTTCCGACTTCCCTCCTCAACTGGAGTATATTATTTCGCTGTTCTCAGCTCACATGGACACAGTGTAAGTCCCCTCTGTGCATAAAATATGCATAAAAATTCCTTGTTTTGGTAATATTACGTCACGTTTCTACCTGTCTACGTTCATAAAGACAATTGTGATTAATGATTGAGCGGTGAGGTCAATTATGAAACAAACACACAACTATCTTCCCAGGACTCTAACCTTGAACCTCTAGCATTCTAGCGTCCTATCTAAACCATTCAATCGGGATCGTAATGATGTAGGACGGTGCAAATTAATTTCTAAGAGATGCTGGTCATTTGGTTATATTTGATACTTGTTACTTTTAGTACACCCAACTCTCCCTTTCAAATATTAAGGATCACCTTCCCCCCCTCTATTTCTCTCCTCTTACGACACACAGACACACGTTGGTCCCTCTTTCAGACATGCACACAGAAGGTAAATCTATGTGCGTACAGGGCTCGCACAAAGTACGTATCCCTACATTTTCGTGAGTAATGTAGGGCTATTCGAGCCTCGTTCTTGCTGGTGACTTTCACACATCTTGACCTCAGGTGCTGACCTCTATTGACGCACTGCATTGTTTTGTCTGTGAGTGGCGGCAGATGAAAGTCGATGCGATGGCTGACAGAAGTAATTATACAATTGAGGAGCGTTTTGGTGGCCGCTGTGTGGTTCCGCGTGCATCAAATTATAAGCAAATAAAAATTCCTTCGTTGCGCCGTTTAGGGAAAAGAAAATCCACATATCTTCGAAGCAAGTGAACACCTATTATTTAACTGATTCTGTTGACAGCGTTAGCTACCTCCAAATGATCAAAATGGTGTGCACACTTTTGACTCATCCCACAAGTACGAGAAGCGGGGATTCTGAACAGGGTTTGGTTTCAGCACGATGTGGGGCCTGTCCACTTTGCATTCCTCTATTGGATTCAAGCCTGGGGAATTAGGAGGCCAGGGAATTACTTGGAAGTCTTGTTCGTGCCCTTCAAACCACTGTCAAACATTTCTAGCCGTGTGACATGTAGCATTGTCTTGCTGGAAGATCCCATCCGCCCAAGAAAAGACTATCAGTATGTATGTGAGTACATGATCTGTAAGGATGGATTCATAACCAAATCAGATGCGAGAGCCTTCCACGTGGATTAGTGGTCTCAGAGAATGCCACGAAAACATTCCCCAGACAACAACGCTGCCGCCACCAGCTTGTGTTCTCGCAACAAAGGTTGCAGGGTGTTTGTTCGCGGCGGTTTCCCGACTGACACGCCAACCTCCATCCGTTTATTTTCTCCCCTCCCGCCAAGAAAAAAAATTGAACAGGAAGGAAGACGAAAGAAACGTGCCTACTCTCATCATTCACGATTTATCTGACTTTTCATCATGGATCGTGTGGTATGCTATATCAGTCATTCTTTGTTTTGAACAGACTGAATGAAAAAGAAAATTAGTTAGATGAAGGATCTACATGTTTTTCACCATTGAGAAAATGTGAAATTAGTATTATATTTTCCAAAAAATATTTAATTTTTCTTACTCTTTGCAAAGAATTTTTGTAATCTGCGATATATGAAAACTGTGAATTTTAAATATATAATATATTCCTATTATCCTGTCTCATTTCACATACAGTATATCCGGTGGACCCCGTGGCGGAGTGGTTAGCACATCGCGCTATTATGCCAGAGGTCCCGGGTTTCGAATCCCGGCGTAGGCATGGATGTTTGTGAGTGTCCAGTCATCAATTTCATCATGTCATCACTCATCCCCATCTTCGTAAATTAGCCAAAATTAGTACATAAAAGCAAAGTACAATTAAGCAAATCAATCAATCCTGAAACTGCTTTTGAAGGCTCTATAGTAAAACGCATATATAATAGTTATTTTTTTGTTTCTGGCTACTTTTAAGAGACAAATTGGAAATAAATGACGACAAGTTTAGGCATATTGACTCACATGTTGAACTTATGAGAAGATAAAGATACACAGGCTAGTTTTAGAATCTGGGTAGCAATATATATTATTGTATTAAATAGAAATTTCATTCTACACAAAATTCTGTGTCGTAAGTATGATCCAAGTTATTTTGATACACAAATAGGTTAATTGGATTATATCTACAGCTTAAAGAAAGATTTGAACACCTGAATGGTATGCCCGACCAGGAATCCTGATCAATGTCAAGGCCACGTGGTTTTCTTTCCTTTTTTTCATTGAACAATCAAACTGGTGGACTGAATTATCGATTGACTAGCTACTGCTAGGCTTGTAGGTCTTTCAGTTGACCAGTTGTCAATTCTGGAAATACTATAATATCAGTGATATGGAGACCCACAAGCAGACATGACCTTCGCAGAAATTCATTTTTTGGAACCTTCCGATCTGTAGCCCCAACGGGCATGCTGGAACATCCCGATACCTGCATTGTCATGCTATCCATCAAAACCCACTTCGCTATCACACCTCGCAGGACTGCGTGACTCCAATCCCAGAAGCTTGCATGCGTAATCTGTACGCACGGGGTCGGCAATATTGCGTGTGCATTACGCAGCAAACATTCCATTATAATCACACGCCAATTTATTGCACGACACTCGCAAGGCTATCATTATCAAACCGGAAGCTAATCTGATCTGGTTCTGGGAGCGAATAGAGACATTCGGGCAGAAAGGCAGTATATTGGCAGTCGGTGGGCGGAGGTCTTCATGAAGTTCCACGTGATTATGGTACGGTGCATCAATAATCAATCTGAATGACCTAAATGGATCCAACGGTGAAGGTTATCAGGTGTTATTGCCCCCATAACACTCCGCTATTGCATCGGACGAGAGTCGAAGTGGTGTCGCCAACATCCGATGTCACGTGGGATAACTTATTTGATGCTATCTTGTAATTGGATGGAGTTGATAATCCTCGTCCAGTGCTGATAATGTCAGTTCTGGAATAAAAGAATTTGTAACGATCATCTGGGTTGTATCCAATAAGGGTACATGCTCTTGTGCTCAGGAAATCGAAAGATACATAAGTCGCATATGTGTCACAACATGTTATGAAAAGATTATTTAATTTCTTTCAAGAGCTTCAGATACAGCCAGAAGCCACACACAACACGAGCGCTCGCGCGCATGCATGCAACCAATCACAAACCAACACGCACATCAAAAATGCCCTCGGAATGCTGATGTGTTAACGAATAGGATCTATGTTCTTCTCGCCTTATGCCTTAGCAGCACACAGAAACTGGTTGATATCTAGTGATCAATATAAGGCGAAATGGGGGAAAAAAAAAACATTTCGCCTTTTCCCGTTTCGCCTTAAAACTAGAGAGATTAATTGGTTGATTGATTGATGTTGTGTTTTAAGTCCACTTTACGCACAGTAAGACTAATCGGGGCTGAACCTACAGTTTAAAGTGGAATCCGAACCACTATGTTCCCCCACAGGATATCGAACCCGGGAAAAACTAGAGAGAGGGAAATAATACACTGGGGCGATATTCCAGAGATGACTTTTGTCGAATAATTAAACACCAAGTAGAATCAAATGTATAATATAGGTTTACTTATCAAATCAGTTACTGGAAACTGGAAAATACGAACCAGGGTGGCTACTGTATGACCATGATAGAATTCAAGTATAATTCCCGGTTTTCAAGGCGAACTTTCCAAAAATTCAAGCACATGTATTCTCTATTTCAACCTTACGTATTACCGCCTCTCAACATCCCCACACAAATATCTTCATAATATATAGGGTCTATGTGATTCCAACAACCAAAAATTATAATTCAATTAAACGGTATACGTAATATAATTAAAATATTTAATTTAAGGTGCTGAGTTTCTATTTACAATCAAAGGCGCAACCACGAATTTTTGACTGAGCGGGCGGTTAGAAAGTGCGAGGATAATCGTACTAATACTAATAAGAATAATAATGGTATTATTATTATTGATTTGTTTTATTTTACTTCGCTTCTTGTGCCACGTTTGGCTAATTTGCGAAGATGGGGATGAGTGATCTCGTAAATATGCAAAAAGGGGGTAGAAGTTGGTGCTAAAGCATTTGTGTTCGAACAAATAATTTGAATTATTTTTTTCTCCACACGGCACAGTAGTTCGGATCCCACTTCAAACTGTAGGTGCAGTCCCGATTAGCCTTTCTGTGCATAAAATGGACTTACAACCACAAATCAATTTTACAACATTTTTCATTTAGATAGTTCGGCTCCCAGGGCCGGCTCCCGCCGCCTCCTAGCTATGGTTATAATCTAGATAAGACTAAGAAAAGCATGAATTGCGAGCGAAGCGATCAAAAAAAAAATACGAAAATAATTTTTATTTGCATAAAATGTGAATAGGATTTGGATTAGAAAAACTTGTAATTTTTCACGTCTATGGAGAAAAATTCAAGTAGAATTCACGCATAATCCCCGGAGCCAATAATTCAGGCATAATTCCCGGAATTCAAGGAATTCCCGGGGAGCAGCCACCCTGCGAACGTATAAAGATCCTCGTTTGCACGGGTACACACACATACAAACACATGTGCGCGCATCTTAAAATAACAAAACAAATAATTCAATTAACAAGAACAAATCCAAAATAACATACTGTGTATACTAACAAACTAATATCTTACTTGTTGTTGGATGATAGACAGTTATACTGTAAAGAAAATACATGCAAGTTTTGTGGAAGATGATTATAATGACCGGGAGTCTATAGCAAAGGTTTGGTTTGAGTTGCTGT
The DNA here is from genome assembly GCF_977018435.1 of Lepisma saccharinum. Taxonomy (NCBI): domain Eukaryota; kingdom Metazoa; phylum Arthropoda; class Insecta; order Zygentoma; family Lepismatidae; genus Lepisma; species Lepisma saccharinum. The sequence continues at coordinate 62,429,349 of NC_139233.1, forward strand.
TTTAAGTCCACTTTATGCACAGTAAGGCTAATCGGGACTGGACCTACAGTTTAAAGTGGGATCCGAACCACTTGTGCCTCCACCGGGTATCGAACCCGGGACCCCTTGATTACAAGGCAATGACGCTACCACTGCGCCATGGGGGAGGCCCTTCTATAGCAAAGGAAATGTTTCGGAATGATAAATTATATTTTCATTGAGGTATGAAAATGAAAGTATGGAGAGAATGCCACTGACAGAAGTTATGAGAGTCAAAACTACGGCTCCCCTCCCCTCCTTTCCACAACTTACTTTCTGTGAAATAATAGAGCAAGATAATTAATTTGCTTCCGCTTACCATTCATTCACAATACTGTATTTACAAATCGAACCAATGTTACCGAGAGTGCTCATTACATCAGTGCGCATTATTCATGTTAGAAGTTGAAACAATATTACAATTATTCAATTGTAATTTTAAATTATTTTTTTATATATACAAAATTAAATGCTAAGTATATTTATATATATTTTATACACAAAGTGCATGTATATGTAATTGAGATACTTACCACTTATTTCTTGTTCTGATGCATGATGAGTCAAGTATGGTGAATCTCGCATGTTGGACTCTGTAATAGAAAGAAAGAATTGTTGGTAAATTTCTTCATAGCTCTCATCACATTACATAAATTCAAGCAAGGAGCTACGAGTGAATATTTTTGTGGAGGGTGTAATCAAATTTATACCCATAAAGATAAAATGTGAAATGAGCTTTTGGGGTAAAACTACGTTCAGCATGAATGTTTTCTTGCTTTTGGAGGAGATAGTCTAGTTCATTGAGGGTAATGGCCCCCTTTTCTCTCCCTGGTGACAACATGCCACTTTCAGCGATTGTAAAATTATATTTGGAAGAGACAAACGTTTCTCCACTCTGAAGCAAAATTAGTAAATATTCTGCGTAAATGTCTTGTTTTACATATAAAAAATTAAGTTACCAATCAACGAATGACAAGTCGGTACAGTAACACTATACCACACTTTATAGAAAATTACGCCAAGAATGGTCATCCACTGGAACCGAGAGCAGCTATTGATGTTAATGCGGTTTTGGCTTCGTTCAAAACCATCGTTTGTGTCTTGTTACACCATTGGCTGCAAAACACTCGAACAGGTATTGTGTTACACCAATTCTGGTGGGTATCAAGTTGTGAAAACTTTTGCAAAAACACAAAATACCCTGACTAAGGCAATTTTATGACCCTGCATCAGGCAGGGCCTTTTTGCTTTGACTGAAAAAGGTCCTGATAGAGGGTAGAAACGTTACGTGTATAGTATTTTCTATTTAGCTAAGAAAAATTGTATTGCTCAGCGTAATTAGTGATTTTTAAAACATGGAAGAAATTCATAATTATGTTACAATTGAAAACTTTTAATGACAACTAGTATCATATTTATTACAGTGTATGTGTAAACCCACCTTTATTTCGATTTATTTTATGTAAAGTGAATCATAAACAGAACACTTCACTCTACAGAAGTTGGAGAAACTTTATTATCCCCCCCCCTGCCACGTCACTGAATTATCACTGCTCTGAATTGTCTCCAAAAATGTTAGCCAACAATTGGTATTCTTCGTATTAAAGGCCTCTGTATATGGTGTTGTTTCATAGCCAATGGTGTAACAAGACACCAAAGATGGTGCCAGTCCCGTAGCTAGATATTTCGGCGCCTTATGCAAGATTGTGGTTGGCGCTCCCCTGCACTAACAAGCAGTGACATTTTAAGCGAGTCTTTAGATGTTTTCTTCTTGTGTCAATGTTATGTGATATTTATATCCTGCAAATTTTGACATGAGGAAACAAAGAAATACCCTTAAAAAATTATGTAGGTTATATTTATTTGCATTTTGATATTAAAGAATTGGCATATTTAAAAATATTTCAGGTATGCCTTAGCGTCTGAAGATCACCTTTAAAAACGCACTATTACTACTACTTTGAGGAACGGAAAATTCCAGCATTGTGTTACTAGAATATATCTTTGTCAACTCCGTCGCATATTCTGACTTTTTCGTCTTAAATGCTTTGAATGGCATCCTAGGCTTCATCCCTCCATAGCCTATCACTCGCTACGAACCTGGATGGTGCTAAACAACACTAATTTGCATTAACACCAAGAGGTGTTTCGTTGCACAAAGTCTGAGTGTTTTTAAGACATTCGCACCAAACTTTTTCTACAGTGTATTTTTACCCGCAACATCAGCTTTAAGTGGCAACCCCAAATAGCTCTGCGGCTTAAATACAGGATTGGAGGGGGGAGGAATCGAAATTATCTTGTCGGCTTTCGCCGGCCCCGAGCTGCAAACATTATTAAACAATTGTGAAATATCGCTCATAGTTTGACGCCGCTTCCAGCGCGGTTGGCCCGCTAGAAATTTCTGTTAGCACGTTGTTGCATTTTTGCGGTGGATTCTGGCGCAGATCATAAAACCACACTGTCGTCTCATATTACCCTGCAATTTTTTAATCATTAGCCTGTGCATGCTGTTGTAATTTCATGCATACAACGCAGGCAATTAGTTCCCTTGTCAAGGGTGCGAATCCTGTTTTTGCTTCGGGGTCGGATGAAATTGTTATTATATTTGCAGAGCGAGGGAAGTTTCCACCCGATGGGTATCATTATTATTAAAAATATAATAACAATTTCGGCTAAGGAAGGGTAATAAACAAGTGGAAGCTTCATTTACTCCATGGGTACTAATCTGAACATTGGCATATGCACAGTGGCGGCAATTAGGTGACAAAAATTTGGGGGGGAGGGGCAGACACAATTTGCTTTCCCTTGGTAGATAAGGATTAGCATAGTGCAGGAGCAAAATTGGCAAATAGTAGGCAACTGCCCACCCTCGACCACCTAATCGCCGCCACTGCACATGCACAATTTATTGGTTTGTTGTAGATTTGACAGAAAATGTGATATTTATATTTCATGTAGTTTCCTATATTTATTTATTTATTGAGAATATTTCAGTTACAGTACAGATGGTTATTTTACACTGAAATTGTGAACAATGAAAAAAGCAATAGAAATAAAAATAAGAATAAAAAATACAAAATAACACACAGATGAACAAATATAAACAGAGAATAAGTAAAAGATGGCAGTAATTGATATTATTTACATGTATTTCTTGTGATAGAAGACCGAAAGGCATACTCAGAGGAAAATATATCAATATTTGATGGGAGGTTATTATATTGTGTGGGAAGTCTACAGAAGAGATTTAATAGATATGGTGTTAAGCTATTGGTATTTCACTTTACAAAGTATTATACATCAGACGTTCCTCGATCGATTCGTGCTGCTGCATGTGTAACAATGACTACTGCAAATCCAAAGGCGTGCGCAAGGGGAGGGGGAGGCAATTGTCCTCGCCCTAATCATGGACGTCTGTAGATTTTTCCACGGAGGGAAAACAAAGTATTTTTCCACGGGGTAGACTACCCCGATAATAGTGTTGTTCTCTCAAAATAAAAAAAACAACTTGAATTTGAAATTATCGCATTAATATAAATTACCATGACGGAAATCAAATTGTACGTGTGAAATATATACTTTTAGGTTGACATTCGATTTCTAAGGGGGAGGTGTGGCCATCCCGTAGCGTTCCATCATGAACGTGGGGATCTTAAATAGGGATGTAACTTGCCCCTCCCAATTAATACTAGTTATGGTAGAGACAGCCATGAAAGGGGGGGTACAAATATCTAAATTAACATTAATATAAACTCATGCTTAGGTTTTATACTGAACTGAGCAATGCGAATGGCAGATAAGGGTGAAGGATAGCTTACCCTGATCGGTTTACAAAATAGACCAATAGCTCCTGCTTCCCCGACGATTACCAGCAAAAAGGACCTCGTGTCGCTCTCATGCGCACCTATTTAAACCATCGCTTGGCCTCCTGTCAGCTCCTGCCAAAGGCCAGTGTTTTTACCATTTCCTGTAAAAGTCCTTATGCTACACATTCTAAGCAGGCTCTGGAAAGGTCTGCCAGGGTCAATATTTTTTAAACCGAGCTGATATGCTACGATCCTTGCTACCCCTTCCAGACGTCCATGTCTCTACATTATTATACTTTCACTTAGAAATTTAGTGTAGAGTATCATCGTTATTAAACGATTTTACACTCTTAAAGAAAATAATCCGATTAATGTTCAAAGCAACTACGAGGGAAGGGGGTAACCATAGGAGGGCAATGGGCATTGCCCCTCCCCAATCTTGGACGGAAATCAAATCTAGGGGGGTAAGTGGGGCAAACATTGAGGTAAAAGAAAGCAAGACTAGTAGAATCGAACAGTGACAGAACAAAAGGATACTCAAGATGGAATTAGTTTTCAAGTCTTTCTTGCATTATTTCTTCCAGACGGACAAGACCACCTGCAGGGGGTGACAAAGGGGAATTGTCCCAATCGATATCAAATTTTATACAAATAAAAATATATTTCGTAAAATTTTCTTGCTCGCTTCGTTAGTAGTTTCTGCTTTTATTACAGTATTGTCAAGTTCAGAGCCGTAGCTAGGGGCGGTGGGAGTTGGCCCCTGCGCCGAACGATCTAAATGAAAAATATGTAAATGAAAATGCCATGGCGCCCCATGAAATGTTTTGTGCCATATTAAATCAATATTGTTTTCAGTTTGCAAAAAATCGTATCTAAAAATTTTCTTCCTCGCTTTGATGGCAATTTTATTGTTTTCTGTAATGCATTGTACTGTAAATTACCAGAGAGAAGTTATAACTACTAAGTACTTCACACTCTTGCTATTAAACAGTTTTGTCTTATGTACATGAACGCAATTGTTTGGAGGAAAAGAAACATCCAATAGACATCCCTTGAAGATTTATTCCATATGGGATCACAATGCTTGATTACGTTTCTGTTGGCATCTGTATGAAGTTCTACAACAACTATATGGGTATTTGACAACTACAAAACTATGCTGATTAACTGAAGACCCAATTTGTTTTCTTTTTTACATTTTAAAATTCTACGAAATTTACTGATGTATAAGCCACAAAAGTTATCACCTTTCAACTTCGTGTGTTCCAGGAATATTATACCTGGTGTGAAATGTAACGTTTATTATAATATCAATACACACATTATGCACGTAAATTCCAGCACAACTCTTTGTAAACACGTTTGTATCACTTTTCAATTATTTTGAAAGCAATTAAAAACTTAAATATTGATGTATCATGTTCATCCGATATTTCTACATTATTAGTATTCGTAATCCTAAACGTAGATTTAGACCTTTTAGATCACTTAAAGTGTCTTATAATGCTTGCTAGATTTCTCTACTTGTGAAAATACATTAACTTATACAAAATTCATTGTTCAAATATATCATTCCACCTTAAAGTAGTTACCATACGTATAAAAGTATGTAAGTTTAAATGCATTTTTTCTTTACTTATTTCACATCGTATTGTACAATGTTAATTTGCATTTTCTATGTTGTTTTAACTTAAGTATATTCTATTCTTACTTTGTAGTAAAAATTGTTACACAAGTGCTGTTAATAAAATACATATGTCCTTCAGTACTAGAAATATCAAATCAGTTGTACAGTCACGGACACTTCTGGCTTGTAACAACTCTATTGACTTTCAATGAGATCATTACAACCCAGAAGTGTCCGTGACTATATCATAACAGATTCTTCAAAACCAGTGAAACAATACAGTGGGCGCCCTCTTAACCGGTCTTGGTTCAACCGGTTGTCGGTCTAACCTGACACTCACACTGAAAAAGTGACTCATGTAGCGACGTGTTGGTCTGTAGCCTCTAGTTTTTTTGTTAAATTCTCTATTCAGTTCACCAGTACACGTATTGTTGTGCGAGCAGTGTACAGTATCGTATATGGTTATTTTCACTCAGTTGACTCAAGACCAGGTACAGAATGAAGAGACATAACGGACGAAACGGCGTACCGTAATGAAGATATTAAGTCTACAATATTTGAACCAATCTGTTGTTAATTTCTACTGCACACTGTGAAACTTATGCAAATCTCACCTGGTTTTCATCTCAAATTAAATTTCTCAAGTTAACGAATTTTTATGTCAGCTGAAATGCTGATTAATTAAAAAATGCTGAGTATCAAAATAATGCGGTTTATTATCATTTTTAAAAAAATTGGAAATGGACCATTCGAGTGACCAAGGGAGAGATTGGCTAAACGGTCGAGCACCCTCCCCCCCTCCCCTCCATAGCGATGCCCATGAAAATGAGATACACCCTTTCTTTCACATGAATTCATTTCAGATACCACACATGTTCCCTTTTTACTTGGCCACCCTTCACCTGAATTATCCGTGTTCGGAATGAAAATAAATATTCATTAATCACTGGAGGCAAAGAAGTGACTTTTCAGGAACCTATTTGCAGCTCAGGGCTGTGTTCCAAATGTCACATTGGTGTACGGATCAAATGCAATTTCGTGTCAACGCGGTGAAGAGGTGAAATGTCATGGGCGTCACTGGAGTTCAAATATCGCCTCCGCATGGCAAAAAATGAAGGGGTATCCTGTTACGCAGGCAACATTATAACACACGATTGATTGCCTGTCGAATCAGCAACATGCAATATATATTTAGGCAATGGAACAATCAACTTCACTCTTTTACTTTCTTGCACAGTTTTTCCGCACGACAAAATGACGTGACAAGTATCATTCTTTCAACCATTGGCGCGAGGGCAATGATGGTAACTTCATTTCCCTAGATTTCCCACTCAGAAACAAAAATTCCCTCTAAAATGATAGAAATTTCCCTTTAGCAAGATTTTTTTCCAGTACTCAATGTTTTCCTTCAATAAAAAAAGTTCCCTTCAGAGACGGAAATCTTTTTTGAAGGCTATGATTTTCGTTTGTGGGAAAATGTCCTACAGTATAAAAGTTTCCCATTTAAAAGAAAAAATCCCTCAACTGCAAAAAAATAATAATAAAATAAAAAATAAAATAAAAAACAAAAAACTATGATGCAATTAGCATTAATAATAGTCTCATTTTAACCAATAAAATATGTTATAGGAAATAATTTAATTTTCCTCATTAATTCTTGTTACATTTATTCTCTTTCTTCTGTACATGCTTGCCTGTGAAGTGGGGTCGCTAGAAAATTTGTTTGGATGGGTTCAATGCTTTAGCAGTCCTAAGATTCTCTCTCTTGGATTTTTCTCTATTTTTCTCTCTCATTTTTTATTTAACATTCCTTCCATCCGCTGTTTATCTATTTTAATTTATTTCATTTATCTATCTTTATTTCTCAGATCTGTTTGGCTCTTTCTTTTCCTTTCCCTCCGTCATTCCATCTTTCTTCCCATATAACTATTTCTTCCTCTCTTTCCATATCTGTATCACTTTCTTTTATTCTCTCTTTCCATTTCTGTCATTCTTTCTTGTTTTCGTATCTCATTCTTTATTTCACTCTCTTTTTTCATCTCTCTTTGTACACCTCTTTCTTTTTTCTCTGTTTCCATCTCTGTAACTTTTCTTTTCTTTCTCTATCTGTTCATTTCTTTCTTTTTCTCTCTCATTTTTTTCCTTTGCTTTGTATCTCCTCCTTTCTCTCATTCCATCTCTACCATTCTGCTTTTGTATCTCTTTCTTTCCTTCATTTTTCTTTCCTTCTTACCATGTCTGTCATTCTCCGCTGTTTCTGTATCTCTTTCTTTTTCTCTACCATTCTTTCTCCTTTTCTGTATCTCTTTTATTCTCTATTCTCTCTTTCCATCTATACAATTCTTTAGCTGTTGCTGTATGATTTCTCTCTCTATTTCAATCCCTCTGTTTCTCTATCTTCCATCACCTTTCCTTCCTTATTTGCGTTTCCCATTCTCTTCTATCACTCTCCCCTCGGAGTGCGAGTGATACTTAGTCTACTATAGAGGAGCCCCGAAAATGTATGATTAGGCTCTTTGGGTAAACAGTGGGGTGCGTTAAGACAAATATGCGGTGGGAATATAGTGGCCACCACCGTCCATACAGCAGCGACGTACCCGTTCCTGTATCTTTGTATCGTAATGCGGGTTGTTCTGCCTTATGGTATGTTCTTACTTTGTTCTACTCCTCTCCTAAAATTTTCATTTCACTGAAGTTTTCGCATCGTACATCCAGCGATTAGTTTGATGTACTACATCCTGGACCTGCCAATGTTCTCTTTCCCTTCCGCTCTCGTTCTTCTTTCACGCCTTCCGAGTGCACCATCCTGAACCTTCTTGGCCGATCAGTCTCTAAAGGCTTCTTTTTCCCATCTGCGTGTCTTCATTTCAGGTCTTTCATTTTATTCTTCAGTCACCACATTTCGGAAGCTTATCAGTATATTTCGCATATCCACACAATCCTCCAGCTTGAGAGTTCTGTGGTGGGAAGTGAGGAACACCTCTTTCTTCGGGTAAATACTGTTAATTTAATTGACGAATTTTTAGTAGTTCAGACGAAACAGCGGCTGATAAAAGTGCATTTTATTTTTTTTCTCTGTATGTTTTTAAAAACCAAAGTGCGTAGTTAGAAGTTTATGCACTTATTATGTATTTCTAGACTAAATAAATTACAATCGAATCGTATATATTTGCATCGACACATTTCGGTTCTCTTTATAGATCCCTTATCTTCGTATGGGCATTACTCCCACTTCGATGAAAGTCCATGCAAACCATAGGGAAGTTTCCCACGCTGCGGTATATTTCTCGCATGCAAAGGAAATTTTCCCTCACATCGAGTGACATTTCCCTACTCATCGAGAAAAGGGTTGACAGCTGAAGTGGGTCAGAGGATGTTCATGGAGACAGCTGAGTGAATTCCCTGTTGTCACAGGGAACCATTCGATGCGATTGCAACGTATCGCACTGACATGCCGATGTTCGGTTAATGCTGTTTGACACGCACCGATTTTTAGCTAATCGTGCATGTTCGTCATGAAGAACTGAGAGCCCTCCTTAACGCACTCACGCATTAAAATGGATTTTTTTTTACACTCTTCACCAAAGCAGAAGAAAGTAGCTTAACGCACTGGTCGCGTCCGTTCGTGTAGATTAATTAAAGCACAGAAATTTGTAACTTGTGGAATGGAACAAGGATCTCTTCATGAGTCAATTTTATTTGTCATGTTGATTAACGTTTTTGTTTCAAATTTTCTTTTATATGGTGATGATATTAATTGATTTGGTTCACTTTGCTTCGTTTTTCTGCCACTTTTGGCTAGTTACGAAGATGATGATGAGTGATGATATGGTGAAACCGATGAAGGGAAACTCACAAAGAACACTAATTCCAAGTCCGAAATTCGATTCGAACCCAGAAACTCTGGCTTCGTAATGCTCTGTGCTAACCACTCCGCCACGGGGGTCGGCCAACTCAATGTCATGTAGAAAAATACTGCAAAATCAATTCAGAAACTATTGACTAATTTATTAAGATATTACTTTGTATCAGGTAGTCAATTAATCTTGTCCAGCATAGAAAGAAGTGGAAAACATACGTTACTGAGGAAATAAATATTTTGGATATTTTGGTTTAGGATTGCCCGAGACTTAGTTACGATATACTACGTCATATATCAATTTGGAAAAATATTTTCTATTATAATATATGTCAAACCTAAATGATTATTTTTTCATTTATAAGTATTAACACTGTTTTTCCACGCTTCTTATATCCTTGAAGAATGTAATATTCTGAACTATATTCAGAAGTTATAAAAACTAAATATGCTGACGTTACGTTTAGTTTATGTTTTATAATAAAATGAATTTCTGCCTTGGTCAGCATATTTAGTTCTTATATCATGGAAACAAGGCTTAATGGTGTTATAATTCAGAAGTTGTTGAAATGAAGGTGAATCTTTAACCTGGCGATGATACCTTATTGGCTACTTGAACTCGGACTCATTGACACATAACTATTTTTGGGGCGGATTCGTGAATTCTCCTGTGATTGGGCAAAGTGGTTGAGGCATGGAAGGAAGAGAGAATAAAGTTATGAGGAGGTGGTAGAAGACGTTACATACTCTACCAATGAATATAAACAAGTAAATGAAATAAAATTACAGTATCCGGATGTATTTGCATAATTTGATAGAATATAACGTATAATTGAATGTTAAAAAAAATCTGCAAGAGCATAACGAGTGGAAAATGAAGGATAATCATATCTGAATGATAAGCGGCGAGATTCGAACGAGCGAATAACGCTCAAACAGACCTAACGAGTGTAATAAGCTTAGAAGTACAGTGGGATCCATGAGTATTACCGTGTAATTTGTCCATGACTATTTTCATTATTTTTCTCTTATATCCTATGTGTTTTTAAGCGATGGATTTTTTATGTATGTGGTGCAGAAGTTGTCAACAGCTTGTTTTGAGTTAATTTTTTTATTTCTTGAAGCTCTTATTGGGTCGAATAAAGTACACGAACATGGTGATGGACAATTTGCACGGTAATACTCATGGATCCCACTGTACACGTACAACTATAATTTGTCTGTGGTGGTTAGCCCTGAAATGTGGATCGTGAGATGAAAGACGGAGTGAAATTGAAACTTAAGTTAAGATAGTCATTATCTCCATGTTAAAATGTAGTTCAGTCTATCTTACCAATACAGTGATATATGAAAATGAAACAGATGATTGTGGGCTGAAACTGCCAGAACGGATAATTTTCATTTAAGTGTCTACGATTAAAATGATATTCCATTGTACACGCTCGACCGAGCGAAAGTGCTTACATGCAGTACTCTACTTAATGATACTTTTTCATATATAATTGAAATAGCTCTACACACTAATTAATTTCTATTTCCTCTTACCCTCGTACAAACCGTAGTGGAGAAGATGGCCTGAGATTCCGCGCACTTTTTCCTTCGGGCTGAAACATTCATCATTGCTCCCTTACCTAAATTTCCATCCTTAATTTGGGTGGCGAGCGGTAGCCGGGATGAACACAATGAAAACTTCAGCCCAAGTGCACGGCTATTAGGGCCCCTCCTCTCATTTGCGTAATTCTGGCGTTTTTAATTGGCTGGTCCGTTCCGACGTCATCTCTCAGAAAAGGGGCGAAATTAAGACTTGTCGGTGGCCCTACCACCAAGGGCATTTACTTGCTCCGCACCAAACACCGGAATTTTTTTTTATGTCGGAATCTGACAACTTAATAACACGGTCGTTATTTTCAACGTTCATTTACATAGGCTTGCTCTGGTAATAGCGGTGCCAGTATGTGACTGCCGTGGAAAAATGAATTGAATTACTTGATCCTAATTCACGGTTATGGAAGGATACGCCAGATAAGCCGTGACGTCACTCTGGAAGTCCTGGATTCAACTTCTGGCAGTGTCAAAAAATCTTGCAGACAAACGATGGTTATGCGCAAAAAAAAAAATTCAATACACTCTGAGCTCCGAATTCATCAAACCAAGGTGGATCAGCTGACACAGTTAAACGTCTAATTGTGTTTGTTTGACCAATTTCACTTTCATCACCACTATCTATCGCCTTTGAAAAGGCAATAGTGTACCGCCTTTACAGATTTACCTCTCCATACATAGTACAGGGTGCGGCAACTGAACCTGGTGGTTTTTACTAACAAATAAAAACAAAACTCTCTCAAAGCAACAAAGTTTATTTAATGTTGTATTACATCTCAAAACATTTTAGGAAAATAACATTTCTTGACATGGACAGTTCGTTTTAGAAACAGCACACATGTGAGATACGGAAACTGAATATCAGTGTTTTAAAATCAACCCTTAAGGCTCAGCTGGACGTTTGGCATTCGAATGGGGGATTTGTTTTTCAAATATTCCTCTCCATTCGAAAAACCTCCTGGATATTTCAAAATATAAAAAAATTACATACGCTTAGAATTCCTTCTAGAGCATTGACGTGAATTGTCGTGTAGTTTCTTTTCACTGTTGTCTAGATATTATCAATAGTTTAATAGACTTACGTAATCACGAAACTATTGCTAACACCTAGACAACAGTGGAAGAAAACTACTAGAAAATTCACGTTGCGCGAATTAACGACATTCAGCTGTTCGTTATCTCAAAGCATGTCAGTCAGCATAAAGCAACGTTCGGCACACAACACCGTGCTTTTGCGGTTGAGACCTTTTTCATAATGAACGCAGCGTGCCTTTCGTTGGCACTTTAACATTCACAATAATCTGCATGTTCCCAGTCAGAATAACATATTCCTGTGGGTAAGGAACCTCAAGGAGACGGCATGAACAATGAAAAGAACACCTGGGGGATATCATAAGCTTCGTACTCCCGAGAACATCAAACGAGTTTGGGTCTCTCTTTCGAGGAGTCATTCATAAAGTGAACTGTCCCTGTCAAGAAACTGCCACTCATGTGATTTTCCTTAAATGCCTTGAGATGTAATACACCATGTATTAATTTGACTTCGTTGCACGAAAGAGTTTTTTTTATATGTAATTAAAAACCGTCAGGGGGGGGGGGTTACGTTGCCGAATCCTGTATATACAGCACAGCGCTGTTTCTTACCAGGTAGCTCCTGCTTAACCAACTTGAGCTCCATCGTTTTACATATAAACAACCACTCTGCTCTCAAAAAGCTTTTTACAAATCTTTCCTTTCACCTAAAATTGAATACTGCTCTCCGATCTGGTCCATGACATGCCCCACACATCTAGATAGACTAAATTCTGTTCCAACATTCTTCCCAGTCATTGCTCGTCTCTAAATTCATCCACTAAAGATTTGTGAAAGCTCAATCTTCTGAAAATGTTAAATATCCATAGTCCTCACGACAGATACAAACTAGCAGACCATATATTCCTACATGAAATAGCAAATGGAAACATCAGAAGTGATCGCCTTGTCCAGGAAATTCACTTTCGAGTGCCGCCTCGCACAAGAAGCACTCATCTCTTCGATTGTTCAGAAGGCAAGATTATGCCTCTTCCAGCGTTCCAGACTACCCTGCCAATACAACAATTTTTATTTCCAGTTAATGCCCTTTGATATGTTGCTGGAGTCAAAACTACTGGGCATATTTGTGTCCATGGAGGTTCTTTATGCGTGTAGATTAAAGTTACCATATTTTTATAGCTTGAATTCGGAAATTTCGGGTGCGTATACTTAAGTAATTATGTAGACCTAATTAAAAAGTTCGTTGTACGAAAAATGGGATCAGAGAAGAGGGAATCAAATGACCCCATCGTTATTCACTCCCCTCATGTAATCTATTTCCTTCTCTTGTTCTTCACTGTTGAAGCTACAACTGCAAATAATTCATCAAATGTGAAAATATGAAACTTTGAAGTAGCACACTACATCAGGCAAAACTCCCCCACTGAAATAAGCATTGACGCAAAATTTGGCACACACTGGATATGTTCCCTACTCGCCATCTAAGTCCCCCTGTTCGAGTCCCGACCTGGGGCTCATCACTTCCATCTAATCATCATTCGTCACAATTATCCCAAGAAGTGGAAAAACTATATCAAGTAACCGAAACAGAAGTAGAGACTGAATGGTCAGTTGATGAAACTGATGCAGGTAAACTCACAAAGGAACTCCTATGGCCAGGCCGTGACGAAACAGGTAGCGAGATTGTTATTCGCCGACTCAAAGCTGTTGGGGCCCTAAACGTCAAAAAGGAAGTAACACGGGTGATTGTTCTAGCCACCAGAGTGACGTTATCATACAATGAAGCATTTACCACGATGTACAGCAAGAACGACACTGATGCTGTACACTTTCCTCACTCATTTCAGGATGGGCTGGTGTTACTACTGTTGCAAACCAATTTATTGGGGCACCATGTTTGCATTCAATTCTCAGTCAACCATTTTGCAATGAGAGTCATGAAGCTTCCAGAAGGAGCTCTCAATTCTGATTCTTTTCCTTCATGTTTTACCCATGAACTCAAGGAAAGATTGTCGTGAACACGAGGCCAAGATTATGGGCATAATAGAGGTGATACGGGAAAAGCTATTACACGACTTCTTTTATTGCCCAGAAGCTTTGTTTCTTACGTCATAAAAACAGGATTGCTTCTTTCCATAACCCTAAAAGCAGTCTGCCTCTCCCGGGGTACCTTTAAAAGATATCTCCAAGCCGGCAGTTTAAGAGAACAGCCAATAACATTGTCATCAACAAAGATGCAGAGAAACAGAAGAGTCGAGGAAAGTCCTTCGTTGAGACGCAATGACGTCATTTGTGGCTTGGAAAATCCTGTAATCTGCATAACACTTTGTTCTGCTATGAATTAAGTTGTATGTAGAGATACGATTGTCAGCCATTACAAACTCGGCAATGCACTTAAGTTGATAGAAATTCGTGCAACTATCACGTTCTACCGAAGATTGCACAGCTAGATATAACCTTCTACAAGAGAATACAAGAAATGTGCACAAGCAGAAGTAACTTTCTATCATAGAAAATTAAAAATATTCACATCTAGAGATCACTTTCTACCAGAGAATATGGGAAATATTCACGACTAGAAATAACTTTATACCAGAAAATGCAAAACAATATTCATAACTATAAAATCATATTCTACGAGAGAATGCAGGAAATATGCAAAAGCTGAAATAACTTTCTATCAGGTAATACAAAAATATGCACAACTAGAAATCACCTTCAAGAAATATATACAAGCAGAAATAACTTTCTACTAGATATTGCGGGAAATGTGCAGAACTAGAAATCACGTTCTACGAAATAATATAGCTTAAGAAATATGCACGACTAGAAATCACTTCTGCCAGAGAATGCAGGAATTATGCACGACTGGAAATTACTTTCTGCAAATGAATGAGAAAAATATGCGGAACTAGAAATCATTTACTACGAAAGAAAGCAAGGAATACGCACAACTAGAGCTGTAAATGTTTTGTTACATTCATCGATAGAGTGGTATATTTACAATACAAAACTAACATGTTTAACAACCGTAGATATATCCCAGACGGTATTTGAAAACTTCCGGTACTGGAGATAATTCTAGTAACAACTTCCGAAGTATCAGGATTATTATTCCTCTCCCCAAAGGCTAGAAGTTTGAAATCATAGAGGAGTGGATTCAGAATCCAGAATCCCTCTTCCCCTCTAATATACTACGCGGAATATACTTAAAATTTAATCCCAATAAAAAAAACAGTTTCAAATTCGGCATATTTATCATTTAGTAACTTATAAAAGTAACCGTTGTTATAATTTATTTGCTTTTAAAAAGTAGCTTTCCATTCAAGTATTAGAACACAGTGAAGCTGGTTGCTAGATTCTAAGAACGCCTGCTGTTTCCTTTAGAGAATGGCTTCAGGGGCTACAATTTCATACCCGATTTTCGTGTTAAGCTGCAGTTTGGAAAAGTTATGGAGAGAGAAAAGTTCGATGATGACATCGGAAAAGTTCGTAGGCTACTACATGATGATTGCAGTCGTGTGTGTGTGTACAACATGCACGCCACACAGGAAAAAAATGCAAAGTAAACAGTTTTTCTCCAAGAAACACGACATAACTTTTTTTAATGCAAAAATGATCAAAGCTGCTCTCAAGTAATTTTGCGAAACGGTTCAAAGTGCAAGGAAGAACATTGAGGGCCGAGAGCGAAATCCTCTAATCTAAAGTAATTTCATTTGAATTACAGGCACAAATATCCTGCATGCAAAGCCCTGGTTGTATTTGTTCAGCTGTGTCATGTTCAGATGTTCTCGTGTGCATTATGAAATGTCCCTCCCACACATGTTACGTTTACCTTTCAAAGTTTGGTTTTGGTTGGTTGTAAAGTGTACCATACTGCAACCTGTCCATTTATCTAAAAATGTATGCCTGGTCAATATACTTTTATTGCAGCACAGAATGGGAGTGGAATGTAAGTAAAATCGATTGTCGTTCACCATATTGGTGTGCTTGAAGGATTCAGCCGAATTGCAATACCACTTTTAAGGTACAGAGCCTGTAATTTTTTTCAGCTAAAGATATTTACATTTGTGGCAGATATTATGAAGTTGGTTAAAATGGGACACTTGGCCATGGAGGTCAACGATTCAATATGCTTCGAAGTCTGTGTAACAAAACTGTAGCGCAAATGAAGCCTTAAAAATTTCTAAATGTTATGATCCTGAAATTTCCAGTACGATCTAGAGTCTTGAAAATATTAAAGAGAGAATAACAGATGGGGTGGAATTACTTTCACATCGATACAATTCAGTATTCACATTGAATGAAAGGCAAAGTTCCTTGAAAAATATGTGAAGAGCAGAATATATTGCACCTTTAGTCTAAAATAGATTCGCGGTCTAGATTGACTTATGGTAGCATACCAAATATTTTTTTAAATCTATCTTTCATAGAATTGTAAATTTCTTTGAAGTCTCAAAGTGTAACTGTCCAAATAAAGTTTCCTTTTTTGGAAATACATTAAACAATGTTATTTACTGCAGGAAATAGTAACAACCAACTTGTTAATAGTAATAATATTAAGAAAAATAACAGAAATATGCATCGAAAGTAAAATAGTCATGTGAACTAATAGTGCGGTAAGACGTATAAATGGAAGGAAATGCATTTAATCTTTATTCAAGTACATTTCAGTGTCTTTCTTGACTCATCTTAGCACATAATTTTCTCTTGATGTATTGAAAATATAAAGTAAGAATAACAGTAAAGTAAGAATAACACTTGTGCATTTGAAGTGTGTAAATTACATTTGCTGTAATTTCTTTACTGTGTATAGAGAATCAATAACGTCCTGTAATCTCTATGAGAGTCCATTTCTAAAGTACCGGTCCTGATGCATGGGTCTATCGGAAGGTGGGGCAAGAGAGGTGATTGCCCCCCCCCCCTTCCTGTGGGGAAACATGGATAAATAATTACATTTGATCCATTGTGCTTTTTTGCGGTGGAAAGTTAAATATATACAGGGTGATTCAAAAGTCCCAGGGCACCCTTTTTTTCAAATTCACCTGGGTACATCGGGGTAAGGAGCACATGTGTGAGGATGCTTCCGGGACATGGTCGCCGCCTTGAAGTCCGCCATACTGAATCGAGGTCATTTTTTTCAAATTGCAATGATACATGTGGTGTATCAAAACACATTAGAATTTTCCAAGAAATGCAATGCTGTAAATAATTTTTTGATATCTGTAACGGTACAAAAGTTATAGACACTGAAAGATGGCCAGGGGTGAGCTCTAGAGGGATGAAACCCCGTCCCGAAATCATACAAATGTTTCGTTGGAAATAGTACATAGTGGTAATAATTTTATTTGCTTAGCAGGATCTTGTACAAGTTGTAATATGCTGAGAAATTAATCTTCAGGGCTCATACCACCCAGTTTCTCGCTCTTAGTTGAAGCTGCTGATAAGGTATGAGCCCCACCCAGACATAAAATTCTGGCTATGGGCCTGCTTGAATTCCTTTATAATAATAATAATAATAATAATTATTATTATTATTATTATTATTATTGTTACGAAGGGCGTTCAGTATGCTCTAATTAATACTCGCCCCCTCATGTGGAATCATAATTTGAACAGGTGTAGAAAGTAGACATCTTGTGATGACTTTATGCCGAAATGCAAGATGTTTTACCATGTTGGGCAATGTGGCCTATAATGACACACTCATGTAAAATGACAGTGTGTGTTTCCAGATGTGGAGGTCTACAGGCGAGGGCAAATCAGTCCTTCCGATGCACAGTGTAAAAAACTGGAACCTGTGAAATGGCCAATGTGTACAACGAATGTGCTGTTGTTGGCAAGTGATTTTGTGAAAAAGTAGGTGGTGAAGTTCTCTCTTGCAATTAACGGGAAATGTATTTGCACATCTTAAACTGTACACTATCGGATTAACAATAGGGATTTCTGTGCATAGTGTTCAATGACTTAAACGAGAATGTACTGTCGCGTGGAATGTTGTATTGGCGTCTGAGAAAAACATTTCATAACTTATTTTCATATTGTCGGGTAAAACGACACATTACTGATCAGTCTAAAATTACAGTATATTACCTTAATAGAGAAAATGAGGAAACATATATCTTATACTTACCCGGTGGAGGCACATAGTGGATCGGATCCCACTTTAAACTGTACGTCCAGTCCCGATTAGCCTTTCTGTGCATAAAGTGGAGTTAAAAGAGCAATTCAATTAAAATGACACAGTATAGTATGTAATTTTACCATCACTTACTATGTCATTTTAGGCGTACTATTTCAGTACTTGAAAAATTGTATCTTGCACTTCAAACGATTATTATTAGTTGTTCTTTGAGCATATATCATTCTAATTATTTTTATATTGTAGCTACAGAATGTAAGAATGGGTTACAATAAAATCAACTTTCTAACTTGTAATCTTGTCCTATTTTTAGACGTTCTGCAAAAAGTATGTCATTTTAGGCTAGTCCCCCTACTTTTTCTTGGCAGTTGTTGGCAGTAGAGCATCTGTAAGAACGTAGTGAAAATGGTAATAGTGAGTTTTGTGCTGTCATCAAGTACTTCAAATTGAAAAACCTACAGCCAAAGGAAATTCATGAGGACTTGGTACAAACATCAGGGTAGTCTGCTCCATCATATCCCGCCGTTGTGAGATGGTGCCGCGATTTCAGCTGTGGAAGACAGTCATGCGAAGATGCCCATGCAGGTGGGCTACCAGTAACAGTGACCACCGAGAAAAAACATTGAGAGGATCGTTGACATGATTATGGCAGACAGACGAGTCACCATCAGGTATTTAGTAGAGAGTACAGGGTTGTCAACTGGCACAGTTCATAAAATCTTAACCAATCATTTGTGTATGAAGAAAGTTTCGGCACGATGGGTCCCGCGAAACCTGAATGCGAATCAGAAGAGAAGCAGAGTGACATGTTCAAGGCAAGTTTTGAACATGTATCGCACAGATCATCCACAGAACATTTTGTCCAGATTTGTGACGGTGGACGAAACATGGGTCCACCACTTTGACTCCGAACCCAAACAGAGCTCCATGAAATGGAAGCACACCAGCTCCCCAACCCCGAAGAAATTTCGTGTACAACAGTCAGCCAGAAAGGTTATGGCAACTGTATTCTGGTATGCCAAGGGCATACTGCTGTTGCATTATCTGTAATATGGAACAACCATTACGGGCCAGTATTATGCTGACCTTATGCCAAAATTGCGAGCTGTAATAAAGACCAAGAGACGAGGAATGTTGACACATGGGGTGCTGCTGCAGCAGGGCAATGCTCCCGTCCACAAGTCCGGTGTTGCCATGGCTGCAATTCATACAGTTGGATTTGAATTGGTGCCTCATCCTCCCTATTCGCCTGAGCTAGCCCCAATGACTTCAACTTGTTTCCACATTTGAAGCAGCATCTCCGTAAGCAGGTTTTTCGGAACGACAATGCCGTCATGGATACTGTGAATGCATGGTTGCAGGAGCAAGAGGACACCTTTATCCAACAGGGTATAGAAGCTTTGGAGCCGCGATGGACAAAGTGCATTGAAAGGGCAGGGGACCATGTTAAAAAAGAACCATATTTTCATTTATGTTATATTTTGTTTTCTTGGTGAGTATTAGAGCATACTGAACGCCCCTCGTATTATTGTTGTAGGTCCCTAGCACGTATGGCTAATCACGACGGCGAGGATGAACAATGATTTGTTAAAACTGATGAAAAGACAGTCAAAGAGGAAAGCCTATGGCTGGACCGAGATTCGAACCCGTATCGTGTTCGGTCACAGAGCCGGCAATTTGTCAAACTATCTGAATGCCGAATTACACAAAGTTATCACTGCTTCACTTACCACTGATGGTGAGCGAAACGGCGCGGTTCATCTTGGGGTCTGTGTTGATCTGGCACTCGTAGAGTCCCTCGTCCTGCTTCCTGACGGACATTATCCTCAGCGTCCAGTCGTCGGACTTGAGTTGGTGCAGCACCTCAAACCGCGGGTCTGATGTGTACCTGTGCAGGCCGTGGGTCAAGATGTGGAGGTCCTGCTTTCGAATCCACGACACCTGGCGAAGAGAGTGAAAAGAAATGTTCAATACACAAGACGTTAAATTACAACAATTTGTTACAAAGATAACATAGATGTATGTATTTCTTTAAGGTTCACTCCCCCTTCACCCCAAACAAACAAAATTTCTGGAATGTTGGATAAATGCAAGTTTAGAAAACTAAATCTGCAACTCATTTTCAAATACTTCTCCAAACATGGAGACAATACCGAATTTCTGAGAGAGTATTTCGTGGAACGGCCGAACTAGAATTTCCCACTTGAAATTTCTGAAACTTGAGCGAAACTGTTTTTCCTTATTATTATTTTTTTATTGGATTTACAGCCCAACTGCAATTTCTCTCAATCTCTCTTTCCAGTTTCTGTTCCTCAATCAGGCTGGAAATTCCCTTATGATTAGAGGAAACCGGGGTTGGTTGTGACGGGGTCTGGTTGTGACAAGAACTGTTCCGTGGAAACTATTAGTGATATTCGTTTGTTGTTGACGGTGGTGTTTCATTAGCACACGCATTTCTTATCCATTTCTTGCCAGTTGTGTGCTTCTCCCGAGAGAAGAGTTATGTGGCTGTTTTGTTTTTGTGGGGTTATCTAATTTTTCTGGTTAATATATTTCTTCTCTAACGTTTTCAATATAGCCTCAAACAGCAGTAATACATCCTTAGAATTATATTATTTATTGTCAGTATGCGAGAGGTTTTGATTCAAAGAAATTTAAACTTGAAGTTGAGATTGAAGGGTTAGAAGTGAAAAAGTACATATGGGGCTTGTTGTGACAAAAATTACAGATATTTATGTGAAAAGGGGAAAAGTACTGAAACTGAACAATGTTCAGATAATGATGATGATTGCTTTTGACTGGTGTGTACGGAGCCATTTTCCAATTATAAGTCTCGAGACAAGTGAGTCCGGTGCCTTGAGTGTAAACAGTAGGTGCGTGATGCTTGTACTGAGGGAAAACCTGTCTATATCCGTCAAAATTGTGACTCGTATGATGATACATAAAAAATATTGAATTTCACAATTTATTGTATTATTATACTGTTAACGATTTATTACATTTTTATATTAGACTAGATCTACACCATAATTTTCCTTACTTGGTAATAGACATATCACTTAATTAATAATTAGAAAATCAGATGGCCAGGCAACTTTTTCATCCTAACGGTGTAACTATTGATGCATCTAACCATTGAAATTATTTTTACTGCACAGTGATGTCTAGGGCTCGGATTTTTAGGTATATAAATATTTTTCCTCGAGTAGATATGGCATTGTAAGTGAGTTACAAATTCCAATCATGATAACTGGAGCCTATATACCAAATTTTATTTCACATAAAAACACACATTTCTAATTATATTTATGTAAATACATATTTCTTAATATTCGCTCATAAATGCATAAAATGCATGTTTTGTCACAGAAATTCCACACAAAATTTCATATCTACTTAAAATTTCTTATTTTTTTTAAGATTTCCCAGAAAGAAATCAAAAGTCATTTTTTTTATAGTCGCTGTACTTATTTTCGCATCTTACAGAGGAAAAAAATTCTGTAAGACCTGACAACAGTATCCAGTCTGGATGTAATGAATTGTCCAAACTGACAGGTAAAACGTAAGCTCAACGTTCGGTAATGGACAGACCGTTTCACAGTATTTGCTTGGCGGTGGTGTAGCATGGGTGTAGCACTAGTGTCTTTCGTCAGAAAGTTGCGAGTTTTCTCGAAGTTTGTACGTTTTTGAAAATGCCGAAAGTGAAATCTGCACCAAGCATCGTTTGCAGCAATATGTTGCAGAATTCAAGAACACATTTACCAATGAAGGAAAGCTACTTTTTTGTCAGCCCTGTGGAAGAGCCATAACAGCTGAACAGCAATCTCAGGTAACCCAACATGTGAATGGCAATAAACATATTGCTGCAGCTGTGCGTGTGAAATGCAAAAAATCTCTTATTGGTGACCCCATTCCAAGTTTGTCCCAATGACCATCCAAGTTATCTGGTTATTGTGCAGATTTGTGTATGGCTTTTGTTTCAGCTGACATACCTCTTTATAAAGTGAACCATCCTTACCTGTGAAGTTTTTTAGGCAAATACACAAACATTGACACCCCAGATGAGTCTATTTTAAGGACATGTTACCTCCCAAAGTGTTACGAAGACACGTTGCAGAAAATACGTGCTATTTGTGAGACTGAAAAAAATCTGGGTCAGCATAGATGAAACTACGGACTCAAGTGGTTGGAAAATGGGAAACGTGGTTTTTGGGGTATTGAAAAACAATGAAACAATCTCAAGTGCAATCAGTTATCCTAAAATGACTCATGTTACGTGCATTGTTCATGGATTGCATAGGGTATATGAAGAAAACAGAAATGCATATCCTAATGTAGATAAATTGGTTTCGAATGGAAACAAGTGTTTGTCAAATCGCCAACAGGAATTAAAATCTTCAAAAAGGGAAATCCCCGAACACAGTTGCCACCCAGACCTGTAGTTACGCGGTGGGGAACACGGCTTAATGCTGTTGCATACTATGCAGAAATTTTCGAAGCCTTTTCATCTGTTGTTAATGGACTGAATAAAGATGATGCTTCTTCAATTCAAATTCTGCAAGGTATGTTGAGTGACTCTGCACTAAAAAATAACCTGGCTTATATTTCTGCTAATTTCAGTTTCCTATGTAATACGATCAAGAAACTAGAAGCAGCGGACATTCCTTTGTCAGAAGTAATTAAAGAAGTTCGTGAGGTGGAGAACAAGCTCAATAAATTTAATGGACCAAAGGTACAATTGCGTTGCAGAAAATTACAGCATGGCAAAAACTTCTGGCTTTGAAACGACGTGTAACATTTAAAAGGTCTTTTAATCCCTCTTGACAAGAGTTCCAACCTGGTTTCTCTGTCCCCTATAGAGTTCCTAGTATGTAGATTTAACCTGTATTAAGTCTCATAAAACACATGTTTGTATTGTGCATGGTAACTATATTAAATACTGAAATACTGTTAAGGTGTTATTAGTGAAACTCCATGAGATGTTATTCCTGTCTACGGCCACGAAATATACGAGTTATTAAACGCTATCAGTATAGAATCGTCACTTTCCTTTTCTGCTTAAAATGTAGCTTACTGCCTATGGCAAAGATAATACTAGAAAATAATATTTGAATAGTTCTTCTCTTTCAACGTGCTTCTTGTGAAATTGAATCTGAAGCCAGCAGTGTGTACCCCCCCCCCCCCGTAGTCCCGGTTCAACACAATATTGACCAGGCGTGAAGAGGTGTGTAACCACCATATGTTCCATAAGTTACCAATTCCCAAAAGGACATCCACGTGGGCATTCGCTGGCAGCACACTTCCCCACAAAAACACTTTGAACATTTTTACTCTAAACGTTTTGAAAATATTCTGGCGGGTTCACGAATTTTGACTCACCCTATGTCTACATATAATACATTCATACTTAACATATGGCAGCCAGACCCAAACGCAAGGGTTTAATAATAACATTGTCGGGTTTGAACACTTGGTGGACATAGAAATAAATGTTACAATTATTAATATATATTTTTTTAAAATTTGAGGCGACAAATTAATTCAAAATTGGTCGAAATGGCGTGTAATGACCCATGTATGTGTGTGTGTGTGTGTGGTAATAGTTATGAGATTGTATTCAGATGAAAATCAAACTTGTACTACTGATTTACCAATGGCATTATGCGAGGAATTTACATCAAAGTTCATTATCATGTGAAAAGCTTTCAATCAATTAATTGAGGGTTAAACAATTAATTTATTTGCGCACGATATTTCATTGAAACTAAACATGCACGACATTAATATATCAGACAGTCGTACGTTCATATCCACCGAGTTGTCATGCTCACCAAACGCAATGATTTTTCGAAACGTGTTCCATACCTAAATCGCTGTATGCATCTGTCGAAACGTGACCGCGTCGATCTATCCGCATAACTGAGCACTTGTAATCTTCGACGCCGTCTATGTGGCTTTGATATCCGCTTACTGCCACGGTTGGAAACCTCGCTTCTGCACCGTGGTCACGTTACCGCCTTCTGTAATTAACGATGATCGCGTAATGAGTAATTAAACAGCATTTCAGCGAGTCACTTTCCATTCGATATGTATCGAAAGGGAGAGTGAAATCGCAGGTTGTGAAATTGATGTTTACTTTCGAAGGATCTTCAGTTGGTAAATTTCACATTAAGTTTGGTGTTAGTCTCGCAAACATGCCTATACCTCTAATGTTGAATCTAAATGTTTTGGTTAATCAACTTTTTCTTGCAGATTCTTGCACAGTCATGAACACTACTTTGTTGTTGTAACGGCCAGGAATTCATGGACAAATAACTCAATATGGATTTACATATGGTGGACAGCGAATTACACTTGCCGTGTTAGATATTGTAATCAAATCATTACTGTTGAACCTAGAAAGTTGGAATTAACAGTGCAATGTCGTGGATTACAAAGAAAACAAAATATTTATTTGTTTTTTTCTTCTTCAAGACTTGTAATAAAGAAGCAGAAATGATAACTTCCAAAATTTATATTTTTTTTACTTTTACTCCATATTTTGTTCCACAGCACTGTAATTATGCACAAATTCAGAAACAAAATCATTAGCTATAAGGAAAACATCGCACATATCGGAGAATACGTAAATTGCAAGTTATTGCACGAGTCTAAAATAAAGGTAAAGATGCTCGTGCACATTGCACCGTTCCATGAAAACACATTTAGGAGGGATGTCGGGTTAGGGCCCCATGCATTCATCTGCCATATCTTTAAGTTATGTGATCAGCACCACGCTCCGGCCCTTTTACCCCCCAAGATTGCCACAGGTACCCATATTTTTAGGCTGGGTGAACCCCAGAGTCGTTTTTTGGCAGGAACAAGATCGGAAAAATTCGGACCTAAGATTACCAACGCCGGGAATCGAACACGGGTTTCCCGCGAGGCAGTCAAACACCCTACCAACTAGAACACCGCAGCTCCTATTTCAGGAGCATAGAACCCTCAAAATTGTAGGCTCCTCCCTCTTGGCCACCAAACTATATTGAACAATGCTTCTATTGAAATTTTTAGAAATATTTTTGGATCAAAATAAATGAAACAACGGAGGGGTGTGGACAAGGTTACGTAACACTGACTGTTTAATCTACCTTCATCCCCCGATATTATTAGGAGATGCCACGCAGCACATATGGGAGAGAAAAGAAGTATTTACAAATCTTTGTTTGGAAACCTAATGATAAGAGACCTATAGGAAGGCCATACAAATATTAAATACTATAAAATGAATCCGCCATTCCCTGGTCAAAAGCATCTTTCACGAGCGTAAACTTTTACTCTATTGTGACAACATTTTTTTTACACAAATTTGGAGTACATCCATTAGTTAATTTGTTGTTCTGCAATAAATCTAACTATTTTTGTATGATCATTAACTTAACATTTATTGGAACTTTATAAATTAATTACAGAGAATATTTCATCAACTGGGTCAATTTGTGATAATAACAAAATAAAAATTTTGCAACGTTGCAGATATTTTATCTTAAAAATTTCTTACATTAAATGTATTAACATGATATTTCACATAAGATTTCATGTGATATTATTTTATAATTTATAGTGAAAGGTGTTATTATTTATCTGTATTAGAGCATTAGGTATAATCATCAACTTATAATTTTACTTTATATTTACAAGGAGAAGAAAAGGCTTGTTCCTTAACTTCAACATTCAGAACAATAAAGAAATAAAATTAAATAAATATTTGAAAAAGATCTGTTTAATAGTAGTTGAGGTGCAACTATCTAAAACATAATTATAGCTAAGCAGTTAATTTTAAAAATGTGTTTGTCTGCCATGAAACATACTGTGTCAGTTGCAGTTATTTTCAAAATAATATGAAATAAGTTATTTTCTGTCTTTATAATAGCGTAACTGCAATATAATGAATTTATAAAATAAGGTACTTAAGGTAAAGGAGTCACTATTATTACAGTCTTGAAGTTAGAAGTGGAACACACTCATTGGAGAGTATTTTAGAAGGAACACTTGATGCACCTAACCTACTTCAATTATTATGTTTTATGGTGAATCATCAAAATCTTAGGAAGAATGGTTCACTATCGTTTTCGGACCTGAAGCAAAAAACAACGTGTTTCTATTTTTCTTATTAATGCTTACAATTCACATATAGCAAGGATAAATATTCAATAATTGTCATGTTGTCATTTTAATATCACACATAAATAAGATCAACCAGAAATGTTACTATGTAAATACGTATGTAAATATGTATGCTGTTTCTGTATTCCTTTGAAAAGGGTGAATGTTTATATTTAAATTGTATTGCATTACATTTATGCTGGTCTAGGTTGAGTTGTAAACTATTTTACTCATCTGTAACTGAATACTATATTATATGGATGTGAAACTTTGTCAATTGCGTTATAAGAGGAACATAACTTAAGAGTATTTGAAAATAAAGTCTTTAGGAAAATATTTGGATCTAAAAGGGATGAGGGGGTGGGTGAATGAATAAGGTTACATAATTTAGAACTGCATAATATGTATTCATGTCCAGGTTTTATTAGATTAATTACATCAAGAACACTTATATGGTTAGGCCGTATGGCACGAATAGGAGAGGAAAGAAGAAATTACAGGATTCTTGTTGGGAAACCTGGTGGTAAGAGACTTGTAGGAAAATCAAGACGAAGATGGAAAAGATTGGGTTGATCTTGCCCAGGACAGATGGAAGACTTGTGTTGCTGCAGCCATAAATCTTCGGATTTAAGAATGCTTGACAGTTAGTTACTGTACTGTATGTGTTGTCAAATATCTTGTCTTTACAACTTGCATAATAATAATAATAATAATAATAATAATAATAATAATAATAATAATAATAATAATAATAAAGTAACAGCAAGTAACTTTTTTTTCCACTAAGCACCTGCAACTCAATTACTTGTTGCTTAGGTAACGGTAAGCTATTGTAGTAACGTTTAGATCAGTTAGTTTTTAAGAAGTAATTTCCTAAGACAAAAAAGACTAGACTTCTAACGTTGGGTTCGACAACCGCCCCTTTCCCCTTTCCCTTCTCTGGGACTTCGGGACGTTAATTCTCTTCTCTGCAGGCGAAAACTCCATCACGAAGAATTTCGGCGAAAGGGAGCTGAAAAATGTTTCATGGAAAAGCATTTTCTGGTATCGATCCGAGCCCCATCAGGACGTGCAAAGTGGGCGAAATAAAATTTTACGGCGAAAAGACAGAAAATGGAGCCACTCCGAGGTCTCCAGGAAGTGTGGAGATATCGAGTCGCGCACCCTGCAAACAAATATGAAAGCGTCGATGAGGTAGTGGCAGATGTGATGAATGATGACGAAACGGTTTTTCTAATGCATTCTGTGAAAATACTCTGCTCCCACTGTGACGCAAATGATTCGTTTCAGAAAAAAAAGTTCGTATTACTGCTACGGAGCTTGATTTTTAGCAAATGCGGTATCATAGAAAATGGTTGGATTGGTCATTTATTTGTTACCTGCGTCATCTTTTCATTTTCTTTCCAACATTTTTCTGCATCTTTAAGCTAATCACGAAGATTTGGAGGAATGCTTATTAGATGACATTGGTGAGAAGAGACGCACACATGCTTAGGCCGCCGTAGTGGCAGGTATGTTGAGTAATTTTATCTAAACGCACGTCCATGAAAACAGGCGGCTGGGAAGAATTGCCCTTGCGCCACATATGGGAAAAGCAAAGCGAGAACGGGACAAGAGTCGCTGGTTCCCGCGCACTGTGTGTCAACGTCAACCGGGCTGCGTTGACTAGTTCGAGCGTCAGACAGACGTTTCTCTCCGGATCATGCAGTTGTCATCCCCGACCTTTCGAGCAAATACTGTCAGTTTGTATCGCATGGATTATAAAGACCAACTATACAACAAGATTTTTAATTCTCTTAAACCTGCGAACACACGAGGTTATGCTCCGACGAGGCAACAGCGCGAATGTCTGTCACCCGCCTAATTTCATGGCCTTGCGTTTAGTCATCTTTGATCATCGTCATCACAACTACACAAATGTAGCAAAGAAGTAACATAAGCTAAGGCAAAAACAAATGCTTTACACATACATTATATTTTTACTCTTAGGATTTATTGTTTCTTGTCATGGCCAGCCTAAATCGCGGCCGATCCAGTTTCTTCTGCTAAGTTCATATCTCCTAGATCTATTAATCTACTAAAGTTTCTTTAGTTCCTGCTATAGTTGACACTGGACATAGTTTCGAGAAGAAAGGACAAAACCTCGTTGAAACTCGTTCTCAACTCTCGAAGAGCAACTCTCATTCTCATCGACTCTCGAAACAAACATCATATGCCACAGTTTGTAGAGGCCATGAAGGGAATAAAGTTTTACAACCTCTGACAATAAAGTTCGGTGAATGATCCTGAATATCGAAAGTAGACGAATTCTTAATGAAACCTACCTTACTGTCCTTCGAAGTAGTCCCCTCCCATGGCTATGCACCCTTGAGAACGGCTGTACATGTCCTGGAAACTTTTAGAAAAATATTCTTTCGGAATGATGTTCAAGACCCTCGTCACGTTCCGTTGGATCTCCGGAATATCCTCAAATCTCTGACCTTTCAAAGCGATTTTGAGGCGTGGGAAGAGAAAGAAATCTGGAGGATTCAGATCCAAATTTCTTGCAATGCATTGCTACAGAGGATGAGAGCTGGTGTGTGACCTACGACCCTGAAACGAAACGCCAAAGCATGGAATGGCGTTCTCCTGCATCACCCCGTCGGAAGAAGGCCAAGGCAGTAAAATTGTTCCCTCCGGCAGGAATTCCTTGTGGATCATGCCATCACTGTCAAAGAAAGTGATAAGCATCGTCTTGATGGGTGATTTTTACTACTTCGAAGAACAGTAAGGTAGGTTTAAGAATTCGTCTACTTTCGATATTCAGGATCATTCACCGAACTTTATTGTCAGAGGTTGTATGTTTGATGCTTCTATTCGATGCTATCTACCTCGCAAATAATTAGTTTTATCCTGAATATATGCAACCTTGTAGCAAAGGGTCACATTGCCACTGTATCCTATCCCCGGAATTTGAGGAGCATGGCTGATCGAGTGGGCAGAAGGCCACAGTGCTGCGAAGGATAGTAACTGCAGTAACATTTCGTCCTTCCACGTATTCATTGGTAGAGAAGTCTTGCGTCACTACTTGCGCATAGACTTATTTTCGTTCGCTTTCTCCACAGATACCCGAGACAGATTATAATGGATTGTCTTTGAAATTTCTACCTCGTAGAACCAGTGTGTTGTTAAGTGATCGGCTTTCGATCTCCCTGCCAAAGTTACTGGGTTCGATTCCCGGCCTGGGCATGGGTCTTCTTTGTGATTGTCTCTTCATCAAATTTAATTTAATCATTACTCATCCTCATCGTCGCGAATAGACAAAAGTGGACTGAAAATAACAAAAATAAAAAATAATTTCGAAATTACTGCAAACAAAATATATATGTAAATACTACATAACTAATCAGGTAGAACAACCGCTCGCGTATTAAAGGAATTTTGATTTAGGTGAATTTTTCAAATAACATACGAAATTGGAGTAAATTCCGGGCTGATTTCGACAAGGCTCGAAGGGTCTGGTCCCATTCTCGTCTCAAAATTTAAAAGGTCGTTTCGATCCCATCTCAAATTTCTCCACCGTCTCTAGTTGACAAAGGGTCAGGGAGACAAAGGTGTAGCCACGACCATTGATTGTATGAAGATTTTTACACGTAAAGATCAAGTTTTGAAAAACCCCTCGCTGCTATCGCCTTTAACATTTACGTTAGAATAAAATTTACATAAATATCACTGTTACATGAGGAGATGAAAATGTTTGAATGCACAGCTTCTTAATTACCTCGCTTTAACACAACAAATTGTGTTTGACGTTATTATATTTCTGATGCGACGTCTACGCACTTTGGGTGTTTATTTTTCAGACAATTGGGAAAATAAAATCGAGTGCTTTCCACAGCGTATATATATCGACGCCACTGCACGTTTCATTTTTTTAAAGATTTTTCATATTTTTTTCCCAAAGCAGCTATTTCTTGCCTCTTGATTTTCTCAAAAGGCACATGGAAATTTTGGCAAGTTTCGAAATAGTTGATCATGACCTGGAAAATAAGTCACGGAATGGAGATTTTGCAGAACAGGATGAATTGCACTTAAAGCTGATCTTGCAGCTCCTCTGAAATGCTGCAGATGCTACAGATGGCACATGTAAACGGCACCAATGTGTACAATATCAATCACAGATTAGAAAAAGCTAGTACACTACACAACATCAATTTCACCGTTGGCGAAACCAAACACGACAGGTTCCTGGACCGTGCGGTAACGGATGATGAGGAGCAGTTCACATATGAAATTTTTTGCTATGAAAGATCAAGGTTTAAGCGAGGTGTAGCAAAGGAAACGTTCCACCCGAACAATGTCTTGCAGTATCGGTGATGGTCGAAGAGGTATCATTATCAGCGGTTACCACGCAATCAAACGATTGCTTCAACCATATAGTTTAGAATGTGTGTTGGCTACACGCAGCTTTACAGGGAAAAGACGCAGCATTAGTGAACCAGCGAGGTGTGATTCTGCAATCAGGACAATGTGAGACACCACGTAAAATTGCAAAACCAATAGGAAGTCAATGAGCTGGGTTGGGAGGTTATTGCTTCCTCTCTCTACTTTCCCAACATAGCTCTAAGGGTATAATCACATTGGTCCCGATCTCGGCTGAACGTTTACACTAGCATGCATAGCGGAAAAACAGCGAAACAAAGGTCATGTAAAAAGTATGGGCAGTCACACTGGCGCCGAGCTATTCAGGCGTGCAAGGTCGCATCCCACCGACTACCGAATGGACCTTTTTTTTGGTACAAAATGCGCCAGAAGGGTATATCTGACTTCATGCGTTGTAAACCATTAGACATATCAATCAAGAATTATCCCAATTGGGAGCTAGTAAACACAAACTAATTTTCAATTTTTCGTTTTTCAAAATGCGTGCTAATGAAAAAAAAAATGAAAAATCTCATGAACTCAAGTTGTTCACCTTTTTCAATATTCATTTCGCAACACTTCACCACCTTACCATGTCACAGGCTACACAGAGCCATACACATCTGCAGAGCTACAAAAACGTCAGTTAGGTGCGTGGATGTGCTGTATATCAGACATAGAAACACGGGCTGTAAATATATCAGGGCTTGCGGAGATAGGAAGAGGTTACACGTCACCCCGTATCTGGTCGGGTGATCTTCCACCTCGGTAAGTGGGAGTGAGACCGGCAGTCGACTCTGGCATTCATTTATTAACAATATTCGTCAGCACACTTACACCATTTATACTTTGACATGTATCTTAGTATACCTGCACTCCAGATGTCGAAGAAAAAGAGAAGGGAAGAGCCATCCAATTTATTCCTCGCAGTTAAGCGCCAGGAGATAAGGGCACTCACAAAGAACCCAAGCCCAGTAAGGATTCAAACCCGGGACCTTAGGTGGCGAGATCGAAAGCCAACCTAACGTGCTCGTCTACCGAACTGACTGTTGATATTGAATATGTTGAAACTAATTGAATATGCCATATTGAATTTCACAAATGCGAAAACATTCATTTCACGTAGAAGTAGTGCGTTGAGTTCAAGATTTTGATATCCACATACGAAAATTTTAGGAATTGTCTTCACTTAAATAATTATAGACAAAGAAATATTGTAACACATAATGTTTACTGTCTCCTACATTATATGGTAATTATGACCCTGTCAAAACCCATCCCGAATTTTGTGGCACGCTAAAATGCACTAAAGAACTGAAAAAAGAGCTTTAGAAAGCTAATGAACAGAAAAAAGGCAGAACAAAGCTATTGTTTTCTAGCCCTAACTGAGGAGAAACTGACCATTATTAGTTTAGGTCCCGTAAAAAAAAATGGCACTTCGACATCTTTCGAGACCTAACAATGACACGGTTCTCGTAAATATTTTGATTACAAAGTATCTCGAACAAAGAACAAATTATGGAACTATATTTTCAGAATTTTATTTTTCGCAGCTGTACTAACATTTGTATATTTTCTAATCTTCCATTTACAAAAACACCTGTATATTTCCAGTAATAGGGCTACATACGCATACATTCAAGCAAAATTTAAAACACTACAATCAATTCATATAAGAATGCCTCATGATTCATAAAATTCAACCATCAGATTAGAATCAGTGAAGTGTCCACCAGTTTAAAACTAGTAAAGTATTGACAATTTACTGAGAAAAACAAATTTCTGTTATTCAAATGGCATGCATGTTTTTATGACTAGATGATGTCCTCGTGGAGGTAAATTAGGCTACTTCAATGTCAGTTTTGTTTTATTCGTGTGAAATGAAGTCGCAGAAAATTCATGAAAAAGAAAATTCTATGTTTCTTCATACTCAGTGGAGCTGGAGCTCCAGAAACTTTACGAAGGATCAGATACTCAGTTTTATTCATACCGAATGGAATAAAAGCCACTGAACCTGTATGATAGAACAATTTCTCACTTTCATTCATACTCATTAGAGGTCACGCTTTAGAAACTTTATGAAGGAACAAATACTCAGTTTTATTCATTCTGAACAAAGTACAAGCCCCATAAACTTTATGATAGAGCAAATTCTCACTTTCATTCATACTCAGTAGAGGTCATGCTTTAGAAACTTTATGAAGGAACAAATACTCAGTTTTATTCATGTCGAATAGAGTACAAGTCTCAGAAACTTTATGAAAGAGCAAATTCTAAATTTTATTCGTGCCACCCAAAGGTGCATGCGTCACGTGACTTACTTTATTTACTCTGGCCTCAGTACTTCAGTTAAGTTTGGTTTGACCCTGTATATAGAAGAACTCGGTTGCATCTGCCATCAAAGTGTAGCAGGTGTATTCTTAGGAAGTCGTAAATTGAAATTCACTTAGGCTCTTCCTGCAACCAAGAGGTTGGGTTATTTCCTTTGGTTCCACGCCAGAACGACCAGAGAACTCGTTTCCAAGAGAATAAAAGTGCGTAGAAGCTAATGTCCGGACGTTGAGGACTGGTTTGAGTTACTGCGTTCTCAGCATGGGAGATAACCTTACATTTTTAGGTAAGACATTTTTCAACCTGTGATTTTCTCTCAATGTTGAGAGTGTCAGTATGATGGTATTGAGACGAGATGAAACGAGACTTGGCAAGTGCTCAGGCTCGTCTCGAGTTGTAATTAGCTGTTTCGATCTCGTTTCCAGTTGTAAACGTCTGTCTCGTCCTCGCTCAAGTCTGGATGTTAAGCGCCTGCCTCATCTCGATTGATAAACATCTTGTCTCGGTCTTCTCTCAAGTCTCGTATTGGTATTTTTGTTATTTAACGTCGCATTTCTTCCACTTTTGGCTAATCGCAACCATGATGATGAGCAATGATGAGGTAAAATCAATGATGGGGCACTGACAAAAACAGTCCTTCTCAGAACGAGATTCGAAGCCGGGAACTTCGATGGCGATATCAGAGTCCATCACTTAACGCATTTGGTACTGAACTGAACTGGATAGTGGATCGGATCCTACTTTAAACTGTAGGTCCAGTCTACTTGTGCATAAATTGGGTTTCATGCAACAAATCACACAAAGAAACTGGCTAGGATTTCGAGACGAGACCGTTGGTTGTCTAGTTTCGATACCATTTCCAAGTGCAAGTGTATGTAGGAACGTGAAGGATCAATTTTGTTCTGAATAGAATAACTGTTATCGTAATTTATAACTTCATGTTGCAGAAGAGAGAATTGAGAAAACTAATTTTCGAAATTATATTATTTTCTTGAAAAATGAGTCTTATAAGTTGCTATTACGTATTGAGATTCCGAGGTAGCCTAGAGGTTGACAAGACTACCTTGTAGACAAAGGGTCTCTGGTTCGATTCATGGTGAGAATATAATTCAGAAGTTTGATTAGCATTTGAATATGGTTTGATTCTTATTTAAAATGGAGGCCAGTCTCGATTTGCCTACCTGAGCATAAAATGGACTTAATTTTGACAAGATGACATTTGAATATGTAGGCGTCAC
This sequence comes from Lepisma saccharinum, assembly GCF_977018435.1. NCBI lineage: Eukaryota > Metazoa > Arthropoda > Insecta > Zygentoma > Lepismatidae > Lepisma > Lepisma saccharinum. The sequence goes on from NC_139233.1 coordinate 62,463,550, forward strand.
CTCGGTGGCCGATGGCGCTAAGCAGCGAGACATAAAAGCGACGTAAAATAAGTGAAATATATTGAAATTCAGACCTATACTCTGTCCCGGGAGAGCTCGACGAATATATGGGTGAGAGGGAACAGGATTGCGTGGAGGGGGAAGCGACGTCGGTTACCAGCCTTTGAAGCAGTGTGTGCTACTTCGCTCCGCCCACTCGCTTTCTCCCCTCGTCTACCTTTATGCGCAACCTTGCTCCACAGATTCCCTGGATAGAGTATAGTATTTGTTAACTTCCCTGTACATCTTGTCGTTTAGGTTAAAGGAATTCACGTATGAAATCAGAACTTTCCATTGTGTTCAATCAGATGACCAATGGCAATTGAGGGCTTCTCTCTTGGTTCGTATGCTCACGTTCTTCTCTTCTACGAACCAATCCTCCCCGATAGCATTGTCGCTTTGAAATCAAATGGTCCGGATTTCGGCTCCCGATGAAGGCACATGGTAGTTCGTATCCCAATTTAAACTGAAGATGCAGTCCCGATTGGCTTATCTCTAAATTAATTTGACTTAAACATCTTCTTCCTACGTATATAAAGTAAGACGTTTTGAAGTACGAAATACAAATCAAAATTTACATTAAGTCTATGGTAACATCGGTCTCACCGATGATGTAGTGGTAGCGTGGTAATCGAGAGGTCTCGGGTTCGATAGTTGGTGGTTCGGATAACACTTTAAACCCTAAGTTACGTCAAGATTAAGCATTTTGTGCATAAAGTGGATTTAAAAAACAAACTCAATTTACACTAACATGGTTTAAACGCGACTAGACCTACTGTTTAACCATTCTACAATATACGAGGAGACAGCATTATCACTGCACCATTGGGTGGCCTTCATAATACAAATCATTGTTAATAAATTTGTAGAAGCTTCACGGTTTGGCCACTGCAATTTTACTCGGGCACTGTAGACTGAATCGTACTGATGTTGTATAGACCCTATTCACTCAGCAAATTCAAACATAACTAACGGAAGAAACCGAAGCGGAGCTGGAACTTTGAATGTCATAACTAATCGAACTTGAGACATGGAAAGTTTTCGGTACGGTCAAGTCAGAAAGAGAGACAGAGACAAGAGGGGGAGGAAATGCGAAAGGAAATTAACGAAGAGAAACTAATTGGCGAAAGGCGAGTTTTCCCAGGTTCGACACCCAACTTCCAATCGAGTCAGAAACCACCTCTTTTCACGTCAAACAAGAGGCTGCCTTAACCAGATTTCCAATACGCCCCGAAGGCAAAACGAAGGCAGAAGAAAAGATTTCCCCCCTCCCGTGTACACGTTGTCTGAATGCCTTAACATTACGTAGGGACTATTATTCAACGCAGAATCCCCCTCCGCCCCCTCTGTCTACATCTTTTTCCCAACTCCCAATCCAATTATAAGATGGAAGTTCGAGACGTATGTGGGATTCCGAGGGAAAATCATGAATAGCCTAAAGAAAACACGAGTTCGGATGAAAACGGAGGGCAACAAGGTTCCAAGGCAGGAGGACAATTCAATCTGTATTGATTTCTGCCCTAAACAACCAACTCCTGATGCTACACGATGTTTACACATGCCCAAGAGGTTGTTTGCCAGCCTTTGAGCTGTTATTAAAATATCGATATGAAGGAAAACAAGAAAGGGCTCTTGATTTTCCGCAATAAACTTTTAGTACTCTGCTAATATGCTGTATTGAATCAGGGTAAATACGAAAAGAAATACACGATACACGAGGATGCAGTCTCTTAATTATTACCAGCATAACCATTGTTATCATCATACAATATAGAATGTTCGTAAATCAGAAAAATCCTAAAAAAATAACTATTGTTGACAGGAATTATTTCCTTACGTACATCACTAGTCCACATTCTTCAAGAAGTAGATAATTTCCATTTTCGTACAAAATATAAATATAACACCCCATTTTGCATTATTTGTCATTGTTACTAAATAATATTCTATGAATTCATGTACTTTCTTGTAATCCATATTACTGTCCTTACTAAAAATTGTTGTACTATGTAAGCCACCAAGCGATTATTAACATTAATATTGTTCATAAGGCAATATCGTATAGATCAATTGTAACCCTTTTGAGACAATCACTAACCGCTTTAATCAACGCTTAATTTTACCACTTTAAGACTTGTCTATGGCACATGATGAATACAAATTAATTGCTTTCAAGATATTTTCAATATTTCAGAATAGGATGCAATATGCATTACAACTTTAATGTAAACTATATTAATGTAACGTAAAATGTAAGGTTTACATTGTAGAGTTGTACATCTTATCCTACTTGCCCTTTGGCAAAGTAGGTACGTAGCAAGTAGTCAGACAAATAAAATTAACTCTCTGACATTTCCAAACCCGAAAGCTTATTGTCGCAAGAACATAAGTTTTCCATGGTCCATTCGTGACCATCCTTACGAATTTAAAACATTATAAATACTAGTATTGAAACCTAAACCTAATGGTTTTCAATAATACTTCAAATCACATCGGTACTTCGAGTTGTAAGTGGCGTGAAGAAAGAAAAATACAAAATTAAACAATGAAATATGCTGTAGAACTTATCATTCAAAGTGTCTTTAACTTTATAATAGGCTACTTGAAACCATATTTTATAATGAGAGTAAGTAATGTGAAACTTTGTCACAGTGAAAGAGCTACAAAGAAATTCTACCCTACCCGTAGTACAGGATCACCTGCCTTCGTCTATACAGTTCTACTTGCAGCCATCACCCTATTTTGCCACTAAACTCGTCCAGTTGCGTCGCGACTAACGCCCATGTCTGACCAGATAATTTTAAAACATAATAATCTTATATGTGTGTTTTCTTATTGCATAATTGTATTGTATTTGACACAGGATATTATCAAATTTATTCATAATACTATTAATAATATTATTGTTGACATAAAAATACTTCTACAATGTCCTCAATGCTGAAAAATATAATAATATTATTATATTTCTTTCCTGAATACAGTTCTGTACATATTAAGAATGTTATTATTTCTGAAACAGCGAAAACAACGTGCCTAGAGTTGTGTTTCAGAACTAGGTTTGTTGATTTACGTAGAGCTACGTCCTTGTACAGGATCAACGAAGCTAGTCTGTTCTATACAGCGTATATTGATACACTTGTAAGTTGGTGTATAAAGAAACAAACTGCCGGAGTACTAATTGAGGTGAGTGTACCTGACAGTACATAATGAAATTTATAGTTCACAAAAGGATGTCTCTTCTAAAAGGAACATATTTTAAAATCAACAATTCTTATGTTTCGTTAGGGACTTGAGGAACAGTTTAGAGTGGTATCTCAACCAGCATATGCGTCCACCGGGTATGGACCCGGGACCCCTTGAATACAAGGCTAACACGTTTCCACTACGCTATCGGAAATGCCCCCCAGTGGTTCGAATTCCACTTTAAACTGTATTTTCAGTCCCGAGTAGCGTGTCTGAGCATATAATTGGCTTGACGCAAACTTAAAGTAAAATCGTTTCATATTTCCTATATACAATTTTAAAAAAAGTTATGGAAAACATACCTTTTGGAAAATGAAGATGAAACAACGAATGAATCAATTGCAGGAGCCTAGAAAGGTCGGAGCATCTAAACATGTTGCCGGAATTACAGATGCATCAATACAACATAATTTAATATAAAATTATTGAACACGGAAATCATTCAAGAGGACATTTCGGCACGTATTACAAAAGCACTACTCATGAAACAATAGGACGAAAGTGCCCTTGCAATGACTGAATTTGCATGCAAAATATAACATGCTTATTTTCTTAATTAACGGCACATACTTGAAGTGACTGCATCATGTGCAAATTAATTTAGCAAATGAAGAACGACTCCTTGTAAACATGTGGCGTTGTTTTGCAAAGAGAACGACGAGTTGGAGCCAACCATCGGAACATTTCATAATTCAGCGTGAAATTATGACACACCCAAACTGATGTAGTAATATATATGATATTTCTAATACGTGTAGAACTGTTTGCACAAAAAATTAATCGCATGCTCACACTAGTCTGCTTTACGAAGGTTTTACGTTTCTTGCATCCATTGCTGCTACAAAGATAAAGGATGAAATGCTGAAACAGATTACAGAAGGATAAAAATTAATCAGCACACATTCCCAACAAAACAACGTTTTATTGGTGCTCATGCATATTAAAGTAAATCACCCTCGGTGATCTCCGATAGCATGGTGGTAAGTCCTCGCATTTTATTCAAGGGGTTCCTGTCCAATATTGGGTGGAGGCACATAATGGTTCGGGTCCCACTTTAAGCTGTATGTCCAGTCCAAATTAGCCATTCTGTGCATAAAGTGAACTTAAAACACAATATCACACTAGACTGGAGCTAGAATATTCAAATTTGAATAATAAACGGTTGAGTCCTGATTTTGGTAAATTAACAGACAGTTACATTTTAACAGTTAACGATACTGTTAGAAGTTACTGTAAAAGTTAAAATATTTAACAGTTAAATATTTAAACTTTTACAGTAACTTCTAACAGTATCGCTGTCTATCATCCGTTACCCCTGACATGCACAGTATGCAGTATTCTCTCCTCTAGCAGATGGACACAACTTGGCATGCTTAGAACAAAATTCTTGAGTTGTTCCTTCTGTAGAGCTTGCCATCACTCCAGACAACAAAAGCATGCCCTATTTGGTTGAGATCAGGGGAGTATGTTGGCCAATACATTACATTGAATACTCTTCTGCATTGGAGTGAGCGCAACGTTTTTTTTTCTTTAAATGAGTAAATGTGTTCCGATAGTTCCAGTACAGTAATATTTCTCGAGACTCCATAATCCATTTTGATACTTATGGTTCTGTGCTGGTCCACGTTAACAGCTCTGCCACGAAAACTTGTAACTGTATTTAATTGAAACGAAAATGGATAAAATCAAAATTTCAGTGTTATTCGGCAGTTTAGGTAGAACTGGAAAGTCTTGGACGTTGAACGAAACCTGTGCTTAAGTAATGATGCAAAAATATTGAAGCGAGAAACATCTATTTTATTGTACAAAGATTATATATACTTTGGAAAGAAATATGCAAAAATTCCCCTTTACAAATATGGTATCATTTTACTATTTCATTTTATATAGAAGTTGATAAATAAATAATATTGTACCTATAACTCAAAAATCAAATCAAATCGAAATGGGTTAAAGCGAAACATTTTGTGTAAAATTCAAGAAACATATCAAAATTTCATATTGCCCAAGGAATGCAAGTTCCATGAGCTTTCATAACCAAAAACAGATTTTTATGTCAGAGGTAGCACAACGTTAACTTCGTGACCAAAATCCCCCAACCCCCTAACTATTATTATTATTTTTTTAAACAAGTGTGTAAGAAGGAATAACAAAATATAATAGCTATGCATTTTAGAACATTAATTGTATGAAATGTAAATATAATGGAAAACATATTGTTCCGAAAACTCACTGATCTTGAGTATCTCGAAAGATATAATAATGAAATAGCAATAAATTAATAGTTCATCGATATTAGTTAATTATAATACTGAAATTCTTATTGAAATTTCTATTATTCCATTTTCTGTTTTTTATTACATTTTCTGATTGATTGATTTAGTGTTTTAAGTCCACCTCATGCACAGTAAGACTAATCGGGACTGGACCTACAGATTAAAATTGGACACGAACTACTATTTGCCTCCACCGGGAATCGAACCCGGGACACTTTGATTACAAGGCGACGACGCTACCAAGACCATCGGGGAGGCCTCCATTTTATGTAAATGGCCTGATACCGATACAAAAAATAAGCAGAACGCCATTACATGATATACAGAGTGGATCATTTAATTTGATAACTAGAAATATCTTACAAACGAAAACATTTACAAAGAAATGTTTCAAATAAAAGTTATTTGACGTTAAGGAAGAGAGAGAATACCAGTGACTTTCAAAACAAATTTTAGTGACCTTCAAATGACCTTCAAAGTGGGCCCCTACTAAAACATACATAATGGCATTTTCTTTCCTCCATAAATTACCTTTTATTTGAAACATTTCTTAAAACGCTTTTTTGTAAGATATTTTGAGTTATCAACTTAAATGGTCCACCCTGTTTATTTGACTTACATATTGAAACTCTGCATTATTTACCCTGCATTGTTCTTATGTTATTGTTCAACTTTATTTCCTGCCCTGTCAATCGCTGGAATCTTGAGACAAATATGATGAGCTCTGTCGGAAAGGAAACGTAAAGCCTGTCATTTTTATATCCTGAACAAACCACATTTCCTTCAGGGCACCCTGTTGCAGGCGCCATCCTTCTATTCTGAAGGAGCCTTCGGGAGCACACTCCAGAGGGACTTATTGAATTTCCAGCGACAAAGAAAGATCGGATTCGCTGTGGTTACACTATTAAAATAACGGGATGTAGGACCTGGAAACGTGTCAATGCCAGCTGGCTTATGCGATCAGGTCCCTGGATCTTTGCCGAAACCTCTGGCACTTTGTCAAGGCACTCGTGGATCAATCTCTTCTCGTTTACCCCTTTCTTTTGTTGTTTCCTTAGAAACAAGGATTCTTGCTGCTTGCCTTGGCGACGGTTACAGTGACCTTCGGGGTTCAGAGACTACAATGGAACGCCAATCGTTATTGTTGCAAGCTTCAGGGCTGACTAATTTTTTTGACATATTAGTCAGGGGCGGTTTTAAGGAGTGAACAGCTTGCCCCTGACTTTGTGGGTCAGGAAGCCTCACTCTAGATTTAAAGATAATTATGTTTTGTATTGGTTTTATACACTGGCGTACGTTGGGAGGAGCTGATGGGGATACAACGGTAAAGAACTCGGAAAAACCAAAGTGATAAATGCAAATCCATTTAAATGATCCCCAATTACCATTTTTGTATTTGAATAACTTTTAAAACAAAGACTAAAAATGGTAAATAATTTATTGTGTATGCCCCCCCCAACAAAAAACAGCTATGTGATATCCACTTTTAGAATTCAGGCCTCCTCTGAAAAAATCTTGTTTACGCCAGTGCTCAGGTTGGTAGCGTCAGCAGGAAATTTCTTAGGGTGGACCCAAGGGCCGAAGAAATATTTGCAGTTGGTGATGGCTAATAAGATTCCCATTTTCTCCTTTTTTTCTTCATTTATGACTTTCTCTTCTTTTTTCCTTACTTTTCTCGATTTTCTATCTTTTTCTTTTTCCATTATCTCTTCTCCTGTCTCATTCATTCTTTCTCGTTTCGATTTCTTTCGTTACACACACTCTCTGTCTCTCTGGCGTTCTTTCTTTCCTCTCTTCTCCTTCCTCATTTGCTTTTTCCTTTGTTTCTTTTCCGTCTTTCTCTGTTTTATCTTTTCCTTAGTCCATTTTAATCGCTCTCCCTTTCTTTGTTCTCCCTCTGTTTCTCTATCTATAATTCTTCCTATTCTTTCTACCTTTCGTTCTCATTTCTTCCTAGGTCTCTCTTTCTCTCTATCTCTCTCTCTCTCTCTGTGTGTGTGTGTGTGTGTATTATATATATATATATATATATATATATATACATACATACACATACCACTTCTTTCTTCCTCCCACTGTTTCTCCTTATTTCTTCCTCTGTTTCTCTTTCTTTCTTTGTTCCTACTCTCTCTTTCTCTCTTCCTAGGTTTCTATCTCTCTTATTCGTTCTTTATTCCTTCCTACGTTTCTGCCTTAACACTCTCTTTCCCCTTCTTTCATCTGATCCTCCTTTTCCCCTCTTCCTGTATCTTCCTTTCTACCTACAGTTCTCTCTCTCTCGTTCTGTGTTTCTTTTTCTTCCTTTATTTATAATATTCCTCTCTTTTTCTTCAACTTCGTCTGGCTTCTCTTTTTCCTCATTCTTTTCTTATTTTATGCTATGTGGATGGGTAGAAGTTTTGGCGAAAACTATTATCAGGATGGGCAATACCCACATATCCAAGTGGTTGGCGCATTCGTCTTCTGTGCGATCGGCCCGTGTTCGATGTCTGAAGGGAGTCGATGTGTTAACCCAGCATCGTGACAATAACTTGGGATGCTACTTGCAAGGAAAAATTTGCCTCGTAGGTTAGAAACCAGCGGGGATGGTACCCGAAGCGATGACCACGCGTAAAACCGATGTTCGCTTGAAATAGCTACGAGTTTTGCATCGTGTTTGTACAAGTACGTACATCTTAAGTTAATAGCGATGGTATGAATCAGGCGATGGGAAAATCTCTATGACACATCAACGTCTTACCTAAGATTAAAACCAAGTCATCTGCCTCGTACATGTTACGCTAACCACTGCACCACTTAGCTCCAAGTAAACATGGGAAACTTTCATTTATTTAACAACCGCTTTAGGAGATAGTAGGAGTGGTGTGAATCAAAAATGGTTGGAATCTCATCTCGCTCGGTTTCTCGTTTTTGTTTCACACCATCCACTTCTTCCCTTCCTCATATCAAAAAACCGCCTTCGCTCCAACAGCGTGCTTGCATTCCGCGCCGACCGCCAAGCAATGCGTCAAAAAAAGAGGCGGGCAGCTTTTGAGGTTTGCCCGGCCGCTCGGTGAGCCGTAAAATATGCATCACTTGTGTACGAGAAAGTAGGTGAGGGCTCTGAACGCCCTTAAACACCAGACTAGAAGCCGTCATTTCAAATAATTACCGGGGTATTCCTGCACACATATTCAGAATGATAACACTGACCTCTGTCGAGAAGATTTTGCAGCATTCTCGATATCAAAGGTCAACAATTTGGATCTGTGTTTACAACGTAACCATGACATTACCCATGAATACTATACTCATCTCGACTCCTTTAATCGTCGTCGCCTTGAAATCAAGGGGTCCCGGGTTCGATTCCCGGTGGAGGCTCATAGTGGTTCGGATCCCACTTTAAACTGTAGGTTCAGTTCAGATTAACCTTACTGTGCATAAAATGGACTTAAAACTACAAGTCAATCAATCAATCAATCAATCAATCGACTCCTTTAAACGTTCTCCGTTTCCCCCAGACACCAAAGAACGCTAGTTCTGATTTGCCAAGTATCTTATCACTGTCTCCCCATTAAGTACGAGTGGGTTGGTCCCTTAACATTATATTTCTTCTTCAAGAAAACCTAAGGATTAAGTTCAGGCCCTTCCAGTGTTGGCGATACGTGAAATACCAGTGTCAGTAACATCTCGATAATCGAAGAAAAGCTTGATCAAATCTCGATGCTTTCGTACTTCATTACGTACTTTAATTACTTCCTTAATATTATTATTTTGCATGTTCAAATTTGCATGCAAAAAAATGTAAGACGATATATTTCGATGACAGATTGGTTCAGTTTGTCTTTAAGTCCACTTTATGTCCAGAAAGATTAATCGGGTATTCTTTTTATTTATCATTATTATTTTTTTAACCTTCGTGTCTTCTTCTCTCTTCCCTATACATCCTGCTGGGCGATGAAGCGACCATACTCAGAGGACGTCTGGCTACTGACAGACGAAAAGAGGGAAGAGATGTGGAAACGCCTTCGACTGCCAACCGTGGCACGCGCTGTGGTTTCGGCAGGAATAGGAATGGGGTAAGGACGCCTGTACGTGGCAAAATGAATACTCTGACCCAAGGATCTGCGGAGCAAGTGAACAAAAACAAGTCCTCTGCACAAGTAGTGACTCGAGAGGGCTCGACCAGTGAACTCGAGAGAGGGGGAGGGATTGCCTGGAGGGGTAGCGCGACAGCAGCTTGTAACGTTTGCGACAGCGCGTACTGCTTTGCTCCACTGACTCACTGCTTTACCTTCTCTACCGCCATGCGTGACGTTGCTCCACAAACTCCTGGGACGAAGTATAATCGGAACATTATTGGTTACAAATATCATAAATAAGGTCAGGATTTTTAAGTAAGTGCATATTTTTTTTGGCTTTGTACGTGGCCAAACAAAAGTAAGAAATGCCAACGAATTACACTGACAAGAATGATTGCCTGAATTTAATGTTACATATTTTGAGATATGATACATATTTTCCCTTTAAGGTATACATTTTTACATAAGATGTGCTATTTGTGCCATCTCCAGACTGCCAGTCTTCCTCCCACAATCCTACCTAGAGGTGTGGAGTTCTTCAACCGGTAATTGAGTGACGTGGGGTCAGCACACCAAACCTCAGTCGTTATAGGAGATTTCCGAGACCGGGTTACGCTACTCATTCGTAGCTCCCCAATTTAATCACTATGGTGCAGGCCAGTAGACAGGATAATTTCAGGGGGGCCAGACCCAAAGGCGGATTTTATAAATTTTCTCTAAAGAGGCACAGCATGTTTTTTAATATTGTAATAATATATAATATATATAATGGAGGCAAAGGCTAAGTGGGATTTCTCGACTTTGAGACAAAAACCCTGATGGAACTGATATGCAACCTATATCCAAACACCATACGTTTGGTGCAGTGAATTTCGGTGAAGTCCGGAGGGCTCATTTAGTCAAATCCACTCTCCTCACCTCCTCGTTGGGGCCCCCTGGGATCATTCAAGATGCGAAAGAGAGAGTGGTGTGCGGAAAGCAACGGGAAGCTACCGCATATATATTTTCCCTAGAAAAACTGCAATCATGATGAGTCATTCCAAGGCAAAATGTTCCGGACGTAAACTAGCCCCCCATTCGGATGTCCGGGAGGGGGATGTCTGGGAAGGACACGTTATGACAAAGGACACTGATGGGGAAAAGATAAGCAAACAGAAGGTAAGAATAAGGATTGGAACGTGGAATGTCAGAACCCTGTTACAGTCGGGAAGCTAGAAAACTTAAAAGCAGAAATGAGAAGAAACAAAGTAGATGTTATGGGAATATCAGAATTGAGGTGGGAACAAAATGGTGAGTGATGAGTTCAAGATGTATTATTCTGGAGGTGATCAACAAGGAAACCGTGGTGTGGGAATAGTGCTAGGACCACGTGTGAGACAAAGTTATAGCAGTGCGCTATGTGGATGACAGGATTATAATGGTGAAACTTCAATAAAAGAAGAAAGACTTAGTGTCAATTCAAGTATATATGCCACATAGTGGGTTGTCAGAAGAAGAAGTGGAGGAGAACTATGAGAAGATAGAAGACTTGATGAAAAAGAGAGAAAGGGGTCGTGCCTTATCGTAATGGGTGATTGGAATGCTGTAGTAGGAGAAAGGCAGGATGGAAGTACAGTAGGAAGATATGGATTAGGTGAGAGAAATGAGAGAGGGGAAAGCCTGGTAAACTTCTGTAAAAGAAACTCCCTAATTGTTGGAAACACACTGTTCCAGCAACATAAGAGAAGGAGATACACCTGGATATGTCCAAGAGATTGCAAAAGATACCAGATAGATTACATACTGGTACAAGAAAGATTTCGAAATTGTTTGAAAAATGCGAAGACATTGCCAGGAGCTGACATTAATTCAGACCACATCTTGCTAATAGGAGAAATAAATCTTACATTGAAGAAGATAACACAAAACCAGGTGAGCAAGAAACCCCACTTAGAGAAGCTAAGGGGAAGAAAGACAAAAATTTGCAGATCATTTCCAAGGAAACTATACTGAGTTTAAAGCTAGTTGTAACAACAAGGATGAGATGTGGGATGGAATAAAAAGCTGCTTACAGAAGGCAGTGGATGAAACAATAGGCTACAGGGAAAGGAAAAGTGCAAAGAAACCATGGATTACTGAAAGTATACTGGAAAAAATGGAGGAACGGAGAAAATGGAAGAATGTAAATACAGAAGAGGGAAGACATAATTACAGGATACTGAATAACCAGCTAAGAAGAGAAACTGACAGGGCAAAAGAACAATGGATGAAACAAAAATGTGAAGAAATTGAAGAACTGGAAAAGAGAGGAAGGTATGACTTCATGTATCGTGAAGTAAACTGCTTGGGCTTCCAAAAGAAGAAATGGAAAACAATGTGGATGATAGAAGACGAGGAAGGATGTGAAATCACAGACAAAAAAGGAATATCGAATGTGTGGGGAAAGTACGTTGAAGAGCTCTACCAGAAAGAGAATCGCCCAGACAGTCTGAATGTAGAAAATGAAGTCGACGTGCCTGATGATGAGAAATTATACTATATCCTGAGTGAAGAATTGGAGCAAGCACTCAAAGAAATGAGGAATGGGAAAGCAACGGGCACTGATGAAATTCCTGTTGAACTTATCAAATGCCTGGGAGATGGAAAAAGAGAAATACTGCACTTATGCAATGAAATCTATAAGAAAGGGGATTCGCCACAAGATTTCACGGAGACTGTTTTGGTACCTCTGCAGAAGAAAAGCAATGCCAGAAAATGTTCTGAGTACAGGACAATCAGCTTGATATCTCACTCGGAAAAAATTCTTCTAAGAATTCTGAACAGACGCCTATACTCGAAGGTCAGTGGCGAGTTAGAGGAAGAACAGTTTGGTTTCAGGAAAGGAAGAGGTACAAGGGATGCAATTGATTTACTGAGGACCATTGGGGAAAGATATTTAGAGAAAGGAAAGGAGATGTTTGTAGTATTTGTAGACCTGGAGAAAGCCTTTGATAGAGTGAATTGTGTTAAACTTTCAGAAATTCTGAAGAAAATTGGTGTAGATTGGAAAGAGAGAAGACTTCTAAGCAACTTATATATGAATCAACGAGTTAAAGTGAGAACAGGAAACGAAATGACAGAAGGCTGTGAAATTGGAAGAGGAGTACGACAAGGATGCTGCCTATCGCCTACTTTGTTTAATATCTATTTAGAAGATATAGTGAAAAATTGTTTCCAGGGTACAGGAGGTGTCAAATTGGGAGGAAGAAGAATAAACTGCATAAGATTTGCTGATGACATGGTGACATTCGCTGAGGATGAAATAACCATAAATAGTATGTTAGAAGAGTTAAACAGCAGCTGTGAGCAGTATGGGATGAAGATTAATGTAAAGAAGACAAAGGTAATGGTTATAGGACGGAAACCAAGGAATAATAATGTGAGAGCAAACAGTGAAAGAATCCAGCAATGGATAGCTTCAAGTACCTCGGATGCACTATAAGCAGTGACATGAGCTGCAAACAAGAAGTAAAAATGAGAATCGCAATAGCAAAAGAAGCTTTCAATAGAAGAAAAAATGTTTTTTGTGGTCCCATGGACATAGGTCTAAGGAAGAGTTTAGTGAAATGTTTTGTGTGGAGTGTAGAGAAGAAATGAATGGAAACGACTCGAAGCTTTTGAAATGTGGACATGGCGAAAAATGGAGCGTGTAAAATGGAAGGACAAGGTAAGACACGAAGCCGTACTGAAAAGAGTTGGTGAAAAAAGATCTATACTGGAGACCATCAAGAAGAGGAAAAGAAACTGGTTAGGACACTGTCTAAGAAGGAACTGCCTGCTAAGAGATGCCTTGGAGGGAATGGTTGAAGGAAGAAAAGTCCGTGGAAGAAAGAGATATCAGCTTGTGTATGATATTAAATTAACTGTGTCGTATGCTATTACGAAGCGTAAGGCAGAGAATAGGGAAAGCTGGAGATTGCAGTGGAAAACCTGCCAATTAGGCAGAAAACAATGAATGAATGAATATATATATAATATAAAAATATTATATATATATATATATATATATATATATATATATATATAAATAAGGGAGAGGGTGTGTAGAGAAATTTGCTCATTTCGGTGCTAGGAATCGTTGAAGAATGACATTTTCTAACATGCGATTTTTAAAAAATTAAATAATAAAAATAGCCTACGAGAAGCAACATATGTCTGTGCGGTGATAGATAAGTGTTCACCCATTTCGCAAAATCAAAGTTCCTAATCTTTCCAGGCATTTTACATAACTTTTCAGACTACTGTATAATAATTTAACATGCTAATAAATTAGAGTTGTACTTCAACTTTGCAAGTTAATCAAACAAATCAAGTTTGTTGAACATTTTTTGAAAATAAATGAACAATAAAAAGAAGGAATATTAACAAAAAGACAGATTGTTGGGAAGATAAAATGAAATGTGTTTTCTGTTACAAATTCCGGCAAGCAAGCAAAAATAATGTAATGCAAACCCAAATTTCCAGGTTTTGAACGCTTTTTTTTAAAAAGAAAAAACTTTGTTTCCAATTACCTTCTCACTCCTATTCTCGTTTTCCTGACTCCTCCGGTTGTCCAGGACTTTCAGGTCAGTGCGAAACCTGTAAATTAATTATTTATCTGAAAAGGAAACGGCAAGATAAGTGACCACCCAGGCAGCGTCTCTGCTGGCAACAAAATATTGTTTCGCTTTTTTCCATTTAGGAATTTTATTTGACAGTAAAAATAAATGCCAGTGGCAACCAAGAAGCTATTAAATGGAGTTGCATACATGTGGGATAGAAAATGCAATTTGCAGCGTCTTGCTCAGGAGTATTTTTGGAAAATAACAATATCTGTTGAAAGTCCTTCAGGCAATCTTTTGCCCCCAAAATCTAGCAACAATTCTGCTGCGAAGTGGATTCTCCTATTTACATATAATCGTAAGCCATTCTATGATTGGCAGAATCGATATCAGTTGCAGAGGAACCCTGATGCTGGAGAAAGATAAAGGTTTTATGCATCTGCTCAGTGGCAGCGAAAAGGGATCAGACCTTGCGGTACTGGTGGAGAGCTAAAACCTTATATGGTTGGTTTTGTATTGCAGTCATTGAGGAACCTTTGTTCCATAATGTAAAAAGCATACAAAATTCCCTTTTACGCAAATTAATGTGAAAAATTAGTGACACTGTAATAGAAGAAACCATTCAATAATCAAGGGGTTCCTATTTTCGAGTGTCAAACAACTGTTTTTGACTCAAAAAAATAAATATTCAAACAATTTTTGAAATATACACAGTATTCTACAGAAAGTCCTGCATAACCAGTACAATGTCTGCAGTGGCGCAAGAGATTTCCTTTCCACGTATTGTCCGAGCCGAGACGAAAAAAGTCGGGACATGGATTGAAAGGAATTAACTTTTCCGACTAATCGGGATGTCTGATAGCCTTGCATCAATGGTTATAAAACTAAAATTGCCAAATATTGCAGACTGCAGAATTCTGGAGCCCATTCATTTGTGCAAGAACAAAATCGAAATTCCTGCAAAATTTGAAAAATCATCAACGTTATTTTTATAAATTTCTATATTTTCAAATTAAATTTTTTCATGACTTGAGGGGGGTGCATGACCCCCGTGGCCCTCCCCTTGGGCACGGGCCTGATATGGTGGTTTTCTACCGGTCCTATAGACAGGCCGAAAACCCAGAGACTAAACCCAGGCGGACTCGAACCCATGCCGTCCTGGAGTCGGAGCCCATAGCCCAGCGCCTTAGACCGCATGACCACTGTGCAGATGGAATTTCTGAGAATTCCAATAGGACCTAAAATAGCATAGGAAAGAAGGAAGCGACCAAAGAATGCCAAAACGTACTACATATTTTCTTACATAATTAAGTGATTCATTCTACGTATTTATGTACATATTTTGCATATTTTGATTGCATAAAAATCCAGGCCTTAATCATTATAAACTATGATAGATATGTCACATCACACACACACAAAATATTATCTTTGAATTTCCCGTAGTTTCCCTAAATGAACAAGTTTAGAAAACTTACGTTCAATCAGTATCACAATTTTGTTTTACTCAACAAAATAATGTGACAATCATCGCCATAGATATTCGCCTCTTGCCACAGTATCGATACACACTAACTATTCCAAAGAGCCATGCTTAGCTCACATTTGGCTAATCGCAACGATGCGGTTGAGTTAGTCACAGACAACATCCACGTTCACGTCAGAACTCGAACCTGTAACTTCGGTGGCAAAATCAAGGTCGACCGTTTACTTCCTCGGTCACCAGGCTGGCAGGTATGGTATTATGCAAGCTTCAAATGTACGAAAGATTAGCGATGAAATGGCTATAAGGTTAACTTGCCAATGAGTCGTCTTGATTAAGATAAGCTGTATTTGCATTTTCACCAACGTGTTTCTTTTCCTTGCAACGTCCATATGTGCTCAAGAAAGTTGAAAGTTTCAAACAAAAATTATATGATCTGTTACTTCAACAGCCTGTATTACAGGTATTAGCTTGAAGCGCTGTTTTACACATCTTACATGTTAACTAATTATAACGTATGCATCAAAGAACTTACTTTATTCAGCTTTGCTTATTTGTATCCTAATTTATTATAAAAGAATTCTGTGTATAAACACAACCCTTATACATTCGGGAGTTTCCTTAGAAAGCACATTAGAAGACCACTGCCTTTTTCTCCACACAGTGGAAACATTAAACTGCAGGAATCTTTGCAGGCGACGTGAAATCCATATTTTAATATGAAAATCGGAAAGCAGCTCGAGCAGTAGAATAAGCTCACCAAAGGAGAAATTCTTCAGGTTTTCTTTTTTTCCAGTCTCGAAGCCATAAATCACGACCAAAGCTGCTCCGCTGAAGATCGATGTTTTTCTCGATTCCATTTCTTCCCTAGCAAAGCTCAAGAATGCTTTACGACTTTATAGAAGGAAGAAAAATGTCATATATCACACATGGGCTACGCATGCGGTCGCAGGCTGTACAAAAAATCTCTATTTTGAGGATCACCGCGTGGTTGCTTCATTTTTTTGAACCACTAGCATTTATAAAGGCATAGAAGGGTAATACGAGCAGTAGTTAAATACGGGTCAGCCTCTCTTTACACGAAACGCTACGAGATGTCATCACGAAACTGATACCTTTCAAAAAGTGTGTTCGTCGTAAACGTCACGTAATGTGACCAAACTATGGTGATGATAAAATGCATTATAATTAATCAGCGCAGTAATCGGTGTCATTTCCACACCGAACATGATGGCATAATTTACAAAAAGTGTAGAGTAGTGATATACCATTATCATCGCATGTCGGTTTACTGTATATACGACAATGCAGTGTGGAAACCAAGCACTTGAGGGGAAAATTACGGATTGTCCAGAATAGAGTTTTAAGAGTCGTAACCGGACACGAAGGTGCAGTCTGCGTCAATGACTGCATGAAGACTTGGGAGTTTCCATATCTGAAAGCATTATGGAGGAATACACGGACAGGAATTGACGTTCATACCTACGCAGTCATCCTCTGCATCGGCTAAGAAGACATAAGTCACGATTTTCATTGTTACTAGCAGCTTAACTACATATGAGTTAACTTCCTGGCCTGCGTCCACCCATTCATCACACAGGCATTTTGATTAGCCTCCTCTTGTGTTCTACAACAACAAAGAGTGCTACAATTATAAGCAATTTTGAGCTTCGTAAATTTAAATCAAAAGACTCCGAATTCCTGAAACATTGACCGTTTTAAAGTGGATGTTCTGAGATTTGGTACTTCATGTTTAGCAAAATAAACCGGTTCTTTTATCCCTATCTGCCATCTTTGACTAATTGCGAAGGTGAGGATGAGTGATGATATGATGAAATTGATGAAAGGACATTCACAAATAACACCTATGCCGGGATTCGAACCCAGGACGCCTGGCGTCGTAGCGCGCTGTGATGCATACCTTGGAGCAACTCTGAGGGATAAAGGCAACAGGAGCATGATGCTGATCACATCACCTTTATAATGGCCGGAAATGCATGTGTGGAGCTCCTACCTCTACACCCCCTTTGAGACTCCATGGCACGTTGCATTGTGCAGGGAAGGCCTCCTCTGCCGAGCGGTCAGTGCAATGCCCTAAGAAGCCAAAGGTTCCAGGTTCGAATCCTGGACAAGTCATGTAGTGTTTGTCTCCATAACCCATTTTGTCAGATCTTTATTCATTATTATTGTTTCGATTTAAAACACAAGATATATAAACTATGTAAATTAACCGAAAAGGAATGAATAGAATAACAATAATTACTAACATAAATTATTCGCATTATTCAATCCGATTGGAGTGGATTTGGCAACTGGAAGTGTAAACACTGAAACTGGAAATGCATAAAAAAAGGTTGATACTCTACATCATTTGATACAGTTAAAAGTATATTTTTTGATTTCTTTGAGTTGATCGTATCTGATTGGTTGAACTGATGTATTTTTAGCGCAACGGACAGAACTGCAGCTGGCAAAAGTACACTTTGGTACATTTCACTGCATAATTTCTCCCCGTGCAAACTTATTTTGACCCACCAAAGTGTGTTGCTGACAGTTTATGCATTATAATGTGTTACTGTAATCAAAACAAATGCGCCAACTGATGCATTTTGGCTTCCACGTACAGGGGCAAACCTTACGGAACGAAATCGCAGATCATCGCTAGAAATCAATAAGATGGCGGACGAACTTTATTCCGCCACTTCAGTATCTCAGTAATTTAATTCACCCCTCTTTTAGTGGGGTGTTTCCGAATGTTACCCTCGTCCACATTTTAGTAGAGAATTACGGGTTATGTGCGGAGGGCGACCAGTCACGTACAGGACGCAGGAAGTCTGCAAATCCACGAAGGCCCTCCGGCTTCCACCAGACTCTGTTATGACGAGAAACTATCGTTTGTCTATCTATATCAATCCCACAAGCGATCGTAGAAATGGCGCCGCGGGAAACTAGCCACGTGACTTTTATAGCTCAAGGAGGGGAATCCAAGAAAAGGGGAGAAACAATGTCTAGGGAAGAATTTGAAAGAGTGTTGCAAAAAGGAGTGAAATTTCACTATGAGCAGGGAATTACATTTTTGTACGTCACGAAAGTGAAGCAACGTACACAACGATACGAACAAATTACGCCAGGGCTCCCGGGTTCCAATCCCGGCCTGGGTTTGCATGATGATGTTGATGTTGATGTTTGTGAGTGTCCATCTATACTTTTTTAAGTGCCTCTATATCTCTGAAACCTTTCAACCTACATACACAACATGTGAAAATTTGAAAGAACTGTGAAGTACCTACTTGATGTGATATCCATCTTCTCGCCAGTCTTGGTGGCGGAATGGTTACCACAGCACCTTACATCTCCAGGCGCCCCTGCCTGGCATTGGTGTTCTTTGTGACCGCACATTCAACAATTTCATCACTCATTTTCATCGTTGCGATTATCCAAAAGAAGAAAAAAGCGACGTTAAATAACTAAATTGAAATCAAAACAAACAAGACGTCTCCTTCGACTTCCAGAAGCATCATACGTAACTGTTTATTAGTTTAGCAGCAGGCCACAGACGTCCCTATCTAATGTGATGCATTTACAGCTTTCAAATACATTGCTAATAGTTTTTAGGAAGTAAGGATGAATGAACTCGCTCCTGCCTGGAAGTTACGTTATTATAACGCATTTATTTTGAACTGGTTTGACACAATTTTTAAGAATAAAAAAAAATATAACGTAAATTTGTGAAATTTGCGATGCGACGTAAATTCAGATGTCTGTTCGCTCCTGCGACCTGTGACCCGACTTTCCAATAGACAGTATTTTGAATGAAAAGGTATCAGGCAACAGGAGCTGGTCAAGATACAATTGTCACTTAAGCAAGGTGAATTTTTTGCCTTACCCCCCCCCCAACGTTCCACCCTGTCACCCCCCCCCCAACGTCCTACCCTCCCCGTCCCCTATGTTATTTATTTATTTATTTATTGAAATCATAAGACACACACCTAATGAACAGTGAATACAGTTACATATATTTCTGTAATATAGAAATAGAGGGAAAAAATATAGATACAAAATATATTTTAAATTAATATATATATATATATATATACACACACACACACACTTTATCACACCATTTGATTAGGAAATTATGTGTTTAATCTTAAGCCATTGTGTAAAGAGTGGCTTTACTGAGCTGCCGTAGGTTCACAGAAATATGTCAATGGTCTTATTCTTAATTAGCAATTTATTGTAACTGGTGCACATTCTCCACAATGGAGATTTCTTTTCAATTTCCGATCTAGCCTTCTTTATAAGAAAAACTTCATTCTTGAGTTTACTTTCGTCCAAAAAAAAACATAACCACCTTATGTATGTACGGTTTTAATAATGAAACACAATAGCCTTATTTTCTAAAAATACTTTAAACTGTTTACTGTTAAAGAACACGTTCATTGTAGGTTTATGTATATTTAATACATAACGACATCAAAATAACGGTAATCTTTTAGCTTAAATGATTTTGCAATGTATATATTATGTAATACAACAGTAACTTTATTTAGTTCTTGTGTAGAAAATTCCAACTGTTTTTAATAGAAATATCCACACTTACGTAATCAGAAATAAGGTTTTGGCGTAACTCAAAGGGATCGTTCCGAGCAGTCGCCCTACCCTTAAGCCATCCATGTCAGCCAATTACATATAATATGGTTCAGGAATATGTAGGATAGATAAGGGATAAAATGCCCCAGTCAAGGAGGAGATATGGTTATTTTAATACTGGGCCTACAACAGAGTTGAATTTGTAGCAAAGGTGCATTGATAGGAAAATTCCACACTCGAAATCACCCACCCCGAAAATGGAAACCGGGTCTCCAGCATGGTAGTCAGACGCCCTGGATCAACGTATCTTTTAAATTTTGTTGCTGAGGAACAAAAAACAAATTACTTATTGCAAAATGCAATAAGAAAGGGATGGACCATCCGGTGTGTCGTGTTTGTAATGTTGTTTTTAGTATTCGGCATATTCTTGTTGAATGCGCAGGTTTCGCTCTCCTAGACATTTAATCTTCTCAGCCTGTTTATCATAGATGACGACAGAGGTTTATAGAATGTTTTTTGCATTTCGCTATATGTGAGGAAGGTTCTAGTGTATTCTTACCGTTTAAATGCGTTGTGTTTGTCCACATTAACTTTGCTAAAGAGGCTTTTTAAATTTCCCTTGTTTTAAATTTTTATGTAAGAATTTTAAGGGGATATTTCCCCTTATACATTGAAGGGTGCAAAATGGCCATATGTGCCGACGCACGCAACAATTTAAATTCAATAAATCAATCAAATTCCAAAAAATTACAATTTTGGAGAGGCAGCAGTGGAATAATGCATGTTCAGGAAAGATACGAGTATTGCTTTGTATCCTTTATATTTTAAGTTTTCCTTCCAGTAATAATAATAATAACATATAACGATGATGATAATAATCATCATTATCTCATGTGTTAAGCGAAATAAAGTAAAAAATAGATATTCCAAATTTCTTACTTACACCTGATTTCGGCATTAGGCGCCAATGGTGGAAGGGGCAAGGTTGGAATCAACAATATTTTATGTATGTAAATATATATAATAGCTGTCCCTCTACGTGTGTTACGCGAGGGCTGGGGAGAGAAAGTGTCTTACTCCACAAAGTCGGCGCTTATGAGTGGTGCCACTTTCGAAATCAAAAAAGAAAAATCACAACTGCCTACGGCTACTCAAAATAGTACCTTGTACAGGTACTTCCACAGCCAGCTAACCATCAACTTCTCTTTCCTTGACATGTGACGTTATTCCTAAAAGAATATGAAAATAAATGAAATATTCACCTTCCGGGGGTATAATCTGCGTTTAAAGATGGAAACACTGGAGTGATGTTTCCATTTCGATTCCGGGCACGTAGATCGCTTCAGGGCGCCTCATTTTCCAGTATTTGTCACCGGAGTGGCGTGTCTGTCCGTTATCGTCAATGTCGCCAATCACACGAGATGCCTCCCTTTCAGCATCCGCACCTTCGGGCCCCCCAGGGCGCGTTTCCTCGGACCTCCCAAGAATCAAATCTCCCATCTCCTGCTGCAACTTTATGCCCTTTATTTCCTTATTTTATTTCTTCCCCCCTTCCCACGCTGAAAGGGGAGGCGAAGCCCTTCTCTCTTCATGTGGCATTCACGTCCAACTTACAAACTCTAAATTCTTTCCAAAATCTAGATAACTTTTGATTTTTCTTTATATACAACTTATGATGTGAACAATATCAACTAAAGTTGCAGCCGTTGAGGACGACATGCGGCATATTAATATCTCCGCTACTATCTTAGGAACCACGAAGTATTACAGATAAAAGCATATTTTTACTGGACATTGTTTCGGTAACAGAAAACGAGTCAGATCTTAATTGTTGCTTTCACACTTGCTTTATTCCTTTCATGAAGCACTGCGCCATCTACTGACAATAAGGTTGTCTAAAGAGTTGTAACCCGCAATTTTTCAACTCGCATTATGCTAGCTCTATTTCGAAATTTAAGGGAGAGAGAGTAATTTGCTGGGCACAAGGTCGAACTACAAAAATCTACATTTTTGACGAGGGTATCGAATATTAAATAATGTTTATAATTCATACGAATAAAACTACCAATATAATCATTCATTTCAGATGGCCAGCGTGTCGTGTTTATTGCAATTAATATTCAGTAATGCACTTTAGTTAGTTTTAAGTTTTGTTGCAAATCCTCATGAATGTACAAATCAGAAGTTATATTTCTTGTACTTCATCATCAGTGCTTCAAAAGCCAGTAACAGTGCACTAAACGTTAAGTAACATTTATTTATGATCTCACCTTTTTACGCATTGCTTAAATTCACATTCAACGTACAGCTGCGTCATCTATAAACAATTCATCACATGGGATTATTACATTTTTAATGAAATCAATGAATAAGAAAAATTGCTGATTTGAAATTGCTGTAGCAACAATATTTGTATTTGTTTTAGGAATCAATTATATTATATACACAATTTATTTTACATAATAATTATTATGTATTTTTACATAGGGGTGACCGGGGCACTTTTTCACAATTTTCACATTTATTTTTTTGTGGCTCTCACGTAAGGCCGAAAATTATATTTTTTTACATGCAAATACTTAGTTATCTTGTGCACAACATATGTTCTTCTGTACAATGTAACTCATTCTGAACTGGACTTATTAACTCTTGTTTATGATCAATACAGTTGTGACAATGTACCCCATATGCGGGGTAAGTCGTCACAATATCTGGGGCGAGTTGTAACATGCTATTCTAGTAGCAGTTTCGTTTAATAGGTATATATTATTAATGCAACTCCTAGAAAAAGACTGGAAATGTTACTAGCACTAAATACTTAGCATGTAAAAGAGACTTAAAAGCTAATTAAATTAAAAGTAAATTATGCTACTTAAACAGGAAATAAAGTAGGTGGGCCTGTATATTTTCTTCATCCCAAAAGATACATATATTGTTACATCAATCTTTATCGGTAAACCAGAACTTTCATGAAAACAACACTAGCTTACAGAGTAGCTAATGAATCAAAACTACAAACTTAAAGGTTACAGAAAACTGTTTCAGTAAGATAATTTGCAAAAGATAGGGCCTACACTTCCAACACACGAAATTTGCCAATGGCATTCAATTTTCTTGTGATTTTAGAGTTAATAAATTGGAAAATAATTCCTATTATAGACCTATTTAAAGCTACAAAGGGAGTAAATATTATTACAAAGTTTAGTTCAGTTTCATCAGTTGGCACCTCAGATTGTTTTCAAAATGTTTATCCTTTTGTTTCTATTAAGTTACCAGTCACAGACGTCATCGTCAGAATCACAGTTTATACACACGTAAAACAAGTTCTTCGTTCCGCACTTTTCGTGGGCCCATCTTCATTCCTTCTTATACAGTAACGGACACTGCCGTGTTGTAACAATTCCAATGAAAGTCAATGTATTCATTACAACCCGGCAGTATCCGTGGCTGTACTTGCACACGAATGTAGAAATGAAAACGCTCTCCTAAAGAATCGTCCGTTGTTATCAAATTATAACCACACCGACAATATGTTTTTGCGAAAGAATAGGAATAAAAGAAACAAGTCGATGATTTTCATTTGTTGGTTTCTGTTGAAGGAGAGGATTGGCTTCCCCCTAGAGTGCCGACACCCTATTGTGAAATAGATTATTTTTTCCCAGTATGCATTGGTTAATTCGTTGATTGCTAGCAGCGGGCAGCCATGTGCTTACAACTTTGATCTCTCCATTCTCGGGGTCAAGCCTGCTAAAAATGCTGTGAATTAACGAGAGGAGAGTGCTTTGTACCCCTCACCGTACACAGATTTTTACTGGCAAACTTTTCTTTTTTCGTCCAGGCCAGTGATAATTTCTACCTTCCTTTACATCGCAATTGTCACATTTTCAAAACAACGATTTCTATTAGATGTTCGCTGTTTTTAAATTCATGTCTCTTCATGATGAAAGTAAGATTTCAGGCTCTTCAGTGTTGCTAAAGTTCTTTCCAGTCTTACGACGGGTGATCTACATGCTGGCAAGGAAAGTGGGGAGCGGAGAAGCGACCAATTCAGCGCGATAAGAAACGCAGCAGACTGTAAAACGAGGTGCACGTAGTAGTTCCTCTCCTCGACCTCATAACTCTCGGCGCCACCGCCGCTGTCTGGTTGGTCTGTCGCTTATCCCCCGCTCCCCACTTCCCTTTCCAGCACATAAAGCGGCCGCCGTAAGAGTAGAGAAGACTATGGCACACTCACTCATAACACGTGTGACTACTGGAAAGCCAGAACTTATGCGTACTAACGTATCGTTATTAAAGCAATGTTTTTATTGTTTACTAAAAATATTAAATTGATTTGTTTCATTTGGTTTATTTTACTGCACTTTTTTGCCACTTTTGGTTAATCGCAAACATGAGGATAAATGATGATAATGGAATTAATGAAGAGACACTCATGTAGAATACCCATGCACATGTCGGGATTGCAATCCGCGATGGTCAGCAAAGCACTTTGCCTCGGAGGCCGGCTCCAAATATAGTTCATAGTTCTACCTTACCTATGCCATACAAGGAAACACAGTGACTAGGTACTGTATTTCTTACCATGGTAAAGCTAGTTAATCCATGCATCTTTTGTGTAATTAGAGAAGCAGTTATGTGAAGGATTTAAGCAAATTCAGGTAAACTATTGAATATCGTAACAAAGTCTCGAAGGATACCGTTAGTGTCAGAGGCTGTCTCCGCCTCGTCTAGATTTTAGAGAGATTGATCTCGTTTTCGGTATAATCTCGTTAAGTCTAGAAGGGTCTCGTCTCGTTCTCGTCTCTACTTCCTAAAAGTCCCCTCGGCGTCTCTACCATCTCCATAAACGATAGAAAAACTGCCACCCCAGGTGTATGTGTGTCCTTCTACGGCCTGTTTAAACGTCCATATTTCACGAAAGAATTACAGTTTTCTAAGAGAATACTTATACTCACGGAGCCATTAATTACAACTTTTCCAGTAGATGTCAGGCATATTTTCACATCTGTTTCACTCTAACCAAACGCTAGAATCTGTTCATTTAGTACAATAATTCATAAACTTTATATTTTCGACTTCTTATTAGCAATAATGAATCCACACCGAGCATAATATTGTTCTTAGATTACGTGTAGATCTTATGGCGCAAGCCTTCAAGTAGTATGCAACAAAAATTTAGTTTGTGATTCATTTAATAGTGCTTTCTTATTGAATCAATAAATTCCATTCGTACAACAGTTATTAAAAGTTTCCATTATTATGCTCCTCACCAAGTTCCACAAAAAGCATTGTCATTTCTTGAAACAATGAGCTTAGTATGCACAAGTGGTGCCGTGGCACGACTAAATTCACCGTATATTTTGAGGGAGCGACTGCTTGAGTGGTTTAAGGATTCTGCCTGTCGAATATTTATTTATTTAGTACCATCCTTTGTGAACAAAAGGCCCATTTCAAGAAGAGTTTCGGTTGCTGATGAAACAATTAATGCTTTCGAATAGGACAATGGTTTGAAAAAATGATATTGCCCTACTAATTCCGTCCCTGGCCATAAATCGCGCAGAAATTTTGTGGACGAGTTCTCTCTTTTGATCCTATTAGGGCATGCATAAAGGAATATCGGACAACATTGTGATCGGAGGACAACCTCTTTGTAAAGTGTGCACTGTACGGTAAGAGCAATACACAAAGACGTCAGTTGTACGTAACAGTGCCATTTTTTAAAGGAAAGAATCACAGGACACCTGGAAGTTATTTCCGAGCTTTCGCTATGGTTTCAAGAGACAGTAGATGTCCATCGTAGGCTAGTACAAGGTCATCCACGAAAAACAATGTCGTAACAGCATATCTGGCTTTAACTGCACGACAAAATCGGACGATGCCTGCAAGACAACTGTCCTCACAGCTTGCAGCAGTCTCAGTGGTTAGAATTTCTCTCGCCAAACTATGTACCGGAGACTCAGCACAGGTGGTCCTTCTGCCAGACGTTCAGTAGGCGCGTGTCCCGCTTGATCCAGTGCACAGAAGATCCCGTTTATATTTACAGTGGAGTCAGCACCATCAAAATTGGACCCTGAACGAATGGAGGAACGTGCTCTTCACAGATCAGTCCACATTCAGTGTGCAAAATGATTCCCGTCGTACATTCATCTGGAGAGAACCTCGAGCACGATTTAATCCCGGGAATATCGTGGAAAGAGATCAGCTTGGTGGTGTTGGAATACTAGTGTGGGCAGACATCACGTTATATGGACGTACTCTTTGCTGGAGGTACTGTTACTGCTCAGAAGTATAGAGGAGACGAGGTACTCCAACAACATGTGCGACTTTTCAGAGGCGCAGTCGACCCAGACTTAATCTTCTTGGATGATAATACATGTGCGTATCGAGCCAAATTGTTGCATGACTTTATTGATGAAGCTACCGCATAGACTTCCCACCGAGATCTCTAGGAATAAGTTGCAGCCCGCGAGCCTCCACCAAGGACATTTCCAGAGTTCCGCACTGATCTTCGTGGGGAATGGAACCAGCTGCCCGTAGAGCTCTTGAACCCCCTTGTACGTCGTTGCAAGGCTGTGTAGCTGTAAGGGGTGACCACGACCCATACAAACTTATTTTTTCGTTAAGGAAGCAATCTTCAATTTTCTCATTTATTTTGCACTTCTTGTCTTCACACTAAAAACAATTGTTAATTCATGTAAAGTTTTGTTTAATTTTCACTATGTTTTGTGCAGTTCTGAAACTTCATTAATAAAACATTTTGACATCTTCGTCCTGCTTAACATTTGGACACCACTGTAGTGTAGTCGTGTCACTATTTATTAACAGATAATACCTCTGGAAACATCTGATAAACGAACTCTAAATCAGGATGTGGCCAGTATTTTATGCTCAAAACCTCCATGACGGCCATCTTGGATTCCCGACATCATGTACCTTCTCTTGACACATTTTCCAGCAAAATATACTTATGATTGCATGCCATAAAATGAAGGCATCCTTCATACACATGTCTTTCCTTCATGCAAAAACTCAACGAACCTACAAATGGTCAAAATGACTCCTGAAGGAGATAAGGAGGTGTGGCCGATTTTCTTCGTCAATGTCTTCAGAGGCGGCCATCTTTGATGTATAACATCACTCAGACCATGCGCCACCTTAGTAGGCATCAACAAAATATCACAGGCAGTAATTGTTTGCCCTTTATATGCTGGAATGTCAAGTAAAGTGTAAAATATTGCTTAGAATCCTTGCAGAAAAGGATACGGAAATCTTTCACTGGACATATCTCCATAACAGTGCAAGATATGAAAAAACTGTAAGAATATCTTTTGTTCAGTTTTCAAGTTTGAAGAAAAATGTCTCCACGAAAAATTGTCAAAAACCAATGTTAAAGGAGTTATGATCGACTTCTTTTGTTGGTGTGTGAAGCGGCGGCCATCTTGAATATATGAGCCCCTAGAAAACTTGGGCCCGGTATGCCAGATGTCTACCCAAGATTTTTTTTCTTTCTTTAGGCATGCCCTAACAGGATCAGAAGAGAAAACTCGTCCACCTCAAAATTTCTGCGGGACTTATGGCCAGGGACCGGATTATACCTTTTTTGATTGATTGATTGATTTGCTTTATTTTAATTCGCTATTTGTGCCACTTTTGGATAATTTTCGAAGATGGGGATGGACACTCACAAACATCCATGCCCAGGCCGGGATTTGAACCTGGGACCCCTGGCGTCGTAACGCGGCCCACTTTCTTCATAAAGTAGGGGAATCTGAAACTCATACCCTCCTTATTCGGATATATATGAATATTATTATGTTCTTTTAATTTAAGCTATGTAGGAAATATGGGGCCGCTTCGGTGGCCGAGTGCGTTCACTGTTCGTCTCATGATCTCGCTACCGAAGATTCCGGTTTCGAATCCTGGCCTAGGCAAAACAGTTTGCTAGTGTTTCTCTCTCTCTCTCTCTCTCTCTCTTTTTCTTTGATCCAAACATAATTTCATCTTCAAGTCGCTATAAACTAATCGGGACTGCAGCTAAAGTTTAAACTGGGATCAAATCCACTATTTGCCGCCACCTGGGACACCTTGATTACAAGGCGACGACGTTACCACCACGCCATCGGGCAGAAACACCAATGATTGACGTGTAAAGAATAATTTCTGGCTCTCAGAAGCGAAAAGTGCACCCGATCATTTCGTGCGAAGATTGAACTGCAAGTTAACGCAATGAGCTTCTTCAGTGCAAGCCTCTCGTCCAATTAAACTTGAGCTGCAACAATTAATCCATCTGGAATTGGACAACAAAATGCTCCACGCCAATCTACCCCTCCCTCAGTCCTACTCTTCTTGCCGTGAAGGATTTAAAGGGCAGAGTGGCCTTCAATAATTGATGTGCGAGTTTGTCTCTCAGATCTACTTAAGATCCATATCGAAGAATCTCGATTTCCGTAATTCCACTAGTGTTATGGGGGACAGAGAGATTAGTTTATCCCATGCCTTCTTGGATTCATTTTCAGTGAACTTAGATTTTGGTAAAAAGCGCGTGCTAAGTGTTTCAGCACCGCAGAAAAGGAATGGAAACTGCTGCTAGACCAAGAAGAGAAAACTCACGAACTAAACTAGACAGTGTTTTGTTTTCTTCTCCCGTTTTACCTTTGATCGTGCCTCTTTTCCTACAAATACCAAGCATGCATGGCAGATTACTGCTAGATGACAGAGAGAGAGAGGGGAGGAGAGGGGAGAAGTACTTTTCCAGAGTTGATATAATGGTTTTTGTAACACATTTTTCATGAATGAGGTATTGTATTAGTAATTAGTAGGGATATACAGTCATTTTCGAAGTGGATTCATTCTTACTCCCATGTTAACTCGAGTAGTTTTTTTTTCTTTGGGACTGGAGCAAAACCTTTTTTCATTTTTATTTGAAAATCTGCAGAACGTACGGTATTCACTGTGCATTGCAACTCAGCCCAATAAAATGAACTAAAAATAGTACGTATGTGAAAATATCTCAGCACATGTTACATATTGATGTTTGAAACAGTCCAGTTATAAGGTCAAATTTTTCAATTATTGTGCATATATTGTAAAATTTTAGGTCATAAGAGCATATTTTATTTGACATATTTTGCTGATTTTTAGGTCATAAAAATCCTAGCCTTAGTAATTAATAATGTTAAAATTAACATTTTAATTTTATTTGTCTATTCGATTTTGTGGACAATTCTGACGTGGAACAGTGTCTCTCAAAAGTTTTAGGACAACGACATTTTAAACTAGGCAACCCAAATTACGTAAGGCGCTGGTGGGTTGCGTATAGAGTTAGGCTCAATTTCATTCTCAAGAATGAAAGTTTGTAGGGTAGTGGTTAACGTTCTAGATTGTAAACATGATGGTTGTAGGTTCAAAACCCTTCCTGGAGCAGAAAATGTTCGTAAGTTTTAGACATATCTCATTATGTTCATTGTCTACGCAGTGTGAAACGGAATGATTCTGTTTGAAATTAACGATGGGGGGAGGAGAAATGTTAAATAACAAAACCTCCATTTCAACGAACTGGGAAGTGAAGGAAAATTTGATAATTCTTGTAAATATGAAAATTACATTCATATTTTTGATGGTATAATCGCAGGTAAAACCAAAGATCTTACGTGGCAGATTTTATCTCGCTCTGAACTCAGCCAAAAGGCATTTCGTACCGATATAATATACATTCTCCAATTCATTTTAAATTATTATTGAATGTTTCATGTCGATATTTTGATCAATGCATCAATTCTTGATGCTGAAACGATATTTTCTACAAATACGTCATCTCTCCTTTCGTCTCATTTCTCTTCTCTCCTTCCCCTCTCCTTCTCCTCTCCCGTTCTTCTCCTCTGCTTATATGTCATATCGCTTTCCCTCCTTGTATCCATCCCATTCTTCTCCACTCCTCTTCTCTCCTCTCCTGTCTTAGATTTCCGACTCCACAGCACTCTTCTCCTCTTCTTTTCGTTCCTCTCATGTTCTCTCTTTTACTCTACTCTCAACTGCCCTCTTCTCGTCTCCTCCTCTCCTCTCATCTCTTTCCCTCCTCTCTTCTCCTCTTTGCTCCAGTTTCCTCATCTCTCCTCGCATCTTCTCCTTTCTCCTATCCACATCTGTCCTATCTGTTCTTCCCTCCTTTACTTTTCCTCTTCCCCTCTCGCTCTCTCTTCTCTCCTTTTATTTGTTTTCCCCTTTCGTTTCCTCTCTCTTCCTTTTCCTTTCCGTAGACACATCAGCGATGAAATACTAGAAAATCGACTTTCTTTCTTTCCGAAAGTATTTCTTATTTGCGACAAATGTAATACTGATATTATTTTAAAGTTTTATACAATAATACAATGTACTTGGTTTTATTCCTTTCGCGTATTTCATAAATATCTATTGTGCATATGGCAACCCTGAAATTGAGCCTAACTCTACACACAACCCACCAGCGCCTTACGTAATTTGGGTTGCCTAGTTTAAAATGTCGTTGTCCTAAAACTTTTGAGAGACGCACGAAAATATGATAAGAATCACCTTTAACACCTAAGTCAACAGGAAAGGGTTTCAAACTGTAGAACAGTGTATTTATTGCCTTCATTGTAATGATAGTCGTATTCATACTGCCTAATTCCCTCCAAATCTCAGTAAAATACCCAGAAGAAAGATACGAATATATACATTCGTAAAATCAAATAAAAACTAGCGCGTACACTATACAACTTTCAAAGTTACATCTTAATTAGAAAATAAAGATAAAGCTTAAGGTGACGCATTTACCTTAACAAACTGTATCTCTCCCAAGGGATGGAACGGAAAATAATTCCGTCTCGAAAATTTTCAAAGATATTTCCCGTTGGATTTCGTTCCCTGGCGCTGTAGTATGTTGTAGTGCTGATGCAGCGTAGCGTGATGTTTGGGTAGATAGGTGGTGTCCCCTCCCACTTTCTTTCGCGAAAAGGATAACGAAACAGGTAGCTATGGTGGATTAGAGAAGTGGCAATTTGACACGTAGAACAGAAGACTTGAATCAAGATATCTCAGTGTGATGATTGGAGCAAGTCACTCAATACTCGGAGGTTAAAGCTGATAACGAGATCGGAGTTGATTCTTAATATTACTCTTACTTATCCATAAATTTACCATACCACACTGTTCAAAGTGTGGAATATAAAGTCAAAGTGTATTACATACTCGGAGCAATCAACACAAATAACTACTAAATGTTAGGTATTAATATTAAAATGGCACATTTGGAGTTAAAAAAATATGATTTTTTAATGAATTATTGGCTACAGTATTCCCAAATTTATAACCAAAAAATAACCCTAAAACTATCCGTGGTGCAACAGCCTTTAGATTGCCCATGCCTCACAAGCAGCTTTCTACTGGGTTACGCACAGTCAGCGCATATAGTCCCATCGTCGCTGCTTCCTTGGTTTCGAGACCAGAGCCAGTTACTTTTACTTTTCAAGTAGTTCTCGAGGCTAAGTCTGCGAGAGGAAATGGAGGGGAAACGCGGCTGCAGCTACCAACCGTTTGCATGAGCGCGCACTGCTTAGCTCCCTTACTTGCTTTCTCCTCGTATCTACCGTTATGTGCCGCTTTTTTCCACAGATTCTCGAGACAGAGTGTACATGCATTTCAAACATGATTCTCCAAGAATCTATTTTCCTTCAAAAATTCAGTTTTGGTAAAAATATATATAGGTAACTGAACCGAAACAATGCAGAACTTATGAAAAAATACATCTATAGCAACCGGCTCCCGTGGAGGAGTGGTAAGCACATCGCCATACAACACCAGAAGTTCCGGGATCGAATCCTGGCCCGGGCATGGATGTTTGTGAGTGGCCATTCATCAATTTCATCATATCATCACTCATCCCCATCTTTGCAAATTAGCCAAGAGTGACACAAGAAGCGAAGTAAAATAAAGCAAATCAATCAGTCAATCACATCTATAGCAGGGTAGTTAATTCTTTCACAAGATAAATCATATCCTTGTGATTTTCTGTTTCTCCGACTGAAAAGGGTGTTTTCTTATTTCAAATTAGGTGATACTCAAAATGTAGGATATCTACAATTTTTCCCACTTCTTACAGAACGTTGGACACAGGACAAAATGTAGGATAACTCCGAAAAAGAGGGAAAAAAGCAGTATTTCTGGTAATCATACTTATGCTGAGAGCGAGTACAATATGTGGTAACAATGTTGATCCACCTTCACCACTAGCAGCGAAACTCCAACAAAGATTTTCATCCTGTTTCGCCATGCGTGATACTTTGTGGAACCGCGACACAGAGATCCTCTTCCAAATCCGTGTATTCAGCCCCTTTATCTGTGCGTAAATTTTGGCATTTAAACTGGCAGAGGAAAGAAATGGACGGGGGATAAGAGAACTCAGCACTAGTCCCGGGTTGTCCCCAGGGCGAGATATTCTTCCTGGAAACCCTCGGACACAAGGAAGCCTAGCTCTTAAATCGATCCGACGGAGGCAGGTGAGGAGAGGAGCTGATTGTTGGAATTGGCAAAGTAGAACTCCCTTTCCTTCTCAAGTCTCCTAGGATCACTTTCTCCTTTCTCTCTTCTCTACTTTCTCCGGGTTTTCCTTTGAAACCTAGTTCCTGGTAATGGTCCAATTTTTTCCACCTTCTTTATCTATAGGCACAGGTCAGCGAAAGTTGAACATGGAATCATCATATTTTAAGAACGCGAGCTCCACTCCACCTTTGACAATTGCATGAGACACCTCGAGTGGAAATCGCCTGATGGACATTAGTTAGACCCTTGCTGTCAACCACCGTAACGCAATTCTGCTCCAGGGAGTTAGAATTTGATGTTCTTAAAAGATTCTTTATAGGAAATTTACAGTCTCATATTTTGGACCAAATGGCTCCTATAATTTCGCTTCAAGCAACTGCAGGAGAATTGTAGCCATTGTTATCAAGTGGACGAACCAAAAAAGTGTTTGTATTCTTTTCATTGTACGTCGTTTTTCTACTTCTTTGGACTAATCGCGACGATGAGGATGAATGATAATTAGACGAAATTGGTACTGATAAAGGAACAGCCATACCAAAGCCATGATTCGAATCTGAGGCCACTGGTGACGATATCGTGCGTCCAGCACACTCCGCGCTCCGCAACAAGGGAGACTGAAATTTATAAAAATAATACATATATATTAACTTTAGGAACTGATTAAGTTCAAGCCCAAGGTGCATCAGGGATTCCTTTTGTATTAGGAAAGATGACCATCTTAACTTGCATCTCGTACAACCATGTTGAGGACACTGTAGTGTGCTGGAGGTATTCCGAAAATAATCTGAATCTACTTTCTGTAGCTTACTCAAAATTACTAGTAACTTACAGTGTTTTCTTCACACCAAGTACTAGTTGATCTCCATGGCAGGGTGGTTATCACAGCCTGCTACGACGCTACCCTCATCATTGCGATTAGCCAAATGTGACAGAAAAGGAACGCAACATAACAAAAATCGAATAAGAAAATCACAAAGTTATATAGAACCTACTGTTCCTACCTCCTTTATTTTCTTTACGGGTTAGGAATTTAACTTTATTTGTCTACTGTTCGTTCATCCAGGTTCATCCAGCATGTAATGGGTAAAAAACATCAGCGCCACCTATTGTTCCAGTGTTTATTTCCAACATCTTTATTTCTGAGAGCTCTTCATTTGCTATATAGTACTTACAATTTCTAAGTTATTGTATTTTTAATACCACATTTTCAAATACCTTGTATCGTGATACTGCCCAACTCTCTATATCTACCGGACTATCTTCTTCGCACATTCGTCTAGGCTCCAAAATTCTCTAAAGCTTCCCACCTGGCTTTGGGAGGCGCCATTAGTCCCCTTGCAGCCACCAGCGCCTCCTCTCCGTTAACACCGGCGTCAAAGAACCTCCGCCATACTAAAATCCCTTTATCTCCTATGTTTCGAGTGCTCCATTGACTTTCATGAGGTGAAGGTTTTTGATGTCGGTGAGACGAGGAAACCGTACACTTGAAAAAAAGAAAAGTGTGTTCGAAAATACCACTATAAATCTGAAAAGGGCACGTCCAATGTGCCACAGAATAATTTTAATTATATTCAAATGTTTCAGGAATTATATAAGGTTTTTGCCATTCTGTTTACTTATATTTATTATATAAATTTCATCTACTGCAATTAGCAGCTCATATCTGAAATAGGTGTTTCAATCTCAAGCTCAACTCTCAGAAATTATCTGTACTACCACTAGTCTACCATGTTCGTATGGTTCTGCCTGTAAATTAATAGTTCCTGCCAGAAATATGCGTTTGAAGTTGAGATAAATTTCGAATCAGACAAGTTTTTCTGATATTGTTTTGTAATTCACAAAAATTATTAAACAAGTAATGAATATGTCCTGTTTTCTTTAAATGTTTTTAAATTAGAAGGGATATCCGCAAAAGAACTTCCGTTTGCTGCAAATGTGATGCACTTATCCCTCTCCTGGGATAATCTTGTACTGTATAACATTTTAAAATGTGTTTGTATAGGTCGAGCATGATCGATGAAACAACGTTACAATTCGACATTTTAAACTACAAATTTCAAATACATTGTCATTAAAAAAATAAACATTTGCTTACCTTATTTAACTTTAACAACCAATAAGCCTTAAATTAACTGAAGACAATTAACACGAACAATTAATGATTGATTGATTGAGTTGGTGTTTTAAGTCCACAGTACGGCAGATCGGGACTAGACCTACAGTTTAAAGTGGGATCCGAACTACTATGTGCCTCCACCGGGAATCGAACCCGCGACCCCTTGATCACAAGGTGACGATATTTGAATCCCTCCTGAATTATTTGGGTCGTTTCAAGTGATTCGACTAATATTGGCCGAACAACCAATTCGACTAGTCCAACTGATATTACCTGAACAACTTATTCGACTAGAAAGGTAAAGGTGCCCCTGTATTTGTGCACACATGCCATGAAGGCATATAGGGTGATGTGGAGGCGTAGAGCTCCACATATTCTTGATCTCGGCCATAGTTTTGATGATGATATCAACATAGCCTGACCGTCTTTACCTAAAAGGATGTCCACGGGTACTCATTTATACCAGGCTGGGCGGGCTTCAGAGCCACACAGAAACAGGGAAATGATTGGAAAAATTCCTGATCCAGATCACCTATCCCGAGCCCGCGTGGTGGCCAGATGCTCTAACAACTAGTTAGACTGATATAAGCAGGAACACCAATTAGACTAGTTTCACTAATGTGGTTCGACTCGATAGTTTTGATAATAGACTAATCGATAATATTAGTCGATTAATGCCCATGACTAGTATCACCTAGGATACAGGCTAAATGCATCACTGATGCTTGTCTTCCTTTCGCTCTCGCGAAAATTCTAGACATACAAACGTGCTTATCTTCAAATAACGTAGCCTATTCTTTCGCACGTCTACAACTACACGCAAAAGTAAAGCACTAATTCAACTACTGTGACGTATGTAGGTGACGGCACATGTTGACATGCTTGTGTTTTGCGGTGGCTGCAAACAGGCCACACTAAGACCTATTTCTATCGTGTTGCTTTAATAAATTCTTCAGCATTTTGGTATTCGCTGACAGCTGGCACAACTGAGCACCGAGCAATGTGTGCAATTGCATGCTTTCAAAGGCCGTGGCGACTAATTGTACAGCAGGTGGGCTCGCGGAGAAGGCATTTTGCCCAAGACCCCATTCTTCACCGCGATATTACTTTACGACAGGAGATCAAGGATCGGGCATTAAGCAGGCCATGAACAGACTGTGGCTTGTTTCGAGAGCTTTAAACTAGATTTTTTCTTCTTTTTATAACGAGACGCTAGGTGGTGTAAAATATCGGGTAGGAGTTTGACAGGATCACGATTTTAATAAATATCATGTATAAATATGTATGTATAACATTTCCCCTACTGTACTGTACGAATTAATGGGGTGATGCTGGGAATTTCCCCCCACGAAAATGTTAATCCCCGACAGAAGATAGAAAAAAAAGCATAGTGTTTCCTAGCTTCAAAAACATCAATTTAATTATAACACGCAAATGACTACAATTTGAAATACAGCAAGGTGCACTACAATGCAGGA
This sequence comes from Lepisma saccharinum, assembly GCF_977018435.1. Taxonomy (NCBI): domain Eukaryota; kingdom Metazoa; phylum Arthropoda; class Insecta; order Zygentoma; family Lepismatidae; genus Lepisma; species Lepisma saccharinum. The sequence goes on from NC_139233.1 coordinate 62,499,956, forward strand.
GTACTAGCTTCGTATCCTGGGTCAGATATGAGATATGTTGTCTTTGGTTGTTTTGATGTGAGACCGGAATATTTCCTCGTATGTGTGAAAGAAACAATATAAAAGTGTGTGAGGATGTATATATTAATTCTAGCTTATTTTACATTATATATAACTTTTGAAAAAATGACATTTCTCTTTTCTTTACATCCCGTACGGTAAGGAGACATAGTTCTACAATTTTCGACGTTTCGTGTGAACTGCTTGGCGGGTTTTTTGTTCCTAAAAAGTAAAGTGGAAAGTGTTCCCCTGTGCATAGCACCACGCCATGAAGGCGTATAGGGGGTGTGGGGGTAACGCCCCACACTTTCTTGATCCGGGTTTTTTGTTCCTTTAAGCTTAATTCTTCGAGGGTTTACAACCACTCCCTTTTCAATTTCTCCTTTAACAAGTTGCTTGAAATAGTCAAAATTAATTTGCAATTGTGTCCTGTAGTTCATAGATATATGACAGAAAGCTTATATATCTATCTTTCTTGTATAGGCGTAGGGGTGTGACGACCTCATCGCCCAGTGACTTGTTCACTGCAGTTAGTCAACCAACAGAGTGAAATGGTCAACATTTTGGTCTGTTGGGATTTACAGAGCTGTCCTGTCATGGCTCTATGAGCGTCCCACAATCGGCAGAAGTGGGGTATGGTTGGTGCACTACAATGTGATCCTCCCAGCTAGATCCGAGGGATCCGCTGACCAACGACAGGTGCGGTCCTCCATTCATATTGGGGGTTAGGCGTAGAGCTGACAACTCTGAACTGTAAAAAGACATGTCAAGAAACAGCAATATGAGGCCATGGATGTTCCCAAGGTAAAATATTCTGGAGGTAAATTAGTCCCCCATTCGGATCTCCGGACGGGGACTACTTTGGGAGGTCCCTGGACTAAGGATAAGATCTGCATTAGGAATAAGGATGTTAAATTAGGCTCCTGGAATGTTCTGAGCCTTTACAGGCCTGGGGCATTTCAGTGTACAGTTAATGAGATAGTTAAGTATAAATTAGATGTAGTAGCTGTCCAGGAAGTTATTTGGCCAGGAGAAGGGAATTGTAAAACTAAAAATTATACTTTTATCTATGGTGGTTCTGAAAATCATAATTTTGGAACAGGCTTTTTCATAAATAATAGAATTATCTCGGCTCTTAAAACAGTAGAATTTATTAATGATAGGATATCATATGTAGTTTTACAGGGTAGATGATGTACAATTATTTTAATAAACATACATGCACCAACGGAAGATAAATATGATAGATAATACTAAAGATGATTTTTATGCAGAGTTAGAACAGGTCTTTGATAATTTTTTTTCAGTATGATATGAACATTCTGTTAGGTGACTAATGCACAGATTGGCAAAGAAGAGACATTTAAGCCCACGATTGGTAAAGAAAGTCTTCATGAATTAAGTAATGATAATGGTATAAGATTGGTTACTTTTGAAACCTCAAAGAATTTAATTGTGGAAAGTACCACTTTTAAACATAAAGATATCCATAAATATACCTGGTCTTCTCCAGATGGTAAAACTCATAATCAGATAGATCTTATGCTCATTCATAAGAGAAGACATACTAGCAAAATTGACGTTCGTACACACAGAGGTGCTGACTGTGCTAGTGACCATTATTTAGTAATTGCTAAATTAAGAGAAAGACTCGCAGTGATAAATCATAAGCAACAAAACCTAAAAGTTATAAAATTTAATACAGGAAAATTTGCTGATGAAAGAATTAAGAAAGATTGCCAAATTAAACTGTCAAATAGATTTGATGTTTTGCAGGATTTAAATGATGATGAAAATATAAATGAAACAGACGTAAATGAGAATTGGGAGCACGTATTTAATGCAATAGAATCAGCAGCTAAAGAAAGTATAGGATACCATAAACCAAGAAAAAGTAAGCCATGGTTTGATAATGAATGTCATAATCTAATAGAAATAAGAAATCAGGCTAGACTTAGGTGGTTAAATAACTCTAATTATACAAATCTAAGCAATTATAATAGAATAAAGCGAGAAGTTAACCGCTTGTTTAGAAGTAAAAAAAGAGATTACTTGAAAAGCAATATTAACGAAATTGATACAAGCAGTAAAAATAAAAATATCAGAGATTTATATAAAGGTGTAAATGAATTTAGAAAGGGGTGGCAACCTAAAGTAAACTTGATAAAAGAAAGACTGTGATTTTCTAGCTGACCCAAGCGATATTTTAAATAGATGGAAGAACTAATTTAATGACCTTTTAAATGTTTATGTAGGAGATAAATCAGAAGTAAATGAAGTACACACAGCAGAACCTTTAGTTCCAGAACCTAACATGACTGAAGTTAAAGATGCTTTTAAAAGGCTAAAGAATAACAAAGCACCTGGCATTGATTTAATACCAGCTGAGTTAATTAAATACGGTGGAAATTCGTTAATATGTGAAATTCATATTAATTTGTTTAATATGGAATAAAGAAGAACAGTGGAAAGAATCCATAATTGTTCCTGTGTTTAAAAAAGGTGATAAAATGAACTGCAATAATTACAATGGAATTTCTCTACTCTCAACAACATATAAAATATTATCTAACATTCTTTTAACAAGACTAACCCCATATGCTAATGAAATTATAGGTGATTATCAATGTGGATTTAAACGTAACAGATCAACTACAAATCAAATTTTTCACATTACACAGACACTTGAAAAAAAGTGGGAATATAATCAAAATGTCCATCAGATATTCATTGATTTCAAAAAAAGCATATGATGCGGTCAAAAGAGATAAATTATATAATATAATAGTAGAATTTGGAATATCTAAGAAGGTTGTTAGTATGATAAAAGTATGCATTAATGAAACAGAATGTAAAATTCGTGTGGGTGTTAATGTGTCTGACAAATTTACAATTCATGATGGGTTTAAACAAGGAGATGCATTATCTCCATTGCTCTTTAATTTTGCCTTAGAATATGCTGTTAGCAAGGTAAAAGAAACTAACGAAGGACTAAAATTAAATGGTGTGACTCAGTTGTTAGCATATGCAGATGATGTAGACTTCTTAGGGGATGATATAAATACAATTAATAATAATGCTAAAATATTTTTCAAAACTGCTAAAGAGATAGGTTTGGAAGTTAACGAAGAGAAAACTAAATATATGCTTACAGGCCGAAACCAAGTGTTAGGTAATAATCAAAATCTAATTATTGATAACAACTCGTTTGAACCAGTTTCCAAATTCAAATACTTAGGAGTTATATTAGCAAGTGAAAATTATATTAAAGAGGAAATAAAAAGTAGGCTTAATTCAGGAAATGCATGTTACTTCTCTCTTCATAAACTTTTGTATTCTCGTTTAATATCTAAGAAACTAAAAGTTAAAATATACAAAACAGTAATATTGCCTGTAGTATTATATGGGTGTGAAGCTTGGTCCCTTACATTGAAAGACGAACATAAATTGAGAGTATTTGAAAATAAGATCCTTAGGAAAATCTTTGGACCTAAAAGGGATGAGGAGACAGGTGAGTGGAGAAGGTTACATAATTTAGAACTAGATAATGTGTATTCATATCCAGATATTATTAGAATAATTAAATCAAGAAGATGTAAGTGGGCAGGCCGTGTGGCAAGAATGGGAGAGGAAAGAGGAGTTTACAGGATTCTTGTTGGGAAACCTGATGATAAGAGACCAATAGGAAGACGAAGATGGAGGGACAACGTTGAGATATACCTAAAGGAAATCGGTAGGGATGGAAAAGAGTATATAGATCTTGCTCAGGATAGGGACAGATGGAAGGCCTGTGTTGCTGCAGCCATGAACCTTCGGGTTTAAGAAGGATAGAGAGTTAGTTAGTTAGCTAGTTATGTTCATGCAATAATTAACATATATTATTGCAGCTGAAATGGAATTGTGTGATATATATATATAATTTTTGGTTGACTTTCATTATCCAGGTGGGTCGTGCACCCCCCCCCCCCCTTGCTTCTCTTTCGGACTTCGGACTTAAGAAGGCTAGAGAGTTAGTTAGTTTAGTTTGACAGAAGATAGAAATTTTATCCCTGCCAGGGAGGTTTTTATTCCCGACAAATAAAATGGAATTAAAGAATATACAACACCACTGAAAAATCATTCGGGAAAACAATTAATATTTAAAACATTTTCATTCTACTTCGCGTCTGAAGTTGTATTGTTAAATAGCTCATTGCTTATTTTTTTATTGTTGTCGGGTGGTGCAGAGGTTTCACAAAAAGCTCCCGGACTAACTCCGTTGCTCTGTCCATTGTCGAGTAAACTACGAAAGCCTGCCGCCATGGCAAGAGCTGATTTCGTCAGCTTTATTCTTTGAAGTTACGTAGATCACATTCCTCGCCGTACACCGTCATGAGTTGAACGCGCAATAGATAGATATTTGGTCAAATTTTCTCAGTTTTACTATTTCAATATCTCTTTTTGTGTAAGGGTTTTCTTTCAATGTAAATATACTGTTTCTAAATTACTTCTAAATGTCATCAAAACTTTAATGACCTAAATACTAAGAACCGGAAGGCAATGATAACTGGTTACATGTACAAATTTGTATCCGTACCTCCACTTCGGGAATGAAATAAAAATACGGCCCTCAGTGGGAATCTCCCGCAAATCAACAAGCTTAATTCGCAAACTGCCTGCCTTCACATTGCATGACAGGATGTGGAGGCAGGGTTCCACACATTCACGATCTCGGCCATCTGTGGAGGTGGTGTGATCAGCATGAAGCCACCAGACCTGCCCCAGGTAGCCATTCTAATCAATGGGTACAGGGAAGAGTATAAGCTATCGGAGCGTGATGCTGATCACATTACCTCCATATGCCATCATTACATGAGATATCTTTCTTACCCTTTTTCGCCCAACAATTATAAAGAATTTAAAAATAATGATGAGATTTCTCTGGGATCACAATTGATGTTTCTTATTTTAATATTTTCATATTTCAGTCCAACAAAGACACACACACATGTGTGCTCAAACAACAGGACCGTACACACACACAGCATTGATGTAAATAAATGCATTTTAAAGAATTTTAGTTCCATCCTCAAAAATATTATATTTTCGTGAATTGAAATCCGTCTAGTGAAGCGAAGGTGACAAATCCCTTCCTTGTTTAAAACAATGCAATAGTTCAGAGTCCTCTATTGGTGATTAGACATTGTATCACATCACACGATTTATGGACGTTTGGCCAATACAATACCTAGTTAAGTCCATTAAGCTATTGATAATATCTAGACAACAGCGCGAGCAAACCACATAAACATTCACGTGAATGCTCTTGAAGAAATTCTAAGCTGATGTAATTTTTCAGATTTTTGAATATAATAGCGGTTTTTCGAGAGGAGAGGAAATTTCGAAAAAAAATCTCCACTGGCGTCGGCCAAGCGCCCAGCCGGGCCTTAAGAAAACGAAGAAATCCATAAAAGTTACTTGCAACGATGAAGACTTGCGTAACATCAGAGATTGGCTGTTGCTTAGGTTGGGGGTGGCGGGGAATTATCCCTCCCTGACCGTTACGCACCTGCCACGAGTGAAGCAGTCCTTCAGCTGTTAAAAATACGGCACACTCAATAGAAATCGGCAGTCCCAGCCGTTTTTGCACAACGAGAAGGCAGAAAGCAGTTTTACAGCGCTGAAAGGCGTAAGAGTCGCCCATGAAAGAGCATAAAAACTCCCCGCGGAGGGGACATAAGCAGGAGGAAGTTGGGAATGCTCCCCGCGGGAACAATGAAGACTTGTTGTAATTCGAGCTGCATTCTTGGCTTGCTTTATTCTTCTTTCTTCCTCGCTTTTGCGAAATGACGAGCCACATTCCGAAGACACCGAATTGTTAATCGCCAGGCCGAATCTAGTCCAAACGAGGAAATAATTTCGGCATAGAGCAAGAATGCTTCTGCGTTGGAGGGAAATAAAAGGCATTCAAAAGCGAGAGAAACATGGAGTGTGGGGTGATCATGGAAGAAACACCCACTGTAAATGGTAATTTTCGGTGATGGACGCTATGGGTATAGGTGCTGTTGCTACACAATTCAGTGTTGCATAAATTGATATGAACGGAACAATTTTTTTCATCTTCTCATATAGAGTCTCTCCGGTGACGCAGTGGTAGCGTCGTCACCTTGTAATCAAGGGGTTCCGGGTTTGATACCCAGTGGAGGCACGTAGTGGTTCGGATCCCACTTCAAACTGTAGGTCCAATCCCGATTAGCCTTACTGTGCATACAGGTAAAGTGGACTTAAAAGAACAAATCAATCAATCAATCACTCATATTCTAATACATGCTGGTTGTCGCTTCACAATATCGACAAATCTTCCCAAGGTTTCTAAATATGATAGACGTCTGGACGGTAACAGCAGGTGAAAAGAGCTGTCCTTAGTGGTGGAGTGGTCAGCGTAGTTAACAAGTAAGAGATCCCATGTTCGAACCCTTGTTAAGGTGTCCTCATAGCCGCGATTATCTCAAGAGGTGTGAGAGAGGCGTAAAATAACAGTAAGATAAAGAAAGTTGTTTAATAATATACTTTGAATATACAGGGTGGGCCATATTGATGGGACACATTTCAAATGCATATGTGGAGCATGTAGGAAGCAACATTTATTACCAAATATATGAAAAACACTGCCAAAGGACGGGAGTTTTGCACTGTGTTCAGTGTTTGAAGATTACATCCCTGAGATGGACACCACCTTCACGAGAACATGCTTTCGATCTAACAGTCATGTTCAGCATAGTTTTCCACAGGTTTTTTTTTTTTTCTGAGATGTCCGCTATCTCCCTTCAGATTTTGTCCTACAGTTCATTGATGGTAGTGGGCCTTGTGGTGTACACCTTGTCCTTTAGGTAACCCCACAGAAAGTAGTTCGGTGGAGTTAGATCCGGGGATCTGGATGGCCAATGGACATCAACAAATCTCGACATGAGCCGTCCCTGGAAGTGTCGTGGAAGGGTTGTCATTGACACTACTGCTGTATGACTAGTGGCACCATCCTGCTGCAGCCACATGTCCCTTAGGCCAAGCCGTCTCATTTAAGGTATGAAGAATGTTTTCTTAGGCACTTAATCTGCTGTGTTTCTCGGCACTTCACATCCATGATTTCACGATACAATTTCAAAATTTGAATTCTGTGAAGCCTTTCCAGAAATCTCAGGGAGGGAAGTGCAGTTTTTTTGGGGGGGCTAAAGGACAAGGTGTCAATATGGCGTCAATATGGTTCCCCCTTGGCCTGACAACGATTGATCATCACCATTTCCATGTTGCACGCTGCAGTGGCCTTGTACCGAGGGTGTTAAGTGACTTTTTGAGCCACCCTGTATTTTGAAGTGGCATCCGGACAACTGTGCTGTGTGCTTAGTCGGAATTCACCACGGGCAGGCCCGTGCCCAAGGGAGGAACCTTGGGGGCCATGCTCCCCCTCTCGAACTTTGAAATATTTAAATGTGAAGCTATAAAAAGCTATGAAAATAACATCAACGATTATTCAAATTTTTGTGTTTATTGCGTAGAGAGGCAGGCTCCAGAAGTCTGCAATGTGCAATATTGGATAGTTTTAGTTTTATTATTATTGATTATGTTGATGGGGTTGCTTTTATGCCGTACAATATTTCATTTAGTTCTTTATTAATACAAGTAATGGCTTGATGCCATTGATGAAAGGCTACCAGTGGCGGCGATTAGGGAATTGTGGGACGGCAGTTGCCCCTCCAACAATACTTATTTCCACTTGACTACCAAGAGAAAGTAAGTTGTTATTGCCGACAAGTTTTGGCACCCAATCGCCCTAGCGGCTACCAGACGAAAATGTATCTTCTTCTTTTTGTTAACTTACACTTAAGAGTTCTTTATAACAATAATGTAAATTGATAATACGTATTTTAATTTTTAAATATATTATTTTCTAAATATAAAATTATCCTGGCTGTTCAATGATTGATTATTTAAAATTGATTTGATTTAGTTTATTTTACATCGCGTTTTGTGCCTCTTGGCTAATTTGCCAAGATGGGTAAGAATGATGAAATTGATGAATGCACATTCACAAACAACCAAGCCTGAGCGGGATTCGAACCCGGGACCCTTGGACTGTTCAATGCTGCTAATGTAAGAAAAATAAAGGGAATTTAAAAACCTTCTTAATTTACGGAGCACAGAACTATTGAATTACTTCGGAGATTTGAATAAACGATAAGCACTCAGCTGTACGCCTTGTGACAGCCCTTATCTGTAAGCGACTGTGTTGATGATTGTTGGGATGAGTGGGGGGGGGGTAACCGTGAGTTGATTCTTTCCCGTTACATTGAACCATAATGTTGCAACTTTACAATCGCATGTTTAGCTCTCGCTGTAATATTACCATACCATTGGTCGTGACATCTAATATTAAGGTCCCTAGACAGAATCATAGTCTGGGCATAGATATGTGTTCATTGTGAGTGTCCCTTCATCAATTTCATCGCACCATCGCTCATCCTCATCGACGCAATTAGACAAACTTGGCAGAATATCAACTCAAAAATAACGTAATTCAATCAATCAACGCAGCATTTCTGATATTCTATTTGTTTCATATTTTCGGATCTGCCCTCTCCCCTTATAAAAACATGAGGGACGTCGGAACTTATTTTGGAGTGGGGGTAGGTTTTCAAATCCGTCCACCACTATAGATACATACATATGTGCGTAAGTGTGTGTGTGTGTGTGTGTGTGTGTGTGGGTGTAGTAATTATTATTGAATTGCTTATTATATTTTATTATATTTATATATTTATTACATATAATAAATATATAGTTATTGAATATATATGAATATCCAGAGTGACAAAGCCTCATAAGAGATAAGAGGAGTCCCACAAGTCTCTATTACGGATAGTTTTATTACTTATAATTCGATTAAACGGCGCTTAATACAAGAAAACTGAAATATTATGTCTTAGCGTAATGTAAGTGAAACACACCTAGAATGTAAATTTTAATATTTTTTGAGTTTCGATATCTTTCTGTATTTGACGATCATCTTTTTTAAAATGATAGTTTTAAAACCGGTTATTAATTGATCGTGTTGGAACATAATTTCTCGGGTTAAAATCAAATTGAACGTTCAATTTAATATATTAACAGCACGTCCAGCATCGAATTCCCCATGTATTTAGACAAGAGAACAGTAAGTAACCTGTCTGAGGTGAAAGAGCACAACTACCGTGCTGCCACCTACAGTTAGCTTTGCCTGACCAGCCCTATTCCCATAAGGCGAAGAAGGCTAGTGGCACATTTCACTTTCAAATCTTGAATTATGGGATTAATAATGTAAACTTATATTCTGAGTTCTGTCAAATGTCCTTATACTTAGTTTTAAACCTAACTTACACATGCCGTACGAGAAACGTACTTACCTGTGGGGATGGGGGCTCACAGCCCCATCTTCTTTTTACTACTAAAATTCAAGAAAGCATTTTGTTATCGAATTACTGCTTCCTTTGTTATTTATGTAGATGTAGTTATATATTATTCATAATAATTAGAAGAATTACCAACATTAATAAAAATGAATAACCAATTATTGCATGAGTGTCACACACATATTTTATCATTCACTCAACATAAAAAATATTAAAAAAGCATTGATGAAAAAATAATATATGTACAGTTATATATTAAGTTTAATAATAACAAAACGTTTTAGCATTTCCAACCAATTGTACACTGTCACTGGCAGGAGGGTCATGAAGAATACACATCCAAAAGGGGTGCCAAATACGCCTGCCAAGTGGATTTTCCCTCCTGTGAGCATTACATTTATGTTTTTGTAAACAAATGTAATACAGAAACATTGCGAACACCGCAGCGAACAATGTAATTTATTTTCAATGTTTTTGTAAAAATGACAGCCCCCTCGGGTAAGCTAGGAAACCAAACATGCATTTTTCTCAAGTATGTCATTACGAGAGATATCAACATATGTTCGACAGTTCAATGTACGTATAATAATTTTTGCATAATCGGACCCAGAAAATCAGAAGGGAACTTCTTAACTCCATCAATTCAATATTAAGAAGTTTTGTACGTATCCACTATCAACAATGTTTACAACGACAGAAATGATTGTGTTTATTTGTAGCAAGCCGTAACACAATATTTAATATTTAAATTGGTTTATTTCATAATTGTATGTCTATTTACTTCGAATCTTCGCGACAATTAAAAAAGCTCTCGACATTTCATCAAATCTTCGCTTACCCTTAGGGATTTGAGTATCACAGGTCAAGAACCTCAAGAATGCGTCCAGGACAAGTGAGTATATATCTTTTTCTGGCGAAGATCAAGAAAGTGCCCACGACAACTGGGTATATATCTTTCTCCAGCGAAGATGAATCTGGAGCCTTCAACCAGGAGACTGGTCTCTATCTTTGAGCATGAAGCTGAAGTAAAGGGTTTATTTAAGATGTTGGTTACACTGTCATCTTGCAATCCAAGAGTCACGGGTTTGAAACCAGTGGCGGCATATGGTGATCTGGATCCCGCTTTAAACTATAGGTTCAGTCCCGATCCGAATAACATATTTCTGCATAGAGTGGACTTTGAAAAGAACTTCGGATTTTCCATTGTAGTATTTTGGAAGAAGTAAATGGGATAAAATATACAATAAATGAATGTGAAGATGAAAATGCAATTATGAAACTTTGAAAAATTAATAGAATGCAAGAAGAACCTTAAGTCAAAAATCAAGAAATTGACAATAATTCTAAAAAAGGTTGAAAAATGTGTAGTAGATAGAATCAATGTTTTGTGGTTCTATCTGAAGAGGAACTTACTACCATAATGTTTAGCATCGTCTTCAAGGTTCATAGAAAAATACGATTTTGTCATCATCTTCCTACACTTTGTCCCAGATATATATGGAGCAGGCGAATCAATGAACATGTGAGAGGAAAGAAATTCGTGAAAGGGGGGGGGAGGAAGCGACTGCAGTTACCAGCCTTACGAGCCGCGTGTACTGCTTTGCTCTGCCCACTCGATTTCCTCCCCCTACTCTGCCACTGTGTGCGGCCTTGCTCCAGAGTTAGCTGGGACAGGGTATAGACTTGCTTATTACCAATACAAGTAATATTTTATAGGTTTACTGTTTGTAACCATAGGGGCTCCCGTGGAGACAAATGGCTAGCGCTCTCGCCATTGGTACGAATGGTTGAGAGTTCGATTCCCGTCAGGAGCCCCCAATACCCTGTGTTGACCCAGCACTGCGACGACAATTCGAAAAGTAGCTTGAAGAGAGCCACAAAACAGCGCCAGTGAGTCTCTATGCACGTGACCTAATGGAAAATCCGCTAGGCAAACCCTGGGCCGTCAATTGGGCTGTCGCACCACGGGGTTCGGAGTTTAGTTACTCCGACTTCAGACTTTCCCTCTTGGACTTTCCTTCAAGCAACGAATCCGAAAGTAAATAAGCAACTCGGCAGTTAAATAAAGTTAAGGCGTTTCATAAGCGCTTGACGCTGTGACGGGCGAGCAAAGCAATGAAATCTCTTTGTTACTCGAAATTAGCTGGCCCAGCGCCAGGCACGGGGGCCGTGCCAGCCAGCGACGCCCAAATGGTTTGGCTTCGCATTCCCTCCATTTGTAACGCCGCAGGAAGTTATGTAACGATCTATTTATCCAGCAACAGTGCACCGTGTCAGAGTAATGCGATGAACAAGAGATTGGGAACGATTTGTGCAGCAGTAGGCGCTGGTAACTTATCAAATTAACACGGTCTTTGAAAAACTATATGTTCAATTATTCCAGCAGATCCGAAAGAGACAGAGGTCGAAGTTCACGTAATATCGTTCTTTGATGACCCATATCTTCGGCTTGATACATCTGTTCGGAACGAAACGGATTATCAGGATATCCGATTGAAGTGGATGGCCGATAATTTTTATTATATATTCGTATTTTCAAAATCCGGGTAAAAGTATCATGATTTGGACGTTGCGACGAGCCCAATCCTGAATAATATTTATATATATATTGAGTTTATATGTATGCTGATTTCCAATTGACAAACTGGGTTGCAGTGAGAAAGGCAATGATGGGCTGAAACTGTCAATTGAGCATTACGTATTTGCTTCTTCTTTTATTTCTTCATATTTATTGTTGAAAAAAAAGTGAAATTCTATGTGTGTAATATTGTATTGATGTGTAGCCATAGAGCTTAAAGAAGTGTTTTGCAGTTTCTAAAATACCTATTTAATTTAATTAGAAGATCTTGCAACTGAACTAAGTGTTTATTATAGGGCTGAATATTCTGCTCAGTTTTTAACCTTAATATTCTACGTTGAGAGTACAAAAGTCTGTGCGACTGGAATGGACTTTGTTAACATGTTTTATTAATATTTTCTTTAGTTAGTTCAGTGACGTAATTGAATAACTCACTGAGGGCGCAGTGGTAGCGTTGTCGTCTTGTAATGAAGGGGTTCCGGGTTCGATAACTGGTGGAGGCACATAATGGTTCGGATCCCACTTTAAACTCTAGGCCCAGTCCCGATTAGCCTTACTGTGCACAAAGTGGACTTGAAACATCAAATCAATCAATCCATAACTCACTGAAATGTTACAAAAAGTCAAATCATATAAGTTGAAATAATATTCCTTCATTTCATCTACATATATTTCAGAAACCTCTAGATCAACAAAGGGTAAATATGGTATAGGTGATGTATGTATCAAATATGAGCACAGTGCGAAACAAACTAGTCTCTGTCTGCTAATAGACCTAGACCAATGTAATCAAATGACTTCTCAGAAATCCTATTGGTTGCCATTGCTCCAATGGTAAATGTGCAGGAATCTTACGTGTAGGAATGCAGTGCATGTAAAAAGCCACACCATTCAACGCAGCTGCTGTGTTGAAGTTGTAGGACCTTATATTAGGAGCTGAACATCTACGATCGATAGTCGTGGGCAAAATAGTACCGGAACTAACACATGGGATAGGAACTATTCGGCATTCAATGTTAATTGGACATAATCCATTGCCTGGTGCTTCTAACGTTTGGAGGGCACCTCTTCTCCCGTCTTCAGGTGAACAAATATATTTTTGCCGGTGGGAATCGAACCTAATACAGACCTCCCACTTTACTGCAAATTCAGTGCTCTAACGGGGTCGCCATGGAGTACTTGACGAAATTTCAGAAAGAGCCATCAAAGGTGAAAATCTCGTCCTCCACTGTTGTCGTACGATCGTAATAGACTTTGTTTCGTGGAATTACAGGATATAGAATGCCTTCTCCTCTCCACATGCCGCCATGCTGCATTGTACGTTCGTAGCGGCGAACTGTGGAACCAGCGGTGTGGAGGAGTATTCGAATCAAAACTTGTAGATATCAGGCAAAGATGTACACCTATACAATGACCATGTTGCTCACAATAACATCACGAAACGAAACCAGGGAATTCTTTTTGAATAACCCTATATTATATTAAGGTTAATTTAAATTATCATTCTTTACGAAAATAGGACATGTAAGCGTAATAAGAAATTAATCACATATCGAGCACACACATATGCACATCAGAAGTATATAATGCCAAAAGTTTGGTTTGTAGGGAGTGATTGTTCCCTGGGGGGAGACTGATGAAGAAAATTGACAAGGACAGTCAGAAGTGGCTTGCCAAGGATGAGTACAGATGGAAGACATGTTGATGCGACAATAAACCTTCGGGTTTAGGAATACTTGTGAAAGATTGATTTGCTTTATTTTACTTCGTACTTCGCCTTTTGTATCATTTTTGGCTAAAATGTGAAGATGGGGATAAGTTATGATATGATGAAATTGATGAATGAAAACTCACAAACATCCATCCCCAGGCCAGGATTCGAACCTGGGATCAATTGTGAAAGAGTTGGTACAGAGGAAGCAAAATTAGAACGAGATGCTTGTGCTTTTGTTATGATTTGAACCCAGGACCACTCACGTCACCACACGTTAGTGTAAGTCCTTCTCGCAAAGGCCGGTTCCTGCTGAATCCGATATGAGAATTTGCCACCCATTATTCCCTCCCTTGAAGTGTCGTCATCCATTCTCCACCGTCTTCACCTTTGCTGAATATGCGTTCTTTCTCCCCCAGCCTCCACCTTTCATCGACCAGAAATCCACCCCCTCCGTCTCGAGCAGGTGAGTCGCCGGCCATAAGACCCATAACTCAGGCGGAGAATTAGTTAACGCGCCGAGGGCGACGCCTGGTGGGAGTTTCTTGATTTATGTGTCAGCTGGGGCAGAACAACAAGTCTAATGTAGGTGTGTAGGTCGAAGGGAGCCGATGTTAAACATCCAGGAAGCTGATAAATGTTTATCTCCGATGAAGCAAGAAGAAAAACGTGCATAAGAGGCTCGTTGATAAGGTTCGTTGATAACCAGTGGCGTGTTATCGAGGGAGGCAGGTCTGCCCCAAAGTTTTAAACATTTTCAGTCCAGCACCCGTTTTCAATTATGGTCCTGCTCGATATCTCTATCGCCCGCTTAATCGAGGGGTTTCGGGTTCGATTCCCATTGTTGGTATACGCTCGTGGTTGGGATCCCATTTTTAAAACTGTATGCCCAGTTTCGATTAGTCCATGTTGTGCATAAAATTGTTAAAAAAAAACATCTTTTACCTATGTTGTTCAGTGAACAGCAATGATGATAATCCTTAGTTGGTGTCATGCCTAAAATGAGTCATAGGATATTCCGTACTACAAATTACCTTCTAGCTGTAAGTGTGTGTGTGGGGGGGGGGGGGGGGATTCGATATGTCTGCTGGAAAGGCAAAACTTTTATTCTTCTTCTTTAACCATCTTTGTGAGTGGTATTTTCTGCCACGACACTGAGGACGAAATGGTGTAAATTGTGGTTTTCTTTCTTAATAATACTCACAATTTCATTGTAATGATAAACATTTTTGTTAAGCAGAAGGACATTTCTTTATCACTGTAACTGTTTTAAAATGTATTATTATTATGGAATATAGTAGAGTAGATGATGTTTGTGAATTGATAGGTGTTTTACTTATTACAAAATGTATAGAGTTTGTCATTGTTGCTAATTTAAAACCGACAGCAACAATTGATAAAGGAACAGTCATAAAAGAACACTCTACTTAGACCGTAAGTCGAACTTGTAGCATTCCGTTGTGGCATCATTAGTTGTCCCGTCCACTCAGCACACTCGTAGTGATTTGTGCATCAACGAATTCTGGGAAAACCTGAAGTATTTGCAGTTCTTAGTTTAAGATACTTTCTGTAATCTTGTTTCGGAATGGCCAGTTTGATATCACATCTTGAAGCCCCCTCCCCCCGTTCCTAACCTTCCACGTTCAGTTAATAGAGAGCATGTCCTGTAATTCTTCCTCCACCCTCGGTTGTCCACCGTCTTCCTTCCGCCACATCTCCGATACTTCTTCCCAATATCTGGAGCTGCCTGAGGGCAATAACGTTTGATTGGAGCTGACAGCCACACAAACCAACCAACCGCCTTCACCCCCTCGTTCGACAACCTGTGAAATATCGTCTCCACTAAATGGATACCGTGTATCCTGCCGTGAAAGAAAAGTAGGGGTTGCCGAACAGCTGAATTCAAGAAAGAGGTTGAAAGAACAACGGAAGTATCTGGAAGCTACGCCGCTTCAGGACTGCGAAAATTATATTTCCTAGTTATTTGGTATGCAAGAAGAGTACCTTTTGTACGTGAGCAGGCATGGGGGTGGGGGTTGTTCACACGCTCAATTTAATTAACTGTAACAGGTAATCAAATAATAACAATAAAGCTAAGAAATCCAAATAAATGGAAAGTCGAAGAAATGGTGGAATAATTTCAAAAATTTCAGATAAAGTGGAATCAAATGTTCTGAGGATGTCAGATAGCCATTTGCCTCGAAAAGTATTAAATTACAGACACAAAGTAAAAATAAATTTAGGAACACCATATCGCCCATGGAATGATCAGTTCTTGCTGTCGCAAAACGGGTTTTGGTTGCCCAGACTTGCAAGAGGAAGAAGAAGATGAAAAAATACTATAATAGCTGTAAATATTTTTTTACAAAAGAGAGGTGCTGGAAGTTATCAAGAAGATAAAAATACATTAGTTGTGATAAGAAGGATCTTCGTCCTACAAAATTCGATGGAAGGAATGGTTAACAGGGAAGGAAGCACGCAAAGACAAAGATATCAGCTGATAGATTTTATTAAATCAAGTGATTCCTACACTGAGATGAATAATCAGACAAAATATTTGAAAGCACTGACAAACCTGCTCACTGGGCAGAGAACATTGATTGATTGATTTGGTGTTTTAAGTGCATTTTATGCACAGTAAGGCTAATCAGGACTAGACCTACAGCTTAAAGTGAGATCCGAACCACTATGTATGTCCCTTCACCGGGTTGGGCAGAGAACAATCAATGAATGAGTAAAAATTCATAGACCTTTCCCTGCTATTATTACCATTAATTAAGTAGGTAATTATGATGTAAGAATGGAGATATAAGAGAACACATGCACTCTCTAGCTTATGTTTATTAAATTCACTAAAATTTGTGAACAAACGTCAAAATGTTTTGAGGTGCAATATTTATGCAAAAACAGAAAGGTTGTGCTTGAGGTTCAAGAAACATTAAGTCCCTGATTATTATTTTATGCACATTATTATTAGTGTTAGTAGTACGCATTAATTTTCCCAGAGACCGTCAACAGAAAATTTATTTTCCCGATCTAATTTTTATCTTCATGCGAGTTCTGCGGAAATAAATAAGCTTGGTATTATATATATAAAAAATAATAAGCAAGTATTTGATGTTTATATTTTATTCTGGTCTTCATTTGATTTAATCTTCCCAACAAATACATCCATGTACTTCAAATGAAACTGCTTCTTCTTCGAGCCAAAGCTCCACTCAATACTGGAAGAACCAATCAGATATCGATTTCGCGATGTGTTCTCCATGATGTCAAACGTGTAGGCGCCAAATCCCATCTGTACTTTACAGATTGTTTGATTAGATTTGTTTTTATTAGCGTCCCATTTCTGCTACTTTTCACTAATTACGACGATGAGGATGAGCGACCTCGGATTTTAATCTTTCTTTTCCTTTGCAGACAAATAATAAATAACAAGTTATATCAGCGATTCAATAAAAAAAAGGCGACAACGGACTAAGTTGTATAGTGCCTAAAATAACCTATTTTGCTTGTTAGAACCTATTTTAGGTTTATGCGGCTAAATTAAATCTTCTTTTAGGTTTTACAGGATTGTTATATTTCACAGAGGTATTTCGCTAACGAAAAATTCAATGATTGGCTTGTTTGAAATATGGTTTCTGTCGATTTCTCTTCCTCCAAATCGGTGATGTTTTTCAAAGCTCTAAACAAAACAAAATATCTGACTCCACTGTTATCTGCACACAGTGGCGACGATTAGAGGTGACAGTTCCCTCCTACTTTTTGCCTCCGTACTATGGACTCTTAATGCTAAGCCTTGTCTACCAAGAGAAAGCAATCCTTGCCACCCCCCTCCCCTTCCACAGCTTTTGCACCCAATCGCCTCTACTGCCTGCACAGTTCAAAGTGCAAATTTCTTATTTGTGTGGTTTGCTCACCTTCGCGTCAGTTCGATGTTTTGTGGCATTCAAGCGTTCCGAAGTATCGTTTCAGCAATCAAATTTGCACCCCTGACTATGTTTCTGTTGAAAGATCATTTTCAGCATATAAAATGATCCTCACAGACAAAAGGCGAAGTTTGACTGTGGATAACATGAAAGAAGATTCAGGGTGGTCACAAGGACCATGATAACATTCAAGTATAATTCCCGGTTTTCAAGGCGAACTTTCCAAAAATTAAAGGGTAGAAGCAAGATCTATTCCAACCTCACATATTATCGACTCTCAACAAATATATGAGTATTAACAGTATAAAGGGTCTGTGTGATTCCAATGTACCCACAAATGTATATAGTCAACTTCAAGATATCTGATCATGCAATAATCTTCCGTCTGTTATGATTGATTGATTTGGTGTTTTAAGTCCACTTTATGCACAGTAAGGCTAATCGGGACTGGACCTAGAGTTTAAAGTGGGATCCGAACCACTTGTGCCTCCACCGGGTATCGAACCCGAGACCCCTTGACTACTCCCTTCTGTTAGATTGTTCTGCAATAGACACAGAATTGAGAAAATTCTGTTTCAATTTTGGTTGTTACATATACCTAATAAAATGTCTTACGATTCTTGTGAAATTTTGTTTTTAACGATTGTAATAATCAGTATTTTTCATGAATTTTGTACAATTGTAAGTTTCTATGAATCTTCTTTAGGATTTTTAGAGCATAATTTTAAATTTTTAGAACCTAATTTAAGATGTTTAGAACTTATTTTATGATTTCTAGAACCTAATTTAGAATTTTAGAGCCTATTTTAGGAACCTAAAAAGGACATATTTTAGAACCTAAAACTCCGAAGTCTTGTGATGACATGATGAAATTGATGACGGGACACTCACAAAGAACACTCCTTATGGACTATAATTAGAGCATAATGTAAGTCTACAATTTAAGATCAGCTGTATATTAGGTTCTGGCACTCAATCCACAATATCTATAAACGAAAGAACTCGCTCCAATAAAGCTTAGGTTGTGGAAAGAACATCAGTTAAGTAACAATGGATTTCGGTTACAAATATCTTTCATGTCAAGTGCTTATTAAAAGAACGCGATCCAGGAATTATAAATTCAACTATTTATACTATACAACGGCAAGATTAGTGAATGATAAGTGGGCTAAACTTTTGAGCAAATCTTTACTTCTCCTTCAAGTACACATCTATTACAGGCTGGATGACTCCCAGAGCCGCTCCATTGGTCGAGAAATTCCCACCTGAAATCATCCACTCCTGGAATCGAACCTGGGTATCCCGCATGGCAGTCAAACGTCCACACGACTGGACCACCAAAGTGATGTTTGTGATAAATAAAATATATATACATGTACGTATATAAACTTTTTTAGAACAAAGTATTCACATATTAGTTTGCCTATGCTGGTTTAGCGAGGATCCTGCCCATTGAAATCTAGGTCTCCGTGTGGAATGATTCAGAGAATTTGTAGTCACGGCCTTGGCTTCCGCAAGAATGGAGGCAAATCTAGATCAGAAGATTTGGCTTTCTCCCAAACAACGCAGGAGGTTGCGCTTGTGATATAATTTTCGCGAGAGGCGTGAGTTATGTTATTCAGCTACACACTACCCATGTCGCCGTCATTTCGGGTATCTCTCGTCCTGACTGGACATTTTTTTGGGGAGGAGGGGGGGGGGAGGCCGGTGTATTGCATGTGAATGAATTATATAAGTACTGTAGAAATACAAATGTTAGCATTAGTAAATGTTGTTCAAGTTTCCCATGGCAATCAAAGTACATTTGTTTAAAACTAAGAGCACATGGTCTACATAGCTCATAATATTAATGGTTCGTGTATTGGAGGAGGGATGCCAGAGATTTACACCCACTAGTTCCTAGTAACCATGGCAACAAAGGGATGATTTTATCCCCATTTACAACACAAATCTATCTCAGATGTAAACTTGTCTACGAAGCAAGTACTTTTTAGGGCTTTCAACCACCAATCACTGATATTACATCGAAATTTTTTCAATTTGACAATGGGTGTTTTCCTCAACTCATTATTAAGAAATTCACTGTGTAGTTAACAATCATGGAAGCTTGATAATTTTCCTTTGCAGCCAGGTCAGTTTATTCAGTGAAGATGGAGATTTTCAATCTTTGAAGATGAGAGTGACGTCTGCTCTCAATTCCAGCAGATGAGAATAGTGTTAGCTCTCAGGCCTTGAAGATGAGAGTTACGTTAACTCTTGATTACATGAGACTGGCGTTAGCACTCCAATGTTCAGAAACATATCCAGAACGGAACTGGCCAATATCCAGAGGTCGCCAGAGCAGTGGCCGAATTGAAAATAGGTTACTGCCGGTATGCTAGTATGCACAGACCAGTCTTTTGATACAATTCTTTATATGTGCAATTTCTTAAATAATACCTCGATTTTCATTCTCTCTCTTTTTGCACCACAAATTGAGCTCATTTTTTATTTGTGCCACGCACTAATAACTAATATATATTATTTGATTGATGGATTGATTGATTGATTGAGTTGGTGTTTTAAATCCACTTTATGCACAGTAAGGCTAATTGGGACTGGACCTACAGTTTAAAGTGTCATCTTAACCACTTGCCTCCACCGGGAATCAAACCCGGCACCCATTGATTACAAGGCGACGACGCTACCACTGCCTTAATATATATTATATTGATTGATTGATTGATTTTTTTGCTTGATTTTACTTAGCTTTTTGTGCCACTTTTGGCTAATTTCCGAAGATTGGGATGAGTGATGACATGATGAAATTGATGAATGGACTCTCACAAACACCCATGCCCAGGCCGGGATTCGAACCCGAGACCCCTGGCGTCGTAGAGCGATGTGTTAACCACTAATAATGATTAGATATTGAACCACTCAGTACTGCAGAAGTTCCTAAGACAAGCTGCATAATATGATTTACGTGTCATGTTTTAGTAAATAGCTAAGCAAAACAATAAACAAATAAATACACTAATTTTTAAGTTTACTAAAACCTGGACTCAGCAATTTTAGCACTGTTTCCGAAAATCTTGTTGATGAGGATCTTTTTATCCGTTTTACTTGTTGAAACGAACTGCACCCTATATTATTGTGTTTCTTAATAAGCCAAGGATATTAGTTGTTGTTTTTTTTAAAAAAAATTACATTTCAAATGTCCAACAATCAGAAAATAGAATACCAGTAACATTGTCACTGCTAAACTCATCACTATCGTGAGTTTTACATTTCTTGTGGCAAGAAGCCTGATTTTTTCAGTACTAACGTTTTTAGCATTTTGAAGTTCAACTTCAGTTGAATCGCGTATCTTGGAATCTTGTTGTACAAATGTACTCGTTTTTTTTTACATGTCATTACTTTACTTTTTTTACACGCAATGTCAATGTGTGGCACAAGTCAGCCCGTGACTCCAACTGGACGAAAAATAAATATTTATACAGTACAGTTACAAGTTAAAACGTTTGTCTTTACACTTCAATCCACGACCACAAGAATCAAAATCAGAACTGAAAATGCGCGTGGGCAGTTATGATAAGTAAACCGATAAACAAGGTGACTGTGCATTTTTGCGTGTAACATTTTAAATAATTTTATCAATCAAACCCAAATAATTATTAACGGAACAAACCGTTATTGCGATAATTTTAATTCTCGTATGCAAAAAGAGAGGTTTACATTATGAACACGTATATAAATTACTATTTTAATTGCATACGCCAGGGGTTCCAAAAGTTTTTCGTTTCACGGCGCCCTTAGCGTTTCAAGATTCTTCCGCGGCGTTTCAAGGCGCCCAAGTCAAAATGTAGACCTGTCTAACACTTGAAACGATCAGTTCGCATGGTTCGGTTTTAAACTCAGAAATATTTTACAGATAAAAACTACTAAATAAGCACATACATTGGAATACGTGTCATTTCAGTGAAAATATTTGAACATTTCGCGGCGCACACTTTGGGAACCACTGACATACGCTATTGTTGCGTTTCTCATGACTTATAATCGACAATGAGCGCTCAGTCGTGGACAGCGGGGTGGGGGAAGAGTGCGGAGTACTGTATGCAGTGATGTGCGTCTACGTGTAAACAAAGATTGTCTACATTCTACCCGTAGATTATTTTATACACGTAGATGACGTAATCTATGTAAACAACATGGCAAAAGGTGATAACTTAGCAAAGGGCGCCGTGGAAGTTAAACAAAATTCTACTGCGTATCAGTTGCTGATGTGTGAGGAGAACTTTTCATACGCTCCCTTCCAAATTTGAACAATTTCTCACCTAGGAAAAAACCTAAAATAGGAAATATTCTAGTGTTTTATGGGAAAAATACTAATTTTGCCTCACGACTGCCATCTGTTTTTTTTTCATATTATTTATCTTCTTCCATAGTTGATGATAGAAGAGAACATAAATTTTGTTCTAAATACGATTCTTGTCAGTTCGTTAGGAACCAATTTGAAAATGTCACTTTTCTTTCATGGAATCCTTGAAAATTAATTTTAATGTCCATTAGATTGTCTATGTAGTCTATGTAAACTACAACCCAATGTAACCTACGCGTAGATTACGTGTATACAACGCATGTAGACGTAAACGTATAGTGTACGGCACATTACTGACTGTATGGTAGAACTCAAACGTGCAAAAGAGAGAGAGAGAGAGAATATGAGCTTGTATTGACTTCTTAATTTACTGCTGGTATACAAAACCGGCTCATACCGACCCAATTCGATCACAGCGCCAGAGCGGCTTCGAGAAAATTGTTATGTGCTCGTTATTATTGGCAAATGAAGACAAGTGAAACGCATGAATATAATGAAAGACATTAGTTTTATAAATATGGTTGTTTCTGTGTGAACAATAACTAGAAATTTATGAACAAAAATGCATGCTCGATCAGGACTCGAACACAGGTTTCTGGCATTGGTGCAATTTATTTACCAGCTGGACTTTCGAAACGGCCCTTCTATTATCCTGTTTTTTTTTGTTTTTTTTGTTTTTTTCCGCTGTTTTACCTGTGTGAAATTATCTCTGTTACCGTCGACGTAAATAAGAATAGGGAGCACATACGTAATGCAATAGAATCAACAGCTAAAGAAAGTATAGGATACCACAAACCAAGAAAATGTAAGCCATGGTTTGATAATGAATGTCATAATCTAATAGAAATAAGATATCAGGCTAGACGTAGGTGGTAAAATAACTCTGATGATACAAATCTAAGCAATTGCAATAGAATAAAGCGAGAAGTTAAACCACACGATTAGAAGTAAAAAAGAGATTACTTGAAAAGCAAAATTAACGTAATTGAAACAAACAGCAAAAATAAAAAAAATCGGAGATTTATATAAAGGTGTAAATTAATTTAGAAAGGGGTGGCAACCTAAAGTAATCTTGATAAATGATAAAAACGGTGACGTTTTGCCCGATCCAAGAGATATTTTAAATAGATGTATGAACTACTTTAATGACCTTTTAAATGTTCATGTAGGAGAAAAATCAGAAGTAAATGAAGTACACACAGCGGAACCTTTAGTTCCAGAAACTAACATGACTGAAGTTACAGATTCTATTGAAAGACTAAAGTGTAACAAAGCACCTGGCATTGATTTACAGAGGTTGTTCGCTTTATATCCGACCACTTTCGATTCGGTGCTGCCACCTGGCTTATCATGCTGGAACTATGGGTCTGCTGGCGGGAGCAGTGTTGTGTCTGACCTTGTAGGTGCGTGAGTGATGGTAGTGAATGTTATCAAATGTCGCCGAAAATCAACCGGTATTGGGAGGGTTACGTAATGGCCCTTTTCCATGCTACGTTTTGATACGTACGCATTGTGAAACAGTGTCGGGAGAATGGGTTAACACTCGGGGTGACTACTGCGAAAGCTATTGTGGCCCGTTACACACAACAGGCTCTCCTTGCGAACCATTCACCCACGAAAACCACCAGGAGAAGGGCTGCAAGCAAAGTGTCACCCGTAGTGCTAAGGGGGATCCGTCGATTGGCGTGCCAAGGAAATCCCCCGACTCAACGTGATATAGCCCACAGATTTCACTTCGCACCGTCAACTGTGAAGAAAACAATTCGCAAGCGCCTCAGGTTGAAGTGTGTGCGGAAGGCCCGTGTACACCACCTTCTACCGCGTCACATTGCCGAACAAACTGCAGGAAACTGTATGAAAAGTACCTGGCGGGTTCCAAAAGGAAGAAAGTTGTTACAATGGATGAATCATATGTCCATCTCACTGCTGGTGGTCACATTCGGGCGATCACATACCGTAACATTGACGGCAAGGGGCGCAGCAACTTTGTTCGTCAGTTCAGGGAAAGTTTCCCTCGTGGCTTTATGGTTCTGACGGGATTCGGTATGGGACTTTTGATACACCCTGTATAATATATTAATCGAGTTTGGAATACCTACGAGGGTCACTATTTATATTTTGAGCCTTGGCAACACTGATTGAAGTTAGGCGCGATTTGACGTTTGCACGGAATCGTCTGGCATTATTGACCATAACGTACTTCAAATGTTTTGTCAATAGCTTCATTTGTGTTGTTTATGTTGCCTTGGAGATTGCGCGACAACAATAAAATGGAATTAACTCGTGAACATTTTCGTGCGATGATTTTTTTACGATTTTCGACGTGGATTATCAAGACAAGAGTGCATCGATCAACTTACTTCCACATTTGGCGACGAAGCCCCATTCTCTGCCACTGTGAAACGCTGATATAACGAATTTAATCGTGGCCGCCATTCGCTCACCGACGAGATTCGCGAAGGTCGTCCAAAATCAGTTGTTCAAGAAAACATTGATGCTGTGCAAAACCTAATACGACTGCAAGATCGTCATGTGACATACTGTGAGATTGAGGCAACCATAGGCATTAGTTCCACCAGCATATAAAAAATATTACATGATCATTTAGCTGTGAGAAAGGTATGTTCTCGTTGGATCCAACGCAATTTGACAAAAACTCAAAAAGACGCCCGCGTCAATTGGTGCAAAAAAAGGCTCAATAAATACAATCGTGGTGCTTCAAAAGACGTATATAAGATTGTAACAGGAGACGAATCATGGATATATGCATATGAGCCGGAACGTAAACAGCAGTCGACTGTATGGGTGTTTCAAGATGAACCCAATCCATCAAAAGTTGTTCGCGCTCGAAGCACATCGAAACAAATGGTCGCCTATTTTTTGGGGGAAAAATGATCATGTGGCAACTGTGCCTTTAGAGGAACGTGGAACGGTCAACTCTGAATGGTACACAACAATTTGTTTGCCAGAGGTCTTCGGTCAAATACGGAAAACAAACAAACGCCGTCGGATCATTCTTCATCAAGACAATGCCAGCTGTCACACATCTCGTCTAACAACCGACTTTATGAACAGTCAAAAAATCGAATTGATGGGTCATCCGCCGTACAGTCCTGATTTGGCACCCAATGACTTCTTCTTGTTCCCGAATGTCAAGCATAAATTGAGTGGACAACGATTTTCGTCGGCGGAAGACGCCGTTGATGCGTTCAAAACCCATATTATGGAGGTGTCTCAAGAAGATTGGAAAAACTGCTTTGACAAATGGTTCGAACGAATGCAAAAGTGTATTGACCATAAAGGAGAATACTTCGAAAAACAATAAAGCAGTTTTCAATGCCAAATTCCTGTTTTTTTTCATTGTTAGGCTCAAAATATAAATAGTAACCCTCGTATGAAGCTTGTTAGTATGATCACAGTATGCACCAGTGATACAGAAAGTAAAGTTCGTGTGAGTATTAATGTGTCTGAAAAATTTACAATTCATGATGGGTTAAGACAAGGAGATGCATTATATCCATTGCTCTTTAATTTTGCCCTTCAAATATGCTGTTAGGAAGGTAAAAGAAACTAAAGAAGGACTGAAACTAAACTGTGTGACCCAGTTGTTAGCATATGCAGATGATGTAGACTTATTAGGGGATGATATAAATACAATTAAGAATAATGCTAAAATATTTTTCAAAACTGCTAAAGAGATAGGTTTGGAAGTTAACAAAGAGAAAACTAAATATATGCTTACAGGCCGAAACCAAGTGTTAGGTAATAATCAAAATCTAATTATTAATAACAACTCGTTTGAACCACTTTCCAAATTCAAGTACTTAGGAGTAATACTAACACATGAAAATTATATTATAGAGGAAATAAAAAGCAGGCTTAATTCAGGAAATGCATGTTACTTTTCTATTCATAAACTTTTGTCTTCTTGTTTAATATGTAAGAAACTAAAAGTTAAAATATACAAAACAGTAATTTTGCCTTTATTATTATATGGATGCGAAACTTGGTCCTTTATATTAAAAGAGGAACATAAATTGAGAGTATTTGAAAATAAGATCCTTAGGAAAATCTTTGGACCTAAAAGGGATGAGGAGTCAGGTGAGTGGAGAAAGTTACATAATTTAGAACTACATAATTTGTATTCACGTCCAGATATTATTTGAATAATTAAGTCAAGAAGACTTAGGTGGGCAGGCCATGTGGCACGAATTGTTTACAGGATTGTTGTTGGAAGACCTGATGGTAAGAGACCTGTAGGAAGGCCAAGACGAAGATGGAGGGACAACGTTGAGATGGACCTAAAGGAAATTGGTAGGGATGGAAAAGAGTATATACGTAGATCTTGTTCAGGATAGGGACAGATGGAAGGCCCTTGTTGCTGCAACCATGAACCTTCGGGTTTGAGAAGGCTAGAGGGTTAGTTAGTTAGTTAGTTAGTAAGTAAGTCCATACACCAGTGTCACACTAGTCTGCAAAATGCGGTCCAGGATGTCCAACGTAGAAGGGAAATTGACATTTTGGTGTTTTCTGAAAAAGGTCACCTCTTACACTTCTGTGTGAATATTCGGGAAAGGGATAGTGTGAGAGAATGAATGAGGTATTACAAAGCTATTAATTAGCTTATTGTTGCTGCTGTTGATACTACGGCAACTGATAATTCTCTACTTTAAAAAAGAAAGTAAATTTTCTGCAAACAAAATAAAATAAAAAGCGTTAATTCGCAGACTGTGTAACGAGTTTAACGACTATCATCTGCACCTTCTGTAACTTCTGAGTCTTCCATCTTTTCCTTTCAAGTAACTGTCAACTGCCATAGTAATGCTGGGGCGGCAGTCAACATCTGGACCTTGAATCTACGATTGTTAATATCAGATTGAAGTTAAGGTATTCAACTCCTGCAGCTCAACACGCTGGCTGCTCTAAAGTTTGGAAAGTTTGTTTTGAACCCTGCCCTGCTGATTTTAATCCATTTTTTGTGTTTGTGGAGGTATGTTTTACGAATGCACCAAGCACAGATAGGATACCGTTATTTAAATATGACTTTTCATTATGTAGAAAATACGGCCTCGTAAAAAGCTTAGTGAAAATTACGCAACTTTGGCAAGTGCAACATCGACAAATTTTTGGTGCTATTTTTCCCGATGCTCTCCGTGTATTAAGTTTTATAGACTACTTTGGTTGGTGAAATAAAGATAAAGAATGAATGAGTTAATTTAAATTTTGGGGTACTTTGGCACATATGGCTCTTTTCCGCCCTTCAATGTATGGGGGGGGGGAATCCGCTTATCTAAAATCCTTATCTGTAACAATTAAAGATAAGACTCTTCAAGCGTATTTAAATTACATAAGATATATGATTACAGTGCATATTGAGTATACTTATTTAAAATAGGTACTAACAGAAGCATATGTAACGAACTTTAATATTTGTATGATTTGTATGACATCTGATCCTGATATGATGACCTTTTGAGTTTTTGTAATACAGGTAACAAATATATTTTTTCTCTTTTCCTTTAACGTTGTGTGTAAAATGAACAAACTTTACAATCAAATGCCAGAAGAGCTAATTGTTTGCCCTTATGGATAGGATTGACGTAGAATCCAATTTTAATTTTCAGTACCAATAATTTCAGGAATTCAAAAAAAATATCTGGTTTGGCCTGGCCGTCGGCACAGAGCAATTCTCTGGTTGTGAAGGTGCACTGTTGACAGTCTGGTATTTGAAAAATTTGCAGTAAGGGGGGGGGAATTTGAGTGACCACTCTAGAAACATCGGGATATTTTCTTCGTAGTTACCCTCACCTAGTGCTAAAAATTAGCAACCAGAAGAGGGGGGAAGTCCCCTTCATCACTCTTTTAAATGCCACCCTTGAGTCCAGGGAATGTTGGGTTTTATCCACGGCTTCCTCTGTGAAGGCAGCAAGTGCCTCCAGACCAACCTACTTGGCCGAGACCCGCCTTTATTCTCCCCTCTTGGAAATGTCCCCCGTGGATATCTTCCGCAAATCCTCTCCGTGAACCTGGATATAAACGATGTCCCATTTACCGTGCAAACGATCAATGACCCTTTCTAACGCTCCGACAACCATCCGTAACGGGAGACATTGAAATTCCTATTTGCCCCATACCTCACGTCGAGTACGAGCAAGAATTTGCATATCGTCGCGTCTCCACCTTCACAGGGAGGGGGCATCGGAAGACAACCCCATCGATTTCCCGATTCCACTTCTGCGGAAAGAGAAGACGATACAGACCAATATCGGAAACGTAAACATTTTCCAGCCTTCCCCCTACTACCTCCCTTTGCGGGAGGGGTGGTATTTGAATTTCAAATAAGCGACTGCGAACAAACGAAATGCAACCGCTTGTCGATGTCTCAGTTCCAGCGAACTGGATGTTTTAAATTCGCGGAAAGGATCAGGAAGAGATGAGCCAAGTGGAATATGGTGTAGAGTCCTTCTGGGCAATGATCTCCAATGCAGAGATCCCCCAACGAGGAAGCTGTGCGTGAGGTCGAATCGTGGGAAACAATGAAGGTCCTTCCTCATAGAAGTGTCCATTGAAGCAAATTCACATTGTATACAGTTCGACATACAATCTTGGAAAAC
Organism: Lepisma saccharinum; assembly: GCF_977018435.1. Taxonomy (NCBI): domain Eukaryota; kingdom Metazoa; phylum Arthropoda; class Insecta; order Zygentoma; family Lepismatidae; genus Lepisma; species Lepisma saccharinum. Next base: position 62,528,612 of record NC_139233.1, read on the forward strand.
AACAGTTCTCAAGTCCACAACCTGTCATAAAAATGGCAAATACACAATCTGGTTTCAACTTCACTAGATTTTTTCCCGAAGGGAGCTGGAATTGCAAATGTGTATATTACATACCTGCATTCTATTGAGAAAGCATAAACAATCAAATATTTTGTAATTACCACTTTTCAAAGTTGTTCAAAGCCAAAAATAGCAATAATAATAATAATAATAATAATAAATTTTCTTTATTCAGCGGGCGAGGTTCAGCCAAGGGCTGCTCTGCCACCTAACCCTTGTCAATATGATAATACATATGTGATTATTATAAGCTTATGGAGCAGTAAGCTAAACGTAAAAAATAATAATAATAATACAAATAAAAATAAAATAAAAATTAAGAAAGAAAAAATACATAGGAATTAGTTGCATACAAAAAAAAGTGTAACTAGAAATACAAAAAGACAATAATAATAATAATAATGCAATAATACAATTCCTTATAGTGAGTGACTTGATACCTTTAGTATGTGCCCCGACTCTGCCATTGTTCCATTAACAGCAGATCTTTTATTTTACCTTTGAAATATAATGGGTTTTTTACGCTAGCGATATTTGCAGGCAATGCATTCCATGCTTTGGGAGCCGAAAAGGAGAAAGATGATTTGTAGGCCGTGGTAGAGTGATTGGGTAAATCGAAGTTGTTCCGCTTACGTGTAACATACTGATGGATTTCCCTACGGGAATGCATCTTCTCAAACAGGTACTGCGGTTTACCTTCTGTCAGTATGCGGCGTATAAAACAGAGATAGTGCAACTTCCTTCTGTTTGCCATGGTAAGAACCTGATTATTATTTAAGAATGGAAGAATATGATCGGATCTTTTGGCTTGAAAAATGTATCGGAAGCACGCATTTTGCACCATTTGTATTTTTTTACTGAGCTTTTGCGAGAGTTGAGGGCCGTAAACATTATCACAATAGTCGAACAAAGGGTAGATTAATGCTTGGGTGAGTCTTAGCTTGCATTCCGCAGGGAGGAAGTCACGGAAACGATTCAGATTCCTAAGTGTTCCATAAGCTTTCCTACATTGCGTCTTTACATGTTCTGTCCAATCAAAAATTTCGTCAAAAATCAGACCAAGATTTTTAGCAGTGTTATTCCTGACAATGGGCAAATTGTTCATTTTGAGCTCGATCTTAATATTTTTAATTAACGACCTTGAATAATTAGAACCAATGATTATGAAAGTGTATTTTTCTGGATTTATTTTAAGACCGTTAGATACACACCAGTTACTGACGCTGTTCAAGTCAGAATTTAGTGACTGAAGCTTATGTTCCAACGAAGCGTAATGTTCTGAGAAATATAACTGGGTATCGTCTGCGTAAAAATGTGGAGTGAAGAATTTTATGACTTGCTGCAAATCTGCAGTGTAAAGGGTGAAGAGGAGGGGGCCTAATATCGATCCTTGCGGCACGCCTGCTTTCAGCGTTATAGGTTGAGACACTTTAGATGGTGAATTATGTAATACGACCCTTTGGCGTCTGTTAAATAGATATGTTTGAAACCAGTTTAATGTTGAAGGAGAAAACTTGTAATATTTAAGTTTGGCTAATAATAAATCATGCTGCACAGTGTCAAAAGCCTTACTGTGATCCAGAAGTACTAAAATAGTGACTTGCTGTTTATCAATGGCATAGAGAATATCATCCACAACTTTAGCAAGAGCAGTGGCTGTGCTGTGTTTCTCACGAAATCCGGACTGCAGCGGGGGCAGTAAATTATTCGTGTTAACGTAGTTTAACATCTGAGAATGCACTATTTTCTCGAGTACTTTAGATAGCACAGGCAAAAGACTGATAGGCCTAAAGTCATTGTAAGAAGTGGCGATCTGCTTTTTCTGAAGTGGCAGGATTCGTGCTTCTTTCCACATTTCAGGAAAGACGCCACTGGAAAGAGAGGAGTTAATGACGTGCGTTAGCGGAGATAAAACATAAGGCAAAGAAAGTTTGAGCATTTTAGTACTGATACCATCTACTCCAAAACTATTTGAGCGTATGCTATAAATAGTTCTATGTACATCTTTTTCAGTTACCTCAGTAAAGGTAAAATATTGTTCAGCGGTGGAACAGGTTTTGTTCTCGAAATGATTTATTTGCTGAGCCTTAAGTGGAGGAGGAATTTCAGATTCATTGCAAATTTTACCAAAATGGTCATTAACAGCATTTAAATCTTCAGTGGTACTTATGAGAGAGAATGTATTATCGTGAGACTTTTTATTGTTAACAATACCCAATTGTTTCAACTCATTCCATGTTTCTCTCCGGTTTAAATTTTTCCCGCCAAATTTGAAGGTAAGATAACATTTCTTTTCTTGTCTTATGACAGTTGTTGTAAAATTCCGGAGTTCTTTATATTGTTGCCAGTCGCTTGGATTGTTCGAACGTTTGAACTTTCGTAGCGCGTTATCTCTGATTCTCATCAACAATTTAACATTACTGGTGATCCACGGTGCATTTTTCTTATTGTGCTTTACGATTTTTAGAGGTGCGTGCGTGTCAAAAACATTTTGTATATTTGAGGTCAAAAACTCCACTTTATTATTAACATCATCAAGTGAGTAAAGCTTTGACCAATCTACATCAGTTATATCTTTTGCAAAACTTTCTTCGTTGAAGGTATTAAAATTTCTACAATAAACGTAACTCGCTTGAGGTTCCGGCTTCTGCAACAAGAAATCAGCGTACGCAACGCAGTGGTCTGATTTACCGATTGGGACAGTGACGTCAGTTTTAAACAATAATTCTGTATTGTCAACGGCTATGATGTCAAGCAGCGTTTTACTTTTTTCGGTGATACGGGTTGGTTTATTAACTATTTGCGTTAGACCAAATGAATCAAAAATCGATCTTAAAAGCCGTGTTTCTGGTTTATTCGGGGTGAGATAATCGCAGTTTACATCTCCTAAGAGGAAGAGATTATCAACTAGTGGATAGATTTCGGACATTAATTCTTCGAACAATGTAAGTTTTGTGTATGGGACATTTGGCGGTCTGTATATGGAACATACACCAAACTGTTTATTCATGTACTTCAGAATCAAAGTTAACGTTTCGATGCCTTCAGTATTTACTTTCGTCTCTATTGTTCGAACAGTTAAGTTAGATTTATGAAAAACTACAATTCCGCCACAGTTTCTCTTGGTTCTATTTTTTGTTAGCGTTTCATAACCCTGTATACTAATTAGAGATAGTGGTGTTCCGTCCTTTATCCAGCTTTCTGTAATGACAATCAAATCGAAGTCTCCCTCTTTTACAACAAGCCGCAGTTCGTCCATTTTCGGAACTAGCGATCTGACATTCGCGAGAGCGACACGGAAAAATGAGTCATTGCTTGGCCCTCCCCTTCCCAGCAGCTGGTCATTACCTCGGGGGTTAACGGGAATCATCCTCACATTTGAGCCCTTGCAAGGAATGCAGTGAAAAACTTTGGATGTTTTCAGGCTTACCAACTATTGAATACTTGCTATTAAAGAATAAAAGGCTTACCTTGTCTCGTGGAACAAATGACAGGTCGGGCAGGTTGATATTTGGACACTGAGGTAACACGATTACACACATTTTCTTCATTACGTCACTCTTAATAGGACAAGGAAATATATATATATATATATATATATAAAAGAATATGTTGAATATATATGCGGAAAAAAAAACGAGCGCACACGCAATAAAAAAAATATATATAATATAACTAGTAATAATAATAAAAGAAATATAGAATGATAAAAATAAAAGAAATATTAAAAGTATTTCAATGTTAACGGGTTACTAATGTTAAAGTGGCTTAGGAGTCCGAGCAGTCTTGTTTATGGGTCTAGTCTTTTGAGGGGTAAGGCTCAGGGGCCAATCGGGATAGTTCCTTCATTCTTGTAATGGTGAGTTTCCTGCCGGTAGCGGTGCGCACCACGATCCTGCCGTCTTCCGTGTAGCACGCGCGGCGCCCGAACTTCTCTTTCGCCGCCCGCAGCATCTCCTGTCGCACTGGAGTCAGCGACTCGGTGATGTAGATTCGTGACCCGGCTTCTTTTAGCTTTTTCTTCGCCGACCACACGGAGTGCCTGGTTTTGTAGGTGGCGAATTTAACAATAATGCAGCGTTTTCCTTCCTGCACGGCCTCGGCCATGCTACGGTTTGGTTTTCCCAAACGATGGCACCTCGCGATCTGGTCACTCTTGATGTCGACGTGCATCTTATTTCGGAATAAGTCCAGGACCTTCTCCTCCACGTTCTCCTGGACGTTCTCCTGCACTCCGTGAATAAGGAGACACTCACGCCTTGAATACTGTTCCAAATCGTCCAGCCTATCTTCTTGCGATTCTATCCTATCCAGTAAATAATGGAAGTCGTCCTTTTGCACTCTGAAACTTTCCTCCAACCGTGCCTCCAATTTACTCAGCTCGTCTTTGAGTTTCTTCATTCCTTCGGAATCGTACGTAGCACTTAGGTCCCCGCTTCTTGACTGTGTTTCACTATCAATTTTTCGTTTGAAATTGTCCAGCTCGCCACGCACCTGCTTTTCGAAGCTTTCCAGCCGGTCGCCGAGTTCCTTGGCCACAGCACGAGACATCTTGGGTTGGTAGGCGTGAAGCACAGTGGTTATGGCTTGCGACGAGCGTCAGATAATTATTCCAATATTTTCTCTTAATTAACGTTGAAGTTGCACTTGCACACGTCAGTCCTGAACCTTGACACTACCTCTTCCTTGTGTGAAGATAAGAATCAGCCAGCAGCCCGATGTCCAGCAGAATTTTACAATCTTCTCCGGAGCCGATCAGCACGTCCTTAGCACTCTTCGGAGGTCTTGCATGGCATAAGTGTGTTTTCATTTACTACTTGGTTATTCCCAAGTGCTTTCATTTCAAAATTTTGATTTTCTCAAATTTCGGGAGGGGCTTCAACCCCATCAGCTTTTCCCCTCCCTGTGTACGCCAGTGTATGACTCCGATATAACTCCAGGTTCTGGAAAAACTTAAATATATAGTACATGAAGGTTCTCTTATCTTCACTCTTCAACTGGAAGAGGGTGATTTCATGAAGCGGCTCTGGTGTCCACCCAACCTAAGGGGGTAAAGGTAGCTGGAGGGCGACTCTTACCACATCACCTCAACGAATGTACGAGATCGTGAATGTGTGGAACACTATTTACACATATCTCGTATATCTTCGCGGAATGTTGCAAATTGCAGAGGGGTATCTTCACTTTTGCTATTCATCCTCTTCGATATGTCCTAACCAAGGTACGAACCAGAGATCTCTATCTTCGTATCTCGTTACGTGGACCAGTAGGCGCAAAGGTCAGCACACAAATGTCCAAAATACATCCATTGGATATCCCTTGAAGACGTACAATGAATATCGCTAATATACATGGATCTTATAGAGTAGGTTCAATAAGAGTACGCACTTAGTGTTCAAAGTCATATTACGGAAACGTAAACAAACAGAAACACAAAACAACTGCACCTACTTCTTAAGTAGTATCTTTACTTTCGTATGGAACTAAAAATAAAATGAATGGAAACAAAATATAGGATATACAATTATATTTTTAAATGGATGCAAAATAGTACTCTTAGGGGACTAGTTCTTAAAGAGTACGCAACACGTCCTCTAAAAGTACGCACTTGAAAGCGTCGTGGAGATGATGGAAATAAAACCTCTAACACATGTCACACTGAAAGGCACCCTGTCCTTCATATGAAAGCTTCATAGTACCATTGCTCGCAATCTCCATATTCAATCCAGTCTTCTGTAATTGGTTCCCCGTGGATTTCGTGGCATCCTGGGCAGTTGACAACTTCTTGAAGGTCTGTAGATGTGGAAGGTACAGCAGCATCAAATTTCAAGCGCCGTTTTCCTTTCCAACGCTTGCCTTCTTTACTTGGCTATGTACTTTGGAATGATGAACACTACAATGTTGCTTGATACGGTGATGATGTCATTATTTACGATTTCTTTCCGCATCTACTGCGCTTCAACTCATGCTTGGCATTGGGCAGGGGAAACAATTCAGAAGGAGATACTCGTAGGTCAACTTCTGACTGCCTGTTGCTGCCATTGTCTCTTCGACAGTCAACATCGTCCTCATGAGGCTGAATTGAAGTATCTGAGCACTGACTGGTTTCCTCCTGAAATTCAACCAATTTACGGTTTGTTTTCCTTTTGTAGCCTAACATCTTTCCTGTAGATGAAATAAAAACTATTGTCACAAAGTTAACGTATGAATTTATGTACTTAGAGTACTGTACTTTCATTTTATTTGTGATCCAATCTATGCAAATTCTTCTAATTTCACAGAAAATTATTGAGAAATTGTGACCTCAGACATCTTTTAAAAAATATCACAGATTCAAGGAATTTTACTACGTAGAAACTGCCCTGTCCCTCAAGAGTACGCATGCGAACTGTTTGGGTAGTGTTCAATGCGTACTCTTTGAGGACAACGCCACATTTAATGTTTGGTCACCAGATGGAAGAATCAATCAGACTAGACATGTGAAATCCACACCTATGTATTCTGAAGACGTGCACAGTTATTTACTATACAGGTCATTGTCTTCCCGTTTTAGCCTTATTGGGCAGACGTTATATTCTACAAGCGTAATATACACTGAATGGCAATAAAGTACTTACCTGCTAATTACTCAGTCTCTGCCAGCCGCTTGTTACTTCCTTCATGCTCATACACAACCTTCCGTACTGCTGCTTGCTAACGTCTAGAAGCTACCATCCCACAATGTTGCTAACTTTGGAAATCGGCACTGCGTATTCTTTCAAGACCACGTACTCTTATAGGAACCTACCCTTGGAGATTTGTGACACTATAAGCGAGTAATGACTCGAATTTTGTTTGTATTGAATTTTGTTTGTATTGTATTGTAGCATTTCTGATTCTGAGATAAAGAAAAGTTTCAATCGCTAATAATAAATAACAAGTAAATATGTTTATAAACGATAATGAACGAGTGCAATTATTGTTTCAATTGCACGTTAAAGTATGAAAAAATACATATGTTCATTTTCTAATATCCGAAACACATCCTATTTAGATCCATTATTGGATATCCAGTTTTGGACAAGTTCTAGCTTGGTATTGGATATCCAGAATTAGATAAGTTTTAGATATCAAGTTCTGGATATCCCATGGTCGTCTAATGGATATCCAGAATTGGATATCGCTAACTGGATATCTAATGGATATCCATAATTTTCATTGATCTGATCTGGACATTGCGGACATACACGGGAAATACCTTAGAGATTTGTACTCTATGGGCACACATGTGTGCGAGGGATGGTGAGGGATATATGAGCGAGTATACTCAACGGCAAAAGAAACAATAGGCTGATTTCACCATTTTCATGCAATCCTTTTTACACAATGTGATGATAATGAATTGAAATAATTATGTCAGCATGTAGAGGACAGCACCTGCTTGAAATCAACAGATTTCCATTCCTGAAAACAACGAAGCATGTAGAAAAATAGCAATGACCAATTTGTTTATTATCATCTTTTCCGTTGACTGTACAACATATGCGCGCAGCTCCATTTCATCATTACCTCTTTTCCATATTTACGACGTGCGATAGTAAGCACGGGACATACGCTACATTAACTCCATCCAAGTTCCAAGTAAGCAAAGAGCGGATGACTTCCTTCAATAGTCCGTCACCAGAAAAAGGGGGCACATGGGGGAGGGGGTCCCAAACGCTTCCGCAATGCAAATTAAGTATAATTGGCAGTTAACATGCGGAGGTAATGTTCGAAGACACCCCCCTCCTCCTCAGCCTCCTTGGGAGAGCGTGATTTAAGAAATCTGGCGGGGAACCTCCTCCTGAATATTCATGATTTTCTTGCGCTAGCTCTCGCGTGGGGTCGGGGGGGGGGGGGGAGCCGAAGTTAACAAGTCATCAATCAGACGAATGGATGCCGAGGGCTGATGGGGGAGAAATAGGGTGGAAAATACGAAACGCCACACGTTTACTGGGATGGTGTAATTGGTTGCAGGCAACTCAATAATGGTGCAGCATTGTAAATCAGGATTTACCTGAGGGTTGGTTCTTCATGGTTCCGCGAGCGAAGAAAGGGGAGAAATGTTTTTTGGAACGGAAAGAAATTCAATCGCTAATTGCGATATTTGGAGCGTTGCGCTCATTAGGGTGACGTTAGTTTTAAAATCCCTGTCGGTGTAATTAGTTCCCTTTGTCAGTGGAGGAAGAACTTGAGGTTGCAGTGATTTACGATAGGTTAGGTTACAGTGAAAGGGGTTGACTGCAAAAGCGAGCACTTGTCGATTTCATTACCGATTTGCATTTGTTTTTTTCTAGCAGCTTTTCTGCCACGTTTGGCTAATCGAAACGATTAGGATTCGCGGTGATTAAATACGTGGACATAGACACAAAATGTAAACCTCACAGAGTGTCTCCTGACACCAAAACCTTGTTTGCCTGCAAGGATGACGTTTCTGAGATGTACTACGTGGAAGAGTGTTGTTGCCATACGAGCCCTAAAGCAAAGGTACAGTCGCCGGCATTAGAAATGGAAAACTTAGATCATGAAATACTAGATGGTGTTATGCGTGTTCCTTAACACTGTACCTATTAAAGAGGTTTGCTTTAAGTCCATTTCATGCACAGATAGGCTAAGGCATCCCACCCTTCTATACTCTGTCCCAGCTAACTGTAGGGCAGGCAAACGAAATCAAGTGTCTGCGCAAGTAGTGACGGGAGACGGCTCCACCAATGAACACGTGAGAGGAACGGAATTCCGTGTAGTGGGGGAAAACGACTGCCTTCCCAGCAGCGTGTACTTCTTCGCTCTGGACACTAAATTTCCCTCGCTTCTCTGACGGTATGCGCGGACTTGCTCCACAGTTATCTGGGACAGGGTATACCTGCAACAATAGCAGGAGACATCATTCGACGCACGTTAAAAACAGCCATGACAATGGACCAAACAAAAAAAATAACATATGCAGAGGCACAGCCCTTCACCGGGCTAAAACTCGTTAATCTACGAAACCGCCAGGATCCCTGACTGACTGATATGCTAATCGAGACTGGACCTACAGTTTGAAGTGGGATCCGAGCATCGACCCGGGAACCCTTGATTACAAGGCAACGATGTTAGACTATTGAAGACTTTGATATAGTTCCATCACCGCCGTAGAATTAGGCAACACACAACACCATGCAGAAAGCGAATATTTCATAGCAACTAGTTGTCTCATTTTTATTGCGGCTGACTGTATCTATAACTGACACTGACATCCATACAGCGTTAGTGTACAATCTAGTTTCTTACATTTACATATGTAAATTACGGTAATATATTCGGTACTATGGAGAATCGGGTTCGAATCCCGGGATGGGCTCATCCTGGTAGAACACTTCAATTCATATCCCTCAGACAGCCTCTTATTAATGCTATTAATGAATACCTAGAGGTGAGAGGGTAAAGTATTGTGCTGATAGATACGTTCTGATCTGATTTTGAATATGAATGTCATTCGTCAAGTAGTTGCAATACCGTGGACCTACTGCAACAAAACCTAGGGAAATTCAATTGGCGTAGTTGATACACGGAAAATATAGTTTAATTGGCAGAGATATTCCAAATAGCTTGGCTACGATTGGCGTTCTGGCATCCCAGATGGCGTAGTGGTAACGTCGTCATCTTATAGTCAAGGGGTCCCAGATTCGATACGCGGTGGGCACAATGTGGTTTGGATTCCACTTTAAACTAAAATAATTGGCGTTGTTAGGTAGAATAAGAACGCGATGAAATCAAGAGATAATATACAAGGTCCGCCCATGAAGAAACCGAACTGTGAAAAAAAAGGAACCAATCCAAATAAAAAGGTACCGTATTCTGGCAACACTGCAAAGAGCTATATCGAAACGTCCCGTGAGTGCATGTTTCAACCTGTTACAAGCAGTCGGTATCGGGGCAAGCGTGCGTCAGATGCAGGTCGTGTGCAGGCGGCGTACAAAATACGCACACCAAGATGGAACAACGTTACAACATAAAGTTGTGTTACAAATTGGGTAAATCGTTTACCGAAACGTTACAGATGATAAAGGCAGTGTATGGTGGTGCAGCATTATCAAGAACCCAGGTGTATGAGTGGTACAATCGTTTCAAAGGTGGACGTGAAAGTGACGAGGATGATCCAAGATCAGAACGCCCTTCAACGTCAAGGAATGATGACAATGTGGAGAAAGGTACTGCTGATCGCATTTTTTGATTCCCAAGGACTGATCCACCATGAATTTGTCACTGAAAACCAAACAATCAATCAGTGGTATTACAAGGAAGTGCTTGGTCGACTCAAACAGGATGAAGAGGGTTAGGAAGGACCTCTGTGGTTCTGGCCAATAGTTTCTGTTACACGATAATGCTCGGCCTCATACCGCATTGTCTGTACAACAATACCTTGCTAAGCATTCAGTGACAGTGATCAATCACCCTCCATATTCTCCGGACTTATCGCCTGTTGATGTTTTTCTTTTTCCTAAGATTAAAATGGCTATGAAAGGGCGAAGGTCTAACGACGTCACGGACATTAAATTAAATGTTACGCGTATTTTGCGAACACTTACTGTCAATGACTATCAACAGTGTTTCCAAGACTTGTACAAACGCTGGTCAAAGTGTATTGCCTCATCTGGTGATTATTTTGAAGGTGATAAAGTCATTTGAAGGTAATTCCTTGCTTTTGTTCCTAAAAGAAAGAAGAGTTCGTTTTTTTTATGGGCGGACCTTGTACGTGGAATAATGTACAACAACAGAGGGAAGAATGACTTTGTATTCAAAATACGAATTTTAGTAAAGAATCGTACATAAAAATTCAGAAGTCTGGATTCGAATCCAGGCCTGGGCAGAGGTGTTCTTCCTGACTTCATTAATTTCATCATACAATCAATTATGGTCATTGTCGATTTGGCCAAAAGTAGCAGTAAATTGACACTTAAAAACAAAAGTCAAATCGGAAAGTAATATTCATAGACCATTGAACCGGTTTTGATTGTTATATTGACACATATATACTATTATTGCTTGTTGCAACTTTTTCCATTTAATTATACAAAATCAAGGAAGAAACTAAAAAGTTAAAAGGAAAATTAAAAAAGTTAAATCTTACCTTTTACTCGGTTCTAAACTTAATTCCACTCCTAGCCCATTTCAGAAACAAGAGACAAAAGATAACGGCGTTGCAGCAACACCATTATAGATAAGGAGCAAAGGATGCGGAAGAAACTGAAGGGAAAAAAGCATTCGAAAACGGAGCATCGCTAAAGGTCTTGAGGGAAGTTTCCGTTAATAAAATCCTTCGTAGCATCCCAACATGCTCGAATGGATAATTTCCCTCCGGTTGCAGATATAATTCCCACGGTTCGCTTCCCTTGTGCGTGGTAAAGAGCATAGAGTTTAGCACTTATAAATCTCTCCGGAATTGCATTTTGCTTACAAAGCCGTGGCTTCTTTTTTGCCCTCCTTCGGCTCCTCGTTTCGGCTTAATATTAGGACGTCCGTGTTCTTCTAGCACCTACAACTATGCGATTACGCCGAAGGAAGAGAGGTATTGGAGAAGAATGCGGCAGGCTAGTGTTTGGACCAAGATGCTTCTGCAGCAACGGGCACTTCTCATGTTCTCAGTTCGAAATCTAATTGTGAGCGCGGGAATTCTTATGGCTATGCTGAATATATCAATTTGGAATGCCCTATAAGTACATTGTGTATAAAAGATTAACTAACTATTAGAATTGGAAATTATTTATTTGTACCTAAGGTTTAATCTGTTGCTGCTCTGCATCTTGCAAATACAGGGCGTTTCAAAATGTCCTCCAAGATTTAGGACGTTGATAGCTCAGGGACAAACGCACCCACGGGAATGAGAGCATTTCAGCGAAAAGTCGTATCGAAGTTTTTTATCCTACCTTACACATGTTCGATACGTCCTCTATTGGTGAGTAGACAGAGGTCACTCCTGTACAGCCTCCCCGATGGAGTAGTGGTAACGTCATCGCCTTGCAATCAAGGGGTCCCGGGTTCGAAACCCGGTGGAGGCACTTAGTGGTTCGGATCCCAGTTTAAACTGTTAGTCAATTTCCGATTAGCGTTACTGTGCATAAAGCGAAAACTCAGTCAATGAATCAAAAATTAATCCTGTAACCTAGCTCCTGCCACATGCATCCCAAAATATCAACATGGATGGTAGTAACTGCACCCATGATTCTATGTCGAAGTTCTGGTTAATCTCTTGGTAAAGAAAGAACCTAAACACAATTTTAGTCATAAAGTTTATGTTGTCTGACATCTCAGAACAACCGACTCGGTTTTATAAAATTGCAGTATACAAAATACTGTCTGTTCAGCTTTATCGCCATGTTTGTTCACGACTGGCTCCTAGCGGAGAAACGGCAAATAAGCTCCGGCATCTGTCACAAAACAAACTTGTACATTACCCTTATCCGTTGCCATGCTTTCATCTCTTGCATGTCGTTTGCTACTACATAACCAAACTTCAAAATCCCTGATGAAACACAGTGTGTTTGTACAATCAAACAAAAAGTATATGAACAGATACAAGTATTCAGCTGCATTTACCCTAACAATTTTAGTAACTGCCGGCCCCCGTGACGGAGTGGTTAGCACATCGCGCTACGACGCCAGAGGTCACGGGTTGGAATCCCGGCCTGGCCATGGATGTTTGTGAGTTTGCATTCATCAATTTCATGATATCATCACTCATCCCCATAAGTGGCACAAAGGCAAGTAAAATAAAGTAAATCAATCAATTTCAGTAACTAGCATTAGCAAAAAAATACACGTTTCATTCAAATCAACAGTTATTTGTTTCTTATCAAAAACTTCTAATGTATTTTGTTTTGAACTAAACGCAGAAATTATGAATCTATTACTGGTATGCACTTAGGTCCTGTCCCTGCTCTTGAAGAAGCACTTTCGTACTTTAAAGTTGCCGCATGCAGCATACGAGGTAGCATCTGGTGGTAGCTCATTCTAACAATATGAAGGGACATTGCTCTTTTTCCAGTTCATTTAGTTCCTTTATTGCAACGTGCATACTTGGTATATTCTATGAGCCTTCCCTAACTATACAAGACTTTACCACTTCACGGAAAATTACCCATACACTTAAAATGTGGCTTCACTGAGACTTGTCTAGAGGTGATGTAAAATGACCACATAGATCACTAATCTTGCAGACAAGATTTATTGAAATCTTTGCCATTATCGTGCACGTAGATTTTTACAATAGTTTCTATGTAGTGATATTTTGTATCGTTTCTTAACTCTGAGTTTTGGTGGTGTATTTCTCACTCTTTCCGTGAGCGCCACCACCTGCTAATTGGTTTCTAACATCTCGATGTTTCTAGAACAATCCATGGACTTCAGGAACCTTCTGGAATCCGGGAACAGGCTCAACTTCCGATGCAGATGCACTGAGTATCTACATAACTCTAGAGGAGAAGGTCTAAATATGGGCGAAGGTTTAAATATGGGTTTTGGACTTATCAGCGCTTCCGGGTGCTACAGCCTGGCAGAGGCTATTAGAACTGGTTATCTGTCAAGGACAAAGGTTGCAGCGCCAATTCGCAAGAGAAACTGGTGGTTAGTTTCGGCCTTGGACGCTGTTATAGAATTACGACCTCCGAAAACTTTTTACAGGTATGTTTTAACTCAGTGTTTTCTGAATTCTCATCTGCTTTGTATAGGTTATGATATTAGCGGTACAAAAAACAAATGTGGGCTTTTATAATGCCATGATTTGTTTGAGAAATATGTACCATAGAGAGCGAAAATAAATTGAAGAAGAAAAATAGCGTGATGGTCTAAATATGGGCTATGAAGTGATGTCTAATGTTGAAATCACATTTTCAACATATATTTGGATGTGTTTCTTAATTTCGATTTTTCCCATTCCGCATGATTTTCAAAAGAGATTATTCATAAATATGAATTTTATAATGTTTTAGCGATAAATGACTGTTTTTTTAATTTTAATTGCTTTTTGTGATATTGCCACTAGTAGCCCATATTTAGACCACAATTTTGAATTACATCATTTTACCATTTTTTGGAAAGTGCTTTTTTTAAAATAAAATGGAGACCTTCTATACTTTAGCATGCTATTACATTTAAGTATATATTTCATAGATATGCATTTTAAAGGCAGTTGCTTGATATATTATTTTTTCCTCCGAAAATGACAACATAATAAGGGGGGCCCATATTTAGACCTTTTCCTCTACTGGTAGCATAACAAAAGCTTTCCACGAAATTGAGTTGTTGATCCTGACTCTCTGTTACTGTTAACCATCGTCTTTTCAGTCTACTTTTGCAAAAAGGTTAATAAACTGGTAAATAAAATACATCTGTAATTTAGGAAACAGCAGTTTGTTTCTGAATAATAATAATAATAATAATAATAATAATAATAATAATAACCCCATGCCAAACAGCGCGTGAGGGCCAGGGCCTATCTCCTGCCAGTCTGCCTCACTTCCACCTTTCGAGGTGGGAGATCATCCAACCAGTTACGGGGTGACGTGCGGTCAGCACGATGAACCCTAGTCGTTGCAGTAGGTTTCCATGACCGGGTTACGCTACTCATTCTTAGCTCCACAATTTCCTCACCATGGTGGGTAGCAACCGGTCCCATACACAGCCCGAAATCTCAGGAGAAAAGTTGTTACGCTTCCTCCAGGAGACTCGAAGCTGCGTGTGTCCCGTAGTCGGAGCCCAAAGCATGAATATCCTTCAATGTAACTCACATAAAGAAAAGCTCAATGATTATCAGTAATAATAACAGCAAATAAATAAAAGGTAATAGGCAGAAATGAAACAAAGCGTATCAAATGCCTTATTTGCTCCGGCACAATAAACAGTTAATTAAAATTTAAAGTACAATATTATCAGATACCAAACTGCTGCACAATGGCCAATATATTTGAAGACATGAATGAGTTTTATTGAATATATTTATAGATATTTGTAAACAAAGAAAATAAAAAAAAGTTTGTCAGATTAAGTCCACGTTATACTCAGATATACAAATCAAGACAGGAACTACAGTTTAAAGTAATAACCAAACTACTGTGGAATGTGCCTTTACTTGAGGTCGAGCCCGATATCCCAAGATCAGAATGCGACAGCCTTATGACGTCATCGGAAAAATGTGCATCTTGTGTTGCTTTATATAAATAATATTGTGTAAATGTATTGTAACTCGAAGTTTGGCAGAAAAATAACCAAAGTTGTTGTAAACAATTGTAATGCCTTTGTAGAATAAAAAATATTCCTGACGCCCATAGATGAATACGAGAAAAATGTTATGACTTTCTATGCGAAAATGACACATCCAAATCTACGAAAAACGGGAAGAGTGCTTGACTCTATCCACATTCTTGCTTAGAAATCGGCCGAGTTTAATGTCCTCCTTGTTCGCATATATTCATCTTCTCCTATATGTTAAATGAAATACTCAGTCTTAAATTTCAACAAACACACAGTTATAACATTAGAAACAAAATACACATAACCTCACTGCAACCCAACAATGGCTGTATGAAAACAACGGGCCTAAACATGAAGGAACTATGCTCTACAATAAACTTCCAAAAAATATTGTATCATCATTTGTAGGAAACAAAACTTATAAAATGTGTTACACAGCTTATATTCAGTTGATCTGATCGATTCAACCACAAAATAGTTCTAAAGTGTAGTGCTATACAAATTATTACGCTGAGTAATCTAGTGACGTGTCCACATACTACGGTGCTATGTTCTCCGGGACATACGATCATATTGTTGCACCATCTTTTAGCTTTGAGAAAAAAATATAGTTGCCATGACTTATGCCCTCGTATTAACTTTTCAATTTCTAATAAACTAATGCGCTCCAAAGATAATTGTACTCTGTACAGCAGCTGCCGCAGCTAATTCCTTGTAAACAAGAATTGAAAACTTGTAGTGTCACATTCTTTGAACCATCCAAAGTTGTCCTCTTTAATCTTGTCCTTCTGGAGCGCGATGCTGGAGGAACGATCGCGCTAATCTCTCCAGCATTTCCAGTATATTTCCGCTTTCATCCCAGCCCCG
Source organism: Lepisma saccharinum (assembly GCF_977018435.1). Classification (NCBI taxonomy): domain Eukaryota; kingdom Metazoa; phylum Arthropoda; class Insecta; order Zygentoma; family Lepismatidae; genus Lepisma; species Lepisma saccharinum. The sequence goes on from NC_139233.1 coordinate 62,544,788, forward strand.
GCGTTCTATTTCTAAAATCCCTATTTAATATTCCCTCCGGAAGCGCAACGTATTATTTTCATTGCCAAGAACTGCGGCAGATACTCCTCGGGAAAATTTCTGTTGATTTCCACGGAGACAAAGATTAATATTCGCATATACGACAACGTCCTGACTACCAGTTTTATTCTTCGCTTTTCTTCCCTTCTTCTTACTGCCTTAATCAAGATTTTCTTCATCTGCCTTTTTCCCTTCTTGGACCGTACCAAACTCGGTAAATGCGTTTTGTTTAACAAGGAGGCAGACGCTTTTTTTCCTGTTTTCTCTTCTCTCCGCGTCTCTCTTGGCAATTTCACTTTTCTTTCGCGAAGCCTTATTAATAACGGGGCTTGCAAAATTCAGAACGCAGATAGCGAGATCACGGCTGGATGGTGATAGCGAACCCTCATACTCCTCTGCTTAAACTCTGTTTCCTTAATATTGGCGGTTCAAGGTCACGCTCATGCTGAACCACTTTTACCCCTTTTTCTAGACAAATATAGCATATATTTGAATTTTGCATTTGCTTTTGGTAACATCGTCTTTATACAGGATGTTTCAAAATTGAATGCTTATAATATGAAAATAATAGGAGATATTTATATCATGTCTTATTGAATTTTGTAGGGTCACCCAATGAAGTATTTTGTAATACTTAGCAGTTTGTTTCATGCAGGAAAAGGTAGAAATTAATTAATGGCTCAAATCGGAATGATTTTGTTCCAAGAATATAATTTTGGGAGAGCAGATGAGATGAGAAATTATCGAAGGGTCATAATTCGAAATTTTGTGGCTGATACCATGTGCAGCACCTGATTGCGCCCGCAAAGTGAAATGTAATCTACGTTGCCAACAATAGCAGTGAAGAATTTTATCAACAGGTACTGAAGGACAATAATTACAAATTTTGTTGTACACAATTTTACAAACACAATTTTGTGTTTCTGTGGTATTATTTTTTATTTGCACCTGGTAACACTAAACCGTTATGCCGCTTCATTGTCCTCGCCGATACCAATACATTGATTGATAAATTTGCTTTATTTTACTTCACTTTTCTCCCACTTGTGCTAATCGCGAAGATGAGGATGGATTGTGAAAGGTTGAGAGTGTAGGTGAAATGCCAAAGAATGAAAACTCGCACATCTAGGGCCTCGTCTGAATCGGTAGCTGCTGTCGCCTAAAGCACCGTTCCACCCGCGGATTCCGCCTTCCGCGTATTGTCCGAGTCTGGGACCTTAGGTGGAGTTGGAGGGTTTGAGTTGGTGTTTGAGTTGGTGATTTAAGTCCACTTTATGCACAGTAAGGCTAATCGGGACTGGACCTACAGTTTAAAGTGGAATCCGAACCACTTGTGCCTCCACCGGGTATCGAACCCGGGACCCCTCGATTACAAGGCAATGACGCTACCACTGCGCCATGGGGGAGGCCCTGGAGTTGGAGGGAAGAGGTGGAAGGACGCCAAAGCTGAAGCGCTACGCTCGGCAGCCATATTGGAACTTTCACTGTGCACAGGCTAACGTTTACTGAACATACGATGTAAAACTCAAATGCTACTTGTACATTTTATCGACAACACTGTATGTAGAAAATATCGAAAAGAATTAACCTGCCACATTTTTCATATGAGTAGTAAATAGGTGGAAATCATTGTGATATTTAGTTGGCGTATGCCTTCTACTTGTGCGCCTGCGCCACAGAGTGCGATGGGTGACGTTCGAGCTGACACTTGGCGCGAAAAGTTGCAACCGTACTGCAAGGCGGCATGCAGATTCGGACGACTTCGACGGCACACGAAAGAAACGGGAGAGAACGGAACGGAGCTCTTGCCAATTCGGACGCGGCCTATGAAGTGCAGGTGACTTTCATTGAACGTGCCACAAATACATTCGCCTGGAGAGCTTGAAAAAATCCACGGACAAAATTTGGTTACATTATCCGACGCCTGTTAATGTATACTATGAAAAATGCTGTCATATTTTCGCTAGTTTCCTCTTTATTTAATGAAGATTGGTCGTGAAGACAAGGAGCAGACGTACTGATGAACGAAAGAAACACCCTTCTAGTCTGGACTGGACTACACTGGAGAAACAACCGTGTAAAACCGACATTTGCCGCTGCCTCGTGGTAAGCCATTAAAGCAAATTCTTTCAACACATGGCATTACCCAGAAGCGGGTAGACACCCAAAGCCGGCTAATTTCTAACACAAAGCTAACTCCCAAAAGTTTCCGAAAACCAATCGAAGGCGTAATCCCTTCTCCAAATATCCACCCTAAAACATCCCCCACAGGTACCATCCTTTGCATGCCACCCCAACCTCCCTCTTCATTTGCTGCACCATTACCTAATTAGCAAACGGCAGCGGTCGGGATTGAAGCTTTAGCTTCGAATAATCTTCCCTAAGTGGATCTAACTTTTCTGGGCTCTTTTGGTTCCATATATGGCGGCGAGGGATTGTCCAAAACAGCAGATCTTCATGACGAGGCTTCCGCGTTGTTGCAACGAATTCATCGGCTGTGGTACTCCCTGAAGCACAAATATAACAGATTACAGAGTCCTGGCATCGTGTGTTTGTTCAGCAAAAATAATGAGTGATTGAATTCATTTACGCCCTAGGTATCCACAAAAATACGGTTTAATTTGCATGTACAGAGCAATCTCGGTTTGTCGTTCTCGGCTCTGTTCGATTTGAAGGAATTGTGTGTGTTCAGATCGGTAGACGGACATTTGCGATGGCGGACAATTGCAATGACGGACAATTGCTATGAACACTATTAGATTGAAATGGCGAATAGACAATTGGGATGACCTTTTAAATCTTCTATCAAATTGAAGGCTGACTTAACATCCCGTACGAGAGAATTATGTGAAATATTGATATATTCGGCTGAGAATTTGGTTGAACCAAGTTTTTGAACATGGGCTAGAGCCAACAGGCACCTTTTGAAGTCACCTGTCCGTTTCCTCATATGTGCCAATACACTTTCCAACTCCCTCGTCGATTGTAATGTCACGCTTCTTCCTTTTCTGGCCTTCTAGATTAAGTTCCATCCGTATGTACTTGATGTTGGTGTCTTCTGATTGGCTCTTGAGGCAGGCCATAACAAGTCACGTGTTTATTTTTTTGTTCCAACCTTCTACAGCATCATTATTTCTGTGGCGCCTTGGGATAGTTTAGATCAGGTTAGGTTAGCCCTTGATTGTCGGAATTGTCCTACCATTAATTTGTAAAATAACCTTCACCGTCAAAATCATGGCAATTGTCCGCGATTTTGGCTTCATCACAATTGTCCTAGATTCGTGCAGATCATAGACTTCCATGTACCAGACTGGAAACGTGAGCGTTTTTACATGGGTCAACTTGAAGCCAAAGAAATTGAAGAGGGGGATACTATCATGGCGGCGAATATACCTTCATATTTCTACTTGTATAACATATATTTTGATGATTGTGAGTCATTGCACCACACAAGATTGCAATTTTTAAGTTTACTAAGAAGTATATAACTACATATTACACTCCATAAATGAGCACAAATAGTTTCTTCATAAAAATGAAAACTTAATGCGCATCTCCGCCATATGTCTATACACAGGTGGAAATCTTATGAGTTAATGATAAAAATGTCGCGTCTCGTTTTGGGAAATTAATAGGCAGACTTAAATTTTAATGGTAGAATACAAAAATCTCGGATAGGATCATACTGGCGGGTTAATACGGCTGCAGGTTTGCCTACGTGCATTCGGTTTTTGGAGTGTACTATGTGAAGACAAGTTGAATTTTCAATGCGCTCTATAAGGTCATCCCTTACGCTTCGGAATTTTGCGCATTGTGCTGCGTACAAGCGTGATGATCAGAATGAACCTGTATGACTGCTTACGCAAAAGCATTTGGGTATACGGAACAGGAAAACAGTTTCAAAACTTTTGAACTTTGTTCAAAAATGAGCTTTAGTCATTCGATGGCTGCAATATTTGTTAAATTTACTGCAGATAAACGATACAACTGCCAGTGGTAATTCCCATTCCGATAGAAATCCAAACTCTCCAAGTTATTTGTACGCACCTCACAAATGCTCATGTGACCATATCACGGCCCATATAGCCACAGCCGCGCTGATACAGTTGCGAGGTTCCTGGCTAAATCGTCACTGCACAGTCACAGCGGACAAGGTTCTTCCGAATTACAATACCTAAAACACCTTCTCAGGTTCACTTAGCGCCATATTTGCTACTACTGCCTCCATGATAACTAGGCGTTCGTACGGTATCCTGCAAAAACCTAATAAGTTTATCGTTCTATCGGAATCAGAATTACCACTACACGCTTCATAGTTGACATGTGATGAAAATCTAAAATGTTTAACGGACTTATGAATCACGGTGTATAAATATTTAATAAGCAATTGTAAAAATATAGAATGTATGACTGTTAAATTTATTAAGCCTTGTTTCCATGTTAATAAAACATTAAAATGCTGACCAAGCAAACTTTAATAGTATAAAAAATATACATAAAAACGTAACGTTTCCACCCTCTAACAGACGAATATTCACAATATATTGATGGAAGATACAACCATCATCTTACATATACACCTCCCAGTACAGGGTCCATACACAAGGCACGAGCCCTTATCTTAGAACATTTCCTGTCAGGAATTCCTGAGTGTGGAATCTCGTGACAGGTGATTGACAGGTACCTGGTGAGAGTCTGTTCCTTATCAATTTCTCCACTTCTGAACATAGACAAATATACATTATCCAGGAGATAAGGAATCTGTCTATGTCCAGAAGTGGACTCTCACCAGGTACCTGTTATTCACCTGTCAGGTAGTGTCAATTACCTGTCAGGAGATTCCACACTCAGGAATTCCTGACAGGAAATGTTCTAAGGACTGGTGCCTTCGTGTTCTTTTGTGTATGGACCCTGTACTAGGAGTGTATATACTGTATAAGATGATGGTTATATATTCCATAAATGTATTATGAATATTAGTCTGTTAGAGGGTGGAAACGTTACGTTTTTTTGCATATTTTTATACTATAAAACTTTGCCTTCGTCAGCATTTTAATGTTTTATTTAATAAGCGTTTATTCTTTTCAATGTGCTTCGTAGAATCATCCTGAAAGTGATGTAACTAAAATGCAATAAAAACGAGGTTGCAACAATGGATCTCAGTTTCGGTTCCTTGCACAAATATACGTAGCGTATGATGCTCAAGTCTTCGGGGATTATTTTTTCCCTGTCGAAGCTACGGAACCACAAGAGATATTCGCGTAATTGTTTCGCAAATTTAACCACAGAAGAAAGTTCTTGTATCCATTTTCAGGAGACGTGGAGCCAAAAGGAAGCGTGTCCAATTACCCATTTCGCTTTTGTTATTGGAACCGATAAAAAGTGTTCGTGTGCGGAATTTCAAAAGCGAAAGAAAGTGATTGTATCTCCGAGAATACCCGTCCAAGCAGAAATGAATAATTGTCTTCTCTCCTTTCCGAGAACAAGGATAGGGTTAAGAGGAAAAAAAACTGTGTTGAAAACGATCCTTTGAAGGTGAAGAAAGGTTGGGGAGAAAAAAGTAACATTTCGTCTAATTGCTCAGTTCCCAAACGATCTCGTTCAGTGAGGCGTGCAGTGCGCAAATTTAGACAAAAAATAATTGATTTCTCTCCACAGATGCATTGTACTTTCATGTTGCGCCAACGCTGATGGAAATTTCCGGGAAGATATAAAAAAGGTGAATGGACATGCTTCACTTAGTACATTCGTTGTTGCAGTAATATCTTTCTAGGCACTGAGTGATTCCTATTGTGGAAATGAGGAAGGTGAATAAAGTGATTCGAGTGGATTGCGGGAAAGGGCGGTGAATGAGGAATCTGTTCATTAGTTATAATGTTCGTGGTGTAATAACTAACGTTTGATATCTAATGCCAATATGGTACACCAGGGCATTATGGATCAATTTTTGCTTTTATACAGTTTTTTTAGACTACAGAGTAATGTTAGTGATACCAAGCAATACGAAAAAAATAAATGTAATTTCTACTACATGTTTACAACATTGTATCAGCCAGAAGTTAATAATACAATTTATTAAAAAATATTTTGTTAGACGTTGCAGTTGATCCGTTTTGACCCGAAAGAATGGGTAAAACGGATCACTAACGAGGCAATAGGCTTCAGTGTAATTATAAGTATAATAACATGAGAAGACTATAAAATATGATAATAAATTGAGTGCTGGATTAATGTGGTGGAACCGATATATGCTACACACAAATTGTTTTCTTCCAACGAAATCTGCAAACATTGATAGCAAATGTCTGCACTAGATATCAGAGTTCTTCACATGTCCTGCCTCTTTCAAACTTCCTGCTTTCTTTTTGCCTTTGGAAGTAGACGCCATTGTTGCGTTTTGTATTGCCTTTATTGCTGCAATGGGTTGTGCCGAAGTGCTGTGTAATGTTGTTGGACGCTGTCTTTGTACTCTGGTAGATATCACTTTCTGTGGTGAACGTAATAATTGTCGAACTTGTTCTTGTGTGCCATCGCCGCTTTCTCTGCTGCAACTTGGTGTAGGCTTCGATGAGGCGTTTCTCGCTAAGATGTCAACTTGCTCCTCAGTTTCTACTACACCTAATGCTCTATCTGTATTGTCATCACTATCATGAAAAGAAAGTTTGGCGATAAAAGAGGGAGATCCGTTTTGGCCCGTTTTGGGTGATCCATAATGCCCCTACCTTTTGACATATGAAATAATGGAGCACTTATACCACTACATTCTAAAATGAAACGTTACCAAATGTCGCAGAACTCTTACGCTTCCTACTTTTTTCGCACCGTCTTCATCAACGTGCTTAGCAACAAATCACTTCTCACAGACGCACGCCAACTGCCACAGTGAACAAAGGCAGTTCGCGGGTAAGAGGAAGGTGACAGTGTGATCTCCTGTTTTTTCACGTTCTTAATTGCAACAATTTTCGAGTTACGTTCCGATAACCTTAACTTGATCCATAATGGCCTGGTCTACCCTACAGTTCAACCACTTAGAAGAATTGTAAGGAATACTAACATCGTAGACTTTTTTGAGTGGAACTATACATTTGGTTGTTGATGTTGAGTTTTTATCTAAGTCCACTTTATGCACAGAAAGGCTAATCGGGACTGGACCTACAGTTTTCAGTGGGATCGGAACTACCATGTGCCTCCACCGGTTTTGAACCTTCATTACGTTTTTTTACAATGTTTATGTTACTTCCCTTTTTTTCCACTTTCAACTAATCGCGAAGATGGGGATGAGAGATGATGAAATTGATCAAGGCACATGCAGAAATAACACCCATGCCCCAGTACGGGATTCTAACCTGGGATCCTTGGCGTCATAGAGCGCTGAGCTAACCACCTTTATTTACAAAAAAGAATACCATTAAATGGTAGTATCGCCCGTCATTCGCATATTTATCAGTTTTCACACACATCAAATTTTACTAATTTTTCTGTTTTTCTCATTGGCACAAATACAAACATCCACCTCCTAAAATGGATTCGAACCCGGGACCCCTGGTGTCGTAGCGCGCAGTGATAATCACTCCGCCACTGAGGTCGACACTCCACCGACTTTAATTTAGTATCGAACTGAATTTTTTGCGGGGCGATATCAGTAAACGGCGAAACTACGTTACCCTACACCGCCACGGAAACCGACCCAAAGCGTTGCAATATGACGTACTGTGAAATATATCGTAACCAAAACAAAACTTTGGATAACAACGATTTGCTACTATTTCTCTTCAAAAATTCAAAATTTAGAAGAAAAATCTTCGTAAGAACTATTGTTGTAATTTTGCTTTTACAATAATTTAACAGGTAACATTTTGAAGAATTCTGAATTTAAAATTCGTTTAAGATGCATTTGTATATTACAGACACTACATCACTTTAATATAACTGACAATTTATATTCTAAGAAATCTTGATGCTACTCCAGACCGACACAAATTGAAAAGAGTAGTATTGCACGATGTGACCCATTTTTTACACTAATAATCACGTATAAAGTAGATAATATTAAAGGGGCAAAATGGAAATAAGTGTTCGGTAATATTTTTTTTATTTTCATTTTCGCGGACGAAATTATTGTGTAAACAAAAAAGGTAAGGTGAACTAAGAGAAACATTGAAGAACTTGGAGAGCGCAGAGGGTATTTGAGGCTTAAAATTAATGAAAAGTAAACAAAAAGTAATGGGAATACGAAGTAAAGAATGGATGGACATAGAAGAATTGTAGATAAAGTACAATAACTCGAGTATATTTAGACGCCCATAACTCGACGGTATTTGGAAAATAATATTCAAAGACCAAGATAACTTTAAAAAAAGAACATTTAGATAACTTTTTGCTTGGAAAATAGTGTCTGTCCACAAGATACTTGGGGGAGTCATACACACACATCCTATGATCGATCTAGAGAGATTACAAGCTGCAGTCAGTTCATTACCTCGTAATCAAATCCACCTTGAATCCAAGGACGAATTGCGCTTTGAAGAAGTATTTAATAAACCAGCAGCGATTAAAACTTCATTAAACGAATTCCTGACTAAACACCGCTCCTAAGGAGACCGGAAAGAGAGCCCAACATCCACTTCCCCTGGGGTTAGGGGCGAGAACCCAAGAGAAACTCCAGGTCCTAATATATCGGCTGCGAAGTCGGTCCACAACCGTGGATACAAACGCCCTTGCCATAAATATCTGGATTATTGAGAATAGCGGCCGGGGAAAAATAACTAATGTATGGCGGACGGGATTGAATTTCAAACCGGTAATTAACAATCTAATTACTAAGATGTTTCGTTTTCAAATTTAAACTTGACGTTGGCTCATTCCTTTCCTGTGTGTCTTTGCCTTCTCTTAATTTATTTTCTGCTCTTTCAACCTGCTAATTACGTTGCTCTTGCATGGAATTAATGTATCCACGCCTCATTGAACTTATGCTCTGTCTCGGGTATCTCTGGAGCAAGCGAACGAAATTAAGTCTCTGCGCAAGTAGTGAGGCGAGAGGGCACAAGCAATGAAAACGTGAGAGGGAGCGGGATTGCGGGGAGGGGTTGAAATCGACTGCAGTACCAGCCTTCGTAGCAGCGTGTGCTGCTTCGCTTTGTCAGCTCCATTGCCCGCCCCTCTTTGCTGCTATGCGCGGCCTTACTCCACAGATTCCAGGGAAAGAGTATAGCATGTTTCTCAAACTGAAAGCGAGAAACATTATCTAATATCGTTGACAATCAATTGTCTCCCATACTTTAATTCAATATCCATCTCTCGAACAACCACTGAAACCGGTGAAATTATATATGCAGAGACGTTGTAAATAGGTTTGTGGGAGAGAACTCTAACTCAGCACCCTGTCCAATCAAGTAGTTAAATATAGAATTTTCAAGCATCGGCAAACATACGTAGAAATTCGAGAGCAACCTTTATGCAGTACATCTGCTGTGTGCCATATCACATGACAATATCTAGCTCTATGCTTGTGGTTTTTATGGGCGTCATCTATTTTTCAAATGCAACAACAAATCAGACTGCGGTAGCACAGACCAGTCCACGCAGGTTAGACAGGGAAAGCGAAGAATCAGGCTAAACCAGTGCTGGCTACGTACGTAGCTTAGTTGGTAGAACAATGATCACTTGCGGTGATCCCGGCGACGAGTGATGATTAAATGAAATTGATGAACGGACACTGATGATGAACGCGTAAGCTCGGGCCGGGAGTCGAACCCGGGAATTTCAGTCGCATGATCAAAAGTCAACCACTTAACGTACTCGGCCGCAAAGCAGTCTTTTGAGAGGTTGATAGAAAACATCAACAACACATCAGCTGCTTTCATTTCTATAGTTTCTTACGTTCTGGTCTCCAGTCAGATGTACGCGTAGAATATCTGAGATTTCATTTAATGAAAAGGAGCAAGGAGCTAGATTCCAGTGTCAGAGAATGAGATGAACATTTGCGCTGATTCCACTCTAAAATTTAAATTTATCAAGGAACGTTGGCTGCTTTTTTCTAACACTAGCTGAGAAATAACCTAGTCAGAAAAGCAAATAACCTTACCTAAAGTTCTTAGTCGGGTGAGCAACCCTTCGGAGCCATGGCAACAGCGAAATTCAAGGCAGTATTATATCAAAAGTCGAAGTTCGTGTGAATTCCACTTCATGCTTAAAAAGACTAATCGGAACTGTACCTACAGTTTTAGGTGGGATTGGAACCATTGTGTCAAGAGCCTCCATCGGAAATCGAACCACGGACCCCTATATCACAAGGCGATGACGTTTTCACTATGCCATCACGAGGTTATACCAAATATGATATGCCTGTTGCCTTGTCAGTCATTGGGCAATATATGATAGACGTTGTGCTCTAAATATGAGCAGCAAATTTCACATTAATAATAGTTATTATGTCCATTTTAGTAATCCCACATTGTTTGTTGGTTAGTGTGCAATGATTTCGATTTGTAAACCTATTGTTGTATAATTGTCATATGTAGTTTATGTATTGAACCATACAATTAGATGCGCATGTAAAACTTTCATATTTTAAATAATTAAAACATAGTTCTAACTAGGGTACCGTCGAATTCTGATCCTTCTTGCAAGAGTACCGAGAGCCTAGAAGGGTTGGGAATCACTGCTTTAACCATGTGGTAAGAATATGCAATCTTTCTTTTTTTTACGTAGAAGGAACTTGTATGCGGTAAAGTATGGTAACCCTTTGTAGAATGCACTCTTTTGTTTCATATCTACCCTTATAAATTTTCTGGGAGGTAGAATGTTTCTAACATTTACATTTAATCTCCGTATTTAATATACATACAATTTGCTATTGTAGAATGACTTGCTTCTGTTGAGTATTGTAGAAGTCCACTGTATAAACTAGTATTTCCAATGACAATTTATGTATTGAAATGCCGCATGCTTAAATTGAGAGATATTTTCTAATCCGTTTTTAGGTAACCTGTCCTCTCAAACTTGATAGAAATTAGCATTCTTTGCTTGATTTTATTGAAATTGTTTATGATATACGCACACTCAAGCCCCTTACCAACAGTAAAAGGTGCCTGGAACGTGACCTTAAAATAAAAATTGTCTACACTTTCACGAAGTTTATGAATTTGATAGGCACATCTAAAAACAAAGGTGAAGTAGGCACACTAAGTACTCACATGGACAGGACTGAGAAAAATACACAACCACATAAAGGATTATACTTCCTGTGGTTCCAGCGCCAGAGCCTCGTTTGCATGCAAGCATGCAGTTTGCATGGTGAATTACAAGGAAAAAAAGGTTGATCCGGAATGATCATCTAAAAGGATATAGCGCACTCTCAGCTAATGCAGGTTTTATGCAACCCAACTGGCAGTACTGTGAAGCGGCTTTGCATACATAATGCATACACATCAGAATTCCAGATTATACGTGTCTTGTGGGTCTTGTGTACTACCACGAATATACAGAAGGGTCAGCTTATATATCCTTCGTAATTTTGAAGGGCATTTTATACATAGGGTCTTCCTGATGGCCCAGCGGTAACGCTGTTGCCTTGTAATGAAGAGGCTTCGGCTCGATCCCCGGTGAAATCACATAGTGGTTTGGTTCCCACTTTAAACTGTAGGCCCAGTCTCGATTAGCCTATACGTGCATAAATTAGATTTAAAACAAACTTCGACGAAAACATGGCATTTAATACATATAACAGTACTCTTTTATATACGTAAAAGTCTATGTATAGTGTGCTTTTATACATAAGCAAATACTTTTCATATCAACAATCTACGTTTGTTCAAAATAATTACCAAACTATTGAAAATTATTTATATTCTAGTAGGCAGTCAAATGTCATCTATGTAACACTAGTAATAGATTAATGTTCTAATTTTATTTAGGTTGTTTTAAGCTTGTTTTATAACTCTTCCTTATAATTCCGAGTCACCGAAGGACCTAGATGAATAGCAATAGCAAGGAAGTATAACATTTCATAATATCGTTAATATTAATTTTTAAGTACAGTCTTACATGTATAAGGGCACGAGGGGCTTCCTCGTTGCCGTAATGGGAACGTCGTTGTTTTATATTAGAAGGCATTGAGTTCGATACCTAGCGTAGACATACAGTTGTAAGGTTTTCGCTTTAAATTGAAGGCTCAGTCTCGATTAACCTATACGTGCATAAAGTGGACATAAATCAAACTTTGTATAAAGGTACTGTTTAAAACAGACCGGAGAAATTCAGTATACATGCATGATTCCTTGTTGATACTATCACATGGAGATTAAAAAAGAAAAGTTTTCCGCAGTGCCTTTGCACCACGTCACTGAGAGTGTGGAGATAGGGTGCCACAACTTCTCCATCTCGTACATATTGGAAGTCATCAGCATCAAGCTCTTACCGCCATTACTATGGTCGTTGTTAGGTACTCGTTGGGTTTGAATTTTAGTTTATAAGTCCATTTTATGCACAGATAGATTAATCCGGACCGAAGCACTGCCCAATGCGCCTTCACCGAGGATCCAACCCGGGACCCCTCGATTACAAGGGAACGACGTTACCATTTCGCCATAGGTACTTTATTGATGAGGTTTGTGTCGCCCCAGCCGAATCTGGTCATGCTTTTATTTGTAAAGCAGGAGCTCAACATCTGCCCGTGCTAAATTGTGCATACATTATCTGTGACTTGCACAAAATTCGAATGTTCTGGAATTAATCTGCAGTTCTTAAGATAACAAAATTAATTATTATGTGATCTTTTTCGGCATTGGAAAAATATTTTAGGAAGGTATGTAATTTACACATTTAATATCTTTATGTAAATATTGTAAAGGCTGAAATTACATGATGTAAATATGGAGATCCATGGATACATGTAAATATCGACCAAATTTCCTTGGTATTTTGTAAGCAACCTATCAGTATAAAAGAGAGCCAGATTTCTGTATACGAGGGGGGACTGGAAAGTTCATGAAATCACCCAGAATATATGAAAATTGAAACAAATCATTGTAGCCATTAGAAAGAGCATATATTGTAAACCTCTTATCCTGAATATAATCCATTTGTCATTTTTACGTGGGCCGTTCAAGTCAATCGGGGACTTTTTTTTTCCAGGTTTAAATAGACGCCTAGGCTGGAGGTTTTGTATGCAGTAGGAACTGGCAACTGTGTGCTGTTACTGGTAGGCGGCGCTTATTTCCCGCGTTTCTGCATAGATCGTTATTCAAGATGGCGGACAACAGTGTGAATGTCTACATGGAACAGCGTGTTGTGATGAAGTTTTTAGTGAACGAGGACAGAAAACCTGCAGAAATTTACAGAAGACTTCAGGCTCAGTACGGTGATGAGACACTCTGTCGCAGTAAGACATTTGAATGGTGTAAGCGCTTCAAAGATGGCCGTATCTCTATTACTGACGATCCCGGTCGTGGTGGATCACAGCCCACGGCAATCATTCCTGGAAACATTCAGCGCGTGGAGCAGCTGATCCTGGACAATCGTCGCATAACCTGTCGTGAAATTGCAAGGGTGTGTAATCTGTCGTTAGGAACAGTGAACACAATAATTCATGATCATTTGTTGTTCCGAAAAGTGAGTGCACGGTGGGTCCCAAAGCAGCTGTCCGCTTTTGAGCGACACAGAAGAGTTGAAGTCTGCAGAGAAGTCAAGGACCGCTATGACATGGAAGGCCAGGATTTTCTGAATCGCATCATGACATGTGATGAAACATGGGTTCACCATTTCACTCCAGAATCCTAAAGAGCATCGATGCAGTGGAAGCATACGGAATCACCACCTCGCAACAAATTTCGAACAGTTGCGTCTGCTGGTAAAGTGATGGCAAGTGTCTTTTGGGATAAACAGGGGATTATTCACGTTGAGTTTTTACCCCATGGTGTCACTATCAACAGTGAGTATTACTGCCGTGTTCTGCGTGATGTGCATAAGAGTTTACGGAAGAAACGTCCGGGTTTCATCACAAAGGGTGTTCTCTTTTTGCAAGACAATGCACGACCGAATACCGCTCAACACACATTCCAAACATTCCAGGAAATCGGCTGGGAGATATTACCACACTCCCCTATAGTCCTGACTTAGCGCCAAGTGATTTTCACCTGTTTGGACCCCTGAAGGAATTCCTTGGAGGAAAACATTTCAACACTGATGATGAAGTGAAGAATGCTGTCCTACAATGGTTCCGCCGTAATGATAAATCCTTCTATGCGGAAGCATTCCAGGCGTTAGTTAAACGCTGGGATAAGTGTATAACTGTAGCAGGAGGTTATGTGGAAAAATAAATCCAGTTACCACACTTTGAAATTTGTTCTATTTTTTTTTTAAAAAAAAAGGTCCCCGATTGACTTGAACGACCTAGTATTTCTCTTGTTTCACGTTCAGTAAGAAGAGATGGCGGAGAACCTAAGGAAATTTGAGAAGAATGAGCTTCGCAGTGTCATCAAATTTTACGTGTTGCAAGACAAATCCCTCATGGATATCCACAAAACTTTGCATGAGACTTTGGGGGAACATTCCACAGGATATGCAACAGTAGCCAAATAGGTGAGGCGTTTTAAGACTGGATATGGTGAGGCTGAAGCTGAACCCCGCTCTGGCAGGCCTGCAAGTGCAGTGACCACGGAAAACATTGACAAAGTACATGACATGATCATGGAGGATAGGCGCATATCCACCAAAACCATTGCTGCGTATCTGGGGATATCGCGTGATCGTGTGGGTGTCAAAATACCAGAGTATCGGAACATGCGGAAGCTCAGTGAGAACACGGTTGTATATGTCACGGGAGATCGTGCGCAAGTTTCAACACCCCGATGATTTTTTGAGCTGTCTGGTGACTGAAGATGAAACATGGGATTCACCATTATGGCCCACAGACTAAACAGCAATCTATGGAGTGACACCACAGTGGGTTTCCTCGACCGCAAATGTTCCGAAGTCAAATGTCAGCCGTGAAGGTTCTGGCATCGGTCTTTTGGGATAAGGATGGTGTCATCCTCATAAAATATCTTAAACAGGGTGAAACCATCAATGCTGCTGCTTGTTCTCAATATTTGATTGAATTGAAGGCGGCTATGAAGGAAAAACGTCGGGGAAAAGTGAGCCGTGGTGTGCAATTTCTCCAGGACAATGCGCCCTCGCACAAGGCCCATCAAACCATGCGATTGCAGCCTGATATGGGCTTTACCTGTGTACCCCACCCACCCTATTCCCCTGATCTGGCCCCATCTGACTATCACCTCTTCCCAAAGCTCAAAAAACATCTCAAAGGCACACATTTTCAATCCGAAGAGGCACTGGTTCAGGAGGTGGAGGGCTACAAAGGGTTACAAATGTTGAAACATCGTTGTGAAACGTGTATTGAGCTTCGGGGGGAATACGTTGAATAATGTATTAAAATGGTTGTTCCAGCTGTATTTCTTCTGGGTGATGTCATGAACTTTCCAGCCCCCCTCGTATTTCGGCTTTCTTACGCGGTTGCCGTTAGGCTGGTATCACAAGTCAACCTCGAAGGGAGAACTACCTGTGCCCCATGTCGTGCTCTGTTTATTATTGTGTCAGATTCTCATAACCTGCTGCTCACGCTCTGGGTTCTTGCGATACCATCAAACCGTGAATAATCTTGGAAGGGTTGCCCGTTACAGATTTGTACGCAGATCTGCATCAGTCAACCTGAATCTAAGATTGCCAGTGGATAAGTGTTATTGTATACTGTGCATAAACTACACTATCTACCAAAAAGTAATTGGGCACGTATACAAAATGGTTATCTGGTGGTGCGAACCCTGTTAGAACCTCGTGAAGACACCTCTTGCTGCTATAACAGCAGCCACTCTGTCAGGCATACTCTCGACTAGTTTGTGGAGGACGTCCATTGGAATGTGTCGCCATTCCTCTTGCAAGATCTCACTCAGTTGGACAATAGAGTTTGGCCGCATCTCCCGAGACCTCACCCGCCAGTCCAATGCCTCCCAAAGGTGTTATATGGGATTGAGATGAGGACTCTGTGCAAGCCAGACCAATCGGTGAACATTGTTGTCGGCATACCACTGCATAGTAGCCTCCGAAACATGCCACCTAACATTGTCATCCTGGAAGTAACAGGGGTCCATTCCGTAAAAACGCCACAAGGTTGGGAGCATTTCATTATCTAGTATTGTACAGTATGCCTGTGAGTTCATTGTGCCACGAACTAAATTAACCACCATCATAGGTGCCCAATTACTTTTTGGTAGATAGTGTATAATAAAACAGACTTTATTGGAAGAAAGTTCCATACCCTTTCATTTCTAACTTAAGAAAGGTATAAATCCGACACCAGTGATAAGTCAGGGTCTGTCATCTGTTTACTCTATTAGCTAATTGAGAAGTCCGATTTGGGTACCTTAGTTGTAACCATTCCAAGGCCCTAGAGGAACAGTGTAGTTGCGAGTCAGGTTGGATGAGCTCTAAATCCACTTATACGGAAATAATCTTATCTGAGATCAGTCACATGTATAACGCACAGAATGGAGTACTATAGTCGTGGAAAGAAATACTTCCCCAGGCGTTAAAGTATATGGGGGATGACCTAATGTACATCCGGATGTCATTATCGAAATCAGGTCACTTAGGTATGAGCTGAGGACGCAAAGAAAAAGAAAGCATTTTCATCTGAAAAGTTTCGCCGACTAAGTTACTGGACTCATGGGAAATGTTTCACCTGGGCACAATTCGGAGCTGGCTGCTATTGGAGCTAGACGTCATTGCGAGGGGTCAAATGCTGAACTAGCACCGTCTGGCACTGGTTCTCTTGTGCTAAGCAAGAATCTATTCGACGATCTCTCTTTCATAAAAATAACGAAATGGGGAATCAGTAAACCTGACAGCAGTGATCGATGGCTTTTCCCAAAGTAGCAAAATCCTTAAGTCGGACAGTCTTTGCTTGCTGCCCAAATTTACAGCAAATCTCTTCGTTCATTTAAGCCACATTGGGACTTCCGTGTTCAATTTAAAGTGTCGGTTGAGTCCCAGTATGCTTTTCATAATTTCTATATACTAGAAATGTGTTAAGATAATCAAATTCATTACAAGAATTAATAATTATTAAGGTAAGGTAAGTCATGAAAGCATATTTAGGAGATATAGAGGTAGGGACCCACACATTCTCGATCTTCGCCCATTTTGGAGGTGATGTGATCAGCACCACACTCGGGGCACCTTTACCCCCCCCCCCCCCCCACGGTTGCCCTCAGGTACCCTATTTATTTCAGGTTGGGTAAACCACACAGCCGCTTTATGCAGGGATAAGGCCGGAAAATTTCCAACCGTAGGTCACCCAGCGTGGGAATCGAATCCTGGTCTCCCGCGTTGCAGTCACACGACATACCCTATGGCGGTTCCTAATAATGATTATCTCCATTCAGACTGTAAACTGAAGGCGTCACAATTATCACCACTGAATACAGGGCAAACGTGCAACAATCTACGGAATAATATAATATAATACATACATACATACATACATACATACATACATATATATATATATATATATATATATATATATATATATATATATATATATATATATATATATATATATATACCACCATCCTCTCACACTATTTAATACTGAGTAATGAATTCATTCCAATTCTTTTATGACTGGCCCTCATATATGCATGTGTATGATGTGGTGTAAATGTATGTGTGTGATTAATTAATTGAGTGAGTTTGTTTTTAAGAACATTTTTTGCACAGAAAGGCTAATCGAGACTGGACCTACAGTTTAAAATAGCATCCGAACTACTATGTGCCTCTGCCTAGTACGTTTGCATATATGGCAAGAAAGAAGAAATTTACTGTACCATTTAAATATTGCTAATTGCTCATGCTTCTCTTAAGAGCTATTATTTTGAAGTTCAGACAAAAATGTACTATTTGGATAGTTGTATTTTTTGATCACGGTCATTATTTTGTTTCCGCATAATAATGGAAAGCAACAGTGTATCATCAAGGCAATTTAATGTTCATAAGATACAGTCTTATATTAACAGTATATGACAAGAAAAGTTGGGTGGTTGTTGATTTCCAAAGATACAACACTCTAAACTTACTCAGATTTCACTTTTCATGAAAAAAGAGATAGTATAACCTTGAACTTCAACATTTTCTACACGAGAGGGGAATTGAATACTAAACGTGGTAAAGTGCCAAAAGCGAAAGTGTTGGGAAATCGCATCGTTCAGCACATCAGCCCGTAAGAACGTTCACACTAGTGCATTTTTACACGCGCTTTGAACTACTTAGAGGGCTACCAGCCACATTTCACGTTTAGCACATGATAAAGCATGGCACATTTCACAGTTTAACGTGGAAAACGGTGTTTGAATTCTTGCGTTTACCAATTTTAGTCTTACATTTGTTTCAGGGTCTCAAAATTTCACATTAATTTTTCATGATCTACTGTACTTCAACATATAAAAAAAATCAAGCCAAACAAAAAATACGACTTTGTCTGAATTTAAAAATAATGGTTGTTAATATCAATACTTCAAAGGTATTTCGAAAGTATATATTACGTATATCGAAAGATCACTGCTTTGCACACAATAGATTAATAATCGTAGTTGGTAAATATCTTTAATATTGGGCTTTCTGATAGTCGTGTTACCTGCCAATTGTGTTTGCAGCTGTGGCGCCATTGATGCTTTTGCGGTCTTCCCTGACAAATATTGTGATCCCCTTTGATGTAATACGCATGAATACTACACGTTTGATCTCTATTGCGAAACCTTACATTTTGAACCTCATCACAGAGAGACGTACGCCCCTTTTTATTTTACTGATGCTTCTCTTTTCCATTATTTTTTCGAAAACAAAAACAAAAGGTATATAGTATCCCATTATCATGTAAACAGACAGGAGTGGGAGCTACAAGAAGCCACTGTCACGCCGGAAATAAAAACATTGACGTAATATCCGTCTTTCACGCTAGCACGTTTTACCGGATCGAGTACAAATATCAAAGAAGTTCTTCCTACAGATTCGCGTGAGGATTTCATTAGATTCTATTTTTACCAAATGGATGTCTTCAGTTTGATTTGGAACATGGATCGAGGTGCACTTCTTGATATTTATACCGAACTGTTTTAACTATAATAATACTTGTCGTACATTGATGAATAATAATGAATTTGAAGAATTCAATTGAACAGGTAAGAGACTTTGTAGGTATGTTTGGGAAGCTAATTTTCAAAGTTCGAACACGGAAAAGACGTTGAGAAAAATACAATAAAATATACATTAAATGGAAATTTGAAAAAGTAATTTTGGGAAACAAATTAGATACCACAGCATAATTTCAAAACCGGTTTTTGTATGTGGCACCAAATGTTGGACTATTTGTCAACATGATAAAAATATAATAAATTGTTCACAAATGAGATCTTTACAAGACCAAATTAGAAGAGAAGAAATCCGAAATGGAAAAATAAATTTAGGAAGACGATATCGTCTACAGAATTATTAATTTTTGTAGTCACAGAAATGACTTTCGTTACGCAGAGCTTCAAGAAGAAGAGGAAGAAGAATAATTCATATTTTTTTTGTTTAATGTAAAAATGTGTGTTCACATAACATAGTCGGTCGTTGCATAAGAATGGCCCTCAATAAATATTCACAATTAGCATTCTTTGCACAATTGTCTTTATTCTAAACTTTCTTACACTGAAAAAACTAATTAAGTTACACTTTATTTGTTAATAAGTCAAAACGGATCCCATTATAATGTAACGTGCCTATTTGAAACCACACCAGACGTTTCTTATCAGATACGTATATTTTTAAAATGTAATATAATAGAAAGCTTGAATACAATTCGAAATCTCCACACGTAAAACCTCATGTACCATTGATTTGATTTTGATTTGTGTCGCGTTTTGTGCCTCTTGGCTAATTTTCGAAGATGGGGATGAGTGATGAAATGATGAAATCCATGTACCATTGAGTACGAGTGTTTACACGGCACCCCTATCATTTGCAAGAAGTTCCAAGAAGTTACATGAAGAAGATAGGAAGAGAGAGGTCATCTGAGAATAGAGAAGAAATGGATACGACTGGAAGTCTATCTTGAGTGGGAGGTCGAAGTCCTTCAAGGACTGTAGCAACAAGGGATAAGTAAGTCTTACTACAAATGAAGCTAGAGAAAGAGGAAAAAGAGTCTAGTTATCAAACACACTGACAGAATTAAATTTACAAATAACATCAACAGAGATGTAATCGTTCTTGAAAAGATTGCTCAGACTGCGGTTGTGGAAACAATCTCTCATTTTTCTGACGCAGACTGAATGATAACCACGACAACTCATGCATACGTGACCTTGGTAATGCTCTGAGAGATATAACAGCATGAAAGCTCAAGAAAGAGACGGTTTTGTAATTCAATGAGAGAAATAAGCCCGTGCGTGACTTTGTTTCGTGTAACAAATAAGGCAAAAATAACCATTGGAGAACACTCGACCCTTGTTCACATGAAACAAGGAACGAAGAAAGGGCCGGAAAATGCAAATAGACTCCGCCTGCTTGGGAATCGAGGATAATGACTCTACAATCACCAAGAATTCATCCACACGAATTTCCGAAAAATATTCACTTCAGTAGCAAAAGAAACTGCTTCGTAATTAGCAGAGCGACCGCTTCAGTGGATCGCAAGAACCATGATTAAGTGCGAGGTGACCTGTGATTCAACTTCCTATTACCAGAAACTCCTTTGTGTATCCTTTCGTGTCGAGTAACAAGGTGTTATTGGAGTTTTGCTTCTTTTGTGAACACGAGGCGTCAGGCGCAAAGGTAAGGCAAACACCATCAACAGAAAAGAAAGTGGAGAGCGTGATTATGTAAAACCAAAAAAGGTAATGCTATCTTAGGTACATTGCACCGTGTCATTAAGGGTGCATGGATGCTGTGAAGGTAGGACTCCACACGTTCTTGAAATCGGCCATAATGGAGATGACGTGATAGCCGCAGATCCTCTTTATGTAAGGACATTGTCGAAAAGTGGCCGGGGTGGCTCAGTCGGTAACGCGTCTGACTACCATGCTAAAGGTCCCCGGTTCGATCCCCGGCCGGTTCAATTCCGGGAACTTTTCTAACGATGGAAGCGGCCCCGGCGCCTACCCAGCGTCGAATAACATGGGTACCTGGGGGAAACCCTGGGGGGTAAAGGCGGTCAGGGGCGTGATGCTGATCACATCACCCCCACTCACGACCGGATCAAGAAAGTGTGGGGCGTTACTCCCACACCCCCTATATGCCTTCATGACATGGTGCTATGCACAGGGGAGCACTTTTCCTTTTTTTTTTTACCTTTTTACATTGTCGAAAAAATTATACTGGAAATTCACAAATCCCTATCTCGCGTGTGATAAGATCGACTGGATATTAACTCTATTAGCTATAGTAGGCTCTTAAATGCAATCATTTGTAACTAGATCTGACCATTAAAGCTACATACATGACAAATTTGAGTAAAAATCGTAAACAAAACTATTTAAATTATCAAGCATTAATAAAAGTATATTATATACAACACTCAATGTTTAAAGCCGAATATTGATTGTTCTCCACAACTTAAAATTCAGCCAATGCAATCGCAGAGTCTGCTAAGACGAATTCAAGGGAGCAGCTTTCCAGATGTTTAATTTTATTGGCAATCAGCACGGATGAAAATATAATATTCTGTCCTGTATATTCTGGAGAAGGTTTTGAGCTTTGGGGAGCTAGCCTCGCTCAAATCCTTTGGGGCAGGACTAAAGATATTATTTCTGATCTAATCACCAGGTGAGTTCTGGGAACGATTCGGAGCTTTCAAGAGCTAACGTCATGACCAGATACTCCTTCTGAAGAAGTGACTATATAATCTACCGAAAGTTTCAAATTATCTCCATTACACAATTCTTTGCATCAGAAAATAAGAGTGGGATTTTCCTGCTGAGACAATTTCCATTAATATCCATCCTGTTTCTAAAAAAACATCACAAATAAATCCTGCGCGATGAGAGAATCAGAGCCAGACATTTTGTTTCCAGATGTGGGAGTTTCCAAGTGCAAAAAGCAGTGTTGCCACACGCCTGATTTTTGCCCAGTCGTAAGTGCACCTTCTGCTCTCAACACGCAGGTCAGAGAGAATGGGACACATATGCACTTCCTAACAGGAGATGACCACCGGGCATAGTCGCGCCTTGCACCCCGATTTGTTGCTTCCTAACAGGAGACGACCGCCGGGCATAGTCGCGACTCTCCTTCGCAATAGCTAAAAGTAGAATATCAAGTTGGTTCTCTCATCACGCGGGGGATAGAAAACACTAACGTTCAAGTACTTACGATTTTATCCCCCAGATGCTTAATTCGACACGGCAGGTGCGCCGTCTGTCCCACAGCCGCCGTTATGTTACTCGGAAGGGAGTCGAACACTGGACATATTCTGTCGCCCCTCATGTAAGACTGACGACTGGGATCTGCGATGCAGCCCTGCTTCCCTGAAGGGTAACCTGCGAGGAGAAACAAGTAATATATATAAGTATTCTGATGACACACTGTCTAGTGGACCAACATGAAGAGTTACCAGGAAACAAACAAACCAATGAAACAGTTTGTCGATGTTCCTTCATTAATTGACAATAGGAGACTCGCATACATATGTAGCTGTGTTTGTCGGGAGAAAAAGGGGAGAATACAGGTTGTCGGAATACGGTACTGATAACTCCAAGAGCTCTACTAGTATGAGTCTATTGTTGAGATCGATAATAATCCTGCTCAATTATGATTTCTTATTATTTCTTTAAAAATTCTTTAAGTTACTTGGCTACTTCTTAGATTCATTTGCTTATTTTGCCTTTGTTAAATTGTATGTAAAGGACACGATTAAATACAATTAATTTGTTTACCAATTTTTGTACTTATGTAAATCTCGTATTATGCAACACTTCAAAGAACAAACTTTTAATTTTCATGGAAATAATGTTAATCAAGCATTGAGTTCTTCTGTTTAGTATTAATACAATGAAACAATTACTGTCCAACTTGCTGCGGATATATAACATACACAGTAATGTCCTTTGGATGATTTCATTACTTAGTTATACGTATTATATGCATACCAGGATTTCAGTGTATATGCTACATACTGTATACAACAATATTTCAATATATTTACAAGTCAAAAAGATATCATAAATCGATTTATGTAAGTTGGCTTTCATTGTATTGCAGTATATCTAGAAAACATGCCTTGTTTGTGGATTATGAAATGAACTGTAATTATTAACACTTTCTTCCAGATTTGTAATTACATAAATAACGCCAGTGACAAGACAGTTTGAACAGAAGTTTAAAAACTACAAATTTCCATAATTGTATATTGTGATGACTAGAAAGAATTGCTTTATACTTACTCTTCATAAGTAATATTTTCTCTCTCCTTTTCTCCCGTTTTCTCCTTTATTCTCTCTCTCTCTCTTTCTCCTCTGGAATTTAGTTATTCTTTCTTTCTATTCCGCTTGTTTTATTTTCTTTGTCTCTTTCCTTCCCTTTCTACTCACTCTATGCCGCTCGTTTCTTTCTTTCGTTAATTCTCTCTCATTTGCTCTCACTGGTTCTCAATTATGTTTTTCCCCTTCTTTCATTTTCTATCAGTTTCCTCGTGGCTCTTCTTTCCTCTCTGTCTCTTTGTCTTTCTGCTATTCACAGGTAAACACAATGTCAATAAAGTTGTCACTTAAAAAGAACGCTTTTAATTTTGACTCGCTCAGAGAATTTTCTTGAGCTTTATGTATTGACTTGATGACGGAAAGTCCCCGTTTACTACTTTTCGTTACGTATTAACACCTCTTTTGTTATTCAACTTCGGTTTTCTGCTACTTTTGCAAATCCTGACTATGAGAATGAGATATGATACTGATGAAAGGAGACTCACAAAGAATAACAATGCACTCTCCGGGATTTGAACCCAGGAGCTGCGGTGGCGAGATCGAAAGTCGACCACATAACGCAATCTGCCACCGAGAAGTCGAACAGACATTTGTCTGTGAGTGTACAGACATTCTGACGTTGCAGGAAGGGAAACGTGGGGGTTGGCAACTTCTCTTTCGTCCGGACGTTAGAAGAACGCCGTTCAGATGGCGCTGATGGCTGTGGGTGGTTTGGCTTCGAACCGGAAGTCCGATTTAAACAGATAGAAAGAAGACAAAGCTTCGAGTTGAGAACATTAGAAGCTGTAAATGTTAAAAGGAGATAAATACGGAGGTTCCTGGAACGCTTCCAGGGCAAACAATCTGGAGGAAAAGCTCGTGGCAGAATGTTTACAGCGAAATGAAACTACAAAGGAACAATGCCTGTCTTCACGGATCGAGTTGTGTCCTCGAGATGGCGCGCCAAGTCGTTCGAAATAATTTGTTAATTTTTGCAACACAATTGTGCCATATGCTTAATCATCGGAAGAAAATAATGGCAGATAAAATGAACAGAAAGACCAGTCTCTACGCAAAACCACAGAGGAGTCCTTCGAAGCCGCTTTGGCTTCCATCGTGTAACCAGACATCAAAGAATGCTTGTAGAATTTAATTACATATACTGGTCAGTAAAAGCTATTAAGATGCTAGAGATTCGATTGTTGGTTTCTCTTATGAACTCAACATAGCAAATTCCGATGTATTTGAAAGAAGCTATAAAGGATTCTGTTATTACCTTCCCTCAATCTCAACCAACGAGTGGTCAAATACAATTGGAAATAAATATGGAACAATGTAACGGCGAAACATCTAACGAACAAGGCATTATCTATATGGTACAAAGTGATTCAACAAGTAATTGTAACGGCAGATAGATGTCACAAATATGGTTTTAGTAATTCTCCAAATTGTTATAATTGCCAAGTACCAAATTCGATTACCCATAGGATAACAGAATGTAAGAGAGCATCTACAGCTTGGTCAAAATTAAGAACAATGCTCAGTAGAATTTGTCGGACTTCACCAAACCAAGTATCAGCAAAATACATTATTTTACCAGAGTTTCATTTGTTCCCAAGTACAAAGCAAGAATCAGTTCAGTGATTAATAGCACAATACCTAATGTTTTTATTTCCTGTGGGGAAAAAAATATAATTACTTGTATTTTGGACTATCTCTAATACAAGAATATGAACAAATGCCTGTAGATTATAGAAAATCACATTATGCCAACTTTTTAAATGTAATACTTGAATAACATACCTGTAAGAGTTGTAAAGATTTACTGTATTTGTTTGATTTAAAATGGAAATTTAAAAAAAAAAGTGGTTAGCACATCGCGAATTGACGCCAGGGGTCCCGAGTTCGAATCCCGGCTTGGGCATGGATGTTTGTGTGTCCATTCATCAATTTTATCATATCATCATCCCCATCTTCGTCAATTAGACAAAAAGTGGCACAAAAGCGAAGTAAAATAAAGCAAATCAATCAATCAAGAAAGCAACGAGACGCTAGGTGTCTGGGCTTGCATAGTGGGGATGGCTTCCCGTAGAATGAGCATTCCTCGAAAAGGATTCGTTATGCTACGTGCAGCAACATGATCCCAGAAAAAAACTTGTCGTGATATTGATGGAGACCATGCAAGGCAATGCAGTGTGTTTGAGAAATTCCTGACAGTTTCAGTCATTACTAACTACAAGTTGTGGATAGGAATTGCAATCAGTTAAACAACACCGTGACTGTGTTTACTCATAAAAATGGAGGTGTAGAACAAATGTGTAGTGTGTTTTATCAGAATTTGTTATCAAAGCAAAACTTTCAAATGAGGCATCGTCGGGGCATTCCATCTACCAACAGTATTAAGACTGTCATAGCACAAGTCTATGGTAAGTGTTCTTGAAAGGGGAAGAAGTTGCACGCCCGAGGCAAGTAAGGAACGAGTTGTGCATTTCAGCGAAGTCCACGAAATATCGATTGCTAAGTTCCTATGTTCGTTGAGTTATCAATAACTGAATTCCGTCAGATTCTTCTGGGATACCCTCGAGTTCTTGCTAGTTCAACATATGTGGTGTAGTTCATATTTGAATGCCAGCATGAAATTTGGCACACACTATCCATACAATTCCTTACTTAAAGTATCGTTGAGACCCAAGGCATATGCAAGAAACAAAGCGAACTTAAAATGAAGTTCAGAGTCGCTTCTCAAAATTACTCACTTAATAAGAACGAAAGCATAAAAAAATTTCATTACAGTCAATTTCTACGTTGTTCATCACGTGCACAGAGGAAATAATGATATCGAATAGATATGTAAACGTTATGATTTTGTTTACAGTCCCAAATGTTGAAGAGCCTAGCGAGAAGAGGAAATTTATGACATTAAAATAATGGAAGGAAAACAAACGTAACGACATTAGAAGATTTAAAGGAAGATGAGTTTTTAGATATCAAAGGAAAAACAAATCTCTGCATTTTCAATCTCCTTCTCCCTTACTGGGAACAAATAGGAAAACATAACTTCAAAGATCTTGTGGTTCATTTAGGGCTGGTATTGATACGCCAAGGTGCAGTCTCCTCATTTCGGAGTGTAAATGGCTGTCTCGGGTCTCGAAGTATCTTGTATAAGCAGCATTTGCACCAGCGTGTAAAGGTCAATAAGGCAAAATAAACTTTTCCTCATTTTTATGCTGTTCGACGCTTTGTTTCGATGCTACGAACAATCGAAAATTTTATTTGATCCCGTATCAATAGCGTACGTACGATTTTTTTTTTCGGAGAAGACTGAAATTGTAAAGGTGGATATTACATAGCTGTGTTCTAGGAAGGCGGGATACAGTACAACGGATGCATAGGCGTGCGCAAGGGGGGCAAGGGGAGGCAAGGGGGGCAAATACCTCCCCTATTCATGGACGTCCGCAGATTTTTTCCACGGAGGGACAAGCAAGGTATTTTACCATGGGGCATATTACCCCAATAATAGTGTTTCCCCCTTCAAAAAACACCTCTTGAATTTGAATATTATCGCATTCCTGCATCCCGATTATAATAATTCATGTCAATTATTATTACTGAAATCAAATTAAACGTGTGAAAATTTCCTTTAGGTTCATATTCATTCGTTTTCTAAGGGAATGATGTGGCCATCCTTAACCCCTTCCAGACGTCCATGCCCCTATATTATTATATTTTCACCTAGAAATTTTGGATAGACCCTAGAGGAATCTCATCACCGTTAATAAACGATATTATACTCTTATAGAAAATGAAGTATTATCAAGCCGATGAAAGTTCAAAGCAACTACGGGGAAAGGGGATGCAGTGCCGCAATTACAGGGGGCAGGGGGCATTGCCCCCAACCTTGGACAGAAATCAATTTTAAGGGGGCAAACATGGAAGTAAAGGAAAGCAAGACTAGCATAATCTAAGAGTAGCAGGACAAAATGATACTCAAGGTGGAATTAGTTTATACGTCATTCTCGCATTATTTCTTCCAGACGGCCAAGAGCGCCTGCAAAAGAGGGGGGGGGCACAGAGCTGCAAGTGTCCCCTCGATTTAAAATGTTAGACAATAAAAATACATTTCGTAAAAGTTTATTGGTCCCTTCGCTCGCAATGTCTGCATTTCTTGCTGTCTTGTTAAGTTCAGAACTGTAGCTAGGGGTCGGCGAAAGTTGGCCTGGACGCCGAAGATCTAAATGAAAAAAAAAAAATTGCAAAACAGAATGCTATGGCGCTCCATGAAAATGTTTGCGCAGTATTAAATCAAAAATGTATTCATTTTGCAAAAATTTGGATCTGAAAATTTTCTTGCTCGCAATTTCTTGTCTGTAATACATTGTAACTACCAGGGAGAGAAGAACTGCTGCTAAATGTACAATTATTTGGAGGAAAAGTAGCGCGCACATTTGAGAGACAATTTATATGATTCTTGTTGTTGGTTTGTTGTGGGGTGGATGAATTGATTGTGTGTGTGGGGGGGGAGGTGTGTATATATACACACACCCATCGATGCAATAAAACTTAAACAGTGAGATAAAATGAGGTTTTTCTTTCCCAACTGAACTTGCACCCAGGCTTTTGCCCCCCCCCCCCCCATCCCTAATCAGAGGGTCTGCGCACGCCTATCAACGGATGTCGTAAATATCATTTTAACTTTGTTTTAAAAGTTGTCCAAAGACAAAAATGGTAACTGGAGGTCATTTTAAGATATGATTGCACTTGTCACTTTTTTTACCCGAGTTAGTTACTGCTTTTATTTGAAAATGTTAATGGTTTCAAATTTTCTGGAGGCGCCGTAGCTCATCATCTCCCTCCACCTCTCACAGGACAGGATCAGAATTGCCACTAATGCCTGTAATCTATTTTTGTTATGTATCGTCGTTCTTCTGCTCCTTGTGACTAATCGCGACCAACAGTGATGATTGGAAGATCATCCATGCCCAGAATGGGTGGCAAGATCGGTGGCAAGATCGAAAGCCTTAAGGCTGAAGAACTTATGGCGCTAGGCCACCTACAAATGGATTGACTTTTCAATTACTATAAACAAAATACAGTGTTGAATTCGAACTTTGATAATTATAACAGAAGATTATTTCCCTTGAAATTCCTATTGTAACCAATGTTTAAAGTTCATGTGGAAGCAATTCGAATTAGGTTTAGATACCCGTGTGGTATGTTTGAATACGTGGCATACTATTAAAGCAAAGACAGAGTCTCGTCCTCGTCTCGTTTATAGTGTCGCCTCGATAAGTCTTGAAGGTCCCTGCTCTCGTCTTTCCGTCTCGATTTTTGCGAGGCCGTCTCGTTCGGGACACAGAATATCCCGTGTCTTTCCAAGTCTCGTACATGACCTTGAAGATGGACGTAATTGGTATCATAAAATCAGTGCACAGAAGAATCTCACATGGCAACCTATTTGACTCCAATCTTAAATTAGACTTCAAAGTGTCAGAGTGAAATTGGTTCGCTACAATGCTGAGCGCCATAAAAATGTATCGTTCCCGAAAGCAATTGAGTGCAAGGATTGTTGCTAATAAAGCACAGATAAAGTGTTTTTGTTGGTCGTTATCCTTGTGAGCGGGACCGGCGGAACTTGATTTAGGAGAGCGGCTGTTCTCAAGACCTGTGGTTTCCATACTCATGTTTACAAGTCGTAGATGTGCAGCCATTTCTGTGAAGTTGTCAGCACGCGCTTCTAGATTCTTGCTTCTTTCTTTTCTTTT
Source organism: Lepisma saccharinum (assembly GCF_977018435.1). Classification (NCBI taxonomy): domain Eukaryota; kingdom Metazoa; phylum Arthropoda; class Insecta; order Zygentoma; family Lepismatidae; genus Lepisma; species Lepisma saccharinum. The sequence goes on from NC_139233.1 coordinate 62,574,075, forward strand.
TTAACTCTTGCTTTCACACTAAATTATCTTCTGCGCCACGTAATGCCTTCGGCGCGAAGGAAAGAAAGACGTGCCGTGGTCGGGTGTATTATTAGAGAACCGGTAGCGTTCAGACGCGATGGCGCGAAAAAAGGGAGCATTTGCCGCCAAGTTGGGGGCGCGGAAGGAGGTGGGTAATGAGTTTCGTCAAGTGGGGCGATTTTCTCAAATTATGCACGCGAAGGGTAAAGAAGGGAGGGAAGAAGAAGAAGAAAAAAAAAAAAGGGCATGCAGAAGGAAAAATGCGTCTTCCTTCCTGCCTTAACGCTTTACTATTAGCCGCCATTTGCATGCAACAAGGAGGACATTGGAAGATTAGCTGGGAGGTCAAATGGGACGAAAAGTTTGTTTCGCTTTTATCTCGGCTCTTGTTTCATGACAACAATAATAAGGAGCCAATACAAGCCAAGAAACTGCCTCGTGGTGGGGGAAGGGGGCTTCAGAACATGTGGTGAGGCTCTCGGTGGAACGAGATAAAAATGTAAAAAAAAAATTGTTCTGCTTTAGTTTTCCGGTCATCATCTACGAAGGGAAAAAATAGAGTCGTCTTCTCGCACCAATCGCGAAGTTTCTGTCTTCTGACGTCACGTAGTATTGAAGTTTTAATGTTATAATAATTATATAATTAGCGCCTTTTTCTTGTTTTGCTCTACGTGCCTGTAGGGAACTTTTAACTGCAAGGTTGTGTCCTGTTTTGAAACAAAGAACAGCCGACGTCAAAGCTTTTAGTTAAGCAAATTGTAAATCACTATTATGTATTAAATTACTCTATTTTATGCAATGTGGTGTTCAAGCATTGGAACAAAAGCGTTAATAACCCTCAGCGTTCACATGGTTATAAGGTTGTGACTTTGTAATCAAGGCGTCCCGGTTTTTTCTCCGGTGAGTTTCGAATCTCCAGTCTATAGTCTGTGTATAAAGTGAACGTAAACTTAGACAAAAGCGTTAACAGACAGAGCAGATAAAATTTCATTATTAAAGGTAGAAAGAAATATTAATGAAAATTACGATAGACAATTTTTCTACTATTACCTTTCCCAGCTGATTGTATCCATACAAATTTTCATACCTGCAGCCTACAACTTTCACCCAATTTCTTGATAATGAAATATATACAGGGTGTTCATAAAGTCAAAGTGTCATTACAAAAGAAAATAGCTCGGAAACTACATGCAATAGAACAATGCTGTTGATTGTAAGATGAGCTACAACTCTCCACGTTTATAAGCGATACACCTCAATGTGCGCCCCTCTAGTTGCTCTCAGAACATCAAGACGGTAATACACTTCTGCCCATACACGCCCCAGCATATCACTAGTAACAGTTAGGATACTCTCCGTTATTCTTCTTCGAAGAGAAGCAACATCTGGTACAGGAGTGCGGTAAATACCTCCAGAAGAAGAAATAGAAGGGTGTAATATCAGGAGAGCGCAGTGGCCAGGGAATAGGTTTTTGGTAAAGGTACCGGGTCTTTATGAACACCCTGTATATATATATTTTTTAATTTTAAGTATTGGATGTACGATTATGCATTTTAACTTAATAAACTTAAAAAGTTGTTCGTTGTTTATGGTCACTTAAAATGTTGTAACAAATAGTGCACAAATTATTGATTTGTGATAATCCTTATCTCTAGAGCGAGGTGAGAACGTCGAGAGGAATTTTGTTCCTTAAACGTTTGTAAAATCAGTCAATCAGATCTTAAACCTTTGGCGACTTGAGAAGAATGTTACTGTTATCGGTTCTTGTGTTTTCAATTCAGTGTTTAGGTAAACTATTTTGCGAGGATAGAAGTAAGTTAACTTGCGTCTGTTACAGAGAATATCTACAGTTTGGGTCATAGTGACAATAGGTTGATTTATACTATTTTGCATTTTTGGTTGCTCTACTTGCTTATGGCAATGCACTACACAGTTAAGAGGTCATCGTATTGATTGATTGATTTGTTGCTTTAAGCCCACTTTATGCACAGTAAGGTTAATCGGGACTGGACCTACAGTTTAAAGTGAGATCCGAACCACTTGTGCCTCCGACGGGTATCGAACCCGGGAATCCTAAGAGACTATCGTAAAATGTATAATGTTCTACCCTTCAAATATCAGTCTGACTGTTAGTTTACAAAGAAGGGACGCAACTGTTTATTTGCTTAATGCTTTTTTACAAGTATATTGATTAATTTAACTTCGTAGCAGCCGTTAATACTTTTACAATTGTCAGTCGTTTTATGACACTTGTATGGTAGCGTAAACTGACAATATTACAAACTTTCTGAACAAAATAATACTAAACTGAGCCACTGCGTATAAAGCTCAATTAACATATAAATAGCGGTTATTCGATCATGTAAACATTGCACCCCCATGCGCCCCTCACGGTAAGTGATCCAAATTACGGCAGCTCAACTATTGAAAGATCCTCTACTATTGGGTGAGCAAAAATCACTGTTCAACTGACCAGACGATGCACAAAATTGCATATGAACTTCCAGTAATCCACATCATGTACGCGAAATGTTATTATACGTATAATGAGGAGATTGGTATGCATAATTAGGCCCATATTCTTCGCGGGAACCATTAACACTGCAAGAAATTGTGACAATATCCTGTAGGCATAGAGTGTATGTTTGTATTTGTATTATTTTTACGTTTGGCGTCGTTTTTATGCAAATTTTGGCTAAAGGTGACAATGAGTATGAGTGATAATTAGATTATATTGATGGAGGAACGTTCACAAATAACACCTATACCCAAGCGAACCGCTCGTCCACCGAGCCGACATTACAGCTTATGTCTCCATAGCATTGACAGATGTGTTGTGAATGAGGATCGTCTCAAAGCACGCATGGCCACCACGTTCGCCAAATCTCACGCCTACATGTTATATGTATGATGTGTTGAAAAGAAGACTATAGTCGCCGTTGTCGGAAGGAAATACAAGGAAGTAATTGCCACATTTATCAGCAACACGTCTTAGTTGGAACTGTCACGTGCTTTTGAGAATTTATTCAGACGCATGTGTATACAAAGGATGGTGTCATTACCAGCATTTACTGTAGTAGGTACAGTCACCGGCAATAAAAATGGGACACCTAGATCCTGAAATACTCGCTTCCCTGCAAGGCTTTATGAGTGTTGCCTAACTCTACGTCGATGAGTGGATTTTAATAGCACATGTTCAATGCCAACTTCTACCACCGCTGTAGTGCTATGCAACACACACAACGCCTTGCAGAGAGGCAAATATTTCAAGATCTAGGTGTCTCATTTCTATTGTTGGTCACTGTAAGCTTGCAATTTGTCGTATCGTATGTTGTTTTGTCATGTACACAGTGATATTTGACACATCGAAGCTAATTTTCTTCTCTTGTATATTGACCTCCCCGATGGCAGAGTCGTATCGTCGTCGCCTTGTAATCAAGGAGTCCCGGGTTCGATACCCGGTGGAGGCACATAGTGGTTCGGATCCCAGTTTAAAATGAAGGTGCAGTCCCGATTAGCCTTATTGTGCATAAAGTGGACTTAAAAACAACTAAATCAATCTTCTCTTGTGTACGGAGTCGATTTTTCAATCCAGCTACGGTCCAAAAGCAAAAGGTTATATTCGTGCACTAAACCGCAATACATTCTTCAGCAAATAGCGTGCTGTTCGAGTCGAAATCCCACAAATCAGCAACAAGCCCCGCAAAGTGTATCAGGATGGAGTGAATCCAAGACAGCATGTTCCACGTGTAGCTCCCAGCATGCATGCAATCAATCTCTGAGAATAATCAAGAGCTGTGAATCTCCAAGTCATTAATAATTACTCTACGGACAGTGAGCCCGTAATTAATCCCGTGCACGAGCCTCATTTGCAAGAACGCTTCGAACATCGTCATGAACCGTGGAACACGGAATGACACGGCAGAAGTCGGTGTAAACAGAATAAAGATTATGGATGGACATTACTGATAGCCATTGCGGTACACTAGGCACGTATTTCTATTTGGGTTATATTACGTTGGTTATCCGCCTGTCTACATTAAGAGCGAAAATGAATGAAGATAAAATCCCAGTGAATAATAAAGGGATACATACGTACCCTAGCATATCATTTCAATATATACTTTGTACGAAGGTGTTTTTTTGGGAGGGTGGGGTGTTGACATTAGAGAACACATATGGCAAATAGTAAGGTGTAGACTTCGTCTGAATTCGTGTTCCCGGACCCCGTGGCGGAGTGGTAAGCACATCGCGCTACGACGCCAGGGGTCCCGAGTTCGAATCTCGGCATGGGCAAGAATGTTTGTGAGTATCCATTCATCAATTTCATCATATCATCACTCATCCCCATATTCGCACATTAGCCAAAAGTGGCACAAAAAGAGAAGTAAAAAAAAGCAAATCAAATCAAATTCGTTTTCCATTAAAAAAAAACTGTCTTATCCCTGGAGTTTACCCTATTGGTAACCCCAGGAAGAAAATAATTCAATATTCATCCGTTACAAACTCTGTGCACCAGCACAAAATTATTAAATATTAATTACAGTAAATAAACTTTATTACGTAATACTCAAACCGGTAATTGCATAATGCATGCTCAAATAAAGGAAAATGTCAATGGGGTAAAAAATTAGCCCATTTGTATTGCAACGGTGCTTTTTCGCTTCGTATTTCGAGGATAAAATAATGTATATGAGAAAACAATTACCGATGGTACTTAGGGGTGTCGCTTGAACATTTTGTAAGGGACTTGATACGTCCTCTTCCCTTTGAACAGAGAATATAACTGTTTCAGTTTGAGATTTTAAGCCCACTTTATGCACAGAAAGACTAATCTGGACTGGACCTTCAGTTTACATTGAGATGTGAACCACAATGTGCCTCCATAGGTTAGTATACGGTATAGTCCTAATTGTTATGTATAGGGTAGATCGGGGCAAGTTGAGACGGAGGCAAGTTGATACATTGCCATTTACGAGGGAACGCGCATGCGCTGGGTAATGTCCGATAGACAGAAGACGCCGTTCACCAGTCCCTATTGCCTGAGCGTGTGCACGGCTAACGAACAATTTTGTGAGCGAAGTTATCCGACCAAGTGTATTTTTCAGGGTGTAAAGTAACTTTTTTGGATGATGTTTGAAGTCTCCTGGTGGGCTTACATGAACTGTGAATTATTTTGTGTTGGTGGATGTGTGTTGTGCAACTAAAAGGTAAGAAAACTCGGTTATTGTTGTTCGTTTTTCTGTTGTCTGTAGTACAACCTTGGTGACAATGAAGTTCGACCAGAAAGGAATACGTGATTAAATGCACAGAGTCATAGGCGGTGGAATGGGTGACCCGCAGAAGTGACGCATGTGTGTAAGAGGAGGCGTGTGAGTAGGCAAGAATCGTGATCCTAGCATGTTCCACCCAAGGTCACGTAAAGAACGAAAACGGGGAACTATACGCGTGACATTGAACTTCGACCAGGCACCAGACCCATACGGGAAATTCCAGATAGTGGCGCATTCGACGGAAGCATGACGTCACGGACACGATAAGGGAGTCCGCCGTATATAAGAGCGTGCTGTGCACCGAGGAACCGCAGTGCATCATCACCATGGCCAGGGTCAAACCTATTGACAACACCGTGAAGAGAAGAGTGGTGGTTTTTTAACGGGATGGACTCAGTGAACGGGAAATAGGACGCCAACTGAACTTACCCAAGTCAACCGTCCACTGCATCATCAAACACCACCAGTAGAGCAATCAACCCGGTTCACCAACCGAAAATGAGGCTCGGTGAGGCTCGCCTTAATAGATTTCTCTCGTAAGGCATGAGCCTCATTTTCTCGCAGTGTTACCAACTCCTCACCCGAAAAAATCACCAAGGTTTTTGGGTCTAACCTAACCTAAGGCAAAGAGTTGGCAACACTGCAAAGCAAGCCTCAAACAGTGTTGCCAACTTGTTCTTGACCTATTTTTTATTTTACGGCGTTTTATGCACTAAACTAACCTACAATGAGAGTAGAGTAGTGTCCCGGGTTCACAGCCCGAAAATGGCGCTCGGTGGCGCTCGCAGTGTTGCTAACTCCTTACTTGAAAAAATCACCAAGGTTTTTGTTTTTGGGTCTAACCTAACCTCAAGCAAGGAGCTGGCAATACTGCTTGAGGCTTGTTCTGCAGTATTGCCAACATCTTACTTGAAAAGTTACCAAGATTTTTGTTTTTGGGTCTAACCTAACCTAAAGCAAGGAGCTGGCAATACTGCTTGAGGCATGTCTTGCAGTATTGCCAACTCGGGCAAGGCGTAGCCTTTTGGGTGTATGTTAACCTCACAGTGTTGCCAACTCGGCGTAGTTTTTTACGCTGTATAATTTTTTAGCTTTTTTGTGTGTGAGTGTATATGTGTTACCAACTCGGCGTAGCCTTTTGGGTGTATGTTAACCTCACAGTGTTGCCAACTCGGCGTAGCTTTTTGGGTGTATGTTAACCTCACAGTGTTGCCAACTCGGCGTAGCCTTTTACGCTGTATAATTTTTTAGCTTTTTGTGTGTGAGTGTATATGTGTTGCCAACTTGGCGTAGCCTTTTGGGTGTATGTTAACCTCGCAGTGTTGCCAACTTGGCGTTGCCTTTTGGGTGTATGTTAACCTCGCAGTGTTACCAACTTGACGCAACCTTTTGGATGTATGTTAACCTCACAGTGTTACCAACTCCTCACTCGAAAAAATCACCAAGGTTTTTGGGTCTAATCTAACCTAAAACAGCTGGTAATTTTGCTGAGGCTTGCCTTGTAGTGTTGCCAACTTACTCGAAAAGTTACCAAGATTTTTGGGTCTAACCTAACCTAAAGCAAGGAGCTGGCAATGCTTGAGGCTTGGCTTATAGTGTATAAAGCAATTTGCCAACCTACTGGTATTGTCATAGCTTTTTACGAGAGAGAGGAGAGAGGGGGAAGAGTTAAAACAACTGGCAGCTGCCAACACCTACCTACAGCTTTTTTTTTTTGTTTGGTGTAACCTCTAAAGCAACTGGCAAGTTTGCTTGAGGCTTGCCACAGTGCATAAAACAATTTTTTTGCCAACCTACACACACTGGGCAAGGAGAGCCGGCAACAAATATATACTGTTGTAAAAGAGATGGATGGCAGCATAGTATGTGTGTGCGTGTGTGTGTAGCATTATTAACTAGTGTTGGCAACCCACTTACAACTAAAAAAAATAGAGATGCCAACGTTGCTGTAAAAGAGAGAGACCTATCGTGACCTTTGTAAACCTCTCTCGGGGGAACGATGTGCCACACGCGCGCGCGTTGGCGCCTTTATTATTTTCGTATTGCATACAATATTTATTGTGTTTTTTTTTCTATCTACACTCATATTTTTCTTATATATTTTTTTATTTTTTATAGGGTTGATTAAAGCACATATTTGAGGAGGACAACGCCACCCATATATAAATAAACCCCTCGAATTAACACTAATTAGAATTACCTTACAAAATTTTTCTCATAAGGCATTTTTGTTTTGTAAACACTCTACCACCAACAGATCACATATAAATAAACATACCCCCCCCAAAAAAATGCGCTCCATGAAAAGTTGCCCTGTGTGCAAAAAAACTATATCAAGCAAAAATTTTGCAAGACATTGTCGTACCTGCGTGCCAGGCAGGCATTTGGCTACCACTGAACTATGTTCCGGATGCAATAAGCACATTACAATTGCGTATGCCAAGAAGCATAAGCTTATTTGTTTAAACAAAAATACATCTGGGGCTCAACCGTCGACCTCAACCAAGAGGAAAGCGGAAGCTGACTCGCCACCATTCGCCAAACGCATCAAAACTGTGGCCAAAGCAGACCAGTCTGCTTTCCAGCGTTTGTTAGAGGACTTTCCTTTTATTTCTGAGGGTTCATGCGACGTGCGTAGCTTTTTGGAGAACGTGCAAGCGCAAATTATTTCCGTCCTCGGCGATGCGCTTGCAACACACTCCGCCAAATTCTACGCATCGCTACGTTGTCAGTACAAAAAGCCGTCTGATGAAATTTACAGCTTCTGCCACAACACCAAGGCGAAGACGCTGCATCTGACGGATGTCGAAAACCTCGAGGACATCTACAACAAGTTTGTCGAGGAGCTGCTGGCAAAGCAAGAGGAGCATGAAGCCGAGGGCTCGGGGGGTTCGTTGTGCGGCGAGCCTCACGAACTGCGCGTCAAACTTTCCAAGTTTATGCCTCTCTCCGCCTCCAGCTACGTCCGTTTACCATCTGCTATTAAGGATAAAAAGGCCGTCCTGAATATTCAGAACAGTGACGCCAAGTGCTTCCTATGGTGTGTGCTTGCAGCGTTACACCCTGTCCACTGGAAAAACCAACCACACCGAGTTAACCACTACCTACCCTACGAGTTGGAGCTGGAAGATGCGATGGCTGGGATCGACTACCCGGTGGCGCTTTCGGACATTCGAAAGTTCGAGGCCCGTACACACAACCCTCGGTTGGCCATCAACGTTTATGGCCTCACCGACGAAAATGTGGTGTACCCTATCCGGGTGAGCGACGTGGACGACGACGGTGCGCAGGAAATTCATCTTCTGCTCATCAAGAACGAGACCCACCACCATTACACCCTCATTCGCTCGCTCTCTCGGCTTGTTTCGAGCCAACGGAGCAGTGATAGTCACCACGTCGAGGTGTGTCGCAGGTGCTTGTCAATGTTCGACGGACAAGATCAACGCAGTTACCAACACATCAGAGGTCCCAACATCGCTGCCGAGAAGCTCGCTAACCACAAGCTCTACTGCAATGCTAACGAACCGGGGGTGGCAGACTTGCCCGAACCTGGCGCCGTAGAGTGTTTCCGCATGCACGGTGCCATGGTGGAGCACCCCGCTATTATCATCGCGGATTTCGAGGCCTTTCTCAAACCTCTGTCCACTTGCGATCCCGATCCAGAAGTTTCTTCCACCACCCCTTACCAACTCCACGAGGCATCCAGTTTCGCATATGTTGTGGTGCGACGAGATCAACACATCGACCCCGTGCCCTATGTGTACCGTGGCCCCGACGCAGCCAAACATTTTCTTGAGAGGATGGTTGTCGAGGCCATCGAGATAGGGAAGGTGCTGTTGACCCCCAAGTCTATGCTCCCACTGTCCCCCGACGATCAACATAGACACGAGGAGGCTACTACCTGTCCTGTGTGCACCTGTGAGTTTAGCATCAACAACCGTAAAGTCCATCACCACGATCACTTTAACGGTAGGTACGTTGGTCCTTGGTGCAACGACTGCAATCGCTTGGCCCGGGACCCGCGCTTCATCCCTGTGTTTTTTCACAATGGCTCGGGGTACGACTTTCACCACCTGATCAAGCATCTTGGATACGACAATGCAAGAATCAATGTCCTGGCACAAAACGAGGAGCGTTATATTAGCGTCAGCAAGTGGGTGCCGATCCCCAACTCAAAAAGCAGGAGCATCGAGCTTCGCTTCCTCGACTCCCTGAGGTTCCTCTCGGCTAGCCTCGATGCTCTTGCAGGGAAGCTGAGCAACAAACAAATGCTCATTACCTCTGCGAATTTTCCAAACTTGGACGCCAGTCTCTTCAGGCGTAAGGGGGTCTACCCCTACGAATACGTCACCGACTCTACCAAGTTTGCGGAGACGTCGCTTCCTCTTCGAGCAAACTTCTATAGCAAGCTGCGAGGCTCGGGCATCTCTGAGGATGACTATAACCATGCTCAGTCCATGTGGCGCGAGCTGGATTGCCAAAATCTCGGGGACTACCACGATGCGTACCTCAGACTTGATGTGACGCTCCTCGCCGACGTGTTCCAGACGTTCCGGGCGACCGCAATGAACATCTACCACCTGGATCCCGCCTACTTCTATAGTCTCCCCGGACTGGCATGGTCAGCCATGTTTCTGGTGACGAAAATCAAGCTGGAGCTTCTTTCGGACGTGGACATGATGCTGTTTGTGGAACGTGCCAAGCGGGGTGGAATGGTCCAGGTGTCGCAACGGCACGCGCGCGCCAACAACCATCACATGGCTACTGGCTACGACTCCACCCAACCGTCAAGCTACATCATGTACACGGACGTCAATAACCTCTACGGACACTCCATGATGCAGCCACTCCCCTTTAGAGGGTTCGAGTGGGCTGACCCTTCCAAATTTGACATCAAAAGTTTCGACGATTCGGAACATGGGTTCTTCGCCGAGGTGGACCTTGAGTTCTCCGAGAAGCTGCAGGATTTGTTCTGCGATCTCCCCCCTGCACCCGAGTTCAAGTGTCCACCCGATTCCAACCAGAAGAAGCTCGTCATGGATTTCGAACCCAAGAAGAATTACGTCCTGCACTACCAGAATCTCCGGTGGTTGATGCGGCAAGGGGTCACCGTCCACGCAGTTCACCACATCCTCAAGTTCGAACATTCTTCCTGGTTGCGTCCATATATCGAGCTCAACACTGAACGCCGCACCGCAGCCACGTCCGAGCTTGATAAGGATTTCTTCAAGCTTATGAATAATGCGGTGTTTGGCAAGACCATGGAGAATGTACGGAATCGCGTGGACATAAAATTGGTGACGAGGAAAGAGCGATGTCGTCAGCTTGTTGCAAGTCCATTGTTCAAGTCTCGAACAATCTACAACGAGCAGCTGGCTCTGATTCACATGAAGCAAGGCGTGGTGAAGCTCAACAAGCCCATCTACGTTGGAGCCACTGTTCTGGATCTGAGCAAGCTCCACATGTTCGAGACGTACTACGACATATTACGTCCACACTACGAGCACAACATCTCGCTTCTCTACACGGACACGGACAGCTTGGTGTACCACGTTCGCACAGCCGACGCATACGGGGATATAGCCACAGCTCCATCTTTGGTTAACCTCTTCGACACCTCGGGCTATCCCCAGCCGAACCAGTACGGAATCCCGGCTCGCAACAAAAAGGTGCCTGGCAAACTCAAAGACGAGAAGGACGGAGACGTGATTCTCGAGTTTGCAGGTCTTCGTGCCAAGGCCTATACCATCAAAGCCGAGGGCAGCGTTACCAAGAAGGCCAAGGGTGTCGGCAGACAGGTGGTTCGGGAGCATCTCACATTCGAGGACTTCGTGGATTGCCTCAAGACCGGGTCGTCGGTTCTAAGAGCAGAACAGCGCATCCAGAGCGTCGACCATGTGTTAACCACCAACAAAGTGAGGAAGATTGCCCTGGATCCCAACGACGACAAGAGGTGCGTTCTCCAATGTGGAATCCACACACTGCCGTGGGGGCACTATCGCTTAGCAGAAAGCAAAACCTGCAACATGTGCCCATCTTCAACAGAAGATTCATAAAAACAAAACAAACAAAAAAAACAAAACAAAAAAAAAACAAAAAAAAAACACTGACAGTCATTACAAAAAACTTTGACCGTATTCTTAAATAACCAGCATAATATGAATCTCTTTGGTTTCCGAAAACAAGCCAACGTGGAGACTGTACACCGCGCGACGACAGATCATGAATTTCTACCTTCCATGTTAACTAAACTCAACGGTCTACTGATTGTTCACCTTAACAGCATTTGGACGAAATTGGATGACGATGTGGGCAAGATGTTTTACGTCTTCAACAACAATTTACATTTTTACAAAATTCCGATCGATGGAAAACTTCAAATCACCATAAATCCGGAAAACGTAGGCGAAATCAAAATATCTACCGGCAAGAACATTTTTCGAATCAAGCACGACAAGATGCTTTCTAACATTACGTACGATGTTTCCGCAGGAGATTACCTGTACGTCGAACTCCTCGGAGATTACGACAAACTTGTTCCTCTCTTCGTAGAATTACGAATCGTCTATCCTATTATAAATAACCGTTAACCAAAATGCCTAACGACATTTTCGGCAACACTAAGCGTGTAGACCATGCAGAAGAGATTCTTATGTTGGATGTCCGAATTAAAAAGTTGAGGAGCGATTTGATCGCTTTGCAGGAGACCTTAAACAAAAGTTTAGAGTCGGAGATCGCTACGCTCCAAACGCAATGTCTCGACCCTATTTTGAAAATCGATTCCGAACTGAAAACGCTCATAAAAAATTATGTTGACGTACCTTCTTACGACAGTGTTCAAAATATACAGTTGAGCGTGGATTCGCTTCAAAATGATTTGGCCAAATTACAGCAATTTCAATCGAAAAATGAAGATTTGGAAAAATTAAAACTCGAAATCGAAGAACGAACTTCCGCAATAGAAAAAAAATTTTCTGAACTTCAAACTGTTGTGAAGGATATTGATGTAGAACGCTTGCACGTCGTTGTTTTCAAATTACAAGAAGAATTCACCGGTACATTGGAAGAAATTAAATCCAAGTTGCAGACTTTGGAAGATACCATGACGAACCTACCATCGTCAGACGAACTGCAGGTCATCGGCAATAGCGTCGCGAACATAAAAATTCAATTGGAGGCTTATCAAGATTTCGAACACATTCAAACCACCATCGCTACGCTTCAGGCGTCTCTGGAGTTGATCAACGAAGAAATTAAAAATATTCACGCTGAAGCAAGTGCGCTGACGAGCATACAAGACACGTTGAGCACGGTTCAACAGAAGATCGAATATTTAGAAAATTTGAACGTCGAAACGAATCTTGCTCATTTTCATCACGTACTGGACAACATACAGGCCGACTTGGAATCGTTACGGACGAGCGTACCTTCGAGCGAAGATTTGGAAAAATTGAAAACGGCGGTGACGGCACTATCCGATTCGAGCGACATCAAAAGTTCATTGAGCGATCTCGAGAGTAGGGTGGCCAATCTCCCCACCTCAAAAGAATTGCATGCTTTGAAAAGGAACATATCACGTATGCTGAAACGACTGGAAACGGAAACAGCGAACGTGGAACAGATTCGAGACGAACTTACTTCGCTGGTGTCGATGCTGCCCACTTCGCAGAGCGTCGCCGACCTTCACATGCAGTTTACCGAGATGCGAAGCATCGTGAACGATCTTACCGAGAAAAGTTCGAAATTGAATCAAGTCGAGAATCTTCAGAGTATTGTCGTCAACATCAGAGATCAAGTTGGAGTGCTGGAATCCACGCAGGAATCGACGCTGGCCTCTTTCGGTGCCAAGTTGCAAGAACTCAACGAAAACTTCAAGCAGTTGAACGTGGAAGTGAAAATCAAACCGTCATTTTCTATAGTAACAAATACCATCGTCGAACATTTGTTGCCCGTACAAAATACACTGGGACAGCTTCACAGCAACCTCGTTAGCGTCGATACTAAATTCGCTAAACTGCATTCTCTGCAAGCCATCGAAATCAACAGCGTACCCAATCAACAGAGAATCTCCACGTTTGTCGAAGGTAACAAACTGTACATGTTACATCCTTATCATCCGTACTACAAGTTTCTCCTCGATGGCACGATTCAGATAAATGAATTTTCGTACTGGTCTCACGGCAGAAAAGCTAGCGTTCCCACCATGACCTTGATATCGAATCGTGGTGTCCAGAAAGCAGGAAACATTCCTCTGGCACGTTGGAACGAAACGCGCAACATATATGAAATACACGAAGACGAAGATCTCACCGTTTTTGACGTGAGTGCCGGCGATAAGCTGATCATTCAAAACACGAGCGAAGTGCCACCCTCTTTGAATCCCATCACGCTGGTCCTTCTCTTCAAACGTAATCTCTAAAAAATGTCTAGGCAAGCCATCGTCGAAGAATTGCATAAACCTGCACGCCGCAACTACGAACGTTTGGCGGTAGTGACCAAGGGAATCGACGACCTCTGGCAAAGTGACCTCGTGGAGATGAGCAGCGGCAATTTGAAAAACGTACATAAATTGAACAAGAGCAACAAGTATCTCCTCACCGTCATAGACACGTTTTCGAAATTCGCATGGGCTCTACCTTTGAAAGCCAAAACGGGAACGTGCGTCACGGAAGCATTCAAGACAATTTTTCGCGAAAGCGGCAGACGGCCACGGTTTTTGCAAACGGACAAGGGGAAGGAATTTTACAACGCCGTATTCCAAAAGTTTATTCGGAAACACGACATTCGACATTATTCAACCTTCAGTCACATCAAAGCCAGCATCGTGGAAAGATTTAATCGAACCTTGAAAACACACATGTGGAAACGATTCACGCTTCGAGGAAATTACAAATGGGTCGACATACTGCCGGAACTCGTCGACACCTATAATGATAGGGTACACAGAACGATAGGCATGAAGCCAGCTGACGTTACCAAGGCCGACGAGCAGCGTTTAATTTCTACAGTTTACTGTCCAAAGTACACTCCCACGACTACCAAGAAATCAAAATACAAAATTGGAGACCAGGTGAGGATCAGTAAATTCAAACGCACCTTCGAGAAGGGTTTCACACGAAACTGGAGCACAGAACTTTTTACGGTGGTTCGAGTTTTACCCGGAAACCGGCACACGTATATAATAAAAGATAGTAGCGACGAGATTTTGAAAGGAAGATTTTACGAAGAGGAACTCTCTAAAACAAAACACCCCGACACATACCTCATCGAGAAAGTATTGCGTAGAAAAGATGACAAACTATTGGTGAAATGGCTGGGGCTTCCGGAAAAGAGTCGGATCGACGCGAACGAAGTGATTCTATGAGTGCGTGGAATGTCGTGAAACGTCTACCTGATTCGGAAAGTCAAACGAAAAAAAAGAACGGCGAGTTGCTTCCCGACAGCATCCGTTGTCTAATCGTAGGCCCTTCAGGGTGCGGGAAAACGACACTGCTCGTGGACAATTTTCTCCTCGCACCGAATTGGTTAGATTGGAAGAACAGGCACCTCTACGTATTTTCGAAAAGTCTCGAACAAGCGAAATACCAGCAACTGATAAAACTGTACGATGGTCTGGACATTGCAACGTTCGCTTCGGAAATAAAACCACTCGACGATTGTCGTGAAAATTCAGTCGTTGTGTTCGACGATGTCATCCTGGAAAATCAAAATGAAATTCGCAATTTTTTCACGCAAGGTCGTCACAAAGGAATAGATTGCTTCTTCCTAGCTCAAACGTTTTCCAAAATTCCAAAACAGTTAGTACGTGACAACGCTAATTTCATATGTTTGTTTCGTCAAGATCACACCAACCTGAAGCACGCGTACGATGACTACGTAGGCGGAGACATGAACTACAATCAATTTTCGGAACGCTGCTGCTCCCACTGTTGGAACAGTGACGATTTCGGATTCGCGACGATCGACATGACGAGGAAACCCAACGATGGAAAATACAGAAACAAAATCAACGACTTTCTAAACGTTGCAACGTTGTGAGCAACAACGTGTATAAATAACGTTATGGCGAAACGAAAAATCGAAGACGAAAATCTCAAGTTGCGAAACTACCTCGCGAAACGCTTCAAAGGTTGGAAATCCGAGAATCGCGGATTCTACGAAGAGAAGAAACGTCAAGATCAACCTGTGATCGATGCCATCAGCGATCTAGATAAAGAAATTAAAGGCGTCACAGAACAAAATAAAAATTTGATCAACGAACTCGTACCACTTGCAGCTAAAAGTTACACCGTACCCACGCCTATTTCGAGCATTCCTTCAACGCCGTTCGAACTGAAGGACGGACCGCCAGGACGTCGAGCCATAAGCAGCACGTCGTCGTCTTTGGATAAGATCGAGTTGGGACCTTTGGCACGAGACTACCTGAGCACGGGCAAGTTCGACAAGGATGAAGTGTTCGGATTGTATCCCACCATGGAAACCAACGAAGGCGGCGGTGTGGTATGGAAGATTGGGAAATCGAAGGTGACTTTTGAAGGCAACGACATTAAAGTCAATTTAGGCGAAAAGAATAGCTGGAACAGGTATCCGGGTACGGTGGGACTGTGGGAACTTGTTGCCAAAAAGCAGCCGAAGGATTACACCGAAGAAGATTACCAGAGTTACAAGGAAATTCTGATCATGACGGACGCCTTGTACCAGAACAACGACGCTACGCAGAATAGGGTGAAATCGAGCAGCGGCGAAAAATACAGGAATCTCATCAAGCCGATATGGAACCAGGTGAAAACAGGCAGCGGCGTCAAACTCTACAACACGTTACCCAAAGAATTCGTTTGGGTGGACGACGTGCGCAAGCTCATAGACAGGTTGTTGGTTATTGCAGGAGAGGAGAATGCAGGCAATCGTAATTTCTACAACGAGAAGGTAGGAATTGTGGACATGATCAGCACAAAACTTTCCAACTTCATCGTAAACGACGACAAGGGCATAGGGTACCTCATTAAAATCATCAACACGCTGCCTCCGAGATTCTGGAACGTGGCCGAAGGAAAGGGTCTCGTGAACGACATCATCAACAAGTTACCTTTCGAGATGCATTTACCTGGCTACCAGTACTGCGGACCAGGTACCAAACTCGAGAAAAGATTGGAGAGAGGAGACAAGGGTGTGAATCCGTTGGACGCCGCATGCAAAGATCACGACATCGCCTACAACACCACTCGCTCCGATCTGGATGCACGTCACGAAGCAGACAGAAAGTTAGAGCACGCAGCTTTCGAAAGATTCGTTAGCAGAGACGCTTCGCTGGGAGAAAGAGTTGCAGCACTGGGCACCACCATCGCCATGAACACGAAACAAAAACTTGGATGGGGTGTGTAGAAATAAAAGAATTTCTCGAACCGTGAAAAAAATTTCTTCGGTATATAAATAACACTACGTAAAAAAAAAACTCCAATTGTGTTTGCCATTTATAAAATGAGTAAACAATCACTAGACGCCCAAGCATTAAAACAAATGCTAAATTCATCAGTCGAATATGTAAAAATTCAGGAATTAGAAGTGGACAAACCTTACACGATAACTTCCGGTTTAATTGTTTCTACCCAGTATGGCCCCAAGGCGCGTCTGTTGCTCAACGCACAATACAGTCTATTTTTACCAGATCGATACGCTAACATGTTATCCGACGAGAAGCTAGCTATTTTAATCGAGAACAAAACTCAAATCGTGTACAAGGGTACAAAGGAACTTCTTGGTAAGAAAACAAAGCATGTAATAGAATTTGTGTAACGGCTCTGCGCGGAGTATATTCTTGAAAAAAAAATTACACGGAACAAAAAAAATTTCAGAACATTTATATATAAATAACATACCGAAAAAAAATTACACAAAACAAAAAAAATCTCAGAACATATATATAAATAACATACCGTAAAGATTGCATATAGAGCATCATCATGAAGCCCAAGGGTGTCGTGTACCAGATACCATACTCCAATCTGAAAAATCTAGGTGCCCTCGATGGGTTACTCACCAAGAAACAACGCGAGAAGAAACGTTCTTGCTTGACGAAAGGACACGGAATGAAATTACTTCTCAGCACACCTCAATTGAGACGCTTGCAGCGTTCGCGAAAACAGCAAAAGATCGGAGGTTTCATATTCAGCATCCCAGCCATCCTGGCAGCATTAGGGGCCGTTGGAAGTTTGGCCGGCGGTAGCGCCGCCATCGCAAAAACCGTCATCGACTCGAAGAAGAACAAGGCAGAATTGGAAGAACAGAAACGTCACAACCTGGCTATGGAGAAGAAGGGGCAAGGTATAACCAAAAAACAAAAAAACAACCTCGATGCTTTGAAGAAATATAAAAAAAAGAAGAAGCCCTGTCCAACTTCGATATTGAATCTCTGATCGAACTGTTGGGAATAAAAAACTTCAGGGGTGTTTTCATGTCCGATTCTCTACCCTCTGCTGTGAAGAAAAGGGAGTATGGCGTGGTCAACCTGGACAGTTACAAAAATCCTGGTACACATTGGATATGCTACCTCAAAATTGACGATAACAATGCATTTGTTTTCGATTCGTTCGGTGGCACACCACCTGCCAGGTTGGTGAAGTATCTCAGTGTTGCCAACCTCTACTATAATGACAAACGCATCCAGGGTTTCACCGATGTTAACTGCGGCCACCTATGCCTCTCCGTGCTCGCATACATGTCTAAAATAAATAACCCATCGGTGGAACATTTTCAAAAAGCATTGTGGAATCTTAAACACGATGGGCGTGTTCCATCTCACGAGCGAATCTTCGATCTTGAAACTCACGCTGCACGACGACATCGTCTATCCTAAATCCGTAGCTCTGCGTGCATTCTACAGCATGTACCTCATACCTAACGTCACGCAGCACAACAACAAAATTAGCGTCGGAAGCGAACACATTGTCGTCACGCCAGGCCAATACAATCTTTCCACTTTGCAAGCTCAATTACCCAAAGGCACGTACCTTTCTCAAAATTCGGTCACGCACAGAGTGGAAATCCTATCGGCGACGGAAACCATAAACCTGGGTACCATGGGAGAACTTTTAGGTTTCGAGAACAACACCAAACTCGAAGCTGGCATCAAACACACGGCAACCAACATTCCTAAATTTCTAGCCATAGAAACTCTAAACGTTCACTGCAACGTGGCGGAAGGCATGATCACGAAATCCTCGAACGGATTGTTAGGAAGTCACAAGCAGACGGGAATCATAGCCACGTTCAAACCCAGTTCCGAATTCATGGAACCGATCATCTACACACCCTCTTCGCCGATCTATTTTCCAGTATGCCGCAACCGCATAGACGACATAGAGTTGGTGGTGACGAACGAGAAAGGAGACGTGGTGGATTTCGCAGGTGCAACGACCACTGCCATCGTGGAGATCAACATATAATAAATAACACACATAGTGAAAATGGAGCAAATCGAAAGTTACGAATTGCAATCTTTTCCTCCCAACCGTCGCACGTTCGCCAATTTGAACGAAGCGAACAGGGAGATCGAATACGACGTGGACGTAGGGGATGGGTTCGTTCATCCTCACAGAGCGGACCTCTACCTTCAATTCGACGTGGTGAAGAAGGAAAGCGGAGACGCGTTTCCGCCCAATGCAAATTTGATACTCGTTGACAACTTCGTGCCTCACCTGTTCTCGCAGGTGGAGGTGAGGAAACACAACACCGTCATAGACAGAATAGACTATCCAGGCATCACGTCGACGGCAGTGGGAACATTGAAATTATCCAAAACAGACGCAGCATACTACCAGGCGGGAGGTTTCGAAGCAGGGACCAAAATATCGACGACAAGTCACACGGCGCTCTTTCCCATGCGTCTGCTGCCGGGATTCTTCTCGGACTACAAGGAGATCATGTGGAAGGGAGGATTGCGCGTCATTTTTCGAAGAGCAGCCAACGACAACAACGCACTGATGCGATACACCAACTTGAACGCCGACGGCACGCCGATAGCCAACACATTACCCGAAGCGGCCAAGTGCGTCATCCGGAGCATGGAATTGAGAATGCCGATCGTAGAATACGAAACAAACTACGCCCTCAAGTACAAAGCAGAGATCTTGAAGAGTCCGCAGGTGTCGATTCACTTTCACGGTTACCAGTGTGTGCAGAAGATGGCGTCGGGAAGTCACATGGAATTCGACGTGACGACACAGTTCAACAACATACAGTTCGACATGCCAGATTTCGTCGTAGTGCTCTTTCAGACCGGGCGCGATAACAACCAGGAAAAAGATTCCAGCAAGTTCGACAACTGCAAGATCAAGAACGTTTATCTGAAAAATGGACGCAACGAAGTGTTCCCGCGCGAGAATTACAACCTCGACATGACCAAAGACGATTACCTCAAACTTTACGAAGCTTACACCTCTTTCAAACGCGTGACCGAGGGAAGCATGGACATGTACTACACGCCCAGCGAATTCAAAACCCGCAGGCCGATGTTCGTCATCAACACATCTAAGAGAAAGCAGGTGGTGGTCAACGATCGAACCAACATCAAGGTCGTCTGCGAGTTCAACAGTCCGTTGCCCGAGGATACCGTATGCAGTGTCATCCTGGTCGCCGAGAAGTCCTTCGTCCACGACGTGAAGAACGAGAGGGTCACAGAGCAGTTTTAACAAGTTTTTAACCTCTTTT
This sequence comes from Lepisma saccharinum, assembly GCF_977018435.1. Lineage (NCBI taxonomy): Eukaryota > Metazoa > Arthropoda > Insecta > Zygentoma > Lepismatidae > Lepisma > Lepisma saccharinum. The sequence continues at coordinate 62,594,075 of NC_139233.1, forward strand.
CTCGCACAATAAGAAATTTCTGTACTAGCACAATCAGTTTCAATAGCACAATACGAAAATTTCACTAGTTCAAAATCAGTTACAATATTAATTTCATCAGTTATGAGTTACAATATCTTTTTTCTCGTCAGTTTTTGCACTATAGCACGAGACAATCAGAATTTTTGCACAAAAATTTTGTTGTTGTTGTTTTTACATGAGAAAATTAACAATAAAATTCTTTTTTTATCGTTTCAGATGCTGTCGAACATCAAAAACACATACACATACACACACTAGAAAAAAAACATGCAACTTTATTTGTAACACACACATACATTCTCCATCTTCATCAAAAAATATTATAATAAACATAATTATTATTATCTATATCTCACAAAACTCTATATCCAAAAATATTACAACATCAAATAACACTAGAGTCGTTAGTACACGTTGCATGCATTACGGAGGTCCTCTGTAGGGTTTCATGGAAGTTTGGGGAAAAAAAAACACGTGAAACTCTACAGAGGTGTGGTTATCTAGAGCCGCAGCCATTAGAACCTTTTTGGGTTGGGCACCACGCACCCTGGCGAGGTTAGGGGCCAGGCATCCTAAAAAAAAAAAAAAAAAAACACAATAAATATTGTATGCAATACGAAAATAATAAAGGCGCCAACGCGCGCGCGTGTGGTACATCGTTCCCCCGAGAGAGGTTTACAAAGGTCACGATAGGTCTCTCTCTTTTACAGCAACGTTGGCATCTCTATTTTTTTTAGTTGTAAGTGGGTTGCCAACACTAGTTAATAATGCTACACACACACGCACACACATACTATGCTGCCATCCATCTCTTTTACAACAGTATATATTTGTTGCCGGCTCTCCTTGCCCAGTGTGTGTAGGTTGGCAAAAAAATTGTTTTATGCACTGTGGCAAGCCTCAAGCAAACTTGCCAGTTGCTTTAGAGGTTACACCAAACAAAAAAAAAGCTGTAGGTAGGTGTTGGCAGCTGCCAGTTGTTTTAACTCTTCCCCCTCTCTCCTCTCTCTCGTAAAAAGCTATGACAATACCAGTAGGTTGGCAAATTGCTTTATACACTATAAGCCAAGCCTCAAGCATTGCCAGCTCCTTGCTTTAGGTTAGGTTAGACCCAAAAATCTTGGTAACTTTTCGAGTAAGTTGGCAACACTACAAGGCAAGCCTCAGCAAAATTACCAGCTGTTTTAGGTTAGATTAGACCCAAAAACCTTGGTGATTTTTTCGAGTGAGGAGTTGGTAACACTGTTTGTGAGGTTAACATACATCCAAAAGGTTGCGTCAAGTTGGTAACACTGCGAGGTTAACATACACCCAAAAAGCAACGCCAAGTTGGCAACACTGCGAGGTTAACATACACCCAAAAGGCTACGCCAAGTTGGCAACACATATACACTCACACACAAAAAGCTAAAAAATTATACAGCGTAAAAGGCTACGCCGAGTTGGCAACACTGTGAGGTTAACATACACCCAAAAAGCTACGCCGAGTTGGCAACACTGTGAGGTTAACATACACCCAAAAGGCTACGCCGAGTTGGTAACACATATACACTCACACACAAAAAAGCTAAAAAATTATACAGCGTAAAAAACTACGCCGAGTTAGCAACACTGTGAGGTTAACATACACCCAAAAGGCTACGCCTTGCCCGAGTTGGCAATACTGCAAGACATGCCTCAAGCAGTATTGCCAGCTCCTTGCTTTAGGTTAGGTTAGACCCAAAAACAAAAATCTTGGTAACTTTTCAAGTAAGATGTTGGCAATACTGCAGAACAAGCCTCAAGCAGTATTGCCAGCTCCTTGCTTGAGGTTAGGTTAGACCCAAAAACAAAAACCTTGGTGATTTTTTCAAGTAAGAAGTTAGCAACACTGCGAGCGCCACCGAGCGCCATTTTCGGGCTGTGAACCCGGGACACTACTCTACTCTCATTGTAGGTTAGTTTAGTGCATAAAACGTCGTAAAATAAAAAATAGGTCAAGAACAAGTTGGCAACACTGTTTGAGGCTTGCTTTGCAGTGTTGCCAACTCTTTGCCTTAGGTTAGGTTAGACCCAAAAACCTTGGTGATTTTTTCGGGTGAGGAGTTGGTAACACTGCGAGAAAATGAGGCTCATGCCTTACGAGAGAAATCTATTAAGGCGAGCCTCACCGAGCCTCATTTTCGGTTGGTGAACCGGGTTGATTGCTCTACTACCACCAAAATACGGGTACTACAGAGCCAGGTAAGGCCCCCGGTCGAAAACGCCTGCTGAGCGTGCGTGACCTACGGATATTTAGGCGCTATATCCAGACCAACATTCATGTTTCTGTAACCGAATTACGACTGTGGACTCGAGAACGCTTTCACATTGAAGTGTCAACCAGAACCATTCGCCGTTACCTACAGCGATGCGGTTACCGAGTGTACAAGGCGAAACGTACCCTTCCTTTCCATGTTGAACAAAGGCAATCGACTACGGTGGGCACGAATGTACCGGGGATGGACATTTCGGCAGTGGAACAGGGTTTTGTGGACGGACGAATCCATTTTCAATGTTGTGTACGGGAAAATACGGAAAACAGTCATTTGTCGGAAGGAGGAACAGAATGAAGCAAAATGTTATGCACGTCAGGTACAGAAACCTGCGTCAGTGATGGTATGGGGATGCATGACGGCATCTGGGGTTGGCCCACTACACGTCTGTGAGGGCATTGTGAATGCACACGCCTATACACGCATACTGGAGCGGCATCTTCCCACAGTGCGAAGGCACCTGTTCCACGGGCGGCGTCTCATCTTTCAACACGACAATGCAAGGCCTCATACAGCGCGGCTGACAAGAGAATGGTTGACTCGCCATCACGTGCGAACTCTGCCATGGCCACCATCGAGTCCCGACCTCTCGCCCATTGAGAATGTGTGGCGTGTTCTTAAGCGACGTGTGCAACAGAGGGGACCCACGACAGTGGCTGCTCTTATCGCCTGCCTGCTGGAGGAATGGCACCGCATCGATGTGGAATACCTTGAACGACTCGTCGCAGCATGCCCCGACGCATTGCCACAGTTATTCGCCGACGGGGCGGCGTCACACCATGGTAAACAGGATCCCCTCTAACAGTGGTCGAACTTCAATGTCACGTGTAGATGGACGAAAATGTTTTATTTTGTGTGGACACCACACATTGCTGCGTTGCAGCGGAAAGTTATGTTTTCCTTTGTTCCATGTAGCCTGCTGAATAAAATATGTTCAGCATATGCATGTGTTCTCCTTCTTTCACAACGCACTACTATATTTGTGACTGGTCGAACTTCATTGTCACTAAGGTTGTACGTTATAGTTCGTTAATCGAAATGGCGCTGGTTGGGGAAAGTTAATACGGCTGAATTGGGGAGGGTTGATACGGTGTATTAACTTACCCCAGCTGCTTCTAATTATTTTTTTGTTTGTTTGTTTACAGAAAATGATCCGGGATTACGTCAAAAAGACCGGTCGAGGAGAAATACCAATTGAAACATTTAAGAAAGCCTACGCCGATGTCAAGAATCCGCAAAGACATATGGGATCGACAAAATGACTCTTATGAGGTATAAAAAGAAAGAAGAAGTAAACCAAAGTGAGGATACCAAAATACGAATGGGTTACTCCAAATATCGTCAGGTTTTCACTGAAGATTTAGAACTGCAACTAAAGGAATATATTGTCCACTGTTCAAGGATCTACTATGGTTTGACGCCTAAAAACATCAGAGAGTTCGCATATGAATTAGCAGTAGCTAACAAGATGAAAATTTCTGACACTTGGATACATAATAAAATTGCCTCGAAAGAATGATTTACTGCATACATGAAAAAGCATCCTAGACTGTCTCTTAGAGAGCCTGAAGACACGGGTCTAAGCCGTGGTACTAGCTTTAACCGACACAACGTAGGCATATTTTTCAATAACTTAAAGGCTGTTCTGGAGAAATACAAATTTGAGAGCAAAGATATTTGGAACACCGATGAAACAGATATTCACACTGTTCAGCGCCCTGGGAAAATCGTTGCAGAAAAGGGTGTACGTCAAGTAGCCAAGGCAACGTCAGCAGAGAGGAGCACAATTGTAACACTTACCACTGCCGTAAATTCGATTGGAAACTCCGTGCCCCCAATGTTCATATTTCCAAGGGTTTAAAGATCACTTTATTCAGAGCGGACCCCGTTGTTGTATTGGGACTTCATATCCCACAGGATGGATGAGAGCGTCTTCATTTTTGCTGTTTATGAAACACTTTCAGAGCCACGTAAAGGCAAGTCTATTGATACTGGACAATCATGATTCTCATTTGTCGATTGAAGTGTTGAATTTCTGCAAGGACAACGGGATCATTGTGTTGTCATTTCCACCTCATACTTCCCACAAACTTCAACCCCTGGACAGATCGGTTTATGGATCTTTTAAGAAGTATTTTGCAGCAATTGACAGTTGGATGACAAGCAATCCAGGGAAGACCTTTACTATATACGACATACCAGGACTTGTTAGTAGTTCACTACCCAATGCTCTAGCACCAGAAAAATATTATATTAGGCTTTCAAGCAACGGGAATCATGCCATTCAATCCAGATATTTTTACTGAAGAAGAATATTTACCATGCTCCGTAACTAATCGACCAATGACCGAAAAAAAATTAGCAAGATCGTTTACCTGATGGAAGTAGAATCTCTGAAACCAACGTCTTGGGATTAGAAGCCACCCCTTCCAGCAGCAGTGACAATCAAGAATTGCATCGTGTTTCAGTAAGCCCAGAAGAGTTATGTCCGTACGAAAAGCAAATTGAAAAGGGAAACAACGAATGATATCGTCAATTCTTACAGACACACCAGTGAAGAAGAGATTAGAAATGAAGCTCGAACAAGAGTTAACAATAAATTATTGAGATCAGAAAGAGTTAAAAAAAAGATTGTGCCATTCTTTGAAAATAATAGTAAGAAAATAAATAATGGACCGACCGAAAGAGAAATGCAAGGTAAAAAGAAAAAAATACCAAATAGGAAATATTTGAATAATAATAATTCAGAGTCAGAAGATGAAGACAGCTTGTGTCTAATGTGCTTCGAACCATTTTCAGCTTCTAAGCCTGGTGAAAAATGGATACATTGAATTTCCTGCAGTAGATGGGCTAACTTAAAATGCGGATACGATAGTTCTATGTACACCTGTGTTCACTGTAAATCAGATATGTGCATAACAGAAAGTGATAGTGACTGACTGCATGTAGGCTATCCATCATGATACGATATTTTCTTCATGTTTGTATGCTTTACCTAAATACTAAACTTTAATTCAAAATTACTTTCTTGTATCTTGTCTTATTTAATCAAACTATGTCACATCTTTATCAACCTACTTCAAATTAGTATCAACTTGCCCCATACCAGTATCAAATTGCCCCACGACGGGGAAGTTGGGACGTTGCGTCCTGCGTTACTAATTAGGATCTCGTCAGCTTACAAATTATATCTGTGAAATTTTTATGTGCTTTTTATAAAGGTAAAGATTAAGCTATCGAGTAGTTACATGTTTTATTTTCTTGCTAGCAACATAAAAAAGAAAAAAATCAAACTCTCAAATTGAATCAACTTGCCCCGCTCTCCCCTACTTGTAAATTTTAGAGCAACCTACATGAAAGTTGTGTTTATTTGTAACATTCGCCTAATTGTGATGACGTCAAAGAATGTTGACGTATCGGTATGTCCGCGCCCAGTAGTCATGATGATTACGATTGTTTTCTTGTTATTGATTGAAACAGAAATAAAGGAACGTGGATTTTGACAAGAATACTTTGAAAAGTGATGTTTATTGATTGATTGATTTATTTATTTTACTTCGCTTTTTGTGCCACTTTTGTTTATTTCCGAAGATGTGGGTGAGTGATGATATGATGTAGCTGCAAGGCTCTGGACACTCATAAACGTCCATGACCAGGCCAGGATTCGAACCCGGGCGCCGTAGCGCGATGTGATAACCACTCTCCCATGGGGGCCGGTGAAGAGTAATGTTTAGCACGTGGGAAAAGAGAAATGCAGTTTCTGGATTTTTTTAATTCTGTAAAATTGCATGTTCATATTTTCGGGTATTACAACAACAGCGTGTTTTTTTTTAATTACTGAAAAAACCTGTCAATTTTTTAATAAATGTCGATTCCCACCTGAGCTTGGATGTCTACTGTGCTCCCATCATGCTCTGCTCTGCATCGACTGTATCGCGTATTATGTACATTTCTATTTTACGCTGCCGTTTATTGCCTCTTCAGGCTAATCAGAACCATGAAGATGAAAGATGACAGATTAAATTGATGATGACACTAACCAAGATCGCTCAAACCAGGAATCGAACCAGGAACATTCGGTGACGAGATGGTGAATAGACCACTTACTACGCTCCGATACAGAAGCGGCCCGTAACGTGACATCCACGTAACGTACAAAGCTTCAACTACTCACAGCCTGTTCTAGCTCCGTTCTCAGTTACGTTTCAAAAGTTTTTCATAGAGTATTGCTAGCAGTTCGTCCATGAGAAAAAGAAAACGAGAAAGTATATAGATTGGTGGATCTCTAAATAGAGAAGGGGTCATTTCCGAAATATCATATTTGGTACAATACCAACACTAGTAGATGTGGTTCTTCCAAAAAAAAGGGTCCCGACACTTATACCGTTTCCTTTGATAAGCGTCGACTGACAAGTACAATTTTGACAACAGTGACGCGCAATTTTAGACTAAATAATGTCACTTAAGGAAGCGAATTCCTGAAATTTCTATAACAACATGAATTGTACTTCAATATGTGATGATTATACCGATTCTAGTTTCAAGTGTCTAGGCTTTACTCTTTCAGATATATTTACGGTTGCGAAAAGTTCTGCAATCGAAAAATTCACTACGCGCCATGATTGAAACATGGCTGCCATTTCTAAACTAGACGTGATGAAAAGATCTTAGCTATAGATAACCACGTAAAATTATTTTTAAAAGATGTTTTTCTAAAATTGTTCAGCGACCAATTAATTCAAAATTTCGTCTTTTCATGGTACAAACATGACGTCAAAATATCTCAAGAACACACCTCTTCGACTCCCTTTGAAGATTGCATGCGTGTGCCTCTGACTGTACGTCCTCCTCGTTTGTATGTTGCTTAATCCAACGATAAAAAGGACCGAATGGTACGTGTTGAAATCTCCGAAGAACGTTCCTGGCTAGCCAGCAGGATTGGGGCCGTCGAAGGAACCTAACTGAATAAGAATCCACAGCGACAGTTGTTACAGAACAACGTCCTTTTGTGCCTCTGCCAACAAAACAATAAGTTTGTGGATCGAGGCCAGAGGAAATGAAAAGGACTCTTGTCACTTGCTTCGCCAACAGTGTTGCCACTGTCTGCTACTTAATAATTTCCCCCTAGCATGAACTGCATTTCCCATACAAATTACATTTATTGAGTCCAGCCTAAGAAATTTAAAGAGGCCATTAATATTGAGTTTTCCCGTTCGATTCCACATCGTGTATCTCTGAGTATATTTTTTCCACGGTGTCAAAGACCAAGTTTCTTTTAAGGCCAGGAGGAACAGCTTCAGTGGGAAGACCGTAAATGGCCTCACCGACCACTATCCGCGTCGAGTTGGCGAAAGAGGGGTCTGTGCGTTGGATGGTTGAAGGAGGGGGAGAAAACTTAGCATTACGCTTATGGGAATATGGTTGTTCTGTTGGGAATATGAAACTTCCGATGACGTAGAGTAACACACGAACGGAAAGAGCACACGTTGAAGATTTGATTTGTTGTCGAAAAAGAGAAAACTCCCACTTGATTAGCCGTAACTTGAAGGTGAAGTTGTTGCGTTTTTTTCCCTCCATAAGGAATGCATGGGATTCTGAAAATACTTGTTCATGATATTTTTCAAACATCGTATTTAGCTTAATAATCAACTTGAGAAACCGCTTCCACTTGCAATATGGGCAAAAATTCATAATCTCTTGTATAGTCGGGGCTATTTTCAGCAGTATTGCCCATTCGCACGGTATTGGTATATGTACACAAATGCACACCTGGTGCGAAATTGTCACTCTTTGCCTTAAATCAATTTTATGCACATATAGACTAATCGGATCTGGATCCACAGATTAAAGTTGGATCCGAACTAATATGTGCTTTCACCTGGGATTGAACCCAGGACCCTGTGATTACTAGAGGACAGCGTTACCAATACGCCATCGGGGAAACCTTCTCCCAGTTCACCTGCTGTGTTTCTAATCTACTGCATTTGTGCTTTGAATTGATGTTTTAATTCCACTTTATATACAGATAGGCTAATCGGGACCCAAAGCCTCCTCCGCCATATGTTGAAAACATAATGTAATGTTGCCCTCACAGGACTTTTGAAAGTACAGTACGAACCAGTGTTGTAGCGGCCGCCCCCGCAACTCCCGAGGTGCAGAGACCCACAATGTTCTTTCTCTATGCTCCTGAAATTGTTACATCATCCCATAAATTCAAAAGGCATTGTCGCTTATATTTTAAAAAATGGATTTACGAAATAAGCAGTGGCGTATTGTATTTGACAGAGGAGCCCAGGCAACTCGACATAATTGTATGCACAATTAACTTATTTGCTCGCAGATGTCCATCGATAGGAAAATATCCCTTAACACTAATCTTTATAGCTACAAAGTTTTGTCGTAAACATAATGTAAGTGTATCAATCGTCTACAGTTATGAATCCAATAGAAAGATTCAGTTGCTCAACCAGTCAATGCCTTATTGCTACACAATGAACAATCAAACTTGATAATTCATAAACATTTTACTACAAATATTAGTTTTACACGTGATACTTAAAATGTAACTTTACACCAAATATTTTCAAGGGAGCCCCAAGCATTTTCCCACATGTCCACACCTATTACGTTTTACTTCAAACGGGCAGAAGAACTCTCTAGGAGGTGGAGCCCAGGGGCAATTATTCCTTTGCCCTTAGGGCCAGTATCCTCTCTTCTGCCAAACAGGGTATGCAGCATACGAGTTAAATGTCATTTTTATTTTTGGAGGATTCTGGGAAGTTCAGTTTTCTTACATGTTGAAATGTGTAGGCATTTCTGTCGAACCAGTTACTTTCCAATATGTTAGGATTTTTTTATTTATAGTGCTCGACGTGAAAATTCCTAGCTGGGAATTTCCTTGTTCGAATTTGGGGATAGATGGAAGAAGGATCCTTGTATGGAACAACTTGAAGATAATGTAGTAGGTGGACGAGGATGCTTATGCAAATTGTCCTAGCTCTGGGGCTATCTCTCAAGATTGAAGTCTGCTGCTTTTTCTCCATAGCACATTGCAATTGCCCTTGTGATGTTACAATCCCATTTCAGCTCCCATAACTGAAATGATAAGCTTCCTTGAGTATATTACTCACCATTAGTATTAGGAGCCTAACGTGAGCGGCTCAATCTTGGCCTAAGCAGCCAGGGGATGGCTTTTGTGGCTGAATGCGCATTCGCCACAAAGAGGAGTGTTTACTATCATTTAAACATTTCTCCCCAAACAGTATTTTTTTTAAATATCTGTGCATTATATGTAACCTAATTTTAAAAAAAAATGTTTCAAGCGAAAAATACAAAGGATCACGAACAAAATATTTGGCTGTGTGAAGCCTCATGCCTCCTCCAAAAAGAACCCTGGCTGTACCATTGCATTGGAGTAAGAAAAAGTATTTCTAATTTCGTCTTCCAGTTATTTATCAGAGATTCAGACCATCCTGATTTAGTTTCGAGAAGCTAATACACTTGATATATAAGTGGATGACAAAAAATGGGAAGGCAGATTATTTAGGGTAAAACTTAAATTTCCACTCTGGCATCATATCGATATATAATTTTCCCCCATAAGGGGCCCCAATATTTTACTTGTAGGGGAGGGCTTAAAAATGCGCTACGCCACTGGTACAAACAATATCATGCCATTGAATAACGTCCTAGTTTATTCGGCGGGAAGGGAACGGGCGGCTTAGTAAAACGAAGGTTTGACCATGAATTGCCAATTTCAAAGCAACATATTATAGGAGACACCATCTTCTAGAGTCGTTTTCACGTTCAGAAGACACAACGGCGCTTATGGAGAAACCGCACAGTGTTGCAAATACAGCGCTAGCTCATGTCGCCGGGAAATGATGACCTTCCTTCACAATGAAGGTGTTACATATTTTGTATATATAATGATAATTATATGTAATTATTAATATTAATATTATACTGTGAACGTTACAGTTACCCTTTTTACTATGATCCATTGCGATCACTACACACGCGAGTGTAATGCACGAATATGACACTTCACAAATCACCTAAAAAAGTAAAAATCACTGAGAGCTCACACAACTGAAAACACTTTTCGGGAGAGGGAAAAAGTCTAAACAGACCAAAATAGATCTCTCACTCAAGTAAGGGGAACCTGGCACATGGGTTAAATTCAAGTTGCAACCCAAACAAACAAATGAGTTATGGCCCACGTGAACTGATAAGACGTGAATGACTCAAGCAAGGCATGTCATATTTCTATCTTGAAGCCCCATATTTTGTCACGTGTTGGAAAGCCTTTCAAAGGTTAATATGGTGTCTATGAATTTATGTGTACGTTGGAAACTGAAAGGTGATCTTCATTTCAGTATTAATGTCGACAGTAATGTAAACGAAAACAACGTGTATTTGCGACAGCACTAATGTTGCTCACAACAGCAGCATTGGAAATAATTGTCAATTATTAAATTTAAGTAATTTCAATTCTATTATAACAAACTGCATGAAGTTCATATTTTTACTGAATGGAAATAAAATAACAACTCGAAAACTTGGTGGTGATAGCCGGAATGCTGCGGTGAGTCGGTTCAAGATGGCCAGACAACGTCTCCTTACTTCGCGCGCGGTTCGGGTTAAAAAGAAACTCCAAATGCATGGAAGTAATATTTCTGGGAACCTTTGAGTGATTATAAAAAATAATTTCATTATTTTCTCCACAACTTTGTCGCTGGAAGTTTTTACTTGGAATTACAGAACAAAAAATGGCCAGCGACGACATTTTCTACTGCACGAATATAAAAAATTTCCACATACTTTATTTGAATATTATTTAATGCGAATATGCTTTAAAGTAGTGATAAATTCTGAGTACAACCATCACCTATGACAATTAAAAAACAGTGTCAATTTTTTTTAATAATGAATGCTTCAATTTTACGGCATGTTTCAACGTTAGGAATGAAAACAATGTAAAAATTGTGTTTTCACGGAAAATTTGCGTTTTTAATTTATCTAAAATTATGTAAGCAAGTTACCAGTTTTTTGTGTTCACCATCGTATTCTCTGCAAAATTTCCTGCAAAACTGCAGGTACCGATTTTACTTAAGCTAAATTTGTAAATCCAGAAATTTCACAACAGCGCGCTCGTATTTCCCATAAGAAAAGCATTGCCCATAAGAGCCCATTGTGTCTTCTGAACGTGAAAACGACTCTAGCATGGAATTTACTGTTAAGTTTTCCTTCCATTGAGAACAACATGCTGCTACCTGAATTTCTCTCGACCGTCCGAAATTTTACTCTAAATGGTAACACTGCTTGCTGTAACCAATGCGTGATTCTATTCACGCAGAACACGTGGCGCCGCAGTGGTAGGAAGGGAAAACACCTGTAAACACGAGCCCCGTGCTGGCAGAGCTTTAAGAATTCGTGGTATTTATTTTCAGCTTAAACACATCCTTTGCAAAGGAAGAAGTGGACAAAAACGTTTGGGCCAGAAGCAATTTGCAACATGAGAAAATTAACGCAACTGCTGCGCTACTGGGTATGCAACGAGGAATATACTTTATGGTCGAATTATCATGTGATGTGAAGGGTGTGTTTTGACAAAAACTTCAAAACAAATTTTGGAATTTAGTTTGTTTTAGGTCAACTTTATATACTCGGACAGGGCCGCCAAACCGGAGTAGAGTCAAAACCTTATTTCTGTTTACATGAAGAGTAGCTATTAGTTTTAAAATGGAGTTGAATTTAATAGACAAAAAATTAACAGAAGTAACTGCTGTATAATATAGTAAGTACGTATATGCAAAATCATGTAGCGATTTTGTAATTTTGTAATTTTGATGATGTTATGTAGATATACATGCCTACAATAAACGTGTTCATTAACAGTAACAGTTGGAAGTATTTGAAAAATAAGGCTATTATTTTGTCATTATTTGTCATGAAAGCGTAAGTATATAACATGGTTGTTCTTTTTTATTGGAGAAAGGGGGGAAAGTACGGGGACCAGGGGAGAAAGTTGGAAGGGGGGGGATAAAACACCACCTCGGGTGGGTGAAAATTTTATCTTGAGCCGCCCCTGTGCTCAGAGAGGCTAATTGGGACTGGATTTACAATTTCAAGTGCAATCCAAATCAATGTGGAATGTTCCTCCACTGGGGAATGAATCCAGTTCTATCGATTTCTTTATCATTGGCATTAAACTTAACAAATCACTATATGTGTATTGTGATGTCTATCACCACGGAATCGACATCAGTCAGTAATGACTCCAAATTGCCTCTGAAACAAATTAATGGTCACTTTGAACTTCGAAATTCATTTAGCTGCCATTTTTGCATCGTACCAGCGTAAAGTGAAGCTTTAGTGGTAGTATTTTAAACTAGAAGTGTACTAAAATGGTGCCCACCAAGGTACAGGAAATGTCCGTTGCCTGCTTCTTGTGAAATCAAATGGTTCAACGCCCACTGTAGAGCGCCGCACGGGAGCAGCTTGTGGGATTTCCATGCCAGACCTCCAGACATTTAGAGAGAGGAAATTTTTCATTTAGGTACAGACTCCAATACGCTCAAGAGTCATTCTGGTTGTTTTCGTGTAGTTGCGGCATTCATTGCGGAAGTAAACACAAGGCAAATGTTCTAGTGTACCAACACACGGCTGTTCTGAGCGTCGTGGCACGCAGTGTGGGCGGACCCTCCTCGAATAACGCATGGAATGTTCCACACGGCGGTTCGGAGACATGTTAGGCGAGTAGCTTGTGGTGAGCCTAATAGTAGCCCCGTCCAGTTCGCTGCACTTTTTGACACTAGGTGTAGTGCAGGTACATTCCGGTGTCAGGCTGGTACAAGGAAATAACGTTCAACCATGTAGACGAATAGCGGTGTTCAAGTTCAGAAGATTCAACAAATGCCTGTCTGCTGCTATAAACGTTCATTTGATTAGTTAATACGCACCACGTGACAATACACCACACACTCCACCGCTCCAAAATGTAGTGCAAACGGTGCAGACATCAAATACACTACTTGACACCAAATCAACGAACTAGACGCCTCGGTGTTGCAGCGTGTAACCAACTAGACTCGTGACTGCAGAGAGGGTCAAAACGTGGAGCGAACTAGATGGGATTTGTTAACTTGTCGGAGGGTGTACTTTCGTTGGGATAAAGGCCATTTTCTCAGTGACGTGCACTGAGGAGTAGATAGTCTAGCAGAGATAGATCAATCAATCTCACGTCTCCAATTATTTTCAAATCACAATATTTATTGTCTTGAAGCCTCAGTTCATATGCAACACTTCTTTACACGCGATTCTCGTCCCTCGATGTGATCAGCTGGCAAGGCTGGATACCCTAGCTGGCTCTTCTTCCGCCTTACCAGATCCAGGTATAGACAACCGCCCGAAGGGAAAGGGAAGATTTCTGCCTGTACCTCCCTTGCCCCTTCGTCCCAAGCTCCAATGGTTGAAAGCCCGTAGTTTCAGGTCCTCTAGTCTATCTCCTATAGGACAAATAGGGGATTGGTTTCCCTTCCATTCCTTTGTAAATCCTATAAAGAACTCAGGGGAACATTTTCTGCACTACTTATGTTCTCTGTATTTACACAACCTTTTAAACGTTGTACAATATGTATATATAATATGGGATGTAGTTTTACTTGTATTATGTGCAAACAAAAATGTTATGGTTTCTTTTCTCTTTTTTTCAAATATGGAATATATAATGATTAAATAACAAATATTTACTCACGCTCTCTCTCGCTCTCGTTTTAGTAGTGTTTTATTTAAATATAATAATAATTTGGTCTCCAATAAAAAATAATTTCGCCTCCAATAAAAAAATGGGTAAGCTAAACAGTCATAAATACGGATGTATTAATTTGGGCAAAATAACGCGCGTTCTAATTGTTGTTGTTAGTTTGGTTTATTTTACTTCACCTTTCTGCCACATTTGGTTATCGCGAAAATGAGGATGAGTGATGATATAATGAAATTGATGAAGGGACCTCACAAAGAACAATCCAGGCTGGGATTCGAAATCGTGACGAGCGCCCATTCTTGTTTCTGTGTGTTGAACTCTGCAGTGAATAATGAAATAATTTGGAATGAAAAATGTATCTCAGAACTCAAGAAACCAAATGAATATAATTGAAGAAAGTAGAAAAAAGTGTGTTTTGTTACCTGTCTGATTTTTGCCACCTCCCATCGCTTTTTCTAGCTGTATAGATTTAATCGCGATAAGTAGCTAATGAGCTTATGGAAGTCAGGAGGGACAATCATAAACAGAGAATTCTGGACATCTGATTTCACAGTGCCCTGCAGATGCACTGGGACGAAATTATTTGTATTTTTCCCCTTTTCTTTAGCGTTGCTTTTCCATCAATTTACCTAAATTCTGCCATGACGATGAACGTTGATTAAATTAAACGGATGAAGAGTGGTTACAAAGGAACACTCATACACAGGCGAGGGCTCGAGACCGAATCCTTCAGTAACGAGATCGTAAGATGGAGGAATTAGGGAAATCAAGCAATGCAATTTTTTTGGGAAAAACGTTAATCATATATAAATATGGTCTTTCAAAAATCCAATTGAAATTTACATACGACTGAGTAAATACGCAGTTTGCTTTACCGATACCCACGTATTTGAATAGTTAGAGCTATCCACTCATCTTTGTTGTCGGCCGACCTCCGTGGAGGAGTGCAAGTGTTCCCGGATCGGTACCCGGTGTAGGCACATAGTGGTTCGGATCCCACTGTAAAGTGTAGGTCCAGTCTCGATTAGCTTTTATGTACATAAAGTGGACTTAAACACCAAATCAACCAACCGCGGGGTCTGGTTATCACTGCACGCTATGACACCAGGAGTTCCGGGTTCGAACCCCGACCTCGGCATGGGTGTTATTTGTGTTTGTCTCTGCATTAATTGTATTGTTATCATCTTTGCGATTAGCCAACTGTGTCAGCGACGCTAAGTAGCATAAATCAAATGAAATCATTGATTGATTGTTTGATTTGGTTTGTTTTACTTAGCTTTTCCTACACTTTTGGAAGATGATACGATAAAATTGATGAAGGTTCAAACACAAATAACACCCATACCCAAGTCGGGGTTCGAACCAGAGATCTCTGGCTTAGTCAACTCAACTTGTTTTGGGTTTCCGAAAGTGGGTGGGATTAACGTGTGCTTCTTTTCAGTAGTCCTTCCTCATTTTGCAATCCATTCTTTTCTTTGTGGTTCTATTTTTAGGAATACTGGGTCCTAAAGGGGGAGGGGGGATTATGGCCCACATCAACCTCTTTTGGGTACCCACTGATTGCTACCCCAAGTGTCGACATCACCGCACGTCACTGCATTTTCTTTACATAATACACACACTTTTGATGAATTTGTTGCTACCGGCTCTTTCTTCAATCATCTACGCCAATAACTAAAAGAAAAGAGAAGCACATTTCCTTGTCCTTCGGTTCCCACGGTCTCGAACAGAAGACCACAATGGCAAAGAATTTGATCCGCCACGATGGTTTGTGGTTACGCACTGGACGTGACAACAGACCGCAGGTGACACCAAGGAACTCTTCAAGGATACATTACATCAACGTAGCCAGATGCAAATTCCAAATTTCACCGCGATCTTGGTAGTGCAGCATTTTAAATCTACTTAATATAATATTTCTTTGCTACGGAGCATTGTTATCCTGGGAAAGCAATTATTAGCCCCTCCCACATGCACACAGAAAATTAAATGCATCAAATCTATTTCATACACCATAAAAACATCACTAAAGGGTTATGTTTTGTATGTCAGGAATTAGGATTGCAGTTTGATGCATTTGCTGTATATTGTTTGTAAACGTAACGCCAAAATGTAAATAAGTAAGCATTTGTTTCTATGTCGAGTTGTTCTTTAATGCATCAATTGGTGCGTTTTTGACGCACCTTGCTGCATTTTTCTTCATTATCCACTTAAACATACAGGTGTTATGCATTTTTTGTTTCAACTGGTGTATTTACTGTGTTTACGCTTGATGTGAACCCAAAATATCTCCAGATATCGCTGAGGAGAGTTGGTAATAGAGGGCGTAAACTCTCAAAATTTCTTCGATACCCCGATTAAAGATACCCATTATCAGACCTACTTTGAGGTATGCCTCGGTGTTGAATATGGCTTCTACGTTCAATATGAAACATTTAGCCTAAAGAAAATCAAAACAATGAAACGAATCATACCATTCTACAAGGGCCAGGAAACAGGGGGGGGGGGATAAAGGGTAGCAAGAAAAAAAGGGGGCAAAAAGGGGGGTATAAAAAGGGGTAAAAAGGATGCAAAAAAGAGTGGGCAACTGTCCCCAACGCCCCAAACTAATTGCTGACACTGAAAACGACTGATCAGTCATGAGGTTAAATGTTAACCAAAATGTGGTGTAAATCTCCTGGAACCACTGTCCGTCACTTTGACACCATATCTTTTACAGTGTAGCTGTGCAGACAGCTTATAATACGTATGTTTCCACAACTCTAATAGAGCACTTCGTTGACTGGTATGGTTTTACTATATGAACTATATTCCTGCACAGATACCATTCAAACAACTATTAGGACCAATGGCGGCGATTGGGTTCCAAAACCGAGGGGCAAGGACAGTTTATTTCCCTTCGTAGATAAGGTTTAGCATATTGCTGGCCAAAAATGGCAAAAAGTGGGGGGGGGGCAATTGCACCACCTTGCCCCCCTTAATTGCCGCCACTGAATAGGACATCTCATAATCTACGTGTATCTGTTTACATAGACTTCATTCTTGGAGCAGGCAGAGAATACTAATTATTTTTAAGATCCTCCAAGCCTGAAGGTGCATCTCCGTCTTGATTACATATAGTGCATGGGAGAATCACATGACTTCGGAACACGTGTTTTGACAGGTTTCTTCGTCGTCGGCCTCCGTGGGAGAGTGGTTATCACAACGTGCTACGACGCCAGGGATCCCGGGTTCGAATCCAAACCTTTCATCATTTTCATCACTCATACTAATCTTCACGATTAACCAATAGTAGCACAAAAGCGAAGTAAAATAAACCATATCAATCAATCTATCAATCAAGGTTATCCCGTCAATTGGTGTTAGTAGAGGTTGAACGCGATAACGTCAATCGCTGCATGGGTGGTCTTTAATTTGCACGTACTTATAATTAATTTGCACGGGTTTTAATTAATTCGCATGTACTTAGAACTCATTTGCAAGTACTTAGAGTACTTTACATTTATGTATTTGCATGTTTATAACTTTTTTATGAATATATAATTATTTATTTTATGAAAAATATGTATATAAAAGGTAATTAGAGGTACTAAATGCTATGCATATGTTTTTATATTCATTACTGCAAAGTATGTAATGTATAAAATGTTAATATTAATGTTTATAGTATTGAAAATAAGTTTTTATGGTTTATGAACCGCTATGAACGGTGGTAATGGGTGTAGGTACAGGTCCAATTACGATTGGGGACGGTCCCGGTACTCGAACCCGCGATATGCAACGTTATTAATTAGTACTATGCAATAATTGCATTATATTATGAAACACGATGGTTTCACATGCTAGACAGAATACGGTCTCCGAATCTCGACTCCGCTCTGCGGAGAGGATAGACAGAGAGAATGAATTAATATTCCGCGCACGACTCGGCGGTGAAGGTAGACGAGAAAGGAATTTGGGGAGTGTGCGTTCAAGGTCAAATGACGTCAGAACGCCAGGACAAAGAAGGAATCTGATTGACCAATCAGAGAACGCGTCGGTAGGTTTTCAGAACCGGTTTTTTCCAAGGTTAACTAGTACGCAAGAACAGGGGAAAGCTATGCAGTACTGTAGGGCAGGGGAGGGATTGAACCAGACAACAAAGGATGTCTCGAAATGCGCAGCAAGGGTCAAATCTCTGAAGCTATGCGTCGCTTGTAGAACTGGTTTCCGCCGCCAATTAATATTCCACTCAGGGTTGCCCCAAGGCACAGGACGCTTTAGCGCAGGGTTTTTTTATCTGTACTATGAAGAAGGGAGAGCTATCAGGGACGGGGCCTACAGTTTTCACCATTTGCTTTTATCACGGGGTAACGAACCTAGGACCCTTTGATTATTGATTTAGGTAGTAAATGTATGTTACTGTGTGCTATTTAATTTAATTTTGAGTTTATTTTTTACCAAACTTTGACTTTATGTCAAACATTTTCACAGCTTATCCTTATTTTTACAAAAATAACACTATTTGTACTATTCAGGCAACATTCTTTATTAAATTTTGGACTCGCAAAGACATTTTTTCAACTTTTAATTTATTATTTTACAATTTTATGTTAATTTTTTACCAAAATAACACTATTTATACTATTCAGGCAACATTTTTTATTAAATTTTGGACTCACAAAGATATTTTTACAACTGTTTAACTTATTATTTTACAATTTTATACCTATTTTTAACCTAAATAACACTATTTGTACTATTCAGGCAACATTTTTTATTAAATTTTGGACTTACAAAGACATTTTTTCAACTTTTAACTTATTATTTTACAAATTGATATTACGTTTTTACAAAAATAACACTATTTGTACTATTCAGGAAAGACTTTTAGTTACATTTTCGACACACTAAGTGTGTGTTCTCAACTTCTATCTGTTTATTAGGCTTATTATTACTCAAATAACACAATTTCAGCTGTTCAGCCAACATTTTCTATTAAATTTTGGACTCACAAAGATATTTTTTCAACTTTTAACTAATTATTTTACAACTTTATGTTAATTTTTACCAAAATAACACTATTTATACTATTCAGGCATTAATTTATTATTTTACAACTTTATGTTAATTTTTACCAAAATAACACTATTTATACTATTCAGGCAACATTTTTTCATTAATTTTGGATTCACAGACATTTTTTTCAACTTTTAACTTATTATTTTACAACTTTATGTTAATTTTTACCAAAATAACACTATTTATACTATTCAGGCAACATTTTTTCATTAAATTTTGGATTCACAAAGACATTTTTTTCAACTTTTAACTTATTATTTTACAATTTTATACCTATTTTTACCAAAATAACACTATTTATACTATTCAGGAAAGACTTTTAGTTATATTTTCGACACACAAAGTGTGTCTTTTCAACTTCTATCTGTTTATTTCACAAGTTTAGGCTTATTTTTTACCAAAATAACACTATTTATACTATTCAGGAAAGACTTTTAGCTATATTTTGGATGCAAAAGTGTGTTTTTTCAACTGCTATCTGTTTATTTCACAAGTCTAGGCTTATTATTACCAAAATAACACAATTCAATCTGTTCAGGAAAGACTTGTAGTTACATTTTCGACACACTAAGTGTGTGTTCTCAACTTCTATTTGTTTATTTCACAAGTTTAGCCTAATATTACTCAAATAACACAATTTAATCCAGTCAGGAAGGATTTGTTATTATATTTTGGATGCACAAAGAGATGTTTTCAACTTTTTTACTGATTTTTTGCAGGGTATGTATTAATTTTTATTTATTTTGTTTTGTATTATATATACATTTACAAATTTTTAACTTAGAGTTTAGTATTTATTTAATTTTTTTCGAAAACACTAAAGAAAAAGTACTTTTAGCTAAAATGTAAGCCACAGAATATATATTATTATTATTATTATTATTATTATTATTATTATTATTAGGGTTTACTGATTTTTACTATGCTATTTTTGGTTCTGTATTTCTATATGTATTTATTTAGGTCAGGTTACGCCTGCTACGTAGGAAAGTTTGTTTATTTTAGAGTTTGCTGAGTATTTTGTTACTCTTATACTAAGTTTTCTAAATATATCAGGTAGAGCTCCATCCATATACTTTTGTTTTTGCTGTTTGGAGATGATGCGATCAGCATCACTCTCCATCTGCTTTTTATTTTATGTACCCAATATTATTTTGAGGCTTAGTGAATTCTAGAGCCTATTTATGCAGGAGAGAGGGCTTGAAAATTTTGATCTCAGATAACCCACAACTATTTGTCAGAGTATTTTAAAGGATATTTTATATTTATTATGTGCCACTAGAATATCAAAGCTTGCTTAATTTTTATGTCTGTAACGCTGTTATTGTATTTCTAGCTAAGGTTTACTGGATAAAGTACACGAAATGTTTAACATTTCGACTATTTGCCTTTATACGAGGCCAAATTTTTAGTGTAACGAAAATTATTGTGTGTCTATAAAGACTGAAATCCCTTTACCGATGGGTCCATAACTGGACGCTTACCAACATTGTTCCTTTTTTTAAAAAATATAACCATTTATCAATATATTGACAATTCACAGGACAAGACGAAGTTCACAGACGACTGACTACATATATGAACCATAGGTCCATTTGCTAAACTTTTTTTCTATGCTAGAAGAATAATTTAGCCTTATAGCCTTTTTCAAGGTATTTTTGAAGTATTACTGGTTTTTTGGGTGCATCAACATTTGGGTTATTTCCATTTGGTTTATTATACGAGGCTACAATCACTATCTGGACACTGAAATCCTCTGATTGAAACTAAAACCTTAGGCTGTAACTAGGGATTTAGTATGTATATCGACAATTTATAGGACAACACGAACCTTACAAAGATTTGTAGGTGATGTAGGACTAGACGCCAGAGCTTTGTTAACCTGCAAGAAGCATTTACAGCTAATGCTACGAGGAAATGAGGTTGATTTTTTACTGTTTCACAAGAATGCTACTTTTTTATGCACCAAATATTTGCTTTTTCAAGTAACTACATGTGCCAGAAGCACTTACAGGCCAACTCTAACTAGACTTCGACTTATTCTATATCAGGTGCTAAATTTATAAAGAACTATGATTGTGTATATTTCTGAGGAAGTACGCAAAAGCAGATTTTTCTATGTAAGTATATTTTTATTGACTTCTTTTTTGCTTCTGAGGCTAATCGCGACGCTAAGGGTAAATGGCGAGGAAATGTAACGGAGGAGAAACATTCCCAAAAGTTATGGGCTGCATGTAAGTTAATACCACAGATATTACAGTAGGTGTAGGTTCTACCACCAGAATATTTCTATCACAACAATAATGGTTATGCTGTACTGTTAGCTAAAGATGCTGATATTTGAGAAACTTATAAGCTTATTTGCGAAATTTTAAGATAAATAATAATCTGTTAGACTGTAAACATATTTTATATCCATTCTGCAAAAGATCCGATGACAAAATTTAAAAATTGTTATCGCCCAGACAGGGACTCGAACCCTGGACAGATAGGTTAAAAAGCCTAACGCTATACCAACTAAGCTATCTGGGCACAAGGTATTCTTTTTTTGAAAAGTTAGTTATGTTAAGAAATATATTGAAACACTTGAGAACACTCTTGGTCTGGTTCGACAGAGAAGGAGACAACATTTCCAAATTTTTACAGACTGGGTGTATTTTTCCACTATAGAGGCCTTCACTATATGTAATTCGAAACGCTAAAGTTCAGCTAGCTTCCAAAATTGAGGTAAAGATTGTGTTTGGCGAGATTAACAAGTTACAATTATATCCAGTTACGGACAAATAAAGCTAAAACTCTCAGATTTACTGTACTAGCCAAGTTTTAGTAACATTTTCTTCACTTTAGTACAAATACCAAAGAAATAGGTATATTTTATTTATAATTTGACAAAATGTACTAGTATTTAATTCACAAAGTTAGGTAAAAAAACAGTATTTTTTAAAAATATTGTTACTCCCTTCAAATTTTATGTTATTTAGCCACTAACAACTGGTTTACACTGTTAGGCAGCCTTTAAATAGGAAAAGAAGGAATTATTTGTTTAGTATTTTTATATTTATTTAAGAAAACAATTCTACAGTTTAACTTAATTTTAACAAATTGTTACTAATTTATATATCAAAGTTATGTTATTTAGAGTGTATGAAGGCGTATAAAGTTAATATTTGTACTTATCAGTTCAACTAACAATTATATTTTACACACAAAAGATAATGTTTACAGTTAAATTACTTGAATCAGAGAATAATATTTTCCAGTAATTGATTCATTCAGCTCTAGTCAGTACTTTTATGCATCAGAAAGTTTTCTTAATTTTCTATTACGCATGCTGTTTTGGGCTATTTTTAAAATGTATTTCTAGGGCAAACTGGTTTAATTTTCTGCTTATAATGCAAAGTTGACAGTTTTCGCACAATGCATTGTACATTTGTTATATTCTCTACTTACAATCCAAATATTATGCTTATTTAATGTATAACTAACTAACTCTCTAGCCTTCTTAAACCCGAATGTTCATGGCTGCAGCAACACATGCTTTTCATCTGTCCCTGTCCTGAGCAAGATCTATATACTCCTTTCCTTCCCTACCAATTTCCTTTAGGTCCATCTCTACATTATCCCTCCATCTTTGTTTTGGTCTTCCTATTGGTCTTTTACCATCAGGTTTCCCAACAAGAATCCTGTATACTCTTCTTTCCTCTCCCATTCGTACCACATGATCTACACACCTAAGTCTTCTTGATTTAATCATTCTAATACTATCTGGACATGAATACAAATTATGTACTTCTAAATTATGTAACCTTCTCCACTCATCTGTCTCCTCATCTGTTTTAGGCCCAAGTATTTTCCTAAGGATTTTATTTTCAAATATTCTCAATTTATGTTCCTTTTTCAATGTAAGGGACCAAGTTTATTTACTGTATTTAACTTTTATTTTTTTGTAATTAACAAAAATTAAAAGCTTATACTGTAGTTATTATATCTTTTTCTATCAGCTTATTTTGAAATCAATATTATTAGATATAGTCTTTGATTTATAACTATATTGCTTTTTTTTATCAATTTATCTAAGAGGACACACAGACAAACACATCTGTTCACACTTTTATGTACATAGATATGCCTTTTTTCAATATTTTAGTATGAAGATTGCACTTTAGCTATTTAAGCAAGTGTAGAAAAGGTAGGATTTCTGAGAATTTCTTGCAGGATTGTGTTGTCCAAGTATAGATGAGAACTGAGCTGGGAGACTGTTTTGAACCTTTTCATGAGAGTTTGCATGTGAACTGTATGCAAATTGAGCACTATTGACTGTGCATGCTTCTAAGTTTTGATGTTATTTCACATGAACCCTGTGAGACTGTAGAGAGTTTTCCCTTTTCAAGTAGTTTTTACTGATTGTATTTGTATATGTTTTGGGGAGTTAGCAGTTTTATGTTATGAGGCAGTTTATTGTAGAATATTTTTACCTGATGGTATGATATATTGAGTGTCTGCTGTTTTACTTGTAATTATTTTTCTTTTTGTGTTGTGTATTTGACTATATTTTGTCCAAGTTCGTAGTATTTAGAATAATTGTTATTGACTTGTAGGGAGTAATAATCCTTTGCAAGATGCCCTATACTTTAGTCTGAACATTATTCTTAGTGTTCACTTTTGAAGCCTTAGTATTCTGGTAGTATTATTAATGTAGAGGTAAATTAGGCTAAAATGTAGGCATTTTTCTGATAAATTATACTCACTTAGTTGTTTCAGCAGGTAGAAGTTGCATGATGGTTTACTGCTGATGATGTTAATTTGCTCTTCTTATGTACTACGTATGATGTAGCTTACTTGAGTAATTGGAATTTCCTACTGAAAAAAGGATTGCTTGTCTATTTTATTCCTATGTTGTTAAGTTTGTCCATAAGCAAGCCATGTTTTTTACTCTATCCTATGCCTTGGAAGAATCTTGATATATTGTGTTTGCAGTTTTATGTTTCTCTAAGGTTTCAGCTATGTAGTTTTTTAAACTGTGCTATGGGTGTGACTATTGATTTCTCTTTCTGGATGCCATGTTGGTTTCTGTGTATTCCTCTTGCTGCTTGAATTTGACTTAGGTTGTTTGCTTTTTTTCTTAGATCTTTATTTGTTTAATTGTTCAGTATTTTTTATTTTTTTGAATTTTAATTACTTTAATTTTATATTAACTAACACATTTTTCTTTAACAACAAAAGAATTTACTCTAGTATAAAAACTTCTACTAACAAAAATGTACTATTATAACTTTTAATTCTAGAAAATTGTATTTTTAAAACTTTAACTTTGAAAAATTGATTTTTAATTACTTTAATTTTACATTAACTAACAAATTTTACATTAACAACAAAATAATTTGCCCTAGTATAATAACTTCTACTAACAAAAATATACTATTATAACTTAATTTTATAAAATTGTATTTTTACAACTTTAACTTTGAAAAATTGAATTTTAACACATTTGGACTTTAACAATGTACTTTGAATTTTTTTATGTAAAAGAATATTTAAAAAATAAAAAATACTGAACAATTAAACAAATAAAGATCTAAGAAAAAAAGCAAACAACCTAAGTCAAATTCAAGCAGCAAGAGGAATACACAGAAACCAACATGGCATCCAGAAAGAGAAATCAATAGTCACACCCATAGCACAGTTTAAAAAACTACATAGCTGAAACCTTAGAGAAACATAAAACTGCAAACACAATATATCTAGATTCTTCCAAGGCATAGGATAGAGTAAAAAACATGGCTTGCTTATGGACAAACTTAACAACATAGGAATAAAATAGACAAGCAATCCTTTTTTCAGTAGGAAATTCCAATTACTCAAGTAAGCTACATCATACGTAGTACATAAGAAGAGCAAATTAACATCATCAGCAGTAAACCATCATGCAACTTCTACCTGCTGAAACAACTAAGTGAGTATAATTTATCAGAAAAATGCCTACATTTTAGCCTAATTTACCTCTACATTAATAATACTACCAGAATACTAAGGCTTCAAAAGTGAACACTAAGAATAATGTTCAGACTAAAGTATAAGGCATCTTGCAAAGGATTATTACTCCCTACAAGTCAATAACAATTATTCTAAATACTACGAACTTGGACAAAATATAGTCAAATACACAACACAAAAAGAAAAATAATTACAAGTAAAACAGCAGACACTCAATATATCATACCATCAGGTAAAAATATTCTACAATAAACTGCCTCATAACATAAAACTGCTAACTCCCCAAAACATATACAAATACAATCAGTAAAAACTACTTGAAAAGGGAAAACTCTCTACAGTCTCACAGGGTTCATGTGAAATAACATCAAAACTTAGAAGCATGCACAGTCAATAGTGCTCAATTTGCATACAGTTCACATGCAAACTCTCATGAAAAGGTTCAAAACAGTCTCCCAGCTCAGTTCTCATCTATACTTGGACAACACAATCCTGCAAGAAATTCTCAGAAATCCTACCTTTTCTACACTTGCTTAAATAGCTAAAGTGCAATCTTCATACTAAAATATTGAAAAAAGGCATATCTATGTACATAAAAGTGTGAACAGATGTGTTTGTCTGTGTGTCCTCTTAGATAAATTGATAAAAAAAAGCAATATAGTTATAAATCAAAGACTATATCTAATAATATTGATTTCAAAATAAGCTGATAGAAAAAGATATAATAACTACAGTATAAGCTTTTAATTTTTGTTAATTACAAAAAAATAAAAGTTAAATACAGTAAATAAACTTGGTCCCTTACATTGAAAAAGGAACATAAATTGAGAATATTTGAAAATAAAATCCTTAGGAAAATACTTGGGCCTAAAACAGATGAGGAGACAGATGAGTGGAGAAGGTTACATAATTTAGAAGTACATAATTTGTATTCATGTCCAGATAGTATTAGAATGATTAAATCAAGAAGACTTAGGTGTGTAGATCATGTGGTACGAATGGGAGAGGAAAGAAGAGTATACAGGATTCTTGTTGGGAAACCTGATGGTAAAAGACCAATAGGAAGACCAAAACAAAGATGGAGGGATAATGTAGAGATGGACCTAAAGGAAATTGGTAGGGAAGGAAAGGAGTATATAGATCTTGCTCAGGACAGGGACAGATGAAAAGCATGTGTTGCTGCAGCCATGAACATTCGGGTTTAAGAAGGCTAGAGAGTTAGTTAGTTATACATTAAATAAGCATAATATTTGGATTGTAAGTAGAGAATATAACAAATGTACAATGCATTGTGCGAAAACTGTCAACTTTGCATTATAAGCAGAAAATTAAACCAGTTTGCCCTAGAAATACATTTTAAAAATAGCCCAAAACAGCATGCGTAATAGAAAATTAAGAAAACTTTCTGATGCATAAAAGTACTGACTAGAGCTGAATGAATCAATTACTGGAAAATATTATTCTCTGATTCAAGTAATTTAACTGTAAACATTATCTTTTGTGTGTAAAATATAATTGTTAGTTGAACTGATAAGTACAAATATTAACTTTATACGCCTTCATACACTCTAAATAACATAACTTTGATATATAAATTAGTAACAATTTGTTAAAATTAAGTTAAACTGTAGAATTGTTTTCTTAAATAAATATAAAAATACTAAACAAATAATTCCTTCTTTTCCTATTTAAAGGCTGCCTAACAGTGTAAACCAGTTGTTAGTGGCTAAATAACATAAAATTTGAAGGGAGTAACAATATTTTTAAAAAATACTGTTTTTTTACCTAACTTTGTGAATTAAATACTAGTACATTTTGTCAAATTATAAATAAAATATACCTATTTCTTTGGTATTTGTACTAAAGTGAAGAAAATGTTACTAAAACTTGGCTAGTACAGTAAATCTGAGAGTTTTAGCTTTATTTGTCCGTAACTGGATATAATTGTAACTTGTTAATCTCGCCAAACACAATCTTTACCTCAATTTTGGAAGCTAGCTGAACTTTAGCGTTTCGA